>NC_135924.1:12739375-13398375 GCF_964058835.1 Carex rostrata
CTCGGGGATGCTTATGAAGTTAATAACGAACCCAAGGAAGCCATTGGCACGATGATGATGCATATTGCGCAAACGAAGATTAGGGTTAGGGAGGTGTCTGGCATTGTACTAGACAGGATCAGGTCTTACTTAACTTATGAAATGCCGATGTAGGTCGTAATTAAACTTAATTAATTATCAATTCATGTGCAAATGTGTAGATATATATTAATTATATATGTTAGTTTTTTGGTGTTATGGTGAATTAAATAGTCACATATATATTAATTATATATGTTAGTTTTTTGGTGTTATGGTGAATTAAATAGTGTATGAAAGGAAGTAACTGTAACCATGTGTACATTAGATCCTGTAATTTTTTTTTTGTAATATTCTTTTTCTTGATCAATAAAAGTAATTATATATGATATATAGCAACTTGAAAATAATATTATTGAATTATGAACTTATTTATATGATAGTAAGTTGAAAATTTAATCACAAAGCATATATAGCAAAAATATATATAATGTTTCGTGTGGATCATTTGAATGCATGTGCATAATTTAAATAAAGAAATTCATAACGTACGGAATATAATTTAAATAATATAATATGAAGCACTAAAAATAAATTAAACAATACTCTGATCAATTAGTCTGAACATAAATAATTTAGTTTCACAACTTAGATAATAAACAAATTTACAGACAAATTCAAAATGACTTGATTTATATCGTTAATAATCATGACCAAAACTCATCCGTAAAATAATTCTAACAAGTTTGACTAGAATTTAAGGACTTGCATATGTATTATAAAATAAAATAAAAATCTGGATCTAATTAAATTACCTTAGAAAATCTGTATCTGTTTTAGGTTATTGTAATTCTTCGGACTTATAGAATTGGATCTTTGAAATTGGAAACACACAGATTAATGATTTTGTTTTTTTAAATAGAATCAAATTTAAATATTTCAAGGGAACAAGCAAGTTGGACTGATTTCTTTTATGAAAAACAGCTCCACTGATCATGTGGATCAGTGGAGACAGCTACTATGCTTATTGTGCGTACTTATTATGCTTACTTTTTTGCCTCCACAGATCCACAGGATCGGTGAAGCTATTTTTTATAAAATCAAAATTCAGTCTGTTTGTTTCGTTGAAATATTTAAATTTGATTCTATTTAAAAAAAAATCAAATTAATTATATAGTCGCGAATACCCGTGACATCATTATCATTCTATCATTAAGTTGTTAATTATATAGTACATGTACACCTCCACAGCCACAATAATTGTGTGGAATAATTTGAACTTTATTTGAAAGTATGGTTATGTTTTCTAGGGGCATTAATTTATATTTATTATTATACAAAATAGGTATACAATTATATCTTGTTTATAAATTTCTTACCGACCTTATTTATTTTCTGGCACCACCTATGTATGTATGAAATCCAAAATGATGTATGCCTGCGCAAATTGTTATTATATATATAATTAATTCAGCTGATTTGGATGATATTTGACAAAAAGAGCTGAGTTGCCTGACCATAATTTGATTTTGTCTTACATCCGCAATTGCTACCAATTTTTTGGACCAGGAAAAGCCCAAACTAAATAATAATCAACGCTTTTAGCTGACCTTCAAAACAAAACAAAAAATCAAGGCCCAAACGAGTTTCTTGCTTGGACTCAGTTTACAACAATTCGTGCTATAGAGCACCGCAGAAGTACCAACGTGTGGGTCCTCCATTCAGGTTAATTTGTAAGTTCATTTCAATGGAACTTGTCTATGTAAGAACCAACCTCCGTACGCGCATATCCTGTTCCAGAACTCGGAAAGTGCAATTTCAAATTAGCATGACCCCTGCGCAAGAATGACACGCACAGATCGAGAAATGGTTCAAATTTTTTTTCTCATTTCTTGCTTTCTGGGCTACTGCTTTCCTCATTTACTAATCGAATTTTCTTCTTCTTTATGCACTTTCAAGGACCTCCGCACCAAGCAAATTATCCTTCAAGTTTCTCGCACTATAGGCCTCTACCTCATTTCTTTGCCTCATCCCTCCTCTCCTCAAGCCTATGTTGGAGCTCGGGTTTCAGCCAATGTGTGGCATGCTCGGTTTGCTCACACCAATCATGATACCACTTTACTTCTTTTGAACTCTTGGAAGTTACCTTTTAATTGAAACAAGTTGCTTAATTGTCATTCCTGTTGTTTGGCAAAAACACATAAGCTGCCTTTTACTCACTCTACTTCTTGTTCTTCCTCTCCTTTAGAACTTGTTTATTCGGATATTTGAGGTCCTTCCCCGATAACCTCTTCTAGTGGTTTTCGTTATTATGTGATATTTGTGGATGTTTTCTCGAAATTTACATGGATTTATTTTATGGCAAGTAAGAGTGAAGTTCTTTTTATTTTCACTCATTTCAAGGGGCAAATTGAAAACTTACTCTCCACTAAAATTAAAATTTTTTGTACCAATGGTGGTACGGAGTATAAACTCATTCAAAAAGCTTTTCCTATCATAATTCACCAAACTACTTGTCCTCATACGCCCCAACAGAATGGTGTTTCCGAAAGGAAGCATCGTCACATTGTGGAACTCGTTTTAGCCTCCATGACTCATGCCTCTATCCCGATGTCCTATTGGGATCACATTTTTGCAAGTGTTGTTTACATCATTAACCGCATGCCTTCCCATACAAAATCAGTTCCATACACATCCTTTTTCAAAACTGAACCCGATTACAATTTCCTTCGTGTTTTGGGATGTCTTTGCTTCCCTCTCACGAGACCCTATAATGCTCATAAATTGGAAACTCGCTCTTTACCATGTGTCTTTATGGGCTATGCTCATTCTCAAAAAGGATATCGATGCTTGCATTTACCGACTAACATGATTTTTGTATCACGACATGTGGTCTTTGATGAAAACTGTTTCCCCTTTCACAATTGAAGAGAGGATCTGGAGGGAGGGGACACGTGGAGGAGCCAGGGAAGAACAGCTGTGGACGGGAAGAGCAAGAGCGGTAGCGAAGAAGTATTTTCAACCGTGCGATACAAATCGAACGAAGAAGAGAGAGTGTGTCACTGTAGATGATACTGTTCATATACAGTAACCGATCCATCCAAGATTATATCTATAGATAGATTCATCCGTTTACACCCCTTTCAAGCCGAAACGGTTTTCTCGAGCATGGCCCAGAACGGGGTTTTGGCGGAATTCTGGACTGTAGCAGGCCTGTTCCCCGTGGTTAGAGGTATGGGTTTTATTCTTAGTCTTGGTTCGGTTCTTTAATAAAGGTCCGGAACCGGTTAATCTTGACTGAAGTCTAGTCTTTTGAGGACCTTCTTCATATGACCCTATCAGCAAGTATCATAGGCATCTTATTTATTTATTTATTTATTTTAAATCTGGGCACCATTACTTTGATATATAACGCTGATTGATCACATGGTATAGCTTAGACTTAGGGGTGATTAATGAGCGAGCATGAGCGAGTTAGGGTATGCTCATGCTCGCTCATTAAGTAAATGAGCGAGTTGTTAATGAGCGAGTTTAAATGAGCGAGTTATGAGCGGTTCACGAGTTATGACTTATGACTCATAACAAAATTATATAGTGTGCTCACGCATAACAAAATTTGTTAAAAGTCATCATAACAAATTGTCATAATTTATTTAAAATAAAATATAATAAAAATTCAACAAAAATATAATTATATTACAAAAATAAAATAATCCAACATAAACTAACAACAGAAACTAATAAAAATTCAACAACTATCGTCTTGTCGATTTTGACGGTCCTACTTGTGACATACAGATAGATATTTCATTGTCACATACCTACAAATTTGTATTATGAAAACAATAATGAAAATTCATCTTAAACAAGCAACAAGCAGTTGGAATTTTAAATTGCTAGTTTAGAATTAAACTTTCATCTTAAACAAGCAACCTTGGTTCTGCCGATTTACAAAAAAAATGAATATGAAATCATGAATATTAGTATATTACACAAGATTAAATGTTACATTGTGCTCACTATATTACACATGATTAAATATGAAATTATGCTCACTATCTATCAATTTTAATGAGGCAAGGTTGATGTTACACAGAATTACACATGATTAAATGTGGCAGGGATTAGATGTGGCAAATTCTTAATGAGCGAGTTGAGTCATGCTCATGCTCGCTCATTAAGTAAATGAGCGAGTTGTTAATGAGCGAGTTTAAATGAGCGGATAAATGAGCGAGTTTAAGTGAGCTTTTAATGAGCGAGTTATGAGCGGCTCACGAGTTATGAGCGATTTACTCACCCCTACTTAGACTACTGTCAACAATCTAGAAATTGATGAACTGGTACGGTAACATTTAAGGCAGGTACAAAGGTATTAGGAACTAGTACGTACAAAGGTGTTGTAACTCATGTAATCTTGTGCATCAGATTTAGTCTTTTATCAAAATTAATGATTCTAATTAATTTGAAAAAAAAATGGAAAAAATTAAGGACAGCAACTCTTTGAAGACCAAACAGAATCAGATTCATTCATAACAAAAGAGAACATAAAGGGAAAAGTATGATAATGACTCTTAACTCTAATAATTGAATTTGAACAAACAAAAAGGATGTTCTGAATGCAAAAACAAATCTGACAAAAGAAATATGCGAAAACTGTAGATTTAATAAAAAAAACACCCCGCATGCAAATGCAATGTTTGAACTACTTCCCCAATCCATTACTAAAAGTTTAATTAATATTAAACAAAATTAATCGTCTCCTTGCATGCCCTTTTTCTGGGAGTGCGAGCTCTGTACAGTTTTAGTGCCATTAGCACAGATATTGCAACTTGTCAGAATGACCTGACTCATGTTTGACTCCTCTCGTATTTTTCTCATCAGTAGTTTTACCATCATCCTTCCTACTTCATCTTTCTCATTATTCCTGCAAGCACAAACAAGTTGTTATGGGATAATTTATTTTTCAACAATTTGTTGGTTCAAAACTTCAATTATCAGTTTCTTAGCTACCTACTCACACTCATTAATTACAAGGAAATGTGGTAATTCATTGCCAAAAGAATAAAAAAATTAGGAAGATTGAACATCCAAAAGAACAAAAGTTAATTTTTCATCTAATTTAGACAATCAATATATATATATATATATATATATATATATATATAGAGGTAGGCTAATATACAATCGATTGTTCCTGAGGTCCCGTACAACCAAGTCATTTTCCGATTTTTAAAGTCCAAATGATCAATCCAAACCGTTAATCTTGTTCTCCATATTAATATGTGTTTGGAGACCAAATTTTACATTTTTCTGAATTTGTTTACTATTTATTAAGCCACATTGAAATCCGCTGATCCAACGGTGGCTTAACAAAACAGTAAAATCAGAAGCCACCGTTGGATCAGCGATTTTCAAAGTGGCTTAATAAATAGTAAACAAATTCAGAAAAATGTAAAATTTGGTCTCCAAACACATATTAATATGGAGAACAAGATTAACGGTTTGGATTGATCATTTGGACTTTAAAAATCGGAAAATGACTTGGTTGTACGGGACCTCAGGAACAATCGATTGTATATTAGCCTACCTCTATATATATATATATATATATATATATATATATATATATATATATACAGAGAGAGAGAGAGAGGGGCTAATAAACAATCGATTGTTCCTAGCCTCCCGTGCAACCAAGTCGTTTTCCAATTTTTAAAGTCCAAATGATCGATCCAAACCGTTAGATGTGATCTCCATATTAAAATGTGCTAGGAGACCAAATTTTACATTTTTTAAATTTTTTTTACTATTTATTAAGCCACTTTGAAAATCGCTGATCCAACGATGACTTAACCAAACAGTAAAATCAGTATATAGTAATTTAGATAATATATATATATATATATATATAGAGGTAGGCCAATATACAATTGATTGTTCCTGAGGTCCCGTACAACCAAGTCATTTTTCGATTTTTAAAGTCCAAATGATCAATCCAAACCGTTCATCTTGTTCTCCATATTAATATGTGCTTGGAGACCAAATTTTATATTTTTCTGAATTTTTTTACTATTTATTAAGCCACTTTGAAAACCGCTGATCCAACGGTGACTTAACAAAACAGTAAAATCATAAGCCACCGTTGGATCAGCGATTTTCAAAGTGGCTTAATAAATAGTAAAAAAATTCAGAAAAATATAAAATTTGGTCTCCAAGCACATATTAATATGGAGAACAAGATGAACGGTTTGGATTGATCATTTGGACTTTAAAAATCGGAAAATGACTTGGTTGTACGGGACCTCAGGAACAATCGATTGTATATTAGCCTACCTCTATATATATATATATATATATATATATATAGAGTACGGCTAACGCGCTTCCTCTAGCATATGGGCCGAAATGCTTCCGGTGAAAATTTGAAATTTCAAAATCCAAAAAGTCGATCTGAACCGTTCATCTCCTTCTCCATATTAATATCTGCTTGGAGACCAAATTTTACATTTTTCTGAAATTTTTTACTATTTATTAAGCCACTTTGAAAATCGCTGATCCAACGGTGGCTTACCAAACAGTAAAAATCAGAAGCTACCGTTGGATCAGCGATTTTCAAAATGGCTTAATAAATAGTAAAAAATTTCAGAAAAATGTAAAATTTGGTCTCCAAGCAGATATTAATATGGAGAAGAAGATGAACGGTTCAGATCGACTTTTTGGATTTTGAAATTTCAAATTTCCACCGGAAGCATTTCGGCCCATATGCTAGAGGAAGCGCGTTAGCCATACTCTATATATATATATATATATAATCAGTGAACTCTACGAAATTAAGGTTATTTGAGACCTTCAAAAAAGAAATTAATGTTATTTGAACATACTTGCAACCAAAAATTTCACATTCAACCTCCACACATTCATCACTGTGCAGATGTAGAAAGTAGCCCATATCTTTGCATATTTCACAATCCATAACATCAAACATGTTATGCATACATCCCTTTGTTTTCGCGATCCGCTTCTTCATTCGCTTGCAGAAGCTGTACGGGCAATTGACTGATGTACAATTCCATGTATGCCCAATTGTATCCACAGCTTCTTCAATCTGCTTCAAAGTTGAAACCACAAAAGTAAGCAAGCTAGAACTTATCATCTAAACATGTTGGGGTTTAATAATAATAATAATTAAAAAAAAAAAAAACAATAGAGAGTACAGTACCTCCCCTGGATCCTTCAAGCCAGGACAAATGCACCTGGTCAGTTTCTTATCCGAGGAGGAGAACATAGCACTTGAGCTGGGAGGGTTGCTATGCAAATGCAAATGCAATGCATGAGGTCATGTACAGAGTTCAAACAACAAGATCGATCAACCGGCTCATTCAAGACAAATATGAACGTTAATTAATTTATCAACCGGCTCATTCATACGAGAAATTACATGCATGAACAATCGTGACTATCAAAGAAATTAAATCAACACAATCGATCGATCGATATCTTTTAATTCTTTTCAGAATAGACAACTCGAAAATCTGTAAAGGTGTGTGTACCTGGTCATGGGGATTAATTGGAACTCCTTCTGGTACCTGTTTAGTTAAGCACTCGATCGATCGATCTCCTTTTTCTTGATTAGTGGAGGGATATAATTTCTTAATGGATGTTTTTATATAGACAAAGAAGATGGAGATTTTTTGTTAAAAAAAGGTTGATTTATTTTATGCGCCAGTTAAATTGATCCCTAAATTTAGTCTTTTTTTTTTTCTTTTCTGAACAGTACTAAAAAAATAAAAGTTATATTTAGGTCAGAATTATTGTCACAATTAGATTTCATGTTTTAATTTTCAGAATATAAACAACTTATTTTTTAATTTAAGCAACTTATATAAGTCAATATATTTTCTACATCCCAAGTATTATATTAAGCAACTTATAGAATACTACTTTTTACTATTTTTCGAATTTTTTTTTTACTATTTGTAATGATTTATGAAAGATGATCAATAAATGGCCTAAAACATTAACAATTTTATTTTAAACCATTTTTTGCCATCTTTCATAAATCATAAAAAATAGTAAAAGAATTCTAAAAATAGTAAAAGTTTGTGTTCTAAAAGTTCATTATATAACTAATTTATTGAGCTACTTAGATCTAAGTTTAAAGTTTATACGATAGGTTTATACATGGGAGTCTCGGCATTCGCAGATGAATATCGCATTATCGTGTCATACCATTGGGACACCCTATAGGATCAATCGAGAGACCTAGTCAAGTAAAGATTGTGACTTTGGGTTAATCACAGATTTTCTTGCACTTTTAAAGTCAAGCCTTAACGGAAAGGCTTGATTAGTAGTGTGGCTAATATGCGAAAACAACGGTCATTGTGTTAGGATTATAAATCCTCTTATCACAACTGAATAACAACATCAAATCAAAATAAGAATCAAAACGGATTAAAGTAACAATGGTGTGCCGAAACCCAAGAATTTAACATCTCCTTTCGACTACTCTATTTCATCTTTCGATTTGAAAATGCAAAGTTGCATCTTTGATCACCAACAACTCTCAAATTCTGATTTTGTCTAGCCCTTCAACGGCTCGTGATTTGATTGTTCAAGACTGTAGACCTTATTCCCTGCAGATCAACACTCGATTATACAACTCACATATGATTAAGTTATTCCACAATTATTCATTTTGTATTGTATTGATATTCGAATTCGTATTTATAAATTATCCGCTATATCCGTATTCGTTTAAGGCAGATTTGATTTAAAATTTTGACATTTATTTACTATATGTATTTGTATTTGTATTTGTATTTGTATTTGATCCTATCGATCGAGTTGTATAAATTTTGACATTTATTTAATATCATAAGCGCGTGATCCTATTGGTGCTGTTCGGCTGGACAAGATTTAGCTTCCTTAAGGCTCCTTTAGGTCTTAATCCATGTTAATCCGTCCGAACAGCAGCTCCTCAAGCAAGATTAAGATCTTCTCCTTAGCACAGAATCTAAATCTGGGGTACCCCTTCCTTAAGATTTTGACTTCCTTAGTAACCTCCTTAAGACAAAAAGTGCATATTTTATGGACAATTATACCCTTAAAATCTGACCTCCTTAAGGCCCATTTCATTTTTAATTCATTTTCTATCTTCTCTTTCACTTGAGCGGGAACGCATCCCTAGACACGGGAAAGAAAAAAATTCTCTTCCTCCGGTGCAAATTCATGCCTCTCCGACGAACTATTTCTAAATCCGACACCACACTGCTATTCTCGTCGACGAGCTCTCTCTATTGACACCCGAATTGCTCAGAGGTATTTTTCTTTTAGCATATCTCTTGATACAATCACAACGAAGATTTCGTTACTGAGTCGCTATGCATGTCTCCGAGCAATTTGATAAATTTCTCCCTTTTCATTTTGGGATTCTCTTTGATAATATATATTGTCTCCGAGAAATCCAAACATGGTCCAATTTCTGAGATTCTGTTTGATTTATTTGGTTGATTTCAAACCTAATCCCTTGAAGGATACTACATCTACAATAACTGGTAACTCTTTTTTGCTATGATATATTTTTTTTTTGATAAATCAATGTATATTTGTTTTTCTCATTTGCATAATCGTCTCTAAAGATTACAACCAAAGATGGTCAATTCATAAAAGAAAATTTTCAGGTAAGGGGTTCATGTACAGTTCACGTAAATATTTGACATAAATGAATCCAATTTAGCCTCCTTTATGCTATAATCAGTGCTGATGGTTATCTTTGTGCTTACAATTAATCCATTGACGTTCCACCTCAACTAGTACAAATTTGCCAATTCCTGAGCCGGTACATGTTGATGCTCCAAGAGTTACACAAGTCCATTCCGTCCATGTACCTTCAGGGGACTCCAACTACTCGGGTGCAGTACCAACACAAAACCGCAAAAGAGGTAACAACACACATGGAGATGAGCCACGTCGTACCAAACCAAGAGAATGTGCTAATCGCATGGACGAGTTTGCTGAAAAGTTTCTCTACCAGCAGCAGCAACGAACTGAGATCATTGCTCAAATAGGTCATGCAAATCGTACGGCACATGACCAAGTAAGAGAGAAGTTAAAAGTGTTAGAATTACCCTTTGATGTTCATGTTGATATGGAGTTAAGTTTGGGAAATTCTTGGATAAGAGAATGTTTTATAAAAGAGGACAACAAAGAACGTTTGATGGTGATTGTTGACCGTGCAATTGGAATGTTTCGTTCCGGCCATCTTTCCATCAACCCCTAATCTATATGACTACTTACTGTGTCATACTTTTGTTTAATGTCTAACTTTTGTGAAGCTAAAGGTCATATCTTAGTCAACTGATATCATACTTTTGTTTTAATATTTAGTGATATCATACTTTTGTAATTATAGTGTCATATCAAGGAAAATTAGAATAGTGATGAACACTAATTATGATTGTGATAAGCATGGAATGAAATTTGTATTAAACTTTATATTATTGTAGTGAACAAGTACGGAACTTTGTTTAATTTTATTTTTTGAGTTATGAAGATGAGACTTTGACTATTGAATTCATGGTTCATTTGAAATGCATAGCACAAACATCACTGTGCTATTAGTATTTTTGGTTATGCATAGCACATACTCCATTGTACTAGTTAGACATAACAGAGGCTCCAGTGGTTAATTTAGTGTTTAATTTAGTATATAGCACATACTCCACTGTACTGGTTATGCATAGCACAGACTCCGGTGGTTAATTAAGTGTGTTTTGTGCTTCACTTTGTTTTCAATTAAAGAAATGTAATCTAGTGTGTTAATTTAGTGTACTGGCTATGCGTAGACTACTGATATCAACTAATAAAAATAGTAAGGTTTAGAAAAAATTTCAATTAAAGAAATGTAATTTTGGCACACAGGCCTTGTAAGCATAAAGAAAAAATTAATTTTGTTTATTTTTCCATTCTTTTAATAAACTTGTGTCTTTAATTTATAAATGCAATATATTTTGGAAAACAATGAATCAACTATATACCGTTATCAATCAATAATGTTATATAACAATCTACAATGAGGGTATATTGGTCTTTGTCTCTTGTTACATAATAAAATAGACTTTTTCTATATATAATTAATCTTTTATCTTAATCTTTCACTTGCCGAACATGAGCTCCTTAGCGCTCCTTAAGCTCTTAATCCTTCACCCCTTAATCCATGTTGCCGAACGGGGCCATGAGTTTTAAGAGTTTTAAGATACAAATAATAATTAACAAAGTTCAAACAGGAAAAAATTTGATGTCCCAGATGTCCGTCTATCATGCTTGAATTCATGAAAGTTAATATGAAATATTAATTGTTGACTTATAATATAATATTATTTACCATGAATTAATTATTCACCAAAATTCAAATGATTACATGATAACTTGAGACAATCTGAATAAAGCTAGAAGGACAGTACAACAATAAAACATTAGATATTTTACAAGATCTGATCAAATTTCAGGCTTGCAGCGCATATCTATCTTTATTCTTTAGTCTATGACTCATGTTATTAATTTGTGACGCTACTTATATATAGCAACATCGCAGTTAGATTAAACAATGACACACATCTCATGAGATCCAACGGCTAGTAATATTAATACTATTAAATGGACGGGATGTCCGGTTCTAATTCTGTCCAGGTTGTGCGAAGGCTTAGTCCCACTCTTAATAGAAACAGTCAGAGAGAGCGGTGCTTCAGCTTAAATAGTAAGATAGCGTCGATATTGGGACTTGGGAGACAGAGCGCGGGTTCTGAACTTCTGATAATCAGATAATATTGTGATAGAGCTCTATTCTAACGGGTTTTAGATTTGAGTTCACACCAAGAAGATTTGATAAACTTAAGAACACCTTAGTTCTACTAAATACATATTAATAGTGTCCATATACATTAATTGTTTTTTATTGTATAAATTCAATATTGTTTTTCTTTCTTAATATATATAATACATTAATATTTTTTGAGAGAAAAAAATATACTGTCCATGTAAACTTTTATTCGGATCTGTTCAGCAGATTCGTAGCCAGATCCGTTTACACCCCTAAATATAATACACTACTAGTTTTTATCGTATAAATTCAAAATTGTTCTTCATTTCTTAATATATTAATATATTAATTTTATTTTTAATATATAGTGTCTATGTAAACTTTTATCAGGATCCGTTTACACCTCTAAATCTAATACATTAATTATTTTTATTATATAAATTCAAAAAAAAAATTCTTAATATAATACATTAATATTTTTTGTAAAAAAATATAGTGTTCATGTAAATGTTTATCCAGATCCGTTTAGACCTCTAAATATAATGCATTAATTATTTATTGTATATATCCAAATTGTTTTTTCTTTCTTAATTTAATATGTTAATATTTTTTGAAAAAAAAAAGTGTCCATGTAAACTTTTATCCGGACCCGTTTACACCTCTAAATATAATACCTTAATTGTTTTTATTGTATAAATTCAAAATTGTTTTTCTTTCTTAATATAATAACATTAATATTTTTTGAAAAAAAAAATAGTGTCCATGTAAACTTTTATCTGAATCCATTTACACCTCTAAATATAATACATTAATTGCTTTTATTGTATAAATTCGAAAAAAAAATTCTTAATATAATACATTAATAAAAAAAATTAAAAAAAATATAGTGTGTTGTGAACTTTTAAAATAGTCAATTTTTCCACGAAAACATCATAATATTCAATATCCTCATAAAAATTAACATCTTTTATTTATCCTTTTTATTTATTTAATCTTTTATTCAGTTATTTTAAAATAAAAATCGATAATATGCCCTAGCATATCGTTACACAACCGCTGGAGACATCCATTTAGAATTCTTTGTGTACTAATTTAAAATATGATTAACAAATTAATCTACGAGATTAAAGGGCGGAGTCAAAGAGAGAGAAAGGGGTCAATTGACCTCCATTTTCTCTTAATTTTTTTGTTTTTAGGTATGATTTTTTATATAATTTATAGTAAAATGTCATGGTAATGTAAAATTGATTCTCATTCTTCTCATTATTAACGAATTAATTGAAAAGAAAAGTGTGACCAATGAGATGTACCTGAAGTCCCCATGAAGAGATCTAAATGGGAGATTTAACTAAGGTTTACAATTAACTGCACTTATAACAAATTAATCTACTTGAGTTTATTGGTGGAGTTGAGGAAGATGACTTATGATCTCCATTTGACAAAGCAAGGGATACAGGGCTGCACAAAAAGTTCGTAGTTTGTGATTTGATTTGAGTTTGATTCGAAAAAAGTTCATAATTAATTTGATTTGAAATTAGTTCATTCTGAAACAAATGACAGAGGAACCTTGTTATAATCAAAGGAACAAAATAAAATAACTTTTTTTTTTTCTGGATACCAAAGATTTGATATCGCAAATGAAATAAATGACAGAGGAACCTTGTTATATATCTTACAAGGGTGTAGCTGGATTTACAGAGAACTCCTTAATTAATTTGATACAGTGTTCCTTTTGTTATTTCAATTATGCACAGTGCCAATCAAATTTACAAAAAGAAATTATTTTAGGCACAAACAATTGATGTAGTTATGCCTTCAATGATCAATGGTGGATGAATGAAACATTGAAGAAACTTTTTTAATACAACAAAATTTTTAGTCTCAAACAAGTTGGGGTAGACTAGAAATAAAACTCAATCACAATCATAAAATAAGAAACTTTTTCAATAGTTTGAAAACAAAAACAAAAAAAATCGACCAAAAGACTTGTGGTATTTTGGTACCGTGGTACTATACCTATTTGTGGTATTTATAAGTACAGCTGTACCAGATCTTGATCAATCGTAATCTATCGATCTATGATGAAGGGCTAGGATCGACTCTATTCTACTCAATTATTTTAACAACAATTTATCTCTTCAATAATTTCCATCTCCATTAATAATTCAAATGATTCCTGTCAAAAGAAACAAATGAAAAGACAGCTCAAATTATTAATCAACAATTGTTCTTTGGTTATATATATAGCATTGCATTATAACTAACCAATTTGGGTTAAAAAAAAAATACTCTTTTAGAATCAAATATGTAACAATAATTCAAGAAGAAAAATAAATATGTAATAGATAATAGTCATAATGCAGCACTAAGTTGACGTACCATACCCAACGAGCAATATAATGCATGCGCGCAGTGCAGTTCAAAAGGTATTTGTAATTCTTCTATTAATTGAACAATCAAGCAATAATAAACTAGTAATAGTTTGTATTGCTAGAACATACAAGTATGTATGTATCCCATATTTGGAAGCTAGCGCAAAAAGAATAAACCATCTAGGTGAGAGTAGAGATGAAATAGAGGCAATGGAGGAGAGATTTTCTTTAATTGCCTTTCTGAATTATAGAATCATCAAGGTGAGAGTAGAGATGAAATAGAGGCAATGGAGGAGAGATTTTCTTTAATTGCTATCCTGATTGGGTGCAATATATATATAAGGAAGAGGAATATTGCAATATTAATTTGGACTCAATTTTTTGAGTTAAATATTAAAAAGATTTTTTCAAAGTTCGAACTTCGAAGGAGTTGCATTTTAATTTCTGCCTAATATTGCACAGGAGCAATATTTTCATTGCTCACTACTTTATAAGAAAGATTTTCATGGCTTATATATATAATTTATATCAAAAATATAACAAACAAGGCTCATATACTAAATATCATAAGACGATTTTGAAAATTTTAAAATTTTATATGTAAATAAGATGATTTTGTATTTTTGTGACTGTTAAAAAGGAAGGTAATTATGAGGCGTTTTTAAAAGAAAACTAGAGAAACGTTCAAAATAAAACCAACATGTTCATGTTTATGTTTATTTCCATATGTTTCAATTAAAATACGCTAACTAATAGCAAAATATTTACATTCACTTTTTTAGTTCGAAATTTTTATAGATCTATTAGGCAATGTTATCAAAACCGGACCGCACATCAATTATAAAACTCCAAATTAACAGTTTACTAATGAGTCAACTGGTTCAATTATTGATTTTTTAAAATATTTATATAATTATGAGATATAAATTATATTATAAAAACTATCATTTATATAGTGTAAATAGTATTAAATAATGTACTGTAAAAATATATTTGCAAATTATTAAAAATTACAAGAACTACATTTCTTTATGCCTAACTATATAATGAGGAGGGATCTACCTACACCTTTTTTTTTATGACACCGGATTACATCTTACATTTTCAATGTTCAAACGGTCGATTCAAACCGTTCAACATCATGGATATATTAAAATGTACTTGCAGATCAAATTTTAAGTTTTTTTTAACACTTTTTTACTATTTATTAAGATGGGTATAAAAATTCAATGGTCTCAACATAATGATTTTGTAAAATACTTAATAAATAGTAAAAAAAATATATAATTTGATTTGCAAGCACATTTTAATATATCCATCACGTTGAACGGTTTGGATCGACTATTTGGATTTTGAAAACTTTGAAAATGTAGGATGTAATTTGATGTCTCCAAAAAAGATGTAAGTGGATCCCTCCTCATATATAATTTATACTTAAAATTATTAAAATAAAACACTGTTGGAACACTTTGATATAATTTTACATGAAAGAGATTTATAGCTTTATACTTTATTTAGAATTGAATAACTACACAAATTTCATTTTTTGTGATCAAGCAAACGTCTGACAACCTATATAGTATTTAAAAAATATTGTAAAAAATATATAACGTTGTAATGACTATTTGATCATACACAGATACATAATTGTCTAAAAAAAATGTTACATAACACAAAAATAATGCATACTTGTTCACAGAAAAATATATACACATGTTACATTTTCTTCTCAAAAGGTGCTTACATTTTCTCTCTCAATAAGAGAAAACATGTGCAACTATTTTTTTTTGTTGTTTGGTTCACCGGTTTTCTTGAAAAATTGCTGTTTTTTTTTTTCGATTTACATGCATGTTTGATATTTTATTCGAATCGAACCGGATGTGGTTCCAGAAAAAAAAAAAAAACTGTCGGTCCAGTCTGATTTTAATAACAATGCTCTTAGGTTATGAACATATAACCTTGCAATTTTGTAGTTATCTCCTCGTTTTCTTTTACTTGTAATCATGTTCTCCTATCTTACTACGTAAGTTTTTTTTTTTCCATATCGTTGAGACTAAAATTTGTCAGACATCAAATTAAGTGGGTGGGTAGAAATTGTTGGACAGGAGGGGATTGGTGAGTAATACCTGCACTAGCTTGTTTTAGTTTTTAATTATACTTCTTCTTTTTTAATTTGAGCTTAATTATTAGAAGCTGTGCTTTTTTTGGTTTTCAAGCTGAAGCAGCTAAAAAGAGTTCAAAAAATTTGTAGAACATATTTTCTTCACTTATAATTGTAAAGCATGGTTTTCAAAAAATAGCGTCTTAGTTTACAATAGAGATACTTTTCTGGAGAACACATAACAACCTTCAATAAATTTTTCATTCCATAATTATAATTTTTTTATTTATAGATATTATTAAAAAAAATAAGAGATGAAAATAGAAACTCACCTGTACAAGATGGCTAACTTTCATAATATCTGACCATAAAGATGATTTAGTTCGCATCTGACCTGTACTATTATATTTGTCAACCAAAATAAATTTCCATGTACATGTAACTCTTGAATTATAAAATCTGAATGTCCACTTAGCCAACAAAGGTGAATTATTTCTCTTTAAATCCAATACACCTAAGCTTCCTTGTTTCTTACTCCTACAGACTTGATCTCAAGCTATCAAAGAATGTTTTTTCCTCACAGTACCTCATTTACGAGTAATGTGTCTATATATTAAAAAAATTAATTTTGAAATTAATTTTACATAGAGTCAAGTGATCAAAAAACATTCAAAAAATGAATGCATTAAAATTAATTTATTAACCTTCTAATTTTGACCGTTTGACTTTATACTAAATTAATTCAAATGTTTAAAATTTTCACATGTAAACGCATCACTCGTAAGATAGACGGGTTTCAATGGTTTAGATTCGTTATTTGAAGCCAATTTGACGGATTTTAGACTTGAGTTCACTAAAGAGCTTGGTGAACTTAAGAATACCCTAGTTCTAACAATTAATATAAGGATGAATCACCGCTTAGACTGAGAAATATAAGGATGAATCAATTTGAGAAATAAACAATTAAACATATGCATAATAACAAATAATATCGGAAATGAACATGAGAAATGAAACCGATTAATACATGAAAAATAAAATAAAATAAAGATGAATAAAACAGTCTGATTAAAAAAAAATCAGATAAATTCAGCTGGCACCAAGATGATCATAATGCATAATTTATTTATTTTAGTTAACACGCCAGATCCCTTATATGAGATTTTAAAGGATCAGCTTTATTTATCAGTATTTTCAAATGGGCTATTTTGTGAAATATCTTAAGTCATAATGCACGAAATTTGAGGACATTTGAACCCACCATTATATTACTTTGACAGATAAGTGGATTTCATTTAGTAACCGACAGTACACTTAAAAACAAAATCAAACAAAGTGAACTGAAATTTAGATTTCCAATTTCACATAACTCATCATAAATAAGATTTGGTTGATTTGATTACGGAAAAAGTCTGGGCTAACTTGCCATGTTTTGACATTGATTTAAAGGTTGAGTGTTATTTTACACCTGAAAGAAACAAGAGCATGCACTTGAGTATGGCCAGAATCAGGTAGAAACCCACAAAATAGACGAAAAATTAGCATAGGCTAATCCAAATTAAGCTAGCTGGTTCATAACCCTAAATTTACAATTTTATTGTGATAGATATAATTAACGTCATGAAGTGTTTTGCAATTAAAAACACGCAAACCAGAATCCGTAAATTCAAAATAAAATAGCAAATAAATTTAAATCTTACAGTTCTGAATTGAAGACATCTTTAGGCGGAAGCGTTAGTACTGATCTTCAACGGTTTTCCTCAGATCTAATGATGGAGACCCTTTTGCGTTTTCTTTACTTCTTTTTCAAAATGGATGCAAAGTTTTTCAGAATAATATTAGTTCTGAATTAAAACTCCTCTTATTAATCACTCTTATCTATATCTTATTATTATATTTCATGTAGAGAGAGAGACTAGAGAGAGCAAAAAAAATCAAGAACCGTATATCTTTTTATTCTGTTAAAAATAAATAAATAGGGCCATTCCTGATTTATCCAAAAAAAAATAGGTGCATGCATATCTTACGCCTCTTCTCATCAGGCACCTCTTTAGTTTAATTATTCAATAGATTAATTAATTAATTAATTAATCAATCAATTTTTTTTTTAATTGGCATAAAAACGTTTTTAGAAAAATGGCATCCGTCCAAATAGAGAAGGGGTCTTTTGTATATTCTAAGGCAACCTTTGGAACCAGTACATTTATTAATAATAGTAATCTGAATTTTTCCATCAAAAATTCAGATGCCTTTTCGTTAATTTCTTTATATGAAATTGGTGCACAATAATAACATAGGCCACATAATAAAATAAAACTAACATATTGCACCATACCTTATTCTCATCGAAATCATCATCCACTAAACTGCTCCCTGTGGGAACATGAAAGTTACTGGAGCCAATGTTAAATAACAGAAAAAAAAAATAGGATGGCCTTTACCTACATGGGGATTGAGGAGATTGAGGGAGAGAACGACTTTATCTACAATCGGGTTCTGAGTACGTAGGATCGCCGGATCGAGCCAGACGAACTGGAGGTGGCGCTAGCAGCTTGTCAGGATCGGTGCTGGTGCTGATGCTGAGGAACGTCGGTCTGATGTGAGAGAACAAAAGAGAGAGATGGTGTGTCTGAGGCGAGAGAGAAATGGTGGAGAACGTATGTTTGGGGCTGAGCGGAATGGTTTTTGATCTGGCGTTAAATTATCGCGCTCCTTTTTTTCACCGAGACTTTCAGCAACCGATGTTGGGTTCGGTTGTCGAACCGGTTACTGAAACAATTGGTCACCTGATTTGGTGATTTATTATTTTATTTTTTAAAAAAGAAAATGGGTATCAGCGACCGGCGACCACACCGGTCACTAATACCGGTCGCTGATGCCCTTTTTTGCTATAGTGCTCTACAGAACAAAAATAAACTATGTTCCGCCATATTCACATATGCGTTTATCAGTATCAAAATGTATAAATATCTTCTTTTTTTAAATATGATGATCATGTTCTCAAATTCCTGACACAAGATGAAATGCTGATGTACTGTCAGGTCTTGCTTGAGTTATGAAATGCCGATGTAGGTCATAAACTTAATTAATTATCAATTCAAGTGCAAGTGTGTAGGATATATATGGTGAACTAAATAGTGTAGGAAAAGAAGTATATGTAAGCATATATGTGTACATTAGCTCGTGTAAAAAAATCACGTAATATTCTTTTTGTTGATCAACAAAAATAATTATATATGATATATAGCAACTTGAAAATTATTATTGAATTATGAACTTATTAATATGATAGTAACTTGAAAATTTAATCACAAAGCATATATAGCAAAAATATATATAATGTTTCGTGTGGTTCATTTGAATGCATGTACATAATTTAAATAAAGAAATTAATAACGGAATATAATTTAAATAATATAATATGAAACTCTAAAAATAAATTAAACAATACTTGACAAATTAGTCTAAACATAAAGAATTTAGTTTCACAACTTAGATAATCAATAAAAATTATAGGCAAAATTCAGAATGACTTGATTTATATATATCGTTAATAACCATGACCAAACTCATCCGTAAAATAACTCTACAAGTTTGACCAGAATTTAAGGACTTGCATATGTATTATAAAATAAAAGAAATATTTGGATCTAATTATAGAATTGGACCTTTGAAATTGGAAACACACAGATTAATGATTTTTTTTTAAATAGATTCAAATTAAAATATTTCAACGGAACAAGCAAGTTGAACTGAATTTTTATGAAAAACAGCTCCACTAATCCTATGGATCGGTGGAGGCAACTACTATACTTACTTTTTTGCCTCCACCGATCCATAACTTTTTTTTTATAAAAACAGAATTCAGTGTGCTTGTTTCATTGAAATATTAAAATTTGATTCTATTTTAAAAAAAAAAAAAAAAAAGGTAATGTCCCCCGGGCTACAGTCCCCCAAAAATCCCCGTGTATAAAAGTCTTCCTTTTTTAGCTTAGTTCTGACGCGTTTTTAACTGCCACAACTGCCATAATTTCAACTGCTATAATTTCAAGTACACTATGTATGTTTACAGAATTATATGTGTATGTTTATAGGATAATATGTGTATGTTTACAGGATATTATGTGTATGTTCACAGAAATAAAAGGTAATGTTTACAGAATTATATGTGTATGTTTATAGGATAACATGTGTATGTTTACATAATAATATGTGTATATTTACAGGATATTATGTGTATGTTCACAGAAGGTGGTCCCCAACAGCTGTCACGCGTTTTCAACAGCTGTCACGTGTTTTCAACAACTTTCACGCGTTTTTATGTTTACAAGATTTGTTGAATTAGTTTACAGGATTTAGTATTGATGTTTACAGGATTTAGTATTGATATTTACAGAATTAGTTGAAAATCTCCAGAGATTTTTGAGGGACTGGAGTTAGAGGACTGTTAGCTACTTCCTAAAAAAAATCCAGAACTTATCTAGTTCATTTCAATGGAACTTGTCTATATAACTTGTCTATGTAAGAACCAATACACGTTCCGGAACTCGTCTATGTAAGAACCAACCTCCGTACGCGCATATCACGTTCCGGAACTCGGAAAACGCAACTTAAATTAGTCCCACAACAAGATATCAAAATATTAAGAACGCCGATATATACGACACACTCTTTTGTCTCTTCGGAGACATCCGATAAAAGTGTGACGCGCAC
This sequence comes from Carex rostrata, assembly GCF_964058835.1. Lineage (NCBI taxonomy): Eukaryota > Viridiplantae > Streptophyta > Magnoliopsida > Poales > Cyperaceae > Carex > Carex rostrata. The sequence continues at coordinate 12,760,398 of NC_135924.1, forward strand.
AAAACGAGATATTGTTCAAATTTTTTATCATTTTAGATCGAAATTTCCTTTTGTTCTTCATCACTTTTTCAAATTTGTTTAGCTCGTAGTTGGTTTCAACCTGTACATTCTTACCCGAACTTTCAGTCTATTCGATCTGAATTTGCTGGTCCATTTGTTCGTTTCTTCTTCCTTGTTGATATCTTCTCCAACTTCACAGCTCGATTTTTTCTTCTTTGTTTCATTTGGCTTTGTATGAGTTTGGGCTCTGTTTTTTTTTTTTTTTTTTTAAGATTTTGTCCTTCAGATTTGTCTTCTCTTGCCTGACATTCGATTGGTTTTTCTTTTTCAATTACTGAATTGCTTATATTTCCCCTCTTTTTGCATTTTCCTTATTTTGTAATTCGATTTTGTTCTATATGATTTGTGCGTGTCGTCAGTTGTACAACTGTTTTAATTACCGAAGCACCGAGTCGATCCTCAAGTTGACCGCGTAGGAGTTGATCTAAAGTTGACTGGTCCAATTTGACACGGATCAATTCATTTAGCTAGCCTACTAGCATGAGAAGCATAAGGCTAAGAAGGATCCCGAGCATGCACGCAATCACAAGATTAAGGAGGAAATTGCAGCTCCTGTCGCAGTTGGCATTCAAACAATGAGCTCTCCGGATACAAGAGGAACGAAGACACTTAAGCGGCACCCGGCATGTCCAGGAAAGAGTCGATGCCAACTTCAAGGCTGCATTCATAATGCCCGGGAATGAAATTTCCATTGATTTATATATAATAATAACTAACAATTAGTATCGGTTGTTTATTTATAGCCGCCACTAAAGTATTAGTGTCGGCTATTTAATTATGAAAAACCAACATTAATACTTACTATTAGTATCGGCTATTTATTTTGACCGACACTAATAGTATTAGTATCGCATTTTTAATACGTCCGATACTAATGAGACGACACTAATTGTACATTTTTCACTAGTGATATGAAGTTAATGGCACGCTTGGTGCTTGTCCTTCCGCTAGGTTCGCTGGAGGTTTGTTATATCAGCGACTCGGCGCTGCTTATGAAGTTAATTACGAACCCAAGGAAGTCATTGGCACGATGATGGTGCATATTGCGCAAACGAAGATTAGGGTTAGAGAGGTGTCTGCTAGACAGGATCGATATTGCTTGGGTTATGAAATGTCGATGTAGATCGTAAATTTAATTAATTATCAATTCATGTGCCAATATGTGTAGGATATATATTAATTATATATGTTAGTTTTTTGGTGTTATTGTGAATTAAATAGTGTAGGAAGGGAAGTAACTGTAAGCATGTGTACATTAGCTCCTGTAAAAAAATTATGTAATATTCTTTTTTTGATCAATAAAAATAATTATATATGATAGCAACTTCAAAATTATTATTGAATTATGAACTTATTAATATGATAGTAACTTGAAAATCTAATCACAAAGCATATATAGCAAAAATATATATATGGGATTTGGCTACGGTGTTATGGGTTACATAGAGGGCTACGGTGCTACGGCTCAATATTCAAGTTTTCAAAATCCTAATGGTCGATCCGAACCATTCATCTTGTTCTCCATATTAATATGTGTTTGGAGACCAAATTTTACATTTTTTTTGAAATTTTTTTACTATTTTGTTTATATTTATTGAAAATTATTGTTTTTCAGACAAATCTGGACCATAAAAAAACAGCGATATTTAATAAATCTAAAAAAATAGTAAAAAATTTCCAAAAAATATAAAATTTGGTCCCCAAACATATATTAATATGGAGAACAAGATGAACGGTTCGAATCATTTGAATGCATGTACATAATTTAAATAAAGAAATTAATTACGGAATATAATTTAAATAATATAATATGAAGCTCTAAAAATAAATTAAACAATACTATGATCTATTAGTCTGAACATAAATAATTTAGTTTCACAACTTAGGTAGTCAACATATTCACAGGCAAAATTCAGAATGACTTGATTTATATCGTTAATAATCATGACCAAAACTCATCCATAAAATAACTCTAACAAATTTGACTAGAATTTAAGGACTTGCGCCATTAGCCACCTCTTGCCTCGTGCAGTCGTGCCTCCAGCCCACTAAACACAGTTAGCGGCTGATTAACCAAAAAGGATGGTAAGACGACAGATTGAGAGTGGTCAGGAGGCACCGGATCGAGGGAGGATTGGGGAGACCAGATCGAGAGCGGAAGGGGACAGGGGGTCGCAATTTCACAAGAGACTAGCCATCAAGAGGAGGCTTTGAGAAAGATGGAGACGATTAATAGAGGAGAGGGACTGAGGAGTCTGTCGAAGACTTCAAGTCAAATACCTAACGGAGGGATCATTTTTAATTTGTTCTCTGTTAACTTTCTCCAGCGTTTAATTTTTGCACGAATCTTTAAACACATCCGATTTGAATTTTTGTTTCCAAGCACATTTTAATGAACATGAATATCATGTTCACCGGTTTGAATCGCATGTTTGAATTTTTTAAACGGATATAAAAATATGGGATATGAATCAGGCATGAAAACAATGAGACATTTTAACCCTACTAATATAATACAAGGATGCTTTCACATACATCGACAAAATTAGAAAATTAAGATAGGAGAGTTAGATCAATAGATGTTATGTAATTTTATTTTGTTATGAGGAAGACTAATATTAATAAAAAAAAAATTAAGTAAAGATTGGAGGTCAAGCCACCCAACTATTTAATACCTTTGTAATACAATAAAGGATTTTTTCTATTTGGGTTTCGAACCCATAACCTCTCATATAGAAACCATGTGCCTTAATTTGTCACTAGACCAAAGACTAGTTCTTTAATATTAATAATTTTTATAAAAAATAATAAGTCTAAAGATCAAAAATGAAAATTTTCAATTAATTAATAGGGATTAATTGAGATAACCCCTTTCAGTTGAACTATGTTCCGCCATATTCACATATGCGTTTATCAGTACCAAAATGTATACATATCTTTTTTTAAGAAAAGGTGATGATTATGTTCTCAAATTCCTGACACAAGATGTGTCATATTTTATTCACATATACAAAAAAAAGTGTGAAAAGAAGAAATGTAAAAAGATGAAGTTTTTAGGAATAGAGAGAAAAAAAAAATGAAAAAGATTTAATAACAAGAACATAACAAAATTCAGAACTCCACTAAGGCGCTAACAAATTACTTTTCATGTAACAGTGCTACTTTTTTTATAATAGAATAATTGTTAATAGTACTAATGCCTACTATATTTAGTTTCTCGGATCAATATATATTCCTGGAAAAGTGTCAGAAAATGTTGCCAAGAATACATATTTGATTGGTCTTTCTTTAAGGAGAATGCTATAAATTTTAATTGATTGACAAGCAAGCAATTGCCATTCGCCGACATCAGAGAACAGACATGGATTTGCATTAAATTACCAATCATTTTCCTGCCAGAGATTGTCAGCGTTTCGGATGTAATTAATAGTGCGAGTGCCTTTGAATGGTCAAATATATTAGATGGAAAAGAGTCGGGCTAGAGATTGCCAGAGATTGTCAGCGTTTCGGATATGATTCAGCTTATATAACACCAACTTCAAATTCTATCGAATCGATTTCAAACGGTGAATTTAAACCGTTCAAATTCATCTATTTCATTAGTTGTGTGTTACACAGTGTAATAAAATGCAGCCTATGCGGCCGCATATACGGCCGCATATGCGTATGCGGTCCTCGACCGCATAGAATCCGACTATGCGGATTAATATGCAGATTTTAGTCCACTTCAAATATTTTACATATTTTAATTCTTAAGGGATATCGGATCACATAGCTGATACAATCCGAAATCCCTATTTAAATATCCATCCGGACAACAGTCCAGTCAGATGCTTCCTCCTCTACTATCCAGCTTCTTTTATAGGCTACCCGACACTATATTTGTTTTGTTTTGGTGCTGTGGCACTAAGTATTACTTCTATTATGCCGGATACCTCCGAAGTCCAAACTCCCAAGCGATTCTCTTATTTTATTATTAAATACCAATACACTGAATGTTTGTTGGGCCGAAGGTTTGGAGCCCAAATTTAATATTTATATTGTTGCGCTCAAGCCTGGAGCCGTTTTTGAAACTTTTTATGAAATGTTTTTTAATCAATCATATTTCATTAATACTGGAGACCTCGCATTGTTAATGAAATTTAATTAAATGCTCAAATATATTTGATATAGATGATTTTATTCAAATATTTGATTAGATTAAACCATATTAAAATATTAAATATTTAATTAAGGGTGTTATATTTAATATTAAATGAAAAAAAACCCGCATATATAAATCCGCATAAAAATCCGCATATGCGGCCGTATACCGTATATGCGGTATGCGGTGGCCTTCCGCATACCGCATAGAAACCGCATTTTATAACATTGGTGTTACATACAAAATTTATAATTTTTTAAATTTATTTAGTATCAAGTCAAGCGGTCAAATGTGCGAGTTTTTAAGTTAATTTTAATGCATACAAAAATATAAAATAACTAAAAAAATATAAAAATTTTGCATTTAAATGCATCACTCATAAAATTTTGAATTAGTCGTTCGAAATCTGTCCAATCAATTTTGTAGTTGGTGACATATGACACCAATGTCATACTAGCCAGACTCAGATGAAAAAATATTTTAAAAGTATACTTTTGTAATTTTACGGAAATAAACCTAATAACATGAACATGTTATTCCGATCTTAACCGTTCAAGCTTTTCTATATGTGAATCTTAAAGAAGTACAAAGATCAACCGATGATATCAGAATAACAGATTCCTGTTATTTCAATAACAACATATTTATTTCCAGTTTTTACAGAACTTAAACAACAAAAATATATATATGACAACAACTGTTCAATTAAGTATTTCAATATTTTATTCTCTTCGTTACTTGAGCGGAAACATTTATTTTTGTGATTGTTGAAATTATATTGATTTTAGCTTTAAGTTCGCTAATTAATTTTTAAATATTTCTCGATGATTACTGGGACCCAGTATAAATAACCTGATTCCGGTTCTTTTTCTGAATTATTAAAGTTTTATTAAAATAAATTATTTTCTAAACAAGTAATAGGGTATACAAAATTCTCCCTGATGGCCTCCGTGTATTTGAAATTGGCCTTGTAAACCGGTTAGAAGCATTAGGCAGGAAAGTATGAACTCTCTCTTGTGTGAAGGTAACCTCGAACTCGTTGGACTGGATATTAAGGTTATACGGACCCTGATCCAATCCCAAATTCTAAAAAATAACCATCTTAAATCCCACATAATCAGTATCCGACATTACCGGAATCATAGTAACAGATCCGAGACTATAATTAATTAACCCCATTATGACTTATTAAAACCTCAGCAGCTTGGGTACTTCATTTCTATACAAAAATCATAACTACTTAGTTGGGTATTCGGTACACCATTCATGCCACATTTTTTCAAACTATGTGCCGAAGAGAAAAGGTAAAATTAGAGCCTGTTCGGCCGGGAATGAATGTAGACATAGGAATTGAACTATTTTTTACTGTTTCTGTGAGAAAAAAAAATCAATTGAACTGAATTTTTATTTTCCCACGCGAACAGTAACGGAGCCGAACATACCCTTAGAGTGTACCAATTAGGCTACTCGATCGGTACCTTGTTGAATATATCGAATATCCAATCTGTTTATATGGTTTTTGCAACAAAAAAAAAAAATTGCAATTAATTTGGTTTGGTATAGAGAGAAAAAAAAATGAAAAAAAAAACGAAGAAATGTAAAAACATGCAGTTTTTTTAGGAATAGAGAGAAAAAAAAATTAATAACAAGAACAGAACAAAATTCAAAACTCCGTTAAGCGCTAACAAATTACTTTTCATGTAACAGTGCTACCTTTTTTTTTATAATAGAATAATTGTTAATAATTACTAATGCCGACTATATTTAATTTTTCGGATCAATATTCCTGGAAAAGTTCCAGAAAATGTTGCCAAGAACACATATTTGATTGGTCTTTCGTTGAGGAGAATGTTATATATTTTAATTGTTTGACAAGCAAGCAATTGCCATTTGCCGACATCAGATAAGATACATGGATTTGCATTAAATTACCAATGATTTTCCTGCCAGAGATTGTCAGCGTTTCGGACGATGTAATTAATAGTGCAAGTGCCTTTAAATGGTCAAATATACTAGATGAAAAACTAAAAAGAGTCCGACTAGTATGAAATCAGTGTCATTTCAACCTATATAATACCAACTCCAAATTTTATCGAATCGACTTCAAACGGTGAATTCAAACCGTTCAAATCCATCTATTTCATTAGTTGTGTGTTACATGCAAAATTTATAATTTTTCGAATTTATTTAGTATCAAGTCAAGCGGTCAAATGTGCGAGTTTTTAAATTAATTTTAATGCATTCATTTTTTAACATTTTTGACTACTTGATTTAATACTAAAATAACTAAAATATATAAAAAAAAAATTGCATGTAAATGCATCACTCATAAAATAAATCGGTTTGAACGGTTTGGATTAGTCATCCGAAATCTATCCAATCAATTTTTGTAGTTGGTGACATATGACACCGATATCATACTAGCCGGACTCAGATGAAAAAATATTTTAGAAGTATACTTTTGCATTTTTACGGAAATAAACCTAATAACAGGAACCTGTTATTTTGATCTTAACCGTTCAAACTTTTCTATATGTGAATCTTAAAGAAGTAAGTTTTTCATGCCCGGATCTTGACAAAGATCAACAGTTGATATCAGAATAACAGATTCCTAGTATTAATTTCAATAACAACAGATTTATTTCCAGTTTTTACAGACCTTAAACAACAAAAATATATATATGACAACAACTATTCAATTAAGTACTTCAATATCTTAATCTCTTCGTTACTTGAGCGAAAACATTTATTTTTGTGATTGTTTAAATTATATGGACTTTAGCTTTAAGTTCGCTAATTAATTTTTAAATATTTCTCAATGATTACTGGGACCCAGTATAAATAACCTGACTCCGGTTCTTTTTCTGAATTATTAATTTTTTTTTATTTAGAATAAATTATTTTCTAAACAAGTAATAGGGTAATCAAAATTCTTTTGACTGCTTCCAATTAATTAATATTATTTTCCGAGTAGTACTATACGTGTTATAAGCTTTGTGTTTATGCACGGTAGTCCTTAATTAGTCAAACCATATATTTTGGATAAAAACAAATAAAATAAATAAATACAAAATAATTCATATGAATAAGAAGTAATTAAATTGATTAAACACCCAAATATATAGTCACCAACGAACTTCATATGAACTTCTGGACTGTTTCACTCGAATTCTCGATAGCTTGCTGATCAAACAATTAAACACCCAAATATATAGTCACCAACGAACTGGCCGGTTTGACTACTCAATTGAATGCTAGCTGGACGCTGGTTCACATTAATTAATATAGATACGCGCTCATTGGAAACACTCCTATGATTTTCCTTGTTAATTTTAAGGAATCTCACACTATATATGCGCTCCTATAATTCTAAGTAAACTTCCTCTATAACCGGCTATATATAGCCTAGCTAGCTTTTTATAAACCAGCATTATTCCACACCCAGATCATATTCTCTCATAACATAATTAAGTTCATCAATAAACCTTAATTAAAGATCATCCTCTTACAACTCGATCAGATCTGCATTCAAACAATGAGTTCTCCGGCTACAAGAGGAACGGGGACAACTAAGCGGCACCCAGCATGCCCGGGAAAGAGCCGATGCCAACTTCAAGGCTGCATTCACAATTCTTTCACAATGCCCGGGAAAGAAATTTCCATTGATTTATATGAAGTTAATGGCAGGTTTGGTGCTTATTATCCTTCCGTCAGGCTCGCTGGAGGTTTGTTATATCAGCGACTCGGGGCTGCTTATGAAGTTAATAACGAACCCAAGGAAGCCATTGGCACGATGATGGTGCACATTGCGCAAACGAAGATTAGGGTTAGGGAGGTGTCTGGCATTGTACTAGATAGGATCAGGTCTTACTTGAGTTATGAAATAACGATGTAGGTCGTAATTAAACTTAATTAATTATCAATTCATGTGCAAATGTGTAGATATATATTAATTATATATGTTAGTTTTTTGGTGTTATGGTGAATTAAATAGTGTATGAAAGGAAGTAACTGTAAGCATGTGTACATTAGCTCCTGTAAAAAAAATTATGTAATATTCTTTTTGTTGATCAATAAAAATAATTATATATGATAGCAACTTCAAAATTATTATTGAATTATGAACTTATTACTAATATGATAGTAACTTGAAAATTTAATCACAAAGTATATATAGCAAAAATATATATAATGTTTCGTGTGGATCATTGAATGCATGTACATAATTTAAATAAATTAATTAATTACGGAATACGATTTAAATAATATAATATGGAGCTCTACAAATAAATTAAACAATATTATGACCTATTAGTCTGAACATAAATAATTTAGTTTCACAATAATCAACAAATTTACAGGCAAAATTCATATTATATATATATTTACAACTTAGATAATTCTTCGGAATTAGAATTGGACCTTTAAAATTGGTACAGACAGATTAATTATATAGTCATGCAGCGAATACCCGTGACATCATCATCATTCTATCATTAAGTTGTTAATTATATGGTACATGTACACCTCCACCGCCAGAATAATTGTTTGGAATAATTTGAATTCTCTTTGAAACTATGGTTATGTTTTCTAGGGGAATTAATTTATATTTATTATTATACAAAATAAGTATACAATTATATCTTCTTTATAAATTTCTTAACCACCTTATTTATTTTCTGGCACCACCTATGTATGAAATCCAAAATGTACGAAAAATATTTTTGTGATTAATTGTTGAAATTATATGGACTATAGCTTTAAGTTCGCTAATTAATTTTTAAATATTTCTCGATGATTACTGGGACCCAGTATAAATAACCTGACTCTGATTCTTTTTTCTGAATTATTAAAGTTTTTATTAAAATAAATTGTTTTCTAAACAAGTAATAGGGTAAACAAAATTCTTAATTTTGACTGCTTCTAATTAATTAATATTATTCTCCAAGTAGTATACTTGTTCCTCGCCCTTATCTTTGTGTTTATGCACGGTAGTCCTTAATTAGTCAAACACATAAAATAAATAAACACAAAATAATTCATATGAAGAATAAGGAACTTCTGGACTGCATGTTTCACCCGAATTCTCGATATCTTCCAGATCACACAATTCAACACCCAATTCTAGTCACCAACGAACTGGATCGACGCTGGTTCACATTAATATATATATATATATATATACACACGCGCTCATTGGGAACAATCCTATCATTTTCCTTGTTAATTCTAAGGAATCTCATACGTAAAATCACACAATATACGCGCTCATTTAATTCTGAGTAAACTTCCTCTATAACCGACTATATATAGCCTTCTTATAAAACCAATGAAGATATTCTCTCATAACATAAAGTTCATCAATAAACCTTAAAGATCATCCGGATACAAGAGGAATGATGACACCTAAGCGGCACCCGGCATGCCCGGGAAAGAACCGATGCCAACTTCAAGGCTGCATTCACAATGCATTAACAATACCCGGGAATGAAATTTCCATTGATTTAGATGAAGTTAATGGCAGGCTTGGTGCTTATCCTTCCGCCAGGTTCGCTGGAGGTTTGTTATATCAGCGACTCGGGGCTGTTTATGAAGTTAATAACGAACCCAAGAAAGCCATTGGCACAATGATACATATTGCGCAAACAAAGATTAGGGAGGTATCTGGCATTGTACTAGACAGAATCAGGTCTTGCTTGGGTTATGAAATGCAGATGTAGGTCGTAAACTTAATTAATTATCAATTCATGTGCAAATGTGTAGGATATATATTAATTATGTATGTTAATTTTTTGATGTTATGGTGAATTAAATGGTGTATGACCAGGATCAGGTCTTGCCTCTGTACTTTTTCTCAAATTCAAAAGGAAGAAGAGAGGACCAGCACCGCTCCTCCAGCCACCAGCCTCCTCACACCTCAAGCTGATATACGCGTAGCGCCATTAGCCACCTCTTGCCTCGTGCAGTCGTGCCTCCAGCCCACTAAACACAGTTGGCGGCGGATTAACCAAAAAGGATGGTGAGACGACAGCTTGAGAGTGGTCGGAAGGCACCGGATCGAGGGAGGATTGGGGAGACCAGATTGAGAGCGGAAGTAAGGGGACAGGGGGTCGAAACTTCACAAGAGACTAGTCGTCAAGAGGAGGCTTTGAGAAAGATGGAGACGATTAATAGAGGGGTCTGTCAAAGACTTCAAGTCAAACACCTAACGGAGGGATCATTTTTAATTTGCTCTCTCATGCATCTCTGTTAACTTTCCCCAGCGTTTAATTTTGCACGAATCTTAAAACACATCCGATGGTTAAAAAATGCATAGCACCGCATGACACTTTATAATTATATGCATAGCACTGTACCCTAATTCTTAATTATATATGTTAGTTTTTTGGTGTTATGGTTAATTAAATAGTGTAGGAATGGAAGTAACTGTATGCAAGTGTACATTAGCTCGTTTAAAAAAAGTATGTAATATTCTTTTTGTTGATAAAAAAAAAAAAATTATATATGATAGCAACTTGAAAATTATTATTGAATTATGAACTTATTAATATGACAGTAACTTGAAAATTTAATCACAAAGCATATATAGCAAATATATATATATATATATATATGGGATTTGGCTACGGTGCTACGGCTTGCATAGAGGGCTACGTTGCTACGGCTCAATATTCGAGTTTTCAAAATTCTAACGGTCGATCTGAACCGTTCATCTTGTTCTCCATATTAATATGTGTTTGGAGACCAAATTTTACATTTTTTGGAAATTTTTTACTATTTTTTTAGATTTATTGAAAATCGTTGTTTTTCAGACAAATTTGGACTATAAAAAACAGCAATATTCAATCAATCTAAAAAAAATAGTAAAAAATTTTCAAAAAATGTAAAATTTAGTCTCCATACACATATTAATATGGAGAACAAGATGAACAGTTCGGATCATTTGAATGCATGTACATAATTTAAATAAAGAAATTAATTACGGAATATAATTTAAATAATATAATATGAAGCTCTAAAAATAAATTAAACAATACTATGACCTATTAGTCTGAACATAAATAATTTAGTTTCACAACTTAGGTAGTCAACATATTCACAGGCAAAATTCAGAATGACTTGATTTATATCGTTAATAATCATGACCAAAACTCATCCGTAAAATAACTCTAACAAATTTGACTAAAATTTAAAGACTTGCATATGTATTATAAAATAAAACAAATATCTGGATCTAATTAACATTAGAAAAATAAATATTTTAACTTTGAAATTGGTACACATATTAATTATATAGTCACACGGCGAATACCGTGACATCATCATCATTCTATCATTAAATTGTTAATTATACAGTACATGTACACCTCCACAATCAGAATAATTGTTTGGAATAATTTGAACTTTCTTTGAAAGTATGGTTATGTTTTCTAGGGGTATTAATAATTTAGAACATTGAATTTAGTATCCATCTTAATAAGTAGTAAAAAAAATCAAAAAAATGTAAAAATTTGATTTGGAAGTACATTTTATTGTGGAGATCATGTTGAACGGTTTGAATCGACGAATTGAAATTTGAAAATATATAAAATGGTTATGACAACTTTGTAGTAACTCAAAATTGTGGTAATCGGATCCCTCCTCTTATACAAAATAAGTATATACAATTATATCTTGTTTATAAATTTCTTACCCAGCTTATTTATTTTCTGGCACGAGCTATGTATGAAATCCAAAATGATGTATGCCAGCGCGAATTGTTATTATAATTAATTCAGCTGGTTTGGATGATATTTGACAAACAGTAAAAAAATTCAATGGTCTGAATTTGATATTTTTTGTACCCATCTTAATAAATAGTAAAAAAATTCAGAAAAATGTAAAATTTGGTCTCCAAGCACATATTAATATGGAGAACAAGATGAACGGTTCAGATCGACTGTTTGAACTTTTAAAATAAAAATATGTTCATTTTACAAATAGGTCCTTATGTCCATAGAAGCATCACTCTTTATTAAATAATATTGTTTAGTAAATTTTGAAGTGTTAAATATTATTATTTTAATGTTTTGGGGTATATTTGATATATTATAGAGTTAGTATGGATAAATATGTGAGTTTTTGAAATTTTGAAGAGTAAATATGTTATTACAAACTTTTGAGGGGGGAAACGTAATATTGAAGTTTTTGAGAGGATACATGAAATTTCCCCTAATTTGATTGTCTTACATCCGCAATTGCTAGCAATTTGTTGGGCCAGGAAAGCCCAAACTAATTAATAATCAAGGCTTTTAGCCAACCTTCAAAAAAAAAAATTCAAGGCTGATTAGAACCTCATACCCAAACGAGTTTCTTGCTTGGACTCAGTTTACCACAATTAGTGCTATAGAGCACCGCAGAAGTACCAACGTGTGGGTCCTCCATTCAGGTTAATTTGTAGGTTCATTTCAATGGAACTTGTCTATATAAGAACCAACCTCCGTACGCGCATATCACGTTCCGGAACTCGGAAAACGCAATTGAAAATTAGTCCCACAACAAGATATCAAAATATTAAGAACGCCTATATATATGGCATTCTAGAACACTCTATTGTCTCTTCGGAGACATCCGATAAAATTGGAACGATACAGAGAAGATTAGCATGGCCCCTGCGCAAGGATGACACGCACAAATCGAGAAATGGTCCAAATTTTTTTCTTGTTTTGGGGGGGGAATTTCCTTTCGTTCTTCATCGCTTTTCCAAATTTGTTTAGCTCGTAGGGTTAAAATCTGTACATTCTTAGCTATTCGATCTGAATTTACTGGTTGATATGTTCTCCAACTTCACAGCTCGATTTTTCTTTTTTGCTTCATTCGGCTTTGTATGAGTTTGGGATCTTTTTTTTCTTTTTTTTTTTGCTTCATTTTGCTTTGTATGAGTTTGGGCTCTGTTTTTATTTTCTTTTTAAGATTTTATTCTTCAGATTTGTCTCCTTTTGGCTTGTCTGACGTAACTAAATTGCTTATATTTCCCCTTTTTTTGCATTTTCCTTATTTTGTAATTTGATTTTGTTCTATATGTTTTGTGCGTGTTTAGGGTTTAGGGTTCTATATCTATTTGCAATTTATGAAATTATCGTGTAGCAATTTGGTGCTATACCTGTTCCTGTTGGCTCCTTTTGCATAGCCATTGTTCCAAATTATACCTTGCATTTTTGTTAATTCATTGAAATGTGGTAATACATACTGAATATGTGTGCAAATCAGTCTCTCCCATTTATTTTGTTCAATTTGATCAAAGATGTGATGAAAGTACAAAATGACCACTTTATTAAATCTGAAATATCTCACTCCATTGCCACTTTTAGTATGCAAAACAATACCCTTTTTTTGCCAGTCAGTTGTTGGTTGCTACTTTTAATTGGGAAAATTTCTTATGTAACCCTGAATTATGTTGATACTATATTAAACTCATAAATGGAAAACATGTGTTCTTTCTTAATAATCATGAGATGTATCCCTCCTAACTCTCATCTCTTCACTTTTTTTTTCTGAAAGTGCTCAAAATACCCTTCTCGCTCATCTCGTATAGATCTATTAGCAAGCCAAGTCTTGTTGTAGGCAAGAGTTGGGACATACATAACAGGAACATGGATACAATTTCTTGATGATATAATTAATGATATCGAGACCATGAGGTGTGATGATTGGTACCTTAATTGTTAATTAGTGGTTCGTTATAGAGTTGCCACTAACCAGGAATCAGCCTGTATGGGTCTATGTGATTTTATTATTTCTTTTATACCTGTTGATCTGGCCTTACCCGTGTAATTTAAATATGTTAATTTGTAGATGGAGCAGCTAAGTTGGTCAACTCAGTCAAGAGTTAAGATATAGGGTTTGAAGCATCACATTTACTTCAAGGTAAGCATATAATTTTAGTTTTCTTTAGACAAGTTTTGGCCCCAGAAAAGTTTGTCAACACATTAAATATTCTGTTAAACAGCCTAATTGGGTCGTGTTTTAGTAAGCAACCCAACCCATGGGGGTCAAATCTCCTGTGGGTGAGGTCGGGTTGGGTTAGTGGTTTGCAACCCATAAGCATATGGCAGCCAGGAAATTAAACTTGACAAATAAAATCAATTTGTTGTACTATAGAAAGCCCCTAATCATTAAATTCTTGCACAAATAGTTAAATTTAGAGTTATGTCAAATAAAATAAACCTTCTAAACTGTACTAATTGAGCGCATAACAAAATCAATGGAGAGTTAGAAGATTACATGATTTTGGGAAAGCACGAAGGCATTTTGTTACACCATTTGATATATTTTCAGCAAATGTGTACTGCATAATTGCTATCTTTTCTTATTCTTCCCAAATAAGGCACAAAGTCAATTGCTCGAAGAGCATAATTGTATGTGGCAATATAATGTTGAGCTTTTTTAGTCATTTCAATTAGTACTATAAAAATCAGTAAATTATTTGGAATAATAAATGTGTATATTGATGATGTGGTTGATGACCACTGTGTGCTGTGGGCTTGCTATTCGGAATAGCAAATCTTATGTATAATTTGACATGATATTTCTTGTCTGCATACCAACAAGTTGATCAAAATCCTAAATAAATTATGAAAGAGGTATAACCGAAAGAAAGCACCGATTCAGACAATTCTACTAGCACTCCTACCATTTTTTTTTCCTGAATTTAATAACTTGTAACATCTGATAATTGCATGCTTCTCTTTCTTTTTTTTCCTTTCAGATACACTGCCAAGTATTTGTATTGAATTTTGCTTGAAAAAAAAAATGAACTGGAGAAGTGCTGTCTGACTGGAGGCGTTCTTCAGATTAGTTAGAATTGTTTGACACTCGCTTATAATATTGTTTTGTATAGTAATAAGACTGACTGACTGAACAATGAAAGAATAGTGCTTCTCTTTTCTCTTTTTCTGCTTCCTCTTTTTCTTCTCTATTTCACTTCATTTGAGCATACTGGTATGCTTGGTCCAGTACTTAAAAGTCCATATTTCTCTGAAATTCACAGCATTAGTTGGCCATATTCGAAAATTTGGGTTGTGATACTACAAAAACATTACATCTGATAAGATCAAAATTATTTATAGCATGGATTGTTCAAAATTATATTAATTTTAAGGAATTTCTCATAATTATTTATCAATATGCCAGTACATCGATACATTTCGTACCATCAACGTATGAGTATGACATTTCACCAAAAATAAAATGCACGTCTTCTACATCAATGTTTGATTTTTTTTTTCTTTCCTACAACTCTATTTATTTGAAAATAAAATGAAATTAGCTTTAGTAATTATACATTAATTTGGTTCCTAACTCTACATACCATCAAACATAATATAACTAAATGTCAGCATCAAACTATTTTACAGAACCAAGTTGTGAATTATACAATCATTCTTCCATTATTTTCTAACATCCCATTCCTCAATTGTCTACAAAATATGCAGCTTTGCACTTCAATCCTCCATAAATTAAAAAGGACTCTAGTTCGAGAGCACAAATTCATTATTTTTAAACCCTTAATCAATATAGAGTAGAGGAATGATTGAGAGGAGGCAAGAAGAAGCAAAGATTGAAGGCAAAATCAAAGTAATGGTAAAAAGACATAAATTTGATTATGCTATAATGAGCAAATTGCTAGAAGCATCATCATCCAAAGAAATACCACATGGGATATCATAAAACCATTGCAAAATTTGAGCCACATATAAACAAATTATCAAAATACAATCCTCTACCGGGGCTCTGAAGCTATGGAAATAGCCCAACCTTTCAAGTATCTATGTACACAATACAATTGGGATTCATAAAACATCTCTGGACAAACTAGAGGAAATGTCGATTCTGAATGTCACCCAAAATGTTTCCACCCAATCCAATAATTTCAACTGAAGAGTTTGAATGGCCTTTCAGAAATAAATCAGTAACCTATACAATAACAAAAAAAAAAAAAAATTAATATCTCAACTAAGATACATATTATACAATATTCCAAAAAGTTTCTTATGGATCTTTCTACAGTTTTCGAGTTCCATACCAACCACTGAATAACAAAGTTAGTTTCTAAATATTGTAAAGGAAAAATGAAAAGAAAAAGGAAGTATGGATAATGCCTGGGTGCAGCCAAAGAGCTTGACAGTCTTCAAAGAGGAACAGCTGTCGACCACGAGGCCGAGAGCCTGATCGCTCATCCTGCGACAGAACGAAAGATCCAGCTTTTGTAAGCACATGCAGCGCCTCGAGATTGCAGTTGCCGTTTGGTGACCCACCTGAGTGCAATCACATATGACCAAATCTTAAAATGATGAACTGATCCAGTTTCTGATAACATTGACTGAATGCTCATTGATAGAGGTACAGCTGTCCCGGGAATGAGATTTTGAAAAAACAAAATAAAAAAAAGAGACAACTGAGACATCTGAACAAATTCAGTGTGTGCAGCTCTTTTCATGCAAATCCGAAAAGCAAGATGCTTCTTTTGTTTTGTAATTACTCAACTGTGTAAGGTTTTCTTTATGAAATTCTCCTTTTTGCAAATTTTACAGAGATAAGTTTACACTTGTGCTTGATACTCAATAATACAGAAAATGAACAACTACTACCACAACCAAAAAAAGGAAATGAATGTGGTACCTTGTCAATATTATTTAGTGATAGCTCAATGAGTTTGGTCCCTGATGCCTCCACAAAAGCAGCAATTGCTTCATCGCTGTCATTTGAGCCAAATTAATCAGGTTGCAAAAAGATCAATTTTCCAACTTGGATCATTTTTTGTTAATAATTAACAACTCAATCTGCTATATGATACCGATAAAGAGGTTCAACAATGTGTTCAATCTTCAAATGAGGATCTACACATACAACTTAAAGCCAACTGAAACCAACAAGATGTTACATTTTGTGGAGCTATGACAGCTTTTGAGGCGCTAAAATTTTTGTCAAGACAAATATGTAATCAGGGCATGGAACTGAAAACATCAATATATGGAGATAACCTTAAAGAGCTGCGACGGAGAAGTAGTCTATTGATGGCTCTGCAACCATTCGCCAAGTGTCCTAGAGCGACATCCTTCAGCCGGTTCAAGTAGCGGATATCAAGAACTAAGAGTTGTGGACAGTTTTCCCCAATTATTTTAATTGCAGATGCAGTCAATTTCCTGTCTCAAGTAAAAAGGAGTGGACAATGAGGATGCAGCTAATTAACATCTAGCTTTCAAAATTAAAAAGTTACTTTAATGGTGTCGTAAGGGAAAGCATGGAAATGTCCTCAGGAATGTCAAATTGGGTACTTAATGCAAAATGATGGGATATGGAAAGCTTGCCGGAAAACCCTAAATTTCCAGTATATCAAAATTTGTGAGTAAAAATGCGCATTACCAATTCCTGGCAGTTTCTCTTACTCAAGAGAAGTGAATCATACAAAATTTTAATGCACCAGATACAATGAACCATGCACGTGAATCGTACAGCGTGCCTCAATATTCGTGCAAGCACCTGGATGAGCGTTAGGCAGACACTCCTAGAGCGATATTATCATTTCCCCTTCTTATTGATATTATGTATGAGACTACGATTGGGTTTGATTTCTAGCCTACCCGAACTTGTTTGGGACTAAAGGCTTGGTTGTTGTTGTTGTTGTATTGATATTATGTATGGAAGGCAAACAGTTGATTTTGCCTTTCCAACTTCCTTTTTGGATCTTTCTATTTATGCTTTCTTTCTATAATTTTTCTGGGTTGCAATTAGGAATGAAAAGGTAACCAAAGGACTAAACATAAATATAGGAAGAAAGAAGAATGGTGGCATAGGAGAAACTCTCTTTTTGTGTAAGGTTGCAATTGTACTAAGTTCACTACAGTGTAGTACATATAAAGGAAGAAATATGGAAGCACCTTTTCTGTCACGATCGCAATTGTAACAAAGAAAATTTTATGTCTTTTGTCCAGATTGCAAAACAGTATACAGCTGTTAGATATGAGACAGCTTTAAACAATAACCTGACAACAGATACAATACCTGGAGACAAATATGATTCTGTATCGATGAATTATTTACAGTATTAATGACTTTTTGTCAGTTGCTTAAGGCTCTTACAATGTGGGTTATAAACTCTCTTTTAATCACATTTCAAGGTTCTTCTCAAAAGCAATGTTGTAAAACTAAGCATCAACTAAACTTTAAGTTGGGCAATAGCCTCGCTACCTCAATAATGCTTAGTGCATAATTTTAGACTATCAATAATTTAATATAATTAGTTTCAATAAAACAATCAATTGGTGTAAGTGTCAACGAACCAAGACAAAAAGGAGGTGAACACTGTCAGCTCAGTAACAATAGCATACCAGAAAGTACAAACCGGCTTAAAAGTTTATTGTGGGTACGTGGTATGTAAAATTAAAAAGTAAAGACACTTACGAGCATCCAGCAAAGTTGAGTTCCTTAATAGTTGAGCCGCACACAGGGATAAGCTCTCTTACAAATTTGTTGGACACGGATGAAATCCTGGCCATTGATAGCACCTCCAAGCAATTGGCTTTCTTCAGTGAAGGTAGGATCGACATGGCACACACGTTCTGGCAATTGTCAATATAAAGTTCTCTGAGTGTTGGGCCCAGGTTATCTGCAAGATAAGTTATCCCCTCAGAGGTGAGGAGAGAACATTGGCACAGGTTCAGAGAGCTTAACAGTGGTGCTGCTGAAATGATGGCCGCCAATCCATCGTCAGAGAGACTGTAGGCGCCCTTGAGAGACAGCTTTGTTAGTGAAGGCAAGCTGTTTGGCGCGCTTGCCAAGCTGGCGCGCAGGATGTAATCAGGCAAGCACCGACCACATAGGTCAAGTTGCAATTCCTATTCCATTAAAGAAATTCAGATGTGAAGGTAACTTAGAATAATAATATTACAATAACACTTAAAAGAAGCTAATGAGTACAATATCAAATTAAGAAATAAAGAAATGGGCTCATATATATAATAAAAGAAAACTAGCTGTTACAGAAGTTTGCAAAAAATATGGTAATACAACCCACAGGATTCATTTTAAAATCTATCATTACTAAGTATGATATTCTTCATTTTAATCGGCATTTTTTATTATTACTCTGTTAACAAAGCTGGCCATGTCTCCTTCTAACATGTGCATTTACCTGCTATACATGCAAAAAAAGGGGTGCAAACAAGCATCATTTCACCAAACTAACCTTTTATTTGCCTTGCTGAAAATAAACACCAAATAAGCCAGGAAGAAAAAAATGTGTTAAACTAGGCATTAGGGCAGTCACAGTAACACACGCTGGCATGTACCAGTTCCAGCTGATAGAAGACATGACAACATAGTAAAGGTCTGCAATGCACTGGCCTACACTGTAACTGTTTACTGAGCCGCAGGAACTAGAAGCCCAAAATACTAGGCAAAAATGGTTTTCTTAGAAATACTCTTGGGGGCATAACTTTACAGTTTCTCATAATATTGATGTTATTTTTACTGCATTACATGACATAGTATCCTAAGGCTCTTGGGGGCATAAATTTACAGTTTCTCATAATATTGATGTTATGCACTGCGTTCCATGACATAGTATCCTAAGACCCGAGGAAAAAGCTTGCCTTGAGTTGAGAAACATCACAGCCGGTAAAAATGTCCTCAAATTCCTTCTCACTAGCCCAGGAGCAGTCGCTCAATCGCAGCTCCACTGGGGAACCTCGAACCAGCTCAGACAGATGGTGAGCAGTCATCTTTCGGGAATGACACAGTATGGGAACAAGCATGCTCTTCACCATATCAGGCAGAGCCTCCAGAGATTCTATCTCATGAGCATTGTCAGCCAAAACATTGATGCAGAGGGACTGGAGAGAAGGCGGCTTCCTAGAAAAGGAACTCCAGTCTCTTGATGGTATCCATGAAATTGGGGCAGAAGCCGGTTGACGGCCCTTTGATGAATGAGCCTCCTGACGAGCTCGCAGAATAGCTTCACGCTCCTCGATAATTTTCATGGCTGTAGAAAACGGGCCTGGCCAGTCATGAGCGCCAGCATCAGGGACGGATTCGGGATCAGTGTCACCCTCGCTGTCGGCTATTTCATCATCATTTCTGAAATAGGCGTATTTGGGGGCCAGGTCAATGGCCATTCTCCTCTGGGCCTCCCTCCGTGGTAGTGGCATGGGCCCAGGGGCAGGGGGTGTCCCCTGCAGCACGGGCCCAACCTCTTCTCCCAATGTAAACTGCCCGTCATGCTCCTCCACATTAATAAAGTCATAATCGGAATCAGATTCAGAATCCTTGTCAACAACCATTCTGGCCTTGCCTTTATCCATGAATCTGCTGCTCCCAACTCTGTGAGTTTTGCCCCCGGATTCTTCATCTATGATTAGTTTACCCTTACCCTTGTCCTTGTCTCCTCCTGTTCTACACCTTAACCTTAAGCTCAGATCCATTTCCTCCAGTGTCGTCTCCTCCTCCTTGCCATTGTCATCACCACCACCCATTTCTTTTTCTTCCTGCTGTTGTTGATGAAGATCTTGATCAGCTGGGTTATGTCTCTTAGGCCGTCCCGGTCTCCTCAAAGCAATTGCAGTAGCTGCTGCAACTGAGCTATTGCTGTTGTGATTGGCTATTTCAGTATTAGAAGTGGTTCCTTCTGGTGTGACTCTGATCTGAGAACCAGACCGCAGGGTCATGCGCCTACCCTCTCCTGCCCCCATTTCGGCACCAGTCCCAGTTCTCTCCTTTTCTACACCTATGATTAGTTTACCCTTACCCTTGTCCTTGTCTCCTCCTGTTCTACACCTTAACCTTAAGCTCAGATCCATTTCCTCCAGTGTCGTCTCCTCCTCCTTGTCATTGTCATCACCACCACCCATTTCTTTTTCTTCCTGCTGTTGTTGATGAAGATCTTGATCAGCTGGGTTATGTCTCTTAGGCCGTCCCGGTCTCCTCAAAGCAATTGCAGTAGCTGCTGCAACTGAGCTACTGCTGTTGTGATTGGCTATTTCAGCATTAAAAGTGGTTCCTTCTGGTGTGACTCTGATCTGAGAACCAGACCGCAGGGTCATGCGCCTGCCCTCTCCTGCCCCCATTTCGGCACCAGTCCCAGTCCCAGTCCCAGTTCTCTCCTTTTCTACACCTATGATTAGTTTACCCTTACCCTTGTCCTTGTCTCCTCCTGTTCTACACCTTAACCTTAAGCTCAGATCCATTTCCTCCTTGTCATTGTCATCACCACCACCCATTTCTTTTTCTTCCTGCTGTTGTTGATGAAGATCTTGATCAGCTGGATTATGTCTCTTAGGCCGTCCCGGTCTCCTCAAAGCAATTGCAGTAGCTGCTGCAACTGAGCTATTGCTGTTGTGATTGGCTATTTCAGCATTAGAAGTGGTTCCTTCTGGTGTGACTCTGATCTGAGAACCAGACCGCAGGGTCATGCGCCTGCCCTCTCCTGCCCCCATTTTGGCACCAGTCCCAGTTCTCTCCTTTTCATTTTCTTTCTGTACTGAGGGTCTTCCCTGGTCCGACTTTCCTTTTCTCTTCCCCAAGGCACCATCTGTGGCCGAGGTGCTCCCTGGACCTGAAATAGCGCTATGGTTAGGGCTAGGGCTTGTCGATACCGTACAGAGGCGGAGACTCCGTCTAGGGATAAGCGTTGGAGAAAGAGAACCGGCGGCGCTGTCTGATGATGGATTATTTGTATTTGCATCGTTGACCACTGACGACGAAGTTTTTGCTCTTTTCCCTCTTGATTTCGATACTGAGACTGGCGCCATCTCACACTCGCTCTCTCGCTTCACTTCACTTGTTTACTTCGATTCTCTTTCTAATTTAAGTTGCGATCGGAATGGTGTGTTGCTTCTTGCCGAAGAAAGATAGATGGTAGGTAGGGTTTCCCGCGCAAAACCCAATGCCCAAAGGGGAAAGGAAAGGGACTTCGTATCTGCTGCATGAACTCAAAAGCGAATCTTTTGAGTTAATGCATCTCGACAGTTTGATTTGCTTTAAGATGCGTGCGGATTAAATTCATACTAATATTAAAATAATTTTGAATTATACTGTGACTGGATTGGTTCCGTTTAAAATCAGGCGGTCGAGAGATATTAACTCAAAATATACTCTCTTTTGAGTTAATGCATAGTCTCTCTGCGAGAGGGACAGGACATGAGATCGATTCTGCTTGGGGCAGAATTGGAGCCTACGGTCTTTACTCAAAAAAAAAAGACGATGCAGACTCGAGAAAAGGAGAATTCGTATCCTCTGAGATATCTCAAACTTCGCGTGACTTTATGGAAAATCCCAACCGTTTAAATATGTTCTGCACTAATCTCAAAGCACACATAATACTGACCCCCTACATCACCTCCGAATAGGCACCGGACACGTCGGTCACGCAAAAGTTGAGATATCTCAGAGGATACGCACTCAGGAAAGGATAGATGGATCGACTCATGAGTCCGGATCCTCAGCATTTCCTCACTTTTTGAATTTAAATCCGGACTGTCCGATCACAATCCAACTCAAACCTGTAATGGACGGGTGTCTTCAAGATTCGTGCTATATATAATTAATGGACTGGATTCTAAGAAAAAAGGGTGAGATGAATTCGATCGGGTCACCGGTACTTTTGAGGGACTTTTTGCACTTTTGTCATCTATCTTTTCGTTTTTGCACTTTCACCTATCTTTGATTTTGGCCGACTTAGTACTTTACTCTTCAAAGTACATTTATATGGTTCTTCCTTCGCATTTAAATGACATTTAGCGCTGTTAATTTTGAAGTTTGTACCACCAATTCTTAGCTCAGGTTATCTCATGAAGAGATACATTACATATGGATACAGTAATGTGTTGTGAACTGCAAACTAGAAGGTATTGCTCCTACAATTACATGGTTCTTTTGAAATTGTTGATAGCGCACATTAATAACATGGTACCACCAAGGCACCAATTGAGCGAACTCAAAATAAATCCTTTGCGGCTCATAATATCTATGGTCGTTACTGAAAAGGAAACAACACGAACATTTGCTTCAAAGAATTGACATGAAAATAGTATTCACATTTGCCAGCAGCTCCTTGTTGCCCCTTACCAACTCCATCTCTAATATCGTACCAAATTGGCATGAAATTGAAGTTGAACTACCACCGAACGGTAAGGAAATAAGCAAATGGAATATATGCATAGCAATATGCACGCAACAAATCGTGCTACAGATTAATAGAATCATATTTTAACCAGTACCTGTGTATCCATCATCATATGTAAAAGCCAATACTAAAACGACAAAAGCATTGCCTCAAAACGCCCGTATCTACTGTACAGCTCCTAATATTCAAAACAAAAACATTATATCAGCCAAGAAAACATTTACGTACCCCCAACATAACAACCACAACACTAGTACCTTCAAAACATCACCAAAAGAGGAAAATCAATTTCAACACATTACAAGTCATGCATCAAACTACAGCTAAATAGCATTACATATCAACAATAGCATCTGACTAGAAATGTACTTGATTGATTACCCATTTTAAAATTTATCAAAACAATGCCTACAGGCATTTTACCAAAAAAATAAAAAAACTATCAAAACTAACTCAAGTTTGATCAACTAAGCTAACATATGGCCATCTACTTCACATACAAAGGACCCACCATGCCAATTATGACTCCTCCCGCTTCCTTCTTGCGAGCTTTAAAACAGCCATATGAAACAACTGACAGCATATCAGCTACCAGCCGCATTTTGTGGTTTGCTAAATCAGCAGGACACAGTAGAACCTCACAAAAGACTGAAGAAGTCGGAATTGAAACAATTTTTATAAAGCATTCGTGAAAAACATGTTTAGAGTTAAAACAAGCAGCTCTTTTGCCACCTTAATTTCACCTTTCTTGTACAGCCATCTTAGTGGTATAAGAGCCAACGTCAGTCCATCCTTCTTGTACAGCAACCTTTTAGCCTTCTTAATTTCACCTTTCTTGCACAGTCCATCTATAAGAGCGGTATAAATCACGTGACTGGGTTCATGATCTCCAGAAATCATGGTAAGCAGCAATTTCTCTGCCTTATCGATTTGTCCTGTCTCGCACAACCCATCAATAAGAGTGCGGCAAGTCATGACATCGAAAGCTCCTATAGATGGGTTGTGCAAGAAAGGTGAAATCGAGAAGGCAAAGGAGTTGCTACCTGACATGATTTCCAAACGGCACAAGCCCATATTCTTTAGGAGTGATTCATTTGGCTGATTAAGCGATCGAAGAGGAAAATGAACGGTAGGGTAAGAGTTGCAAAGCAACCAGGATCTGATTGAAGGAAGGGATGGAGGTTGGAGGGTTATGGAAAGCCAACATGCTGTGGAAAGACGAAGCACCTCTTGGGTAGAAATGGGACCCACCTTCCAGTGTCTCCTTCTGTCCACCTTCTCCAGTTTCCCCTTCCCCTTGCAACATTGGTGTCACTGATGACTACGACTGGGATTGGGATTTGGAAGCTAAAGGTGAAAGTGAAAAGAAGAGAGCAATAATGCAATTTCGATTATTGAAATTGTCCAATATTGCCATATTCTAGAGAATATGAACCTAAGAACAGGCTAAAGAAGCAGATTTATACACCCACTAATCAAATGTAATATAAGAAATCAAATATATATTGAAGTAAATTATATCCATTTTTTTGGCAACATACAGAATTGACGATAAATTCAATAGCTGACTACACCATAGACTACCTTGTGATATATGGTCTTTAATTTTTAAAGCACCAAAACAGACACAAAGTCGAACAATTAACTACAAATGGGAAGAATGAAGTATTGAAGAAAAAGATAGCCAACAAAATGGAAAATTGTAAAACAGAGATAGAAGGGGGCAAAAGAAGAACTCATGAACCCAAGCCAAGGACATCACCAGTTGAGTTGTAACAAGTTCTAGAACTAAATTGGAGAAAGGACAGGAATAAAGGGTTGGATTTAAGCGGGAGGCAAGAGGAGATAGGTACCTGTGGTTAAAAAAAATTTGTAAATTTCATTTGTAATTTGTGCTATTTTTAATAAAATTCTATAGCTTGCCCCCTCTATTAATAAAACATTTGTTTAATTACAGAAATAAATATAACTTGTTGTATATCATATTTACCAAATTCAGCTATCACTTGGTAAACTTCTGATGGAAACCAAACAATAGGCATGAAGAGTTGAGCATATCAAAAAAAAAAAAAAAAAAAAAAAAAAACAGGAACACACAGAATGCTATTTCTCCTGTGATGCCTCTTTTCTGGATCTACAAGCATGGACGAACAGAAAAGCAAGACCCAAGGAAGAAGAAAAATTGTGGATATTATTTGTACTATGATTGCAATAAAATAAAAAATAAAGATTATATTAGATTACGGACAAAGCGACTTGATTAATGGAATTATGTCATCTAGCATGCCTTTGGTTTATTACAACACCATGAGATCAAGGCAAGACACAGATTTCCTCTCTAGTTTTCTCTAGAGACCATGAGATCAAGGCAAGACACAGATTTCCTCTCTAGTTTTCTCTGGAGATTGCTGAAT
This sequence comes from Carex rostrata, assembly GCF_964058835.1. Classification (NCBI taxonomy): domain Eukaryota; kingdom Viridiplantae; phylum Streptophyta; class Magnoliopsida; order Poales; family Cyperaceae; genus Carex; species Carex rostrata. The sequence goes on from NC_135924.1 coordinate 12,786,175, forward strand.
TCAGGGAATATGCTTTGGTTTATTACAACAACCATGAGATCAAGGCAAGACACAGATTTCCTCTCTAGTTTTCTCTAGAGATTGCTGAATTCAGGGAATATGTTTTGGTTTATTACAACAGCCATGAAATCAAGGCAAGACACAGATCTTCTCTCTAGTTTTCTCCAGAGATTGCTGAATTCAGATCCAGTGAGGTACCTGAGCTGGTAGAATGAGATCTGCACCGACTGAATAAAGATCCAGTCAGGTACTTGATTGCTTCACCCTCCGACCGAACTTTGAAAGCATAATCCAGTTCTGACAATGGAATAAATACACAGTTCGATTCTATGACCACAAATGAGATATCTCTGTGAAAATTACCAGATTGTCGACGAAACAAACAACGAGAGGAAGAGAAAGAGAAAGAGAAAGAGGAAGAGGAAGAGATGAGATGGTCAATCCCAATTCGTCCATAGTTGGTACATCCAAAGCAAAGGCAGCTAAAGACTAAAAGAGAGGAAGAGATAGGGAAAGAAAGAACTATGCTTTATCCTCTTATAGGCTTTGCGCCGCTATAAGGTCAAGACTGTGTGCCCTCTCAGGTACCTGACTCAATACAATTGGAACGGACGGTCCAGATTTACTCTCAGCCGGTCCTTGCTCGGGATGACAGAAGGAGGCAGTATTATTTCTGCTTCGAGATTCGTGCCAAGTTAAAAAAGGACAATTTTGGATCATCCGATTCAATTGTACTCAGTCCGGTAACTGAGGATGTGAATTCGTCAAAATGTACCCCAAATTAGGCGAAAGTCAGTCAGATCTCAGATCTAACAGATCCGATCGAAGCGCACTAATTATAGCTAATATTAGGTAATGCAAAAAGAAAAAAAAATGTGTTTTATTCTGTTTGCGGGAATCTACGGTAACACCGAGGAGCCAACGTGTTCTGTACTGGCATTGAGCTAGACTACCTTTTTTTTATCCATAGCATTAATAATAAAATAAAATAAAACCTGTAGCCCCTGTTTGGAAAACAGTGGTACATGTAGGGCTGTCAAAAAAGCTCGGAGCTCGTGGATCGCTCGTGACTCGCATGTAGCTCGCTCGCTAACAGCTCGCTCGATAGTGGACCGAGCTGTTAACGAGCCAGCTCGGCTCAGGCTCGGGCTAAAATAAACAAGCTGAGCCAGAGGTCAGCTCAGACCGAGCCAGCTCGGCTCATAACGAGCTATATACTGTATATAGCCTATTAGCCCCGCCCCCGTATAATTTAGGTTAAGTCTCATTTTCAAAGAGCGGCGATTCAAATGAAATCTCTCCTCAGTCCTCTTCCCTGCCCGACTGGCGACTCCTAGGTTAAATCCCGACTCCCGAGTACTCCACGTCTCCACCGGACAACGGACTCGCGCCCCCTCGCGCCGCCTCGCTCAGTCGCGCCTCCTCACGCAGTCGCGCCGCCTCGCGCAGTCCCACCGCCTCACGCAGTCGCGCCGCCTCGCATCTGACCCGAACTCGCGTCTTCATTGTCAGTGCTTTTCGTGGTAACTCGCGCAGCCTCGCCTCCGCCTCGCATCTGACAACCAAGCACAGACTAGGCTCTCTGCCTCTCTCTAACTGTGGTAAGTGCTCTTCGTTCTGTGTGCTAGTTTCTTTAGCTGCTTTAAATTTAGACCTGAGTTCTGTGCCAGTTTAATTTTTATAGACCTGAGTTCTAATATTTGACAAGTGACAACTAATGTTCTCAACTAATTTATTAAAACTGATACCTGATATTTACCGTATTCGTACCAGTAGAACAAAATTTTAGAGACCTTGTGTTAATCCTAATGGATCTCTACATGGAAATTGTTTTCTTATATTACAATGGATATTCCAGGCCACCGACTGATGTATCGAGTGATCTCACAGTCAAAGTGGGTACGTCAAGCTTCGCACTTCACAGGGTAATAAAATGCAAATACTTTTAATTGACTGTAGTTATTTCTTTTTATTGTTATTCAAATTGAAATAATGACTAATTAAGTAGAATATTTACTTGAGAGAAAATAACATTTAGATTCATTTGTGTTTGATTTTAGCAAGTAATGATTACTTAGATACACCACTGGCTGTGCATGCAAGTGACTAGTTAATATTATTCACATATTTACTAGTTAATATTAAAACTACAAGTGAGTTCTATATATCTTATTTCAATTTCTGTTTTTAGATTCTATTAATATGTTGAAAAGTTTGTTATTGCATTTTTCAATTTCAGCAAGCTTCAAAGGCAGAAGAGTTTGAAAAATAGAGTTGTGCCTCATGATGTTTGTTTTTATTCTAGATTAAGCATTTATTGAGTGGCTGAATTGGGTGTTTTTTTGCTTGGCTGAATTGGGGTATTTTTCCTTGGCTGTTGGGGAGGGGGTTTTCTGCTTGGTTGTTGACTTGTTGGCTGATAATTTAATTTTGGGGAATTTCAGCTTGGCTGCTGGCATGATGCCTGTTGGTTCTAACTTCTAAATTAAACATGTATCGTATGAATTTGTATGAATTTTTGTAATCTTAATCATGTATGAATTTAGTTGTATGAATTTGTATGAAGTTGTGTGCATTTCTGTTATTTTGTGTGAATTTGTATGTTTAATTGTGTTTATAATAAATTAATTGCTATATTATGTATGAATTCTATCATATTTGTGGCTTGAATTATGCAAATTGATTAATGGGCTTTTTTATTTTATATTTTTGAATTTGTATAACAGTAGCCCAATAAAGCCCAGTGAGCTAGCTCGTCAGCTCGCGAGCTAGCTCGGGCTGGCTTGTCACAAGCTGAGCCAAGACTTTTGGCTCGGGACCTCTAGGTCCAGCTCGCTCGGTCCAGGCTCGGGCCAGAATTAACAAGCTGAGCCAAGGCCCAGCTCGGCCCGAGCCAGCTCGTTTACAGCCCTAGGTACATGTTTAATTTTATTTTTTTTTAAATGCTGTGTAATAAATTAATCGGGCGCTCTACGTAGTAGCACGGATACGGACGCAGTGTTTAACGCGAGGATATCCCGAATTTTTTATTAATAGAAAATAAATTATTAAAATATCGAGATTCAATACCGTTTGAATTTTTTTTTTAAAACTAAGAAGAACGGGACTAGATAACCCGTCCCTGCGGACGGACCAACTGAACCCGTCCGGTTAAAAACAATTAACAGTAACCAACTAAACTAACTAACCAACTAAATTAATCGAAAAAAAAGAAAAAAAAAAAGCTGGACGGGGAAGTCCAACCCGTCCCAAAAAAAAACCGGGACGGGAAGGTCCAACCCATCCGAGAAATCAAAAAAAAAGGGACGGGGTTGTCAAGCCCGTCCGAGAAATCACAAAAAAAAAAAAAAAAAAAAAAGAAGAAAACACGGGACGGGGATGTCAAGCCCGTCCGAGAAAATTCTGCAAGTTTCCAAAGATCATGATCATGATCATTATATTGAAGGCCTAAAAAGTATAGAATAAAGTCGTCCTGAATGCCTAAAAAGTATAGAATAAAGTTGGGACGGGAACGTCAAACCCGTCCGAACAAGAAGTTTACCTATTAATATTCAACCATGGTCTGAATAACAGACAGAAGCGCCTGAATAACAGACAGAGACAGACAGAAGCGATAGCAAAGTCGAAAGACAGAAATAGAGATAGAGCTTAATAGCAGACTGAGACAGAGACGATAGCAAAGTGAAATTTTAAACAGGTAACTCTTCAATTAATTTTTCTGCTATGTTATTTAGTAATTGAAATGAATTATTTACAAAGATGCAAATGGAATGAAATAATTTATATTTACACTTTTTTTTACAAGTATTTGGCCTGTGTAGTTACTGTCAATTTCATAGCATTATATAGAGTATCAAATGTTTTATAATGACTACCAACAGAGACATATAACATACGATTCATACTCTGAATATGATTTTCATGACCTACCTGGTTAATTTAATTCATTATGTTGTACCGACTTTTGTAAAATAATTTAATTTAAATTAATTTTTATTATTGTAATAATAATAATATGTAATTTATTCATTATTGTGTAGGTTAATTTTAAAAAAAAATTAATCATGTTGATGCTGAGGATTTATTTTGGTGGTGAAATACGACACGGTCGTAAAGGAGTAGAGTATAGTATTAGTCCTCGATTCTCTTTGAGTGTGACTGATGAATACGGTTGGTATGATGTGAAAGGTGAAATTTATCGCCAACTTGGATATTCTGAGAATGAGTATAACCTAAAAGCACATGCACGGGTTAATGTTGGTACAACAGCCCGACGTTATTATGAGAAAATTGAAATCGTGTGCGATCAGAGTTGGAGAGGTATTTATATCCAAAGTATGCGTGCCCAAACCCAGTATACTTTTCTTGATTTATACATTGAGTTAGTTCCAATCATCGGTGAAATACAACTGCAGTTATTCGTTAATAGTATGGTACCGGAAACAAATCCAGAACCTCGACAGACCCAATATAGTGATAACTATGCGGGTCCCAGTTTCTTCGAACCGTATCAGACACAACAAACACCGAGGCAAGACCCTCGACAGACCCAATATAGTGGTAACTATGCGGGTCCCAGTTTCTTTGAACCCTATCCGACACAACAAACACCGAGGCGAGACCTTTATTTGCATCCTTATCCCAATATGAACGAGTTGTCACCGTCTGTTCAGACAGAATACAGTAATCATAATAGCCCATGGATCGATCCACCGGAGGCAGCTGATCCTAATACTGATTTTGATGATGTGCCGCAAAGTGATGATGCTGACTCATGTGAGGATGACGCCGACTCATGTGAGGATGACGCCGACTGGGATAATGAAGCTGATTCAGAATGGGGTTGTCCGGGATGATACCTCAACACAATCACACCAAACACCACGCGTTCAGGCTGAACATTTTCCCATAAGTGACCGCAGTGTAAGTCACCCTGTGGCAAGCTTCAATGACACCTCAGCATTTCAACCCGCATATGTCAACTTCTTCAGTAGGCCGAAACATGTTCATGATACACTTGCTGTAGGTAATGAGTTCTCTTCAAAAGAGGCTCTACAATTGAAAATAAATAGTTATCACATCAAAAAGAATATTGAAGTAAAAATCACATCAACTGAATTTTTTTAGAGAAATGTTCTGCAACCCCAAGTCATCATATCCTATTTAGTCTCCAAACTAATTTAATCAAAACTTTTTTAATTTTGAATAACGAATAACTGCCGATGATTTTCAGTTTTGATTGCTGAATAACATTTTAATTAGTTTCGTATTATAGTTAAAAGTGTCAAAAATGTCAGCCGTAAAAAATTAACTTATGTTTGAGATTCAAATGTTTCAACGTAATAGATTAAATGATAGAAATCATAGATTTAAATACTTAAGAATTGAAAGTGTTCATGGGCTTTACTTTAGAAAAAATGACAACTTAAAAATAACTCAAAAATATTTCTTCATGAATCTCATTTGAAAGAAAAAATTGAGTATAAAACGTTCGTATTTTTAGATTTGCAAAATTCATCACAAATTGTCAAAAAAATGAACGAGAATGGTCAGAGAAAAAAAAATAAGAGTGAATGAAAGGAATTTTTCTTCTTTTGGCTTGAAAACAAAAGTAGTTAGGAGTTAAAAATTATTCAGATTTAGAATTTAAATTCTTGTAGATAGAGTTTTAAAAGCTGCGAGTAGCATCATGAATACTTATAAGCATAGATTTAAATGCTTGAATATGAGCATTGAAAATAAAAGTTAGACATTAAATACTTGAGGGACTCGTTTGGAGATTTGTTTCCATTCTTTTATTTGTTAAATATTTATTGTATTGGACAACGCGGCTATAAATACAAATTTTATTTGCCGAATAAGAGATAAAAAATTGTTAGCTTATTAAATAAATTAAGAGTATATATAAAAGTTATTTTATATCTGCTCCTTATAGAATTATAGATAATATAAAAATTATATATTTACGAGTCTAGCTACTATAACAACAGTTTACTTCAACCATAATGACACTAATCTTAAAATTCATCAAATAGACTTCAAACAATGAATTCAAACCACTCTACCTTATAAGTGATGTGTCCACATTCAAAATTAATAAATTTTGAAATCATTATGTATGAAAATGAATTTATAAATTAATAATTTTAAGAATAATCATTTTAGTACCCGTGCTACAGTGTTGCGCTACAGTACCCGCAATATAGTAATCGTGCTACAGTATCCGCACTTAGAGAAATAATATATTATGGTCTCCACTAATTATTATTCTAAAATTCCAGCAGCATTATTTTTGTATGGTCTCCACTAATTATATAGTTTCTCTTTTACAATCTCTGCACTCATTCTCGCGTCAACCTTTCTTTAACAAAAATAGTTAACTTTATAGGAATAAATACTTCAATGCATAGATATAAATACTTTTAGTACTTAAATATTAATACTTTCAGTGTCATATGTAAAAAATACTTTCAGCGTCATATGTAAAAAATACTTAGATATGTATACCTTCACAGTTATAGATACTTAGAAGATAAGATATTAACAGTTAAAAAATATTAATACTTTGATGCGTGACTTGTTATGATTATCCTTTTTAGAGTTCTCCAATCATCCTCACGTCAGCCTTCCTCTAACAAAAATAATTGATCTTATACATATAAATACTTTCAATACTTAGATATTAATACTTTCAGTATTATATGTAAAAAATACTTGCAAGTATAGATATAAATACTTGTACGGTGAGGTATAAATACTTGCGCGATGACGAATCCGAAAGTACGTCATCATGGATCTTATTTGAAAGAAAATATTGTGTAGATATTAATAATATGGAAAAAAAATTAAAATTTTGGAGATTTTGCAGTCCCTGCGGGAAGTTACTTTTCTGCATTTAATTTTCGGTGGTCCCCCCGCGGGTACAGTGATGTGGGTACTATTATCTTTCCACTACAAAACCCGCACAATAAATAATTGTTCACCTCATAGGTATAAATACTTATGTACATAGGTATAAATATATCCGTGCATAGATATTAATACTTTAGAAAAAAAATTCAAATTGTGGAGTTTTTGCGATCCCCACAAAGTTATTTTTTCATATTTAATTTTTTATAGTCCCCCTGTGGGTACAGCGCTAGTACTGTAGCGCGGGTACTGTTATCAGCTTCTTAATTTTAATGTATTCATTTTTCATCATTTTTTACCGCTTGACTTCATACGAAATGAATTTATAAATTTTGCATGTAGAAGCATCACGCGTAATGTAAATCGGTTTGAACAGTTTAGATTCATTGTTGAACCCTATTTCATGAGTGATAGACCTAAATTATATACATATTCGATCTGATTTTTATCACGAAATAACACTAAATATCTTGTATTTTGAATATAAAGTGAATAGAATATACCTAGGATCAAGTTACTGTGTTTACTTGGTTTTAACTTGTAGGAAATGAAGAAAAATGAAGAAAATCGAAGAAAAATGCTCCGTGCCGACACACGGTTTGCGATATGACCGCAATAAGTACTTAGATGGATTTCTGGACGCGCGGTATAATAAGGTATACATCAAAATCCGTGCGGATGCACGGATATCGATGCGGATGCACGGATATCGATGCGGATGCACGGATCTCGATGTAGCCGCACTCTGGTCGCACAGAAAAAGTCCGAGCCTAGTGCGGATCTCGATGCAGCCACAGTGCGGATGGTACTATAGCAACGCATAACTGGAGCCTGATCTTAAAATAGCCATAACTTTTGACTCGTAACTCCGATTTAGGCTTGCGACCACTTTTTGGAAAGCTAGGAAGAAGATCTACAGCATGAGAAACTAAAAAAGGAAATTTGGAGTCAGTTGGATGCACTAATTCGCAAACAGCCAAAATTACACGTTTTCAACACGGTTTCTATTTTTGGCGTACCAAGGACACGTTTTTACAGCCATATGTGGACAAGGCAATCCTGAAAAAAAATCCAAATATAGCACCCACTAACTCCACTTTATAGCCTCTAAATTGGACATGGTCTTTAGTTATAAAAGAGGGGGTTCATTATCCATTCAAGACATCTCTTCGCAAAGATCAGAATCATCCATCATCTCTCACATCATCAATCAATTCTCATTCACTCCCTCCACACACACAATACTTAGCGATAAATTCTGAAGTAAGGAAAGCTTTTCTAGAAAGGAGGAGAAGGAGATTCGAGCAAGAAGTCGGCAAGATTGAGGACTTTGATCAAATAAAGGGTGTAATCATTTTTTTATTTCATTTCTTCTTACTTTGCCAATTTTTGTAATGGATCTCTCCATGAGGGAGTAGTTCTCTCTCTAGGGGTTTAGGTCAATGCATGAACTTGTTTAATTGTATCTTATTCGGTTATTTGTTTTTGTTATGATTGTTTTATGTGATTTGATGTTAATTTCTGTGATTTATCATTTGTGTTAATTACATAGTTAGTACTTGAAATCGCAGTAGTCCCGTGTTGGATTCGAAAGAACCAATATTGCTAGGATGAGAGGAGAGTACCAAATTATGAATGCAAATACCCTAGGTTTGGATTAGGATCTAACCAATTTGTAATCTAAGCCGGAACTACAGAAATTAAGGTTAGGAATTTGGTGAAAAACCTAACCGTGAAGGCAAACCCTAATTAGGACATCTCAAATCAAATCGGGTATTGGTATGAAGGACTTAATCGTGAAATATCAATATTTGAGGAGAGGAGAGACTAACGAGAGCTCAATGAGTCTAGGTAGCTAAGGTGGGGGACCTAATCGAAAGGTCTAAGTTAACTAGACACGTTATTAATTCATGAAAGTGACCCTTAATAACATATTAGGTTAGAAACCTCATCAAATCATACATGAACTTAAACAAATACCGAATAGATAGAGTTAGCAAGGGATTGTAGACCGAATGCCCCTAGATCTTCTCAAACTAGAAAGCAAACCAATCTTTATTTCTTTTATTTACAATTATTGTTTCAAACTCATTTCTTTTGGGTATTGAACCCAACCTTAGGAATTGTTAGAACAAACCCCTCATTTACTTTTATGAGAAAAGGTTCTTGTCCACTGGCTTTTGTCCACCATTTGTCCACAGCAACTTATCCAACTCCCGTTCAACTGTCGGTCTCCACCTCCACTTCGTCTTGCTATTTAAACACCCGATCTCTCTTTCCGATCTCTCTTTTCTCTCTCTTTCTCTCTTTCTCTTTCTCTCTTTCTCTCTTCTTTCTCTCTTCTTTCTGATCTCTCTTTCTCTCTTCTTTCTCTCTCTCTTCTTTCTCTCTTCGTTCGCGAATCGCCTATTCAAATCCAAATGAAATTCTCGATCGCGAATCTCATTTTTGTTTCGTTCGCGTGTCTCAGTCGCAGGAACCGAGGAGATATTCACTAATAGTGAGCTGGTTCGATTTGCTTCAATCAAGTATCTCCGATCAGGGTCACAAGGGCTTCGATTAACCTGGTTCGATTTGGTTCAATCGTGGACCGCGATCGAATAGAAGTTGTTTTTGTTGAAGAGCACGGTAAAATTCAAATCTAGTAAGTTTTCTGTTGAATTTGTTGTTTTCATTGTATGCAGTAACAGATCTAGCATTTCAAATGAAATCTGGATGAAAGAGATGATAGAGAGGCGATATGGAGTATTGATCTGTTAATTTTACTGTATTGCCCCGTTAATTTTACAGTTTTCATCTTGTGAAAATCTGGAGGAAATAGATGATAGAGAGGTGATGGAGTATTAATCTGTTAATTTTACAGTATTGCCTTGTTAATTTTACAGTATTCGTCTTGTCATTTTACAGTATTCATCTTGTGGAAATCTGGAAGAAAGAGATGATTTGTTAATTTTACAGTATTCATCTTGTAATTTTACAGTATTGGTTCGATTTGTCTCTGTCCTTCATTTGTCTCCGTCCTTCAATAAAGCCCTTCGCTCTTCATTTGTCTCTGTCCTTCATTTGCTTCAATCAAGTACTGGTTCGATTTCGGCTCGCTACTCCGAACAGTGAATGCATTGTTTCAAGCTTTGGTAAGAAATATTGTATATTTCTGATTCATTTTTTCTTTGCAATGTCGATTTTAATTGAGATTACTTACTCGATCTCATTTTTTATACATGATCGCAATGGAACCTTCAATCGTGGAGCGCGGTCGAATAGAAGTTGTTTTTGTTGAAGAGCATGGTAAAATTCAAATCTAGTAAGTTTTCTGTTGAATTTGTTGTTTTCGTTGTATGCAGTAACAGATCTAGCATTTCAAATGAAATCTGGATGAAAGAGATGATAGAGAGGCGATATGGAGTATTGATCTGTTAATTTTACTGTATTGCCCCGTTAATTTTACAGTATTCATCTTGTTATTTTACAGTATTCATCTTGTGAAAATCTGGAGGAAATAGATGATAGAGAGGTGATGGAGTATTAATCTGTTAATTTTACAGTATTGCCTTGTTAATTTTACAGTATTCATCTTGTCATTTTACAGTATTCATCTTGTGGAAATCTGGAAGAAAGAGATGATTTGTTAATTTTACAGTATTTATCTTGTAATTTTACAGTATTCATCTTGTAATTTTACAGTATTCATCTTGTGAAAATCTGGAGGAAAGAGATGATAAAGAGGCTTCTTACTCATCTGAACAATGAACACAGGAGGTTTTTAATGTAAAAGTTATTTGTCCATAGTTTTTTTGTTGTTGTTATGCTATTCTGAATGTTGCAGTGAATATTTTTATCTTGTGTTGAACAGATGTTGTTTGTGGTGAACAGATGTTGTTTGTGGTGAATATATTTTGTGTGTGATGATGGATGTATATATAGATTTAGCAATTTTATAGTATACATGGTATTATTTTATGGTTTATATTTTGCAATTTTACAGTATACATGATTGTTTGCAGATTGTAGTTTAAACTGAAATGTAGCATTTTTTCCATTTAGCTTACAGTATAGATGGTAATATTTTATGGTTTAGTTTTAGAAATTTACAATATACAAGATTCAATTGAAAATTTACAGTATTATGTAAAAATTTTACAGTATAGACGATTCAATTGTACATTTACAATATACAAGATTCATTTGTAAATTTTACTATGTAGAAGATTCAATTTTACAGTATACAAGATTCAATTTTACAGTATACAAGATTAAATTGAAAATTTTACTATATACAAGATTCAATTTTACAGTATACAAGATTCAACTCAGTGCCAATAACCGCTAATAACTAACTCTAACTGCCAATAACTTCCTATAACTGTAATTTCCGAAAGTACAGTTTGAAAGTACATTTATTTTGTCATGTTGTGCAAGTTGCAATCTTTTTCTAACTATTATGTGATCACTTAAAATAGTTGCTGAATGTATTGTAGTTAACTGATATATTTTATGTGATATATTGTATAATTATACAGCATGTAGAAGTAATTTTACAGTATTCGCGCAAGTCAAAGCTGTGGACAAATGATGGACAAAAGGCTGTGGACAATTAGACGCTTCCTACTTTTATTGCACTTTACTTTCCTTTTATTTTCTGAAATTTATTACTAAAGTTTAAACTAAGTTTTTATCATACTCCCTGTGGTTCGACACCTCAAATACTACTTTGATAGAATTGTGCACTTGCAATTTAACTCAAACGCGTGTTAAAGGTTTAAAAGGTACATCTTATTGTACTGAAACTTTGCACCATACCCTTTGGACGCATCAATGAGATTTTGGAATCAATGTCACTACGACTGAAATAACACAGATATCATAGTAGTCATACTCATATACCTATAATTATATGAATTTTTATTGATATAATTGAATTAATTTATACAATATTTATATTATTATTTTTGTTTAATAATTTATGAGAAAATTAATTTATTAAAAAATTTATATAATTTCTATCATACAACATTTTATACTATTAAAAATTAATTTCCCACATTTATATAGTCCATTTACAGAATTAATTTATAAAATATTTATATCAAAAATTATAATTATTAATATATTTATTTATTTAATTATTTGTTATATTTTTTGGTTTAAATTATATAAGCTATCAATTATTCGGTATTGATTTTAAAATATATTTTAATTAATAAACAATAAATACTTTTAACTTAAGCCTTCGTAAAAATGAATTTGATGAACTTATCTAGTCATACAACCAAATCGTACATTGAAAATGCGAAATAATTTCAGGGGAGGATTGGTGGCATAAATTAGGGAATGTGCTCAGTAGGTAACATATTCTAGTAACGCTATCTTTCGGTCTTCACAGCTAAAGTCGTCCACAGTGTGAGTGGTGTGCTCTAATGATGTATGTGAGCAACCTTTTCTTATTTGGAAATTACAACTGAAAAGTGATCACAAACATGCTAGTATGACACTGACACTAATTTTAAGATTGATTGAATAAACTTCAACGAATAATCCAAATCATTCAAACCAATTTAATTTATAAGTATGTGTTTAAATGCAAATTTTCTATATTTTCAAATTATTTCAGTATCAAATCAAGCAGTAAAAATGTTGAAAAATAAATGTATTAAAATTAACTTAAAAAGTCACACATTCGATAGCTTAACTTAATATCAAATAAATTCAAAAAGTTATAAATTTTACATGTAAAAGCACTAGTGAAATAAATCGATTTGAACGATTTGGATTCACCATTTTAGATTTTGAAATTTGTGTTATATAGACTGAAATGACACTGATATTATACGCCAACATGTTTTGTTTTAACTATTGCTTGACGATGTGGTATTTGTTAAACAACTTCCATCACACGCCTACAAGAACAAAAATTTACTTAAATACCCCTACAAAATCCCCATAGGAAATCCAACTAACGGGCGTTCACTAATCACTACTGCATAACAGATCAACAGGATATCAGCCTGACACCCACAAAAGAAAGGATACAGAGATTGAACAAAAGCATATCAAGTTAGATCATCAAGCCTTTAATAATCAGGGCACTAGTACAAAAATGGGGGTAGACTATCCTACAATGCAGGTACAGAATACCACGTAGAACATCAGCCAACAATACCCTCTCATATCAATTCACTGGTCAAACAGCATCCTACCAATGCCAAGGCCAATCCTGGTTTCCAATTATGTACAACAACACAAACAAACCCATTACTCCTTGTTGCGATTTGCTAGATCCTTCTTATGGCCACCAAGAATTCGAGAAATTTGGAGACCTCTGCTGAAGGCCTGGTTGAAGAGCATCCGGGTCTGAAATTCTGACACGAAGGGGAACCATGCCAAGAAGGCGATGGGGGTGAATAATAAGAGACCCATTAGTATTTCATATCCCCTTGCCAAGGCCTTGACTGAGCTCCATAATGAGGAGTTTCCGAGAATTGGCCTGCATGCTTGTGCAATCTGACAAAGGAAGATAAATGCAGTATTTAGAAGTAATAAATGAAAGCATCCTCTTCACATCAAAGAATTTTCTTTTTACTAAATATGCCTGCGTAAAAGTTCCCTAATTTATTTATCTTTTGGCCATTAGAGTCCAAGAGTAAATCACTTAAATCACCAAGTGCAAAAAGTTCAAGGTAATAATATACCTGGAGTATACCCCAACCAGTAGGTAGGAAAGCAAGAATGCACACAAAGATATCTTGGAGGGTCATGTGGGGGATGGCTATCAAAATTATCATAACAGAGAGAAATGTCAGAAATATTAGCCCTTTAATCAGCCGAAATACTAACTGGAACTCCGCACTGAATTTCCTCCTGCCGAGATCGACGGTCTGCACAACCAAACAACGAAGTTAGAGAAAACAGAAAAAAACATTGAATTTCTAGACAATATCCAACTATAGAGAATATTATTAAAAGAGAAAACCACATACTTTCATGACCATGAGTATTACAAAGATGACCAGCCACGATATACAATAAACCTACAACAAATTCCAATATCATTTTAAATCAATGAAAAGCCAGGTTAAATTTTTAAATGGTAATTAAAAAAAAAATGAGAGAATTACCAACACACTCTTGGTCTTCGTGATGTTCAAGTGATACACTAAACCATACTGGTAAATGAAGAACCGAAGTGAGAGCAATATTTCAACAATGGTGCCTCTTTTTCCAGAGTATTTCAAGTGCTCATGCTCCTTTTCCCACCATGACTCCCAGCTACTATCAGGATGCACACCGATACCACCTCGGTTGCCGATCCACTTGTTCCAGTCAGCCCAGTCATCAACAATCTTTTGCCACTCGAACCCTGATGGGTTGAACAAAAACGGAGCAAAGAGCCAAGTGCCAACCATGAACCACATTGAAGCGGTTATAAAGAGGTACGGTATTGCACTTCGGTACGACTGGCCAAAAATCTCATACACCACAAGGAGAATCAGGAGTTCAATTCCCTTGACAAAATGGCTGCGGGAGTATAGGCGGTAATTCTCAGCAAATTTGGCATGGAACACCACAAACCCACGACCCGTTGCACGGTACTCAGCACCACCATGGAGTAGAGTACGGCCATAGTAGTGAGTCTTTGTACCTGAAATAATTTGAGACATTAAGGTGTCGTCCAACAACAACAAAGTGCTTGTTTAGTAGTGATATAATTTTTTCTTCTTTTTCGAACAGGATTGTATTTACTTGTACCATTGTAATTCGAGTCAGTATACTTTATTCATTAGACCGTCCCATTCAGCCTGTGAATCAAGCTTGATCTGGACCATTCGATCAGGCAAAGGACAGCCCAAACCATCACAGGATGATCTAATGAAAGCCACACTATATTACATGATGTTCAGTGTGCCTTTTTAGATATAAAAGCTGTGTAATTAAGATGATATCATGATGCCTTCTCGGTTACAAAAGCAGAATGAATCTACAACAGACAGGATTGACCAAAAATGCCGGTTGTATGGATATGAAATAAGAAATAAGTTAACATTGTATATGAATTGCAAAAATGAAAAAATGCATGGAAGACTGAAACAAAGACCAACAATGATACCTAGAGAGAAAGTGAAGAAGACAGAGGCAAGTTGGAGCTGCATGAGAATGAAGTCGCTGAGAGCAGTGCGAAAACCACGCTCAAGGCCGATCTCCATCATCATGGGGAGGGCCATGAGGATGCCAAGCTGAACAAAGGACTGCGAAGCAAGTGCAACTTGGAGGGGTTGATTGTGGATGAAGCGCCGGCCTGTCGCAAGGGCCTTGTCTAGACCACTCAGCACCAGGTACAGACGCCCGTACAGGAACACGTAGACAGTCAGGACTGTTATCTGCCAAGGTGAGAGTACATACATGAATGCATGCATTAAAAGGAGTATACCAAAAAAAAATTATTATCATTTGGCTTCAAATTGCTCAGAGAGGTGCTAAGATTAGTTTCCTTCTAAAATTAAAAAGAATAAAAAAAGCTGGAACAAATACAAATAATAATAATAATAATAATAATGAATAGAACTAGGGTGTTCTTAATATCACCAAAGGATTGGCGAGCTGAACTCAAACACCTACCGGAATGATTTTAATGACAAATCCATACCGTTGAAGCCGATTTACTTTACGAGTGATTTCTTTACAAGAACAACCAAGCTTTTAGTCCCAAACAAGTTGGGGTAAGCTAGAAATGAAACCCAATCATAATTATATAATCAAGATAAGTAGTAAAAAAAAACAAGGTTTATAAGTTAATTTTAATACGTTCATTTTTCATCATTTTTTTACTGCTCGACTTTATACTAATTAATTCAAAAATTTATAGATTTGACATGTAGACGCATCCCTCGTGAAGTAGATAGATTTCAACCGTTTGAAGTCAATCCGATAAATTTTGGAGCTAAGCTCACTAAAGAGCTTGGTGAGCTTAAGAACACCCTAGTACTAAATAATAATAATAATAATAATAAAGAAATGGCCCTCACATACCATCACAAGAACACAAAGTTAAACCTATTGCCTGACCTGTATCTGCCAAAGTTTTAGTCACAAAAAATGGGGAACAGGGCAAAAACTTGGGATATTTTCCATAGTAGAAGTGATAGGATAAGAGTTGTACCATGGTGCTAAAGTAGAAGCCAACTGTGGTGAAGTAACAGGAGAGCATCCTGAAGAAATCGAAGCGATGCCCCAGACGGTAGATGTCCCGGCTGAGAGTCTGCTCACCATTACCATTCGCAATTTTTGCTTCAAAAAGCGAGATCTGGTTCAGACCCACATCACGTCCTTTCCCCACTTGCATGTATTCATGGTGTGTTACATTCCCTTCCCGCAATGTCGAGTTAAAACCTATGATAAAGCACACAAATAATTGTCTTTAGTCTGAATAATGCACGTCGAGAACGAAGCCATAATTAAACTGCGGATCAGTTGAGGCATCTTACACTCACACTTAATTGAGGCATAGATAAAGCTCGTATGCATAATTAAGGATGTGTATTAGTCTGTTAGAGGGGATAATATGCCATTCAACCATACAACAAAAACAGGTTATATTACAGCATACCAGCAAATATATCCTCGCTCAGATTAATAATCTTTGATGCCTTGCTAATGCCGCCCCTTGTTAGGTGGAAAAGTCTATCAAAGACATCAGGGTGACCATAGTGAAACCGAACCCTGTGAGTTAATACAAAAAGATTTAGAAGAAAGTCATACATATAAAAAAAATTCAGCTGCACAGTTAGCATTTGTTTGGGTTTACATTCCCACATATTATTGAAAGTTAAAAAGGAGGAATGAATCAAGAATGAAGATATAACAATAAAAAAACATAAAATAGACCTAAGAGGATTGGCAAGAACACGCTGGCCAATAGTCACAAAACTAGTCTCCTGATTTGACATAAACCACGCAAGAGAAGAAACACTGCACATGAAACAAAAGTGCAATTAAACAAGGCTATGCTATTTAGATGCAAGACTGCAACAACAAATTTATTAGTTTGGTCCTGTCACACCAGTGAAAATCAACTATACCTTCCAGTGAAAATATGTTCTCTCACACCAAGTATCGAGGGGTATCTTACACCATCATGCATCTTCAGGAATTCTTGCAGAAGATTTCTCATTTTAAATGCCTCCTCCATGTAGTGCTCCTATTTTGCTCCAATAGTTTACTCTATCAATTCAGCTCCGAGGCAACAAAGGTAACAAAAAGAAAATTATATGGAAAATGGATAAAGTTTACCTGGTTCATATCAATGGTCTGAAGACCTTCACCTCTTGTGAAAATAATAGCATGGTTTTGATTTTCAGGCTTTCCTTCGCCCAATATGGCAGGGCCAGGCAGCTTAATTTTATAAATTACCTATATACGTTTGCAAAGGAAACAAAGTTAACACTAAAATGGAAATGAAACAATAAAACTATACATAGCTAGAGAGAGAAATGGTTTACCTGATCGAGATTTTGAACCGGATCTGCTGAGTCGTCAGATTTGGAACTAACAGCAGCTTTGACAAGGCAAGAGTAATAAGCCTTCTCTATCTTTCTGGACCCAATCTCACTTGGCTCCTCCACCTCATCAATATAAGCAACACGGAGCGAAGGATATCTAGCCGGAGAAAACAATAGAATAGTTTATACATGGTCATAAGCCTCTTTAAAGAAATAATAGAAGGTTTAAAAATTTTCTGTACAAATTCCACCAACTACTTGACCTTTAAAAAAAAAACCCAATAATTATCAGATCTACCATGAACACCAATATATTCAGTGTCTCTGTGCAATTTGCAAAATAACATGAGGTATTAAAACTAGGCTTATATCAAACATAAAATCAGGCTCATTTTAGCTAATCCATTGTGCTATTCTGGCTTATTATAGAGAAGAGAACTCACTGTTACCCTGTTAGTATTGAATAGAATATATATATTTTATCCCACTGATTTCACAGTTCAGAAGTCCGTGCTGCATATAAAAAATTGATAAAGAACTTGCATGTCTTACATACAGAAATCTTGAACACTAGTTCCATATATGATATAAATTAGTTGTTATGTGCAACAAGGGCTGAAGTAGAAAAAAAAAATACATATATATATATATGTACATAGAGAGAGAGAGAGGTTGGCTAAGCTCAAAACGTTTTTTCCTAGCATCCGGAACAAAAGATTCGGTTTTCTGATTTTCAAAGTCGAAACAGTCGATAGTCGATCCAAACAGATAGGTGTTCAATCTTATATTAAAATGTGCTTGGAGACCAAATTTACATTTTTTGGAATTTTTTTACTATTTATTAAGGTGGTTTGAAAATCATTGTTTTTCAATGGTGCAGAAATTTAATAAAAACAACGATTTTCAAACCACCTTAATAAATAGTAAAAAAAATCCAAAAAATGTAAAATTTGGTCTCCAAGCACATTTTAATCTTTTAATATAGATTGAACATCTAACGGTTTGGATCGACTATTTGGACTTTAAAAATCTGCAAACCAAATCGTTTGTTCCGGGGGCTAGAAAAAAACATTTTGAGTCTCTCTCCCTCTATCTATATCTATATATATAGAGAGAGAGAGAGGGAGAGAGAGAGGTTGGCTAAGATCAAAATGGTACTTCCTGAGCCTTGGTGCTACCAATTTGTTTTTGCAATATACAAAGTTCAAATAGTCAATCTGAAGTGCGCAATGTGTTCTCCATATTAAAGTGTGCTTGGGGGCCAAATTTTACTTTTTTGAAATTTTTTTACTATTTTTATGGATTTTTAAAAATCACTTTTTTTAAAAAAAAAAATATTTATTTTTTATTATTCAAAAAATGATTTTCAAATATCCTTAAAAATAGTAAAAATATTCCAAAAAATGTAAATTTTGGTCTCCAATCACATTTTAATATGGAGAACACGTTGAGCAGATGGACTATTTGAAATTTGAAACCGCAAAAACAAATTGATAGCATCAAAGCTAAGGAACTACCACTTTGATCTTAGCCAACCTCTCTCTCTCTCTCTATATATATGGGGACAGCGGGCGTACGTGGTCATAAGCTGCAGAATATCCTGTGCCCGTTGA
Organism: Carex rostrata; assembly: GCF_964058835.1. Classification (NCBI taxonomy): domain Eukaryota; kingdom Viridiplantae; phylum Streptophyta; class Magnoliopsida; order Poales; family Cyperaceae; genus Carex; species Carex rostrata. Next base: position 12,805,190 of record NC_135924.1, read on the forward strand.
TCACCACCACGCTTCTGGATACCATATTGTTGGCATGAAACAACATAAGTAAACTTCAAGTCAGCCACAGCATGACACTGGGCCAACAGCGACCGACCCACTTTGGGCTCTTCAGATGTCAGCTCAACAGCTTTGTACCCCTCCATTAGATCTAAAGAGAAGGAACAAAAAGTTCATCAATTCAACAATGCAATTGCGCAAGTTATTAAAAGAGGCTAATGTTTCTACCCCGATGTCACATGTGAACTACTTGTGATTTTTAAGTTCCTGATTTCCTATTCAAGAACCAAATAAACAGAAGACTTAATAACAGACCACCACAATAAAGAAAGAAAACAAGTGCACCAAGAAAAAATTGGGAATGAATTAATAATGTTCATTCCTTCCAAGGATTAAAAATGAATATCCAATGATTATTAAAGTTCGTACAGATTTTAGTTACTAAGAATTCTAAAGGAGACGCCTTTCTAAATTAAGTTGGACAAATAAGCCATTTACAAATTTTATTTTTTTATTTTTTTTAAAGGTTACCATCTTCTTTGGCCATGTCAAGAAATGCCTGAAGCATCAAAGCTTTCCTGTAGTACATCATACCTCTCACTGGAAAAATTAAACAGACAAAACAATTAATCAAATCAACATGTTGACTAAATATAATGATATACCATTGCATAAAACTTACCAGTCCTAGTAAGAGTTTGGCCTCTATAAGAAGCCCACAGGCAAAGCTCCTCTTCCAACTTGGGGTCCTCACTTTGACGTAGATCCTCTTCGCTTTTGCAGTCAACACGCTCTAGGAAGTTGTTCCATTCATCTATTACAAAGAACAAGAAAATAATAAGCTATACAAAAGTTTAATAAAATGCATACATGATACTTGAAAATAAGAAATAGCTAACGGTATGAGAACACAAGGAAAAGGAAAAAGATTAGAGCTGTTTGAATTGAGAATAAAAACAAAAATTACCGGGGTAAATTTTTTGCAAGTAGAAGAGGATAGAAACACCGTCTTCATTTTGATCTTCTAGATCTTTAAGAGAGAAAAGTACTTCTTCCTGATAATACGGGGTTAAGACACTGCACACAAGAACAGATTTAATCCTTTAGTTTTCATCATAGGGCAAAATTTTCAAGTAGAGCATTGTGTGGCATTTAGAAAAACCAATAATAAAATCAGATTGCGCAACTTACGAGAAAGAAAGCATGTGTCTGACTTTAGGCGCATAGGGCATATCCATGAAAAGTGAATTAGAAAAGAAAGATATTCGCCTCCGTGCATCTAAGTTTGCCGGCACATCCATAGCAGATTCCTTCTCGGTCAGTAAAAGGTACAGTCTATTGATCTGTATTGCTCAACAGAAAAACAAAGAACGAATGTTTTTGTAAGAATTGAAAAGCAAAGATATGATTATGTTCTCACTGAAGGAAAGCAGAAATTAGCCACCTTTTCTTTCCAAGCATCTGTGCTCTCAACAGGAAACTTGATTGCTTTCGTAAAAAGCTGATCTTGCTGGTCAAGAGGAGTTATTCCCTCGGGCCTTCTATTAGACCCGCCTTGTAGTGAATCCAGAAGGCTGTAGCCATTGAATGAACTTATCAACAGCTTCTTTTGTTTGTATAATCTCAGAAATGCAAAGTCATAATTATAACAACCAAATGTGAAACACACAAAAAAATTACCCAGGGAGTTTATCATCCATAATATCCCTTGTGACCACCTCATGCATATCTTGGAAGAGGATAATAACTTGACCCATGTCATCTTTGTTATTTGTTTTCTGCCACAACAAAGAATTGATAAACATACAATTAAACCTAAAACAAGAATACCAGTTAAAGTACCCACTAGCCAAAAAGGAATCCTTCCAGTAGTTTCGGCCATTTCCCCTACTTCCCTTCACCTTTATAAAATAGTCATGCCCAGGACAAAAACAGTCATGGATAATATTATTCACTTGTTATCAATAAAAGAAATATTTCGAAATAAAACAGCAAGGTACAAAATGAGTAATAACCCCCACTATAGAGTGCTATTCAATTCAAAATTTGTTCAGTTGGGTTTGATTGTGTCATAGCTCTCTAATTGGAGTTAGGTTTATTAGTATATATGAATTTGAATAATATGTATTGAAGTATATAATATAGGAAGTAGATTTCCTTAATTTTTCTTTCTAAATTTTTATTTCATATATCACAGCACAGCACAGAAAGAATCATCGATTATTAATGAATTTGGGAGATGAAAATACTGCTGAAAATATGAATTTGATCATGTAAGCTAGAAAAATTAATTCTGAGATTACTACCAAGAGGTCAAGCAACTTGACAAACTTGTGGTACAAGATGGGAAGGTATTTCAAATGCAGGTCCTTGATCAAAGTGTCCTCCCGGATATGATTATCAACCTCTTTAAAAATTTTACCTATGACACTGCAAATTCACATTACAGAAAAGATTTAATTAAACAATAAATAAAAATTCAAATGCACATAGTGAAACCAGTCTGGCAAAGGGGCAATGAGTCGGATCAATTTCAGGTCAGCAATTTATTTTTTAATTAGCATCTAGGATTGCGCCACAACAGGTCACATATAACAACATAGATTAAAAAAATTGAACAAAAGTGATCTAGGTCTAAATCGGGTTGGCTCAAATAAATACAAGCAACAGCAACCCACATACCAAATATAAAATGCAACTAGTGAACCTTTTGCTCCTACATTCAGTTTTCCCTTTCTTATCTAAATATTTTGAATGAGGAAATATTGGTGGATCAAACATTCGAACGCTGAACTCCTATTAGAAAAGTTAGCGGAGTACTAAACCAGGTCAAGTTGGATCACGACCAGCAGTCTGAATCGTCTGAATCCAACCTGACACATAAAAGGCAATAAAAGGTACATGTCCATACTCTCTTTCATCTGGTCCGATGACTAAACAGTTGATGATGTTTTCAAAGGATGCATAGCACTCTTTAATAGCCCAAAGCATGTATGGATCATTTTTAAGACGCTTTTTCAGATCACGGTCTTTTCCCTCACTGTCTGATGCCATGTCAAGTGCTATTGGGAGCTACAAAACATGATAGAAGTGGTCAGATCTATGTATGTGGGAGATTGTGTGCGTACAGTATTTTCTTTTTCTTTTTCTTTTTTTTGCTTTATTGTTATTCTGTAATGTTTTTTTGTAGTCATTTCATCAGCACGCAGGGCAGTGAGTTAACCTTGCTAGCAAGTAGGAAAGGCGGCCACTGGATGATGCCAGTCAAATCAGGATCTTTCGAGTATGGTACAAGTAACAAATCCCTTTCCCTACAGTCAAATTCAGACAAATAAATGCTCGTTCAACATTTTTTTATGAAATTTAAACATAACAAAGAACATAAGAAGATTGCTCTAGAGAGTATACTTGTCATTGATAAGATCTTCATTCCGGAAGCTCGTAATTATTTCATTCCAAATTTGAGCAAACCTTGCTGTTTCTTTTTTTATAACCTCAGGAGGTACCTGATAAATAAATTTAAAAGTGAGAATAAAATATATAACCCAACTGGTACTGGTTCCATTACTTTGGCGATCCATTAGAAACTCTGCTCGAACAATTTCTTTTCTTGATTAACGTGCTTGCCGATAATCAGTTTTTCTTTAATGGGAAAGGATAGATTACTTGCAATATTAATATCTCCCTAGGTCAGTTGTATGCCTGTGGATATTCCCTTTGCTTGTGATTTAACTTAATACAAAACAAACCACCAAGTGACATTTTATTTTGAAGGTCAGCAGGTATAATGCCCACTAAAAACTTGTATTAATGAATAAAAAGTTTACAAAGTAATTAAATATTACAATCTCAAACTGACATTTATTACTACATGTATTTGTTTGGGATATTGCTATAAAATCACATATAAAGGAAAAAGAACTAACATTTTCATTTTTTCCAGTGAGATTTCTAAGCCGCCATCTCTTTCCACCATCGGTCTTCTCAACTGGAATAAGCTTTGCACTGAAAGCTCGTGGTAGATCATGAAACCGAGACCGCAACATGCCCAAGGTCCGAATCTACACTTGCCAAGTCAAAAGAAATATCACACAACTAATTTGAGACCCTTACTCAAAATCATGTCCAAGAGAAGCCATTTCACATATAACCCCCAAAAGCAACTGAATAAATAGCAAATATCCAGCACAAAAAAGGTTAATTCTCTTTCTAAGATCCAAAGCACCCCCAACTCATAATATGCCACTTAATGAATAGGCAGACCTGCTTAGAGTAATTATCTGAAGAAGTTAGAAGCAAGAAGAAAATGTGATAATTTCTCCACAACATAATGTTTTCCAGATCTGAACCACTTGAAATTTTCCATAGAAAAATACAGCCTGGCTGCCAGCCAGCCAGAGAGAGAGAGATATTGCGGAGAATTTCATATCTACTCGAGAAATACTCCAACGCATATCAAACTTGGGTACAAAAGCGGTCTTTGCAAAAATCAATTTCGCTAAAGCATTTGACTCAGTTAACTGGCTATTTCTTGAGAATGTAATGGAAGCACGAGGCTTTCAGTTAAGATGGATTGAATGGATTAAAAGCCTTTTATACACGTCTGGTCTAGGGTGCTTGTAAATGGGGAGGAGACAGAATTCGTATTGCACAGTCGTTGACTGCGACAGGGTGATCCATTATCACCTATGTTGTTTATCATAGCTACAGAAGTGTTCTAGAAATTTGTGCAAAAGAACAAACTCCACTCTGTTAAAACTGCTGTCTAATAAGATAGAGGATTCCATATTAGCATTGCAATTTGCTGAGGACACCACAGTAATAGCAAATGCAAGCCAAGAGACCTTGATTACCTTGATGTTGATCTTGAGAATATTCACAAAGGTGTCAGGACTTCAAATTAATTTCGATAAAAGTAATTTTGTCCTGTTCAATTTGGAGGCTGCACAGACCCAAATTACCAAGGTGGTGTTAGAGTTTGCTCAAACTTAACTGCCGGTAACTTATTTGGGTATGCTGCTAACCGTCAAAAAGCCGGAGAAACAAGATTTGTTGCCATTGGTAGAGAAGATAGAGACCAGATTGGAGGGTTGGAAAGGGAAGGGAAGTTAATTTCTAGAGGGGGCAGATTGCAACTGGCTAAGTCAGTATTATCGGCTATTCCTATCTATTTTATGACTTGTTTCCATTTGCCAAAATGGGTCATAAATTCATAAATAGAATTTATTATGTTAGAAGAACATTCTTGTGTTGGTGGGGGGGGGGGGGGGAGGAACGGGGCAGAAAGGAGTTTCACTAATCAATTAGAGCACGGTAATCCTACCGATTGAGTGGGGACGAATGGGTTTGAAGGATCTAAACATACAAAACGTGGCCCTGTTATTGCGCTGGTTGTGGAGAGCATACAACAACCCCTGCAGCCTATGGACAACTACTATTACAATGATTCAATGGACAGGAGACTGCACAGGGACTGAGGTTTTGGTCAGTTTCAGGGTCTTTTTCTGAAAAAAATAATTGGCTTTAAAGCCCTTGTTTAACTCCTGTGTTGCATGGATTATTGGGGACGGACGGAGGATATCATATTTGTTCGATGCCTGGAAAGGGGCCCTCTAGCAAGTCTATTGAGAGAGAGGCAGAGACCAGTCCAACCTAGGCTGTCTTTAAGAGATGCGGATCCGATTAGATCAAATCTGCATGAACAAGGGCAGTAAGGGGAACAAATCACTTTCGGCAGCAAAGAGATGAGATAGAGTGGAAGGGAACCAAAGAAGGGGCATACACAGCAAAGTCAGCATATACAACAATAATAGGGGTGGGAAAAATCAGAGCACAAAACCATGATACCTGGAGTATGGTAATCCAGCCTACTGTAAGAATATTTCTATACCTACTTCTCAAAGAAAAAATATTAACTCAAGAAGTGATGAAAAGAAGAAAAATGGGAAATGACTCGGGCTGTGTTATGTGTGGGAATTGCCCTCAGTGCTGCACTTGAATTTCTTGTGCCCTGTAGCAATGGAAGTGTGGTACGAATTATCAACAAGGTTGGGGTACAGAGTAATGGTTATCCAGCCATCAGTAGTTCAAATATAGACTGAACCAAACGAACAGGCAAGAAGACACCCCGTCTAAAATGCTGTAGCAAAGAATGGAGCTCGCTCTTTGCAAGTGCTTGCTGACATATATGGAAGAGGCGACATGAAAGATCTTCACTGGCCATGCAGTCACATCTAAAATGCTGGCAGAGAGGATTGTTGATGGAAGGACGTGGATCACATTTTGTAACGCAGGGGGATGGAGACTGTTGGGCACCAACTTAATACAGAATCCGGATTGAGTGGATGTGAAGTGTAGTTTCTACTGTTTCTGTTGTATTTTCTTTCAATTTTTCTATTTGAGGTGTACTGGTAGTTATGCAGTTTCTGTTGATTGAGAGATGTACTCAGCATAGGTGACAATAGGAACTGATGTAAACTAAATTTCTAATTTAATACAAAATTACATGGCAGCTACTGCCAACATTTAAAAAAAAAAAAAAACAGAGAGAGCGGGCGGCGGGGAGGGGATTTAACAAACCTCTCCAAGACGGCGAAATGCCCCATAAACACCACCAATCAATGTGGAGAAAATAGCATACCAAATCTGGGTATCCATGAAGTAGACCTAAAAGATCCGAATTTAAAATACAGATGTAAGCATTTAATAAAATAGATGAGCATTTTTTAATAAGAAGACCGTATGAAAAGGAGAGCATATACCAGCATAATGGGAGACCACAAGGCAATGACAACTCCAATGTTGTTATGTGCTACAAACAGTAATAAATTAGAACTAGTATATTACTATATTATCAAGGAAAAGAGCGGCAAGGAAGTTAGCTACCTACCTCGAGGGAAAAACTCATGCCACTGAAATGTTGTAATAGGTTCTTTCATGATGTCTTTTGTAGGACCCACAAGGGGCTTAATCTGGGCATTCCAAAAACCAACTCCATAAGTAATATTTCTTTTGACGAGATTGATTATGTCTTACGATTGTACCAAACAAAAAGGAAAAAATAAGCGAAGGAGAAGTGCATGTACCTCCACATAGTAACTAAAAGCAAGCTTTGTAATTAGCAGAATAATCCAAAACATCGTATACCTAAAAGTTCCAAAAATTTGCAAGTCAAAGTGAGTGAAAAAAAGAGAAGAACTAATAGATTGTAGTTGGTTTAATATTCTTACTTGAAGAGAGAATATGCGCCTTCATGCATTCCTCTTCCAACAAACAGGCGAGGCTGTAAATTGATACAAGCGACACAACCAAGTTATATGTACAAGCATGGCATGTCTTTGCATTGTGTTTTACTAAAGTACATAGGTATTGAATAGTATACCACTACTGATGACATTTATGATTTATATGATTTTTTTTCTTTGCAATTCAAACTCAAACTTGCACAGGACTTGTTAATAGCACCTAAAATTTCTCAAATCAGCAACTAACACCTAATGCTTTCAGCTAATTTGAATAAAACCACCCAACAATCACAAAAAATTGCCCCTCAATTCATTACATTAATCCAACCAATATCATAAAATCATCGAACTGTAGACCCAACAAAATTGGTTGTCCAAATTCTAGTTAATATTGTAGGTGTAAAAACTCCAATTCAAATATATAACACAAAATTACCTGGGCCCACCACATCATGAAGGTAATTAGATTGTTCTCCGACCTCTCCAAAAACCTCCTTATACAAGGAAACAGAAATAGCACAGAGGCAAGAATATTTGGTGAGAGGTAAACCACCACAGCCAAGATGTAAAGAGACTGTTGACTCTGGCCATTGCCAAGCCAGCCTTTGATCATGCGGGACAGGCCCGATGGGTTCTCCCAAGAGTATGCATATGTGACAGGTAGGACCACAACCCATGCAGCTGCTGAGATTAGCTTTAGTACATATCTAAGCTTTACAGCAAGGGACATGCTTTTTCTCGCCTTCCAGCTGAGTACAATGTCAAGCATGGCTGCCATAGACAAGATTAATGGTTTAATTGTGTTGGTTGAACACTTCACAAGATTAATGGTTTAATTGTGTTGGTTGAACACTTGATATCAATGCCAACAGGAATCTTTTTCCTGATAATCAAACCATCTTAAATAATGAGTTAGTTCACTTTGCATTCCTAAAGAACTATGAGAGAAAAAAACAACAAGGACCTGGTATGGTTCTTGATTACTGATTTGCTACGATTCCAAATCTAGACCTAACAATATCGTACCAGAGAAACTGTATGCATGCTCAAATTTCGAGGGAAAAATATATTTATATATATATATATAGAGTACGGCTAACGCGCTTTCTCTAGCATATGGGCCGAAATACTTCCGGTGGAAATTTGAAATTTCAAAATCCAAAAAGTCGATCTGAACCATTCATCTTCTTCTCCATATTAATATCTGCTTGGAGACCAAATTTTACATTTTTCTGAAATTTTTTACTATTTATTAAGCCACTTTGAAAATCGTTGATCCAATGGTTTTACTGTTTTGTTAAGCCACCGTTGGATCAGCGATTTTCAAAGTGGCTTAATAAATAGTAAAAAATTTCAGAAAAATGTAAAATTTGGTCTCCAAGTAGATATTAATATGGAGAAGGAGATGAACGGTTCAGATCGACTTTTTAGATTTTGAAATTTCAAATTTCCACCGGAAGTATTTCGGCCCATATGCTAGAGGAAGCGCGTTAGCCGTACTCTATATATATATATATATATATATATATATATATATATATATATATATATATATATATATTTTTTTTTTTTTTTTTTTTTTTTTTTTTGAGAAAGAAAGCATCTAGTCAATATCCTCCTATATTTATATACACAAAACATTAAACAACACACCTCCGCCTAGCTTTAGAATGGCAGCAGTAATAAATATGCTCAAAACTTGCTTAAATACACCACTATCAAAGATATCGCTAGGGGTCCCACCATTCCAAGCAAGTATAATCATAGCCTGGAAAACAAAAACAAAAAAGATAGGCAAACTGAGAAAAAAATATTCAGGTGCAGCCCTGGATCTAAAAATGAACTTCCAAATCCCAGAAACACCAAAGATCAAATTAGGTTTGCACTGTAATAGTCAAGTATGTTACTACTACCATCTTCAGATCAGATCTCCAAACGGCTAATAGCCAAAGTTGATGCAGCATTTAGTTCAATGGAACCACAAAATAAGGAGCAAAACAAAAACAAAACCTGCAAGCTTAGGATAAAAAAGATCCACATCCTGTCAAAACTTCTGAAGATATGCCAAAAAGACCGAATCTCCACAAAATTGATCTTCCCCATCCAGCGATCACTTCTAGTAGATCTATTTTCCTGGTTTGGGTTCTGGTTCTGAATATAAAAGAAAAAATGTGTGACGAACAGCAGAGTAAACAAAATTATCATACCACCCAATACCTGTATATAATTCCACGGGTAAATTTCGCCATAGGTCACTAAACTTTGTTATTTGTCACGAATTGGTCATTCAAGTTTGATTTGTTCATTTTTAGTCACTCAACTTTGTTATTTGTCCCAATCAAGTCCCTCTATACTTTTCCATCCAAAATGCTAACGGAATATGCCCATTCCGTTAGTATTTTGGATGGAATATGCTCATTATGTTAATATTTTGGATGGAATGAGTATATTCCGTTAATATTTTGGACGGAATGGGAATATTCCGTTAAGATTTTGGATGGAAAATTATAGAGTGGCTTGATTGAAACAAATAACAAAGTTGAGTGACTAAAAATTGACAAATCAAACTTGAGTGACCAATTCGAGACAAATAACAAAGTTTAGTGACCTCCAGCGAAATTTACCCTAATTCCACATATACCAATTATGAACTTAGTGGGATCTCAACTAGGTGATATCTCAACTAGTATTCCAACAACATGGGGCCGTATTCCAACAGTATTGCATTTTTATGCTTTATTACCCAAAATTAAGCATTGGCAAACTAAAAAACTAGGTGATATCTCAACTACGCACATCAACGCATAAACTAAAAGCCAAACTAACGGAGAAGATTACCCCTTTTTTGCCACGGTTTACAATATTGGGAGGATCACAGAAGAAATCAGCATCGGCTCTCATAGGCCATCCCAAGCGAAAGCAGTCAACTGACCTACAGTTAAATGAAAGAATAAAACAAACAAGTAATCACTTCAAAAAGTGATTCTACAGACAAAATGAAAGAAAATGACTGATTATAATTATAATAGGAGCTTTTCAGTTTTTGAAATACTAATATCATGAGAATATTTGCTAGCTCATTACCAGAAATACTCATTCAAATCATCATAGTTTCTCCAATGAGAATGCTTCGATTTGATCGTCTTGCTCCTCTCAGCTTCCTACAATACTCACTTTCAAAATACTGACCACACAAGTCTTAGCACAATAGGAACAAAAACAGCACTGCTAAGCAGAAGAATTAACATGTAACCTTTTCTATAACTCTGTAAATTGGAGTTACAACTTTTTTTAGAAAGGCTTCTTTAGCACCTCCATAAGCCGGCTCGATATTCTCTCCAGTCACTGGGCTGACGTTTCCAGCTAGCATCCCATATAATTCGAATGCCATCTGTTTGACAAGGAAATTAAAAAACAAAAATACTCAACAACATAATTGTAACAGAGATAAAAGAAAATAAAAATGCTTATAAGAAGATATACATGGTGGTAGATATAGCAGAGACACTCCGGCATGAATCTCAAATTGGCCGCCTCACCCCAAATAAGTAGGTACAACCCCATGTAAAGAAGTTTGCGCTGTTGTACCTCTTGTTGAATAGTAGGCAACCTGCAAAAGGAGAAATGAGAAAAAAAAACATTCCATCAGTTTCAACTTTCAACCATACTAACCCCTGCTGGGTAAGATCAAGACATCAAGTAAAAAAGAAGCATGAGCAATTTAGACAGTGCACAAACCATAGACTACTTTTGCGATTGAGGTGCTTGCACCACTTCTTGTAGTTCTTGAACAGCTTTTTCATTACTTCATTTAATGCTCGGTCCTCCAACTAAAAAGTTGATTAGAATAAGAGACTAAACCATGCAGAAAAGTTATCAGATTATATTTTGAAAGTTCAAAATAAAAAACCTTAGGCTGCTGGTCAGGCTTGGGCAACTGTCTTATGTGAACATTGGCCAACAACAGAATTAGATGCTCCCTTTGATTGGATACGTTATCTTTCTGCAGACACATGTTTTAAGTTAGTTCAGCATCCCGGGAATATCTATAAGAATATAAATTGTATGAAGGTTACATTAGAAAAAGACCCTTAAAGTGCTTCTCAATATTTGTCACCTGAAATCCAAACACGGCTTGAAGCCAGTCGAGAAGATCTCCATTAGGCTTTTTCCCATTTGGCTTGCCAGGATCTTCATTGGCCTTCACAGGCTCCTTTGGCCAGGGCAAGCCTCGTGTATTCCGAAGAGCTAAAACAGAAGCTTGAATCTACCAAAGAATAACACAGCTAGCTAACAGAAGTTTGGGTACAAGTTTACTAACACAACTTTATGAACTTGACTTTGAGTTATTCAATTGCTTAACTGAGTCTCAAATAATGCTCACTTCTCTAGAAAGAATATCAAACAAGTGCTGTATCAAAAAAAAAAATTAGAATTGGTCTAACCTCTGGGTACCGCATGATAGCTTGGTTTTGACTGTCAGGGTCAAGAGGTAGAATATTATAAGGCACATAAATCTTTGACTTTTCCTGAACCTTGTCGTGTGTTTCCAGAATCTAGAGGGAAATGCTAAAAATTAGAAAACGTGAAAAAGAGAAAGTTTCACTTTACACCTTCCTCTAAATAAATTAAAAGGGAAATAAATCTGCTGTGATTCTAAAAGAATTGTAGGACCCTGTGATTCTAAATACACCCCTTCAGTTTTTGGAATGTACAAATCTCAAAATCACTTATTTTTTATGTACGAATCTCCAAATAGATGAATGGCTAGATTTGGAATAGTAGGGTCCTGTGATTCCAAAGAATCACAGCAGATTTGTATCCATATTAAAAGAAGTTCCTAAAGCACTTACTGATTTGTCGACATCAAGAGATTGTGTGAGATTGACAGCCTTTAAGACCTCAAATAAGACAGCAGCTGTTTGATAGGCTTTAGTAAGCTGAGCACTGGAAAGAGGTGTGTATTATATGTTAGGACAAAATCATAGAAGGTTCTTATGCCAAAGAATTTATGAGAAAAAGGGATCTTAGGCAACTGAACTCACCGATCAGCTTTGTCAGCTGCATTTTGAAGAGCTTGGATATATTTCTTGTAGTATTGCTGGTAGAAACTCTGCATTTCTCGTGCATCACTCTGCTTGACTCTTCCTTTCAATGTTGGGTCATTTTCCTAACATTTACAGACACACATATTCATATATAAATTAATGTTCAAATGTCATAGGAATAAATACCTTCAAGGACTACAATACCAGCATTGAATAATATTAGGAACAGGAAGAAGGTGCTTAATCATTACCTTTTCCAGTCTCTGCAGGAGTGCAGTTTTGAATTGTCGAACACCACGGCCACTTGACGTGGGATCAAGCCTATGAGCCTTCTCAAAGGCATAGAAACGACCTATTTTACCGATAACAATGAATTAGCAAGTGAACGAACCAGTTCAATAAGAGAAATGAAGCAGGGGCTCCTTATGCTTTCTTCTTCAAGTAAAATACCCAATAGTAATTATAAACCAAGGAATCTTTAAGACTAATTTTGTGCCTTTTGGGGCAAATGCACCATGTATGTTTCTTCTTATGATACACCTTTATAATATGTATTAATACACAACAAAAATTCTGGCTAAACTAAATAGTGGATATTTTATTAGGGCAAAATTATTATAAAAAAAAAAAGATTACTTGATTACATGCACATAGCATAAAGGCCATTAGACAATTAAGTTAATTGACAGGTGTACAAAATTCAAGGGAAGAACATCACAATTCAAATGAGATTTTAGGCATTCATTTTCTACCATATTTGCTTGCATATACTAGCAACTAAAAGTAAAAAATTAACAACAGTCAAACAATTTGTACAAAACATACTAGAATCCAGTTAAGATGCCTATGAACCCAGTTATTAAGTAAAACAAATTCTTAATCTTATTGGATAGCGCAGTCATGCTCATACAGGCTGCCAATAATTTCAGAACCACAAAATTACAATTTGCCGCATTGCTTTCACAGCAATAGAAATTTTAGAATTTGAATTATTGACCTTTCCAAATTCCAATAGTTATCGCACCAAAAATAGTATAGACAAAATTACAATTTGTTGCATTGCTTTCACATCTCTAATATAACTACAGAACCATAAGACAACAAATCAAGTGAAACAAAAAAAATAAAAACTTACAGAGATAAGCAACACGTGGATTACTTGATTCAACCTCATTGGCAACACGTAGGATTGGCGCAATTTCAACAAGAGAAGACGGGACCACCTCACTGTCAAATATAGACTCTCCAAGGTTATGGGCAGTCTGTGTACGGAGAAGGCTCCTGCGTTGCGGGCCCGAAGCCCCCTGCCTCGATGACGAGGCCATCTCTAAGATCAGCCAAAATCTAAAACTGAGAGACCAAAGCTTCAATGAGGAACGAAGAAGTTTATACAGTTATCGAAATCAAAATTCACAAAATAAAACCCCCCAAAAACCCTACACAAATTAGTATCAGCTTAAAATAAAGGAAGAATAATTAGGCAATATTTCCCCTAGAAAAATAGTGATTGCTCCCCAACATGTACAGACTCATAAAGCAACATGTTAATAAAGAAATTGTTATCTCAGCTGAATTTCGAGTCAAAAGAACTCCATTCCTTGCACGTATGCCCCCAAAGGACCGCGTAATCGGATCAATACCCTCTAAAATTTTTACAAAAAATACTGTTTTCACTTATTAAACAAGAAAAATTGTTCGAATAAAAACCTCCAAACTAAAAGTTTCCTCAATAAACAGGGGCTGATGATACCAACTGCGCGATTGTTCTCAGAACAGGCAAAGTATTCAGAAATGGCGATCTGAACTTACTGGAGGAGAGAAAAAGGATTATTTACCTTGAGAAACCCTAGATCGGGTGGCAAAGAAGAGGCACGGCTGCACGGGTTGAGTGGTACACACTAGTAAGGTGGTACAGCTCTTTGCTTAAAGCGAGAGAGAGAGAGAGAGAGAGAGAGAGAGAGAGGGGGACTGAGCAACCAAAACGAGAATGTGGTTACGGTGTGGTTTTATTTAAAAGTTACAATTGGATAATTCTCAAATCAAACCCTGTTATTTATCGAATACTGATAAATAACCTTCTTTGTCAAGAGAAGTGACGTTCGTTGTGAAGTGGGCAGTGGGCACCAAGTCTCTTTCAAATTAAATTAAGTCATAGGATCTTTAGGTAAATTACCCAGTAAATATAGTTCTATTTTGCTATTTCAAAGTTGATGGAAAAAAACAGTGAAAGGGAATCTGAGACCGAGGTTTTGCTGAGCAATTGGGCTGGATTTTGTGTATTATTACCGTTTCGCCACTGAAGCGGCAGACAGTGATTCATCAGTGAACACCGTAGTAGGGACTAGGGACGCTTTTATGCGGACTTATGTCTCTTGATTTGGTTGATAGATTTTTTTTTTTTTGGGTTGGATTAGTTGATAGATTGATATCTGAAAAAGAATTTTACCTGCCAGAAATATTTTAAATGGTAAGTGGGGGTAAAAAAAACAAAATTAATTTTGTCTGCCAATCTGAAAAGGAATTTTACCTGCAAGAAATATTTTAAATAGGACGTGGATGGGAAAAAAATTTGATTTTGTTCAAAAGACTTTCGACAAATTTTATATAAAATCAAGTCCAAAACGTCCGATTTGCATTGAAGTTTGTGCGAATAATTTAGAACTTACTAAATTCAAACAGTCTCGTAAATTTAAATCGTTCACGTAAATTTTAAGAATTTGAATCTCATGTCTCAATTATTGAATTTCTCACAAACCATTGAAGTGGATTTGAGATTGTTAGAAAGATAATTTAAGTTTAAGCACAAGCAACGATTGACTAGACTAAACCTCTCAAAGAATTCAAAGGGTTATTGTATTTTTCTGTGAGGAGAATTCTCTCATTTAAGGAGACAACTGAGACCTCTATTTATAATGGAGTATGGCTAATATAATATTAGTGTCATTTAAGTCTATATAACATCAACTCTAAAACCTATCAAATCGAGTTCAAATGGTGAATCCAAACCGTTTAAACTGATCTACTTCATTAGTTGTGCATTTACATGTAAAATTTATAAGTTTTTGAGTTTATTTTATATCAAGTCAAGCGGTCAAATATTTGAGTTTTTAAGTTAATTTTTATACATTCATTTTTTAATTTTTTTTGCCACTTGATTTGATACTAAAATAACTTGAAAATATAAAAAATTTGCATGTAAACGCATCACTCATAAAGTAAATTGGTTTGAACGGTTTGGATTCACCATTTGAACTCGATTTGATAATTTTTGGAGTTGGTGTTATATAGACTGAAATGATACTGATGTTATACTAGCCATACTCTTTATAATGGGATTCAAAGAATAGCCAACGCTTGATGCGTATCTCGAGATCCACATAATTAGGAATTAGCCTAGTTTGCTTGTCCTTAGTTTCCACTAATGTTCAAACAACGTAAAAGGTTACTTACAACAACAGATATTTCATTTCACCGTAACACCATCTCTCATTTACTCCATTAATTAGATATTTCACAAATAAACCTTTGTTAATATAAGATAATTCACAGACTAAGCAATTATGTAAAACTAGTGAAATGAACAGCACAATTATTACTTGTTGTTTTTGTTTGTAGAACAAAAGTGAATGTGTAGTATCTAGCATTTATTCTTAACATATGTCACTCTAGTGTGTTTGAATAAAGTAAATAAATCTTCACCGCTAAAAAAAAATTCAATGGTTGAGATGGAAGAAAAGAAGGATGCTGCAGCAGTTCTCTTCATTACTGTAAAAGATTCCCTTCACTTTACGGTTTGAGATTAACTCTCATCTGTTTTGGAATTCGGACTAGCACAGGGGTAATATTATTGGGCTTTGAGATTCGTGCCAGGTTAAAATAACGGTCCAAATCTAGTAACTGTAAAAGATTCTCTATTACGGTACCGGAAGGATGTGAATTCAATTTTAACACCGATTAGCCGATTTAAGTTCGACTTTGTTCAAAAACTCTTTGGACAGAAAATATATATTCAGTATTAATTACAAGACTTCAATTTCATAATTAAGCATAACTGTGGATTGGTCACTTGTATCAATAATTACAAAATAACAAGTACGTGTGTGTTTGGTTTAGGAGATAAAATATTACATGTGGGGGCAAAATGCAGGATCTAACAGGGTATAAAATATGCGATGGGTACGTGGGTTTGCAAGATCGAGACAAAGTCTCTTTGTTGGTTGGTGATTAAACTATAGTTAATGAGTTTCAAAAAACAACATAACTTTAGTCCTGTATGTTAATTCCCTTTTAAGTTTTAACAAAAACATTTTACAGATAATAAGAATAAAACGGTGCCCAACGGCGGTGTGATAAGAAAAGCGATATGAGCCGATCAGGAAAGAAAAAAGCTTCGCTTCTATCTCTTCTTGATGTGTATCGGACTGAAGTAACATTGGATCTCCCGTCTGTATATAGTAGGTATATCTTATATTTTCTCAATTTTGGCGGGGTTAAAATAAGCCAAGCTATGCTCTGGTGACAAGTGCCACTACCTCATAAAATCCATATTTTTATGTGGCTTATGACACATAGAAAAATTCTGACCGAAGTAAACTTGAGTCATAAAGGGTGGTCTGGTTCACTCAAATGCCAATTATGCACAGCAGATGAAACCATAAATCATTTGTTCCTTAAATGCCCTTTGGCACAACATATTTGGTTTTGGATGGGTAGTACTATCCATCACTTCAAGGAATGGAATACTATACAAGATATAGTTTCCTTTGCTTGTACCTAGTGGTTTGCTAACGGGTTACCCGTGACCCGTTCCGGGTAACCCGTTAGGGGTAACGGGTAGGGCGGGTAGACGGGTAGGGCGGGTACGGGTACAACCCGCAACGGGTAGACGGGTAGTTTTCCCAAAACCACTACCCTACCCGTTTATTACCCGTACCCGTTGCGGGTTGACGGGTACGGGTATCCCGGGTACGGGCGGGTTTTTTTTTTTTTTTTTTTTTCTTTTCTGTTTTTTTCTGAATTTTTATGCTTTGAGATTCGTGCCAAGTTAAAAGACATCCCAGATGGAGTTTAGATATAGGGGTCCGTTTTGAGATTCATGCCAAATTAAAATTGATGACTCAGATCTCATTCTACAAAGTCAGGTATTGCACTGGATCTGAATTTTATAGGGTGCCGCCAAAAAAATTTTGAAATTCAAATTTTGTAACGGATCAGGTACGGGTACGGGTAGACGGGTACGGGTAGGCGGGTACGGGTTGGCGGGTAGACGGGTACGGGTTGGCGGGTAGACGGGTACGGGTACAACGGGTTTTTTTCAAAATTATGTTGTCCGGTCCGTTTATTACCCGTACCCGTCTACCCGTCTACCCGTTTGTACCCGGGCAACGGGTACGGGTACCACGGGTAACGGGTACGGGCCGGGCAAAACGGGTTCAACCCCTAACGGGTTTAGCAAACCACTACTTGTACCCTAGATAAACACTCTCAATTAGCCTTCATAGTAGTCTTTAGTGCGGTTAGTTGGACAATTTGGAAATTGCGGAATGAAATGTGTTTTCAAAATAGAACATGTAAGACTTTTCGTTCTATCATTTTGATGATCATTGCTCTATCTAATTATTGGACAGGTTTGCTCAAGCGTCCAGCCAAAGAGTTAGTTCCCTGTTGGTTGCCAACTGAGGTGGAGGCGATTCCACTGAGGGTGTGGGACCCAGAAGACACTCAATTGGTGCTATTTCAACCATCTGGCGCCGGTTCCTCTTCCAACAATGTTGATCGATCCTGATTCATATATTTAGAGTACTTAGATTTATTCACCTATGTTGCAAATTATATGTGTGAGGGTGAGATGAGAACCTCCTAGCAGTAGTTTATCTTTTGCAGTTTGCTTTTACATATCCCAGTAGGGGAGACAGTTCTTTTATTTTGTTTTCTTAAGCCTGTGAGTTTGTGAACTTTGGTTTCTGGAAAGAAACGGGCTTTAAGCCTTTTATCAAAAAAAAAAAAATCTTATATTTTCAGTTTAATGTTTGTGTGTTGTTTTGTGATATTTTCTGTCTCTTTCTCTGTCTTTCTTTCTTCTTTTCTTTTTGTTTAAAGGTGACTGTTATGGACTAGTTGATTTAGTTTCCAATCTGATTTGATTCAGTGCCTCTCAGTTGATGGGTGATTGTCCTAGTTCGATTGATTCAGTTCCCGGTCTGATTTGGATTCAGTGCCTTCTCAGCTATGATATGTGTACAGAGGAAACCATCACTAGGCTTCTATCACTTCAATCAAGCAAGGATAATCAAATTTGCGTCCACATGATACATATACCCCTGTGCGCTTTTAGTTTTGTTTTGCTGTATGTTTTCACAGACATACATTGTCTAATCTTATGTAACAGTTACTTTGTAATTTTTTCTATCAATATAATTGCCTACAAATTTTTAACTAACAAAAAAAAACATCTATTAACATCAAATTTTGAACATTTATAAGAGATTTCTTAATTTTAAATCTACGATCTCTTACACTGAAATTATTAATTTATTTACTAAAGCAAAAACTGAACTTAGTGACATTTATCCACTACAACAAAACGGATATTCTGCAACCGGTATCAGCGACCGGCGCCAATACTAGTCGCAGAAAATATATTTTTTCCAAAAAAAAATATAACAAAAATCGGATGCGATCAGGATTTTCTACGACCGTATCAGTGACCGGCACCAACAACCGGTCGCAGAAAGTTTTTTTTCTGTAGTGTTAGGTGCACACGCACTTGTGTGCATAAATTTATTCGCTAAAGCAAAAACTATGTACTATACACAAGCAGATGCGGTCAGTTGTATTTTATAAAACATTTGATTAATCGAATAGTATATATAAAATATAAGCATGATAGCCCAATTAAAGAATATATTAGTTCTATGAAAATAAAGTTAAATTTCAATTGATACTACGCATATTTCATAGAATAGAGATCCACTGCTCGTGGTTCTCTATTCGTGTATAAGTTAACAATTGTAACTGTTAGATATATTTAAAATCACTTAAATTATTCAGACAATAGAAGTTATGAAAATTTAAATTGATTTTGTTTGTTTTTTATTCACTGAAATAAAATTAAAATGATGTACATTTTGTATATGCATGATGCATTTAACATAATATAAAAATTTAATAACTTCATTTTTTAAAACATAATTTTATCGATCCCGATTCCCGATACAATGACTTTATTTTTTTTTAGTTGAAGCTCATAGACGCGATTAGTGTTGTAAAAAACGTCCGTTTAAGTCGATTTTAATCAGCTGATTAGTCGTTGGCTGTGACTAAACTATTATGGAATTCTTTGACTAATCAACCGATTATTGATGATTATAGCCAATTATTTATAATTAATCTCTTGATAGTATCATGTCCGTCTAACGATCGCATACCGTTATTTACAACACTGGACGCTATACAACGACTCGGAGAGCTGTAATTCTGTAAGCCTACAGACGGGCCGCAATTGTGCTGCCGTTCGGGGGTCATTTCTGTCATTTTGCATCCGATTCGAATTTATTCGAATTCCTAAATAAAGGACCAAAGTGAAACAAAAAAGGAAACAAAAACCCGAATTGCGTGAAATGTCCGCGCTGTTATCGAGTAAATAAATGTAGATGGCCGTTTTGATTTCACAACTAACAGACAAAAGACAAATTCCTATTTGCCCTCTGACATTGAAAAAAATACCACTTTATCGATAAAAGGCGTCGTTGCCTTTTAAGCGAGTCACTGACTTACGGGTAGAGAGTGTAATTTAAGCAAGATTTCGGTGGCATTTTGCTTTTGGCGTTGAAGCAAAATTTAATGCGGGAGCTCTGTAAAAGGTTCTGTCATTTGTCTACCCTACCCCATGCGTGCTGCTCTTCTCCAGTGAAACCAAACAAAGAGAGCACGTCAGCTTTTTTGAGAGCTCGTATCCTCTGCATTAACTCAAAAAGGAATCTTTGGAGTTAATGTTTATGGACCATCAGATCAGCTATAAGATTCGTGTAGATTAAATCCGCACTGATATTAAAGACCCTACATTTGCAATCAGACGGCCCAAATACATTAACTCAAAAGATTCTCCTTTGAGTTAATGCTGACGATGCGAAGTCCTTTTTTGACCGATCGTTAACAAGAGCGACATTTTTTTATATAGAGAAAATTAGAATTTCAATGATATCTCTACCTTACAATACATGGAAATTATTACCTTTATTGCCATATTCTGTTACAAATAATCATCTTTGACATATAATTATACACTGAAAAGCAGATCTTAAATTCATTTCGGAAGTACATTTTGCTGACATGTCATCATTTGTTACTTTAATCGGATAAGACCACCGAAAGTCCTTTAGACACCATTTCTCCGAATTGTGCCTTTTCTTAGCTGCCAAGTTTTTTTATTTATTTATTTTCCCTTCTAATTCTCACAGACGATTAGAAAAAAGATTTTTTTATAAAACTGATATGATTACTTTTAAAAAAAAATAATAATAATAAGAACCGAAATAGCCATTTCGGTTCCGATTTTTTTTTATATTTTTTTGGAACTGAAATGGCAATTCGATCTTAGATATTTTTACAATTCTTCAACGTATTTTTTTTCTCAAAATCTGTGAAAACGGTTCCAAAAAAGGTAATAATTCCGCCACAATCAACAACTCGTTATAATGTTTTATTAGTTCAATGGCTCCAATGTTTTATTTTTAAAAATTAAAAGTAAAATTATTGAGAACACGATTGATTTTTTTTTCTTTCGAATTAAATTATTAGTTCAGTCTTGTACTAATTCTCACAATTTACAACACTAACGATCGATGACGTGGAAAATTAATGGGACCGAATCAATTGTATCAATTGTTTAGTCCTAGTAACATTCAATTTTTTATGACGAAGACATGCTGCAACTTACGAAAACTATTGGAACCGAATTATTGATTCGATTTCGGTGGATACTATAATAAAATCGAATTATTGTTGTGCATTTGTTTATGAGATCCCAAAAAATAATCTATATTGTTTATGATAATTTGATTTTTTAATAAAAAAATGGCAATGGGTGGGGAAATTTTTTATTCATAGAAATTATGAAAAAGTTAGAGAGAGAAACAGAAAGAGTGCATAGTTTATAATATTGGTAGAAAGATCGGTACAAATTCTATCTGTTTTTATATCTTCCATCTGTTCGCAGCAAATTGCTAGAGTTTTATTTGAAATGTAGTTTAAAAAGGTAGAATTTCTACCTATCCTAACTGTTTGACAGTTTAAATCGGTAAAATCTATACCGGTCTTTCTACTAATATTATAAATTATGCACACTTTCTGTTTCTCTCTACCTTTTTCATAATTTCTGTGAATAAAAAATTTCCAATGGGTGGGTGGGTGGGTGGATGCAAGAGTAAAAGGCGAGAATCCTTCAACAGGTGGCTATTCACTTGCATGTACCGTTTTCTAAATACAAATCATTGATACAAGTTAGTGAGTTACCAACAGGGGACCTCGGCCTCAGTTATTGGTACCAGAAATGAACATTTATGTAAAATGAAAAAAACAAAGGGAGCTAAAATTGATTTTTGAACGCGATGACAATAACAATTGACCTCCGTATCAATTAATGTTTAATATATTTTTTATTAAATTGATTTCTGAGCACGACGACAGTAACAATTATCCTGCATCAATTAAATTCATGCTGCCTAGTAGGCACAAACATGGTCATAATATTCGCGAATTATTCATGAATTAAATTCTAATAATTTTTTTTTTGGTGTTGTCGAACCGAACGTCAGAGTATTCGGTTGACCAAATTTTGACTGAATTAAATTTGAATAATTCGGGAATTTTTCCCTTTACATTTTTTTTTTTGCTCTCTTGCAGGACTGAGATCTCTTATCCGGATAACCCCAAATATTCCCGAATTATACCCGAATTATTTTCAAATAATGAACTTTTAACCTCGCTGAACCGAATCCGAATAATTCAATTTTCACTATGGGCACAAGCAGAGTTAATATTTATTAAACAATAGATGTTACAATTCAATTTTATCTTTTTTGAGAAAACTTGCACGGTACTATTTTGAGTTAACGTGTCCTTTTTTTTACAACCTAAATGATTTTGACATCACTTTGTATAGAAAAATGGGTAACGAATTAACAGAGCCGTTTTTACTTCCAGCAGTATATGTACCATTTGCAACACTGTTTTGATTTTATAGTTCGTACGCTGATAGAGCTAAAACTGCTTTGTTAAATCCTTGCAGCATTATTGCATCTCTTTTGGCTCGGACTCTCTGCTGCATTATTGCGCTTGATATTAAATGATAGACAAAGAAAGAATAGATAGCTGTGATAATTTCAAATGTGAAATTAATTTTTTGGTCGGGACGGAGTCGTCAATAAATGAAGCAATCCGGATTAATTAAAATAGTACTTCATCTTACTTCAAATTTATTTCTAGTTTGACTCTTTCGGATATGATTGGGTGTAGCGAGAACAGCGAGGATAGTGCTGTTCTGATCCATCCAAACATACTGATCAGAAACAGCGAGAATAGCGTTATTCTCGCTATTCTTGCTATTCCTACAAAAAAGTTGGAATAGCAAACGTACTATCTTAAATGTTCAATCCCTGCATTGCTATTCTAAATGTTCAATCCAAACAATATTCCGAATAGCTTTGAGTTAGCGCTATTCTTAAATAGTAGCTATTCTAGCTATTCTAACTATTTTCAACAGTAGCTATTCTCTAGTGCATCCAAACGTACCTTAAGGTGGAGTAGAGGATTTACTTCACCACTTGCTCCACAACCAAACATGACCTAGAGAAAGAAGGTTCAACTGCAACATATTTTTTATGCCTAATGATGTCTCATATCTTTTATCTCTATTCAGAGTTTAACCAGTTGACCAAAATTACATGATATCTATATTAAAATGCACTTGGAGACCAAATTTTATATATCTTTCTTGAAATGCTTTATTTTTTTAGATAGATATAAAATCACTATTTTTGAAAAAATAAACGACAAATTGTCTCTGAACACATTTTAATACAGAAATTATGTTTTTCGGTTCAAATTAACTGTTTATATTTTGAAATCGGTTTTGACATGAAACATGAAGTATTTGAACCCTTTTCTATTTATTTAAATAGACATCAAATTAATTCCGACTCACTCTTACTTGCAACCTTCCTCTTCACTGATCCGTCAATGTAGTCATAATCTGAGCAATTAATTCACTGTTGCCATCCATGGATATACCTCAGTTATTTAAAAAAAAAATGATAAATAAAAAACAATATTTTACCAAACCAACTTGATTGTTTTGATTTTTATAAAACCATAAGAACTGAAATGTCATTTCGGTCCAATTTTTTTTTTCGGAACTGAAATGTAATTTCGGTCCGAGGTGTTTTCACAAGTTTTATCATTATTTTTTATCGAAATCTATGAAAACACTTCTGACTGAAATGTCATTTCGGTCCCGAAAAAAAAAATTCAGACTGAAATAACATTTCGGTTCTTATAAATTCTGTAAAAACCAAAGCAATCGAGTTGGTTTCATAAAATATTATTTTTATTTAAGGTTTTTAAAAAAAAAATCTATACCTCATATATGACATATTTTTTTCCCTTGGCTTGGCATGCACACCACCACATGTCTACAGTCTACTTGTCAAAGTAGGACCCCATAGTTTGTTCAAGTTTGGTATGTTAGAATTACATCAATCTGTTACATTCTAATTTAATTATTTTAAATTCAATTTCATGTATTTCTTTTACGTACTGAATTTACTGCTCACATGAAAATAAAAAACCCTGCTCATCCATTTTTCATTCAATTAATGTGTTTAAACAGTGTTAATCTTAAAAGGTTGATGCCACGTGTCAATTAGAAATTGATTAAATATTATTTTTCTGTCCACAAATGGACAGGAGATTCGGTTTCGTTCTTTTATTTTTTTTTCAAAAGATATCTGATATGGAAACTGAAAGAAGAAATTAGTATACTTAATTAATTGTGGCACTGACTGCGTAATGCCAAAAAAAAAAGTATATACCATACAAAAATTATATGAGCATGCACATTACTAAAATTTTCTAATATATATATATATATATAGAGGTTGGCTAAGATCAAAGTGGTAGTTTATGAGTTTTAGTGCTACCAATTCGTTTTTTAATTTTCAAAATTCAAAATGTTGATCCGAACCGTTCAAGTTGTTCTTCATATCAAATTGTGCTTGGAGACCAAATTTTATATTTTTCTGAAGTTTTTTACTATTTATCAAGTCACTTTGAAAATCGCTGATCCAACGGTGACTTAACAAAACAGTAAAATCAGAAACCACCGTTGGATCAGCTGTTTTCAAAGTGGCTTAATAAATAGTAAACAAATTCAGAAAAATGTAAAATTTGGTCTCCAAGCACAATTTAATATGGAGAACAACTTGAATGGTTCGGATCGTCATTTTGAACTTTAAAATTTGAAAAACGAATTGGTAGCACCAAAGCTCAGGAACTACCACTTTGATCTTAGCCAACCTCTATATATATATTAAATTGATACGGAGATTGCACTATCGTAATTTTAATATGGAAAGAAAATTAGTAAGATATTAATAATGGTAATTATGACCGCTCACGCGCGGGTTTATAACTAAATTATAAAAGAGTATATTTGGGCCGGATTTAAATGGGCCGGGCTTCTTTTTTTGTTTCAAGTTTCAACATGTAAACCTTGCGAGGGTTTTTGCCTCTTCTCTCTTATCTACGATCCTTCCACAAGCCCGGATTCTCTGCATTACCGTACCGTTTGAGTTTGAATCGGGACCAAACCTGCAGTCCTGCTTAAGCCTGTAATACAGGGATTCCTTTACGATTCGTGCAAATGAATACTGAACGGATAGTATTTAATTTCAATATTGGGGTTATTCAGGTGATATTGAAAAATCCTCTCCAAATTTCCTAATATATTTATCTTCTCAATTATTTGATAGTGAAAGAAGGGAGAAGACACTCAAAATTCTGTATAAAATAACTTATCTTTAGAAATCTGAGCTGTGTTGGTTATCTTGTGTCTTGAGGACCCATCCTTATATAGTGTTACACATCTGGCACTGCGCGTGTAGCCTCATCAAAATCCGTATGGCCGCACGAATGTACTGACGCGTCCAATAATTGCTTTTCCTTCAGCCTAGATTTGCAAATACAAAAGTTGAGTACTAACGCGTCCAATAATTGCTTTTCCTTCGGCCTAGATTTTCAAATACAAAAGTTGAGTGCATCCGCACTAGGGTTGAGTGCGTTCGTACTTCTCTCGGATTTTTGTTTGGTGTTGTTATGAAGTTCTTAAAAATCACCTAAATACTATGTGCGTCCGCATTGAGCTCTGAAAAGCAGTTTTCTGATTTTGCAAACTTGAATATTGAGATCATGTTGAACGGTTTAGATCGACCTTTAAGATTTTAACAACTCGAATATTGAGCCGTTGCATAGAGGCTCTCTATGAAATTCATAGCACCGTAGCCTCACTCCTCTACCTTATAGGGCTGCAAATGAATCGAATCGAATCGAATCGAATCGAATCGAATCGAATCGAATCGAATGGAACTTACTTCTGTTTGAGTAGTCTATTAGACTCCTTCAAATTTTGAGATTAATGGATATCTCCAGTTTTATTGTACCCAGATGCGTGTCAGATATCTCAAATACCTCATTGTCATCTATTATTGACTCTTTATGTCAATGATGGCAATTGCAAGGCTTTATGATTTCTAAGTCGATCCATCTTTATCTTTCTACCAAATCTCTAAAGAAATAAGGAACTGATGAATTAAAAAAATAGTGCTTTTAAGCAAAACAAACTGATTCAAAAACTTTTCTGTTGAACCCCTGATGTTGCCTGGCCTTGGTATAGCAATTTGATGCTGTTCTGAGCACTGGTACCAGTCTGTACCAGTCTATCCTGTGCACTCGTACACAGATTAAACTGCCAGAATCAGAGACTTGATTGTATAAGAAATAAGGAATAGGTCTAAATTGCAGTTTACTGAAATTAGTTAATTAAACTTGTCAGAGGATTAATTAGTAAAGTGATTTAGCCCCTTGGGTTCGGCTGAGAAATTAATTGAAAACGAATTTGGAAGCTTACTTGGTATGGGCCTTTGGGCTTGATTAATAAATAAAATGGGCCCCGGTTGAATTGGGCTTGGATGAAATATTAATTTTTTTCCCTGCTGCTGCTGTGTTGTAGAGTTTGCTATTAAGATGTTCAGTTTCTTATAGTCCAGAGATATTTTTATTTTATTTTACTATTTATTTAGATAGCTAGAAAATAACTTGATTTGAGAATTCTGGACCATCTAAAAGTATTAATCTCACCTGAGTTGCTTCTACCGGTACGAATTGCTTCCGCTGGTATGAATTGCTGAGAAATTTACCCATTTTGTTATTTTTTCTATTAAAAATTATTTTTCACTTACGAGGTACCCATTTTACTTTACCAAAAAGAATCTGTTTATTAATCTTTCTTCCCTCTTTGTGAACCTCACGTGGGTTCCTCCCCACAAAAGAATATGAAACAGACGATTTGATTTTTCACTAATTAAAACTTAATTTATTTTGCTTTCTCCCATTTCTTTAATCCAAACAGATTGTTCGTAGTGAGAAAGACATTGTTGGCTTCAACAATTTCGCATACAAGGTGAAGTTATCGGTTGCCTTACATTTTTCCGTTGTCAATTCTTGGTCGGTAGCATGAGACATGCTTTTCTGGTACTGGTATTATTTACCAATAATATGGTTTGCCCTTTTTTTGTAGACTTTGGTTTCTGTTGATATGAACAGATAATACTGTGTTGCTGAGAGGGGATTTAGATCAGAAATTATACTGTCTCTACAGTGGTTTTCATCTTTGCAGATTTCCATTTCACACGCTAATCTATTTTTCTTTGAAAAATTTCAATACACGCAGTCATCAAGAATTATGTTGGTCGGTGCAGGAAACATGACTTGAATCAAAGAGGAAAACTCTAGGGAAGGTAAAAAATCTACATTCTAAACCAAACATTTTCTTAAATTTTAAGCTATACATGAACAAGAGACTAATAGGGCACAATTGACAATATCTAATGCACTGCATGTTTTCCACCACAAAAGTCTATGACAATTATCATTTTCAGATATGGAACAAGAAGTAGCTGGTACCAGCACAGGTACCAGATCAGTCAACACAAAGGAAAAGAAAAAGGCCTGGTACCAGCACCCGATCTCAAAGAATGATTCTCCTGCCTTTTCCAAAATCTGGTGCGTCAATTTCTACCCCTTGTCAAAATTTGTTCTTTATGATGAACAATTTAGGATTTATATTGCCCGCCAGTGCTATATTCTACTGTCCATTTTTAATGCTATATTCATCAAGTTCAAACAAATAATGCTCAAATCCATCAGTCAAAGTGTAAACCCAACTTTTGAGTTTTATAATTCATTTTCGGATCAGATCTCAATCGGATCATGTTAGCCATCAATTTTATTTCCCCTTTGAAATTTACAGATCTAGGTAGAGTAACCCAAATTCTATTTATAATTATTTTTTGTTTTCAACCGATCCCTAAACTGAAACAAATTATTTTACTTTTAATTAGTATATCTGATTTATGTTTCATTATATTCATTGCATTTATATATAGAAACAATTTAGATGATTTACCATTAAAAATATTTTTTGCATGCTATTAGGTAGTACATAGGAAATACTTTGGTTGGTATAATTTGATTTAAAGGGTTGTTTTATCATGCAATCCGTGCTAAATATTTGGATGTAGTTTTGTTTTGTCATATAAAATGTTCTTATCGGACTGTTAGAATCCAGTTGTTCAATACTGTCATGTTACTGGTAAAGTTCAAGATTTATTTTTTTAGTCTTCATTGCATCATGTAATTAAGAAAAGTTGGGTGATTTTTACTTAGGTGCATGTACTCTCCATATAGTGTGGTATTTGAATATGAACTTTTTAAATTACCGTGCCCAGCAAGTGTGATTTCTGATTATGGGAGCATTATTTTTCTTCTTTACAATTAAATTTTACCCCTCCCTTTAGGTTATTGCTTCCAGTTAGGGATGGGTATTTAAGGCCCCTTTTTTAAATTTAATTGCCTATTATTCCTATTCCCTGTTTTTGAAGAAATCATACCTATCAACCTATTATCATGTGCAAATGAGAGATCATACCTAGATACGGTATGTGCAAATGAGAGATCCAATGATGAGCTAATAAAAATATGAGAATTAGCACACTAATTAATGTTTATAGTTGGTCTGTACCAGTACATAAAAGGTACATGATAAAGATCTCATGTAGATGTTTGTAAAAAAAATGTTCCTTTGCCATTTATTTTAAATGTCGAAAGAATTTGCCATTTCCATCCTGACGAGCTTCTGTCAGTTATGACGTCTCCCAAAGATTTTGTTGTGATGTAAGTATCAGGAGTTTCCTTCTTTTTATTATATTTGAATAATTATTATTAGAAATTGTTCATTTTGATTTTATTTGTTAATATCAGCAGTTATAGTTCTATACTTCCATGGATGATATTTTTTTTCTCGTATTTCTACTAATTGAGCATATTACTTATTGTACTGCCAGATGATTATCTTTACTCAATCATGCTGCTTTAGCCAGTAAATATAAATTATTGTAAACCCTAAATTTAAATGCTCTTTTGTTTTTATTTTAGCTTTATCTGGAGAAATGACTAACTGTGCACAATTGTCAATATTTAATGCCATACATGTTTTCCATCACTAAGGTCTTAAGACAAGTATTATTTGCACAAATTGAAAACAAGTTCAAAATTTACAAAAAAATTACTAACAAATATACATTTTCATTCTGATTATTGATTGATACTTTTCATGTTTTCAAAGTACCAACACAAGTCCTAATAGGGAAGAACTACACACAATGCATGATGTACATACATGTATTGAACATACTCGAAAAAAGTTAAATTTTGGGAAAAAAAAAAGAAGGTGAAAAAATCTTGTACGCCAACATATGGTACATGCAAGTTTTTATGAAAATTTTGCAGCGTAGCCGCAATTATGGAACTAGTTTATGTAAAATGAGATAAATTAGATTGTCATGTTTAAGTATCTGCGAATTTTTGATAAAATGATTTTTGAGATATGATGTCCCCTGATGTTTCATAAAACTTTATGATTAAAATTGATTTTTGAACGTGATGACAATAACAATTGACCTCCATATCAATTAATGTTTAATAATTTGTTTATTAAATTAATTTCTTAGCGCGATGATAATAACAATTGTCCTACATTAATTAAATTCATGCTTGTCTCATAGACACTAGTCACAAGATTCGTGAATTAAACACGAATTAAACCCGAATTAAACCCGAATAATTCATTTTTTTGGTGATGCCGAACGAACGTCAAATTATTCGGTTGACCAAATTAAACCTGAATAATTCGTAAATTTTACAATTTTTTTTCAGAATTTTTTTTTGCTCTGTTGCAGCGTTGTTTGGATTGTATAGTCCATGCGCTGCATGGCACAAAAACTGCTCTGTCAAAATCTTTACCCACATTCCAGCTCAAATGGGTTAGATTAAGCCCGATTTTTTTTTTTTTTTTTTCAAGTTAGGAATCCTAATGCATATAACGGCACGAATTGCTTCTGTATTGAGCCGGATGAAGGCTTGTTTATGGAAGGACTTTAGATCGGTCTCCGGGTAGCATGAATTCAAATTCTCTAAGATATCTCAAACTTTGCGTGACTTTATGGTAAATCCCAACCGTTTAAATACGTTCTGCACGAATCTCAAAGCACACATAATTTCTGACCCCACATCACCCCCGAATAGGCACCAGACACGTCGGTCACGCAAAAGTTGAGATATCTCAGAGGATACGCACCCGGGTAGAAATTAATTGAGGAATCCTCGAGTACCAGAGACCGAGCCGCTAGGGTTTCGAAGAAAGAGAGGAGAGGATTGAGCGAGACTTGAGCGAGAGAGATGTTGAGAAGATACACGAGGCTGAAGAAAGAGTACATCTACAGGAAGAGCTTGGAAGGGAAGGAGAGAGAACACTATGAGAAAAAGCGCAAGGTTAGGCAGGCTCTAGAGGAGGGAAAACCAATCCCCACCGAGCTTCGCAATGTGGAGTCCGAACTCCGCCGCGAGATTGATTTAGAAGATGAAAACACTGCTAGTCAGTTCTCTCTTCTTAATTTTTTATTTCAAATATTTGCTAGCAATATTATATCTGTACTTAGACAATTCAGTTTGGTTGAGGACTGGTAGCACCATCAGTAAATGATGATACTTTGGGAATTGTGTTGATTTATTATTATAATTTTTTTTTTTTTTTATTCGTTAGTGGTTCTTGAGGTTTATCTGTTTGGCCTATCATCACCAATACTGTATGTACACATTTATAGCTACATCAAATTGGAAACTTAATGATGCAAACTACAAGTAGCAAATAGGAGTGCTGTATTTCTATATGATATACTTGAATATTGTGCTTAATTATTATTTATTAATTGTGTGAGAGAAGTCCCAAGAAGCTTGATAGATGATGAATATGCCAGTGCTACTGTGAGTGACCCCAAGATAATGTTGACCACATCTCGAAACCCTAGTGCCCCTTTGACTCAATTTGTTAAGGTAGCCTATCTGTTTTACATTATATTTCTGTAATTTTGTGTGAGTTGTTGCGCTTTTACATAGCTCACTTTGCTTTATAATCAGGAGCTGAAGATAGTTTTCCCCAACTCAATCAGGATGAATCGTGGTGGTCAGGTATGGATTATCGCTCTCTTGGTTTCTGGCATTTGTTATTGTGGTTTTTTTTTTTTTTTTTTTACTGTAATCGGTTTTATTTTGCGTGCATTGGTTTATGCATACTCGGGTTTCATCTTTTGTGTTCATTGGATCTGGTTTATTTAGTTTAAACCAAACTGAGAGAGTTCGGGTTGAACAGTTCGGTTTTCTGGTTAAATGGATGGGTTTGGTTCATTTATAAAACCGGTTTACTTGTTTGGTTTAGTTCAGTTTAGAATTGTTTAAAACCGGTTAGATCAAACCGACCAAAAAGAGGAGTATAATTCTTTTGAGTCTATAATTTTTTTTTTATGAATGTTTTCTTTCTCCTTGAGTATGAAAATTACTAAATCCTAATTCAATCCTGTATTGAAATAAATTATTCTTTTGAGCCTTTAAAATAATTCAAAAAATTAACAAAAAATGTTTATTTTTTTATTAATCTTCTTATTTCAGTTCAAGCGAACTAATCGATATTTAGTTCGGTTTGTTTGGTTCGGTTTTTAATTTGGTTGGTAAGTTTATTTCGGTTGGTTTGGTTGTATTTTTTAAAACCGAATAAAATTTTGGTTTGCCTATTTTATTTCGGTTTTAACTGAACTGAACCGATGAAAACCCCTATTTGTGGTAGTGGTGGTGTTGTGTGTTTTTGTGTTGGTGTTTTGTAGGGCTGTAGTTATCGAATTGAAGTAACAAGTTAGTCAGTCCTGTAATGATCTTTTTCATCATGAAACAATAAATTTTATATTTATATGGTGGATTTTAAACCTCTATGTCACCTGGTAATACAAATTTGTTGTTTTCATATTTCACTGTGTTATTTGCTTGGTTATGATGTTACACTAATAAAATTTCATCTTTGCCTGTAGGTGCTTTCAGAGATAGTAGAGTCTTGCCGTGCACATGAGTATACTGATGTAATATTGGTGCATGAGCATCGTGGTGTTCCTGATGGTTTGATAGTTTCTCATTTGCCATTTGGTCCCACAGCTTATTTTAGTTTGCTCAATGTGGTATGTAGACTATTTTGTTATAATTATGTTATGGTGTAGTCCTCTGGTGTTTTTTAATTGATCGATTAGTTACCTTTTTTTTATAGGTAACAAGGCATGATATAAAGGACAGGAAGGCAATGGGGACAATGTCAGAGGCTTATCCACATTTCATAATTAACAACTTCAGCACTAAGGTCATCCTTTTTTTTTTTTCCTTATAAGATCTTAAATGGATATCTTATGTATAGCAATTGAAACATTTTAACAGTAAAGATATCACAAATTATTATGTATTAACTGCTAAATGCACTGCACAACCACTATTTGAAGAGCAAGTAAAGGTCTCTGGATTAATTGAATCAACATTTACTGAACCAACAAATGGAGCCTATCCAATGACCGTCAAATGAGAAATTCTAAACCCTTGAAATGTTCAGAGTTTCACTGTCTTTCCCAAATTAACCTACACCTATGTGTGAGTCACAAGGTGCACTAATATGAGACTCAATCATGTCTGTGAAATGTCCTTAAAGAGCCCCAAAACCAATGTAAGATATCTGAACAGGTCCTTAAAGTTCACAGTTACAAAAGAAACCTGTACCCAGATGCGTGTCAGATATCTCAAATACTTCATTGTCATCTATTATTGACTCTTATGTCAATGATGGCAATTGCATGGCTTTATGATTTCTAAGTCGATCCATCTTTATCTTTCTACCAAATCTCTAGGGTATTTCTTTGTGTTTTAAGTCAAATTATAAATTGTAGGTTGGAGAAAGGACAGCAAATATTCTTAAACATTTATTTCCAGTTCCAAAGCCTGATTCCAAGCGAATAATCACTTTTGCAAATCAATCAGATTACATCTCCTTCAGGTGTGTATTTTACTTTTATTCTTTTCGTAAACATCTCTTGTATTTTGAACACTGTGTGCACATTTTGATGTTCTAATTTGTAAATTGGAAGGCACCATGTATATGAAAAGCATGGAGGTCCAAAATCCATCGAGTTGAAGGAGGTGGGTCCTCGTTTTGAGTTGCAGCTTTTTCAGGTATAAAACTAGATCCATTTTTCTCACTCTTGGTTGTAATTATTATACACAGATTATGAATTAACATCACACTGCCAATCATGCCAATTTCAGATAAAGCTCGGGACACTAGATCAGAAAGAAGCACAGAATGAATATGTGATACGGCCCTACATGAACACAGCTAAGAAAAGAAAAGCACTAGGTGATTGAGGGTGGTTGGTGATAAGCACAGAATGAATATGTGATACGGCCCTACATGAACACAGCTAAGAAAAGAAAAGCACTAGGTGATTGAGGGTGGTTGGTGATAATTTATAAAGATGCATTCCTTCTTCATATTCAAAATTAGGTGTGCCAGTAGAAACTATTACATCTAGGGTTTTGGTCGCATGCTTAGTAAAATAAACAACTATTGTTGAGTTTGCTTTTACTTAATCTTGAAAATTACATAATTCTCTAGCTTTTAGTATTATTTTTGGCAGGAAGATTATATTTAATGGGTCTTGAGAGATTGTTTATATATCAGTGTTTACACTGACATCAGTAGGTCTGTCTCTGTTACCAACATAAATGACCTATTAGGCTGTAAATGCAAGGAACTAGCAAATTGTTCCTCTCATACAGGTGTCAACAGAGCTTTTTGAGTAAGCTTTTCATGTTTGTAATTTGTAGGATTGGGAAATTAGCATTATAAAACACAAAATTTTACCCACTACTGATAAATTACGCTTGTTTTGTCTGATTATTTGACTGTGCTGAAGTTAGAGTTTCATGTTTGTCATGATATTCGGGTGTAGCTTGTATTAACTTTAGTCCTCTTTTGAGGCAAATATTTGTTCGTGTCCTACCGAGACATGAAAATTTTGGATTTTAAGCTGTGCTGATGTACAAGAGTGCCTTCTTGTGGAATCCTACTTTGGATAGGTGTACTGATTTTTCCGTTGAACCGTATAAGATTTGAATTTCTAAACATTTGTTGTGATTTAAAAATAGAAGTGACTCTGTTGTCTTTTGATATAGTTCCTGTCAAGATCGTTCAATTGTCCCCTGAGATTGTTTGTTGAAATTTTAGAAGTGTCCACAATATAATCATTTTGATTTGTGGTTATGTTATAGGCAGTCTTGCTTCTTTTTTCATTTTGTGACATGTGCCTTTTTTGTGGAATTCTGGTACGACTGCTTGCTGACATAAGTCCAGTTTAATTCTTTCCTTCTTTCTCAGATTAGGGCTCATACCTTAAACGGGTGTGTCCTTGCAAAGTCAGAAATGTTGATAATAATTAATTCAGTTTTCAAATTCTTAAATGCTGAAAAGTTAGGAGTTCTTCAAGAATAGATTTATAGTTGCAATTTTCAAAACTATCTATTTGTAATTGCTTATATGGTTGTTTATCCTAAGACCTTGCTGCAGGCAGGTTCCTATTTTGTGGTTTCACAGCTCTAAGGAAAAGCTTTAAGTGTAAAAATGTAAGAAAATGCCTGAATGTACCAAAGAAATAACGAGGAACAGTTTTTAAATAAAAATCATTCCATTTAATTATACTGTGGTGGTATCATCTTGTTTGAATATTTAAAAATATGATTAGATACATTGATTTTATATTAGCTCGGTTGGTACTCAGTTTCCTAACTCATTTCTTTGTATGGATGCAGGTTTGGATGGTACTTGTCTCCAAAATTAGCTATCTAGGCAAAGGACAAGTCAATGATGGTTTCATTTTCATCTCTTTTTCAAAAGACTAGGTGATGTTTTACTGGCGGCTTCTGTGTATCAATTTAATTGGTTGAATATGTTTTTTAGGCTTAAAAGAAATGTCTACTGGATCTATGTACGGTCAAACTATGAACCAATTTGGTGATGGGATCATATAAATATATTTAGTGATAGTCAAGTTTTATGTGCTTTAGTTGTATATTATCAAATCATCGCATTGTTTCATCAGCGTCTTATGTCTTTTTATTTTATTTCGGCCAAGAGAAAAATCATAATTAAAATCTGGAGCCACAGAAAGTATCATATCATTATTCAAATTTATTGTGCATTAACTTTCAGACTTTATCTTTTGTTGACGTGCTTTGTTTTTTCTTTTATTTTCTGGTACTTGTTAGTTGTTACCCAGCCTCTTTGCTATTTTGAGTACAGATTCTTGTTTTGGTTCAAACTTCTTTTGGTATATGATTTTTTCATGCACTGATCATTATCATTTTTTTTTCTTTGTGAAAATTCTCCGATTGTTTTAGTAGCTCTTGAGAGCGCTAAAGCTCAATGTTCTTTTTCCTATTGCACAGAGTCAGGAGCTCTTTTGTATGTCACAGTTCGCATTACACATCGTTTCCTTGCTTTTTTGTTCTTTT
Organism: Carex rostrata; assembly: GCF_964058835.1. Classification (NCBI taxonomy): domain Eukaryota; kingdom Viridiplantae; phylum Streptophyta; class Magnoliopsida; order Poales; family Cyperaceae; genus Carex; species Carex rostrata. The sequence goes on from NC_135924.1 coordinate 12,840,744, forward strand.
GTTCTTCTTTCAATCCCAGAAGCAACGAAAGGGTTGTTTTTTGTGTTGGCAAGGGACCATGTGTCCACGTACCTTAAGAAATGACTCAGACGACAGAATTCACAGTATTGCAAATTCCTCACTGAAAGGTTTTTTCCTTTATTACCATAAATAATATTAACCAATTGAAATAAAAAGGCATGAGATAGTAACGCCTTCATGGCCTCATCTTAAGCTCTCCTTAAAACCTCAACCATGAAATAAGATCAGAGTTAATTCACAGTTTCACACGCAAGTCTTATTGGAAGCAGAGAAGGAGAGTAAAAGAGTAAATTAATGATGAGATTTCAAGGGGTTGAATTGCGTCGCCAGATTTCACATGGATAGTACATGCTTGGCAAGATTTTAATTGCCACAGTAACATGACTCTTTTACTATATTGCTCATCTGCGCCTGAGAAAATAAAACCCGCCTACGGCCAAGATAACTAAAAAAAATAACAGCTGTGCCTTATAATAGTTAGCTTCTGACAAAAGCAAAAGGTTGTTCGCTTTCAATATCTGTATTTTGTTTTTGGCATTTCAAATCTTTGAGTTCAAAATATATCAAATCCTAATTAGGGTTCTAAGTGGCAAAGTTTTGAAAATTAGAAGAACAATTTGATTTTTTATGATCTTTCTTAGATGAATTCTCATTGAGAAAAAATTCTCTTGATGTGAAATTTTTGGTCGGTATGGTATATTTGTGTTCTTTGAATTATGTTCCTACTCTTATAAAAATAATTCTATTTCCTTCTTACTTCACCAGAAGGCACCATGTATTCTTGTTCAATCGGTGTATATTTAGAGTGAACCTATGTTAATATGCATATTACGGATTGACCCGTGCTATGGATCCATGTCTATTTTTAAAATTCAAAAAGTCAATCCTGTTCTTCATATCAAAATGTACTTGTAGACCAAATTTTATATTTTTGAGATTTTTTTACTATTTTTGTAGATAGGTAGAAAATCAAATTTTAAAAACGGGATATGAGTCCATGGCGTGGTCCTTTGTGTAATATGCATATTACCGTAGTTTCACTCTATTTTTATTTTATCTTACTCTCACGTTCTGGATCTAGATGGATGATCTGAGCCTCTTAATTCAACAAACTATGAAGGTTTACTCGTGAACATGTTTTAGTAAATTTTGATTCAGATATGGTTTGTTTTGTTTCTTTAGTAAATTTGGAATAATTTGGACATTGTTTAAATCCAATAACGGAAATGTTATTATCAATTATATATTCACTCGGCTGCTGCATGTTTTGGCATCTATATCACAAAACCCAATCATAATTGTTTGAATTGCTCAAAAGTCAAAATATATGTAATGCACAAATGTTACATTAAATTTGTTTAGGCCGCCATGTTGAAAGAGCTTGTATTGTCTTCCCCTTCCATCCCAGTAAAAGCCATTGATGATCCTCTTCAATAAAGAAATCCTTGTTGAAAACCTCACTCTATTTTTAATGTTAATTGTTACAGGATTTAATGGCAGTTGTTCAAACCCCGCTGTCAAATTCCTGTGATGCCATTTCTTGTACGTCTCTGGTCTTTCAATCCTTTCTGAACCCTCGCATGCTATGACATTAATAGCTTCGTGGGTCCATATTACGCTTTCTATGAACTGCCTCTGCTTGTTTACCTTTGGAACAACACTGTCGAGAAAATCAAACATTGCTTAGTTAAGCAGCGCTTGTCTAAAGCGGGTGACGGAAAGGGAACCACTAAATGACCCGTTTATAATTCCATGAATGAAAATATGTGGCCTCATCTTTCTAATAATATCAATAAAATTATTTCTAGAGCATATTGTGGTATTAGTTTTGCTGCCTAAATTCTCAAACCTGTACAGGCTGTTAACTACAAGCACTTCATCACTCTCAAATCTCAATACTGAAATCCTCAATGCAAATGGAATCCCATTTGACAACTAAAATACCATTATACTGGAAGGGAATGTTGAAGCTCTTAGCGTAATCTTCCAACCTTTGTCCCGTCTCTTCAATTTGTTGGGCAGTGCTAAAGCCTGATCGGGGAATATCAATAGCTGTGATACGAAGCTTTGGGGTGTCTCCTTTCAACTGTTAAAGACATTGCATCAGACATGGCCAGTGAAAGCCAAAATCAATGATATGCATTTTTGATGCCTTACCCACTGCATCGACTATTGCTTTGTGGGAAAAATAGAAAGAAACCCTTGTGAAAGGGCTTGCCAACATATAAAATGTCTATGGTAGGAGAGCAAGAAAGTGCTAGCTGATTATAGAGCTTATTACCAGTTCCAGCTAAGTGAGCATCGAGCTCACTGACAAATATGTGGGCCATCCTTTGTGCACCATCTCCATCAGGAGAAGAATGCTTTATTATCTCTTTAACAAGTCCTTTCTGTGTCATGTGTAATGAACAACAAAATGAGTCAGCAGCTCATTTACTGTTCACATGCCCCTATGCTTTGTCTGTGTGGAATTTTACACAAAATTCACTAAGAAAAAAGCTACTGGTATGCAATTTGGTACAGGGACAGTCGATATCAGATATTTGGGAGGCATCATGGAATGAAGTCAAAAGATGGGGAGAGATGCAAAAAGGGGAATGGATGACAAGATTTCTATGCACATGCTGGTTGATATGGCAACAGAGAAATGAAGTAGTTTTTAATAATAAGAGAGTTAGATGTGATATTTTAGGAAGTAAAATTTTGCATGAAGAGGAGCTATGGTAAACATTTTGTTGAATAAGTAAAGATGTAGGGTCCTGCATGTAAATGTAATTTTACTGTGATTCAATATAACACACTTGGCAGTCACTGCCAAGATTTTCAAAAAAAAAAAAAACAAGTCCTTTCGCTCTCTGATATTCATAGCTATTGCTTCTGAACATTGGATAAGGAGAGCCCTAAGATGGACAGATTCATCATTTATCACCTTATCAATTTTCTTACAACTTACGCATTCAAATTTATCTCTATGCCAAAGCAACACTTTGTCAAACATCTCGTCTCTGATGAGATTTCTAAAATTTGTTTGCACGAAGTAACAAATCAATTGAAATTTTAAAAAGAGAAGCTTACATCACCATCAACTGCAAGAAGTGGGAAAGCTCAAATGCTGGTCTTGATCATATATCACCCCCTCTCATGAATTAGAAAGATCCAAAAAAAAAAAATGAAATAACTATTTCTAAATTACACGACCAAATGTCTCAGACAATAGAAATATAATAATCACGAATAAATGCTCTTGGCCATCTGCCATATATGCACAATGTTATCCTCTGCTACACTAGCAATAACCCATTTCTCGTTAGGGTTCCAAGAAAACTCCGAGATCTTTGCCGTATGGCCCCCATGTGCAAATAGTAACTCCGGTGGACCATCATCTGCATCTTCTTCCCATTGCTCATCTCCAATCCTTTAACCAAATTGTAAGAGAAAACTTAGGGGTCATCTTGTAAATTTGAAAGTGTATGTCAGATTGGTAGAAGTAGAAAATATATAAAACATGTAAGCCAACTTGCTTAATGTAATACAAAAGAAGCTATGTACAGGGGCAACGTGTCAATCAGAAATCTTACAAAATAATAAAAAGAGTGAACTCATTTTGAAAATGTACCTAGTTAGGTCCCAGATATTGACACGCCTATCAGCAGAAGAGGAAGCCAAAATAGTCTCATGATTCGGGCTCCATTCTACCTGAAAAACCTCATCCCTACAAAATCACATCCAAGACAAATAACATTATTTTTTGCTAACACAAAGGAATAACACTAAAATGCAAGACTATTTGACTATTGGTGGTAGCTGGGTTTAGAGAGATTGAGAGAGAGAGATCTCACGTATGAGTGGAAAAGGTGTGCAAGCTGGTGCCAAGCTTTCTGAGATCAAATAGTTTAACTGTTGTATCTTTCGAAGCTGTAGCCAATATCCATTCATTGAATGGGTTGAACGATAAGGAATTCACCTGCACAGATTTTACAACAAATACAAATAAATAATAGAACCTCTACAAGTGCAATCAGAAAACCAAATGCATGGGCAGTTACACCAACTGTATACTACAATTATTAAATTCAGATCATAGCAGAAAGTATTTGACCTCTGCTTCATGTGCAATAATAGACTGTTGAGGTTTATCAGAAGAAGAGCGCATGTCCCAAATCATAAGCTTGTGATCATCTCCCACAGATCCAAACATGTTCTCATTTTTTATATGCCATGCCACATCTTCTACCACATCTTCATGACCCTGCGGCCACAAAAATAATTTAAGCACAAAGTGAATGAGCATATCAGACTACAAACTTTAATAGTACAAATAAATAAATAATAAATACACATCAATCAACTCTCTTGTATATAGTTTTGAGACTGCTTTAATATATCTCTAGCCAAATAATACAAACTGGTGCTGAATATCTCAATTCGATTTGTGGCATTAACCGGATATACTTTCCTCCGCACAAACAAGAAATTTAAGGCCCAAAATGTTTGATCCCACTGAGTAGTACTTAGCTCAGTCATGAAATTTTGGCATTTATTGAGGCACCGATTAAACAATTGTAATATGGACCAGTATATCGTTGAGACATTACCTCGAACACCTGGTGTGCATCAAGAACCTTCTCCCCATTTGCTGCTCCCAAATCCCACAAACAAATCTTGAAATCATAGGACCCACTTAACAGGAACCCCTCCTTCAACCTGTTCCATGAAAGCCCATAGCCCTCTGTATCATGCCCTTTAAGCACCACCTCAACCCCACCACTGCTGTCTAATCCCATATCAAACAAATTAACCTCTGAGTGACAACTCTTCGTGGCCACCTTCAGTGGATTCTGTGGCATGTACCTTGCTCGGTTGACCTCTCCTTCATGCGGGACCGTTTTACTGAGCTGGATGCTTGGGATGGGGATATTGGGTGGTGAAGGAGAGAGGTAGGTGTGAGCTAGCATCAGGGTATTGGGAGTCTCGTCTGATGTGTGGGTCCCCAATAGCAGGGAGTTGGGGTGAGTCAGAAGAGGGGCCCACTGAACAGTAAGGGATGGCCATTCGAGGGCATGGGAGATGACGAGATCGTACAAGAAAGGCGTGTTCTTCTTCCACACGAGATATTCCTCCTCTTGGGAAGCCAGGGTTTGAACCTCCGATGGATCCATTGTTCGACGGAACTGGAGAGGTTTGCGTTTTGGTTGAAACAACGATTAGGGTTTCGAATTGTAGGCGGTGGCCGGAAATAAAAAGGAGGGAAGAAAATGAAATGATTCGCGGCAATTTGCAATCCAAACTATAACGAGGCACATTCCGAGTAAGATTTTAAAAGAGTAGTTTCTGCTTCATGCAGCGCAATAACCATATGTAGCATTGTTTGGATTGTATAGTCCATGCGCTGCATGGCACAAAAACTGCTCTGTCAAAATCTTTACCCACATTCCAGCTCAAATGGGCAAGATTAAGCCCGATTCATTTTTTTTTTTTCAAGTCAGGAATCCTAATGCATATAACGGCCTTATTAAGTACGAATTGCTTCCGTATTGGGCCGGATGAAGGCTCGTTTATGGAAGGACTTTAGACCGGTCCCCGGGTTGCATTCGGGTCGAATTAATCGAGGAATCCTCGAGTACTAGAGACCCGAGCTGCTAGGGTTTTGGAGAAAGAGAGGAGAGAAGGACACAAAAGCAGGGGCAACAGCAAGGTTTAAACTTGAGCGAGAGAGATGTTGAGAAGATATACGAGACTGAAGAAGGAGTACATCTAAGGAAGAGTGATCATAGTCGTCGAAAGCGAGAGGTGAAAGTCGTCTAGAATTTTAGAACTGAGAGCGAAGATTACGACTTATGAGTTATGACTTATGACTGGGCAGTCTTATATTTTAACTTTTAAGTCATCAGCGAACATAAGTAATCAGTGGAAATCAACGGTTCACATTACTTTGAGATTCGAATTAGAATAGTCCACGAACCTATTTCGAACGAACCAGGTCCAGTTTGAATTAATTTCAAACTATGTCGAATCGGTTTTTTTATGAAATTTTTCGAATCGAATCACAAACTACGATTTTTTTTATACAGCCCTACTACCTTATATCGATATTATTACTTTTATTGCTATATTATGTTGCAAATAATCAAAGTACATTTTGCTGACATGTCATCATTGATCGGATAAGACCACCGAAAGAAGAACAGCTTGGGTCCGATGGTCATTGGACCCAAAGTGGTTCCAATGGGTTCGCTCACCATCGGACCCAAGCTGAAGTACACCGAAAGTCATTTTGACACCATTTCTCCGAAATTGTGCCTTTTCTCACCAGCCAAGTTTTTTATTTATTTATTTTCCCTTCTAATTCTTACCGACGAAATATAGAGATCCCTTGAAGAATCAAGATTTCCAACGGCCGGCGACACATGTCAAGACCTGTTGCGGGTTACTGACAGTGACAAGAAGTACTCCTTGGGTCATGTTTGGTTGTGGAGTAAAGTTAATGAGGATTAAATTGCTTACTCTATTTTACTTCATATATTTTACATCTCATTTAGTAGTTTAGCTAATGGTTTAAATTAATCTCCTTACTTCACACTTAAGGAGTCAAATAAAGAGTAAAATAAAAGTAGTAACATGGAGTAAGAGGTGAGCTAATCCGGAATAAGTTACTCTATCTTTCTAGGTAGATTAACTTACTCCATTTGCATGGTTCACTATTATAGATTCGGGTTCATTTTCTAATATCTTACTCTTTCATGTGGATTAATTTAATCCATGATATAAACTACCATACAAGGTGTAAAATATAAGAAGTAAGATGAAACAGTTTAATTCTCATTAACTTTACTCCACAACCAAACATGACCTTAGAAGAGTAAGATAGATGACGTGAAAAATTAATGGGGACCAAATCGTTAGTGGAGGCCATGATGGAAGAGAGAAAATAAAGGAGAGAAAAGAGACTGCTGATTTGAAAAATTTTAATGGAATCGAATCAATTGTATCAATTGTTTAGTCTTAGTAATATTCAATTTTTTTGTGACGAAAACACGCTGCAACTTATGAAAATTATCGGAACCGAGCTATTGGTTCGATTTTTAGAACGTATCATTTTATTAGGTGGCTGGCTATTCACTGGCATGTATCATTTTCTGAATGCAAATCATTGATACAAGTTACCAACAGAGGACCTCAGCCTCAGTTATTGGTACCAGAAATGAACATTTATGTAAAATGAGATAAATTAGATTGTCATGTTTAAGTATCTGCGAATTTTTGATAAAATTGATTTTTGAACGAATTGACAATAACAATTGACCTCCGTATCAATTAATGTTTAATAATTTGTTTATTAAATTAATTTCTTAGCGCGATGATAATAACAATTGTCCTACATTAATTAAATTTATGCTTGTCTCATAAACACTTGTCACAAGATTAGTGAATTAAACACGAATTAAACCCGAATAATTCATTTTTTTGGTGATGCCGAATGAACGCCGAATTATTCGGTTGACCAAACTTTGACCAAATTAAACTTGAATAATTTGTGAATTTTACAAATTTTTCTCAGAATTTTTTTTTTTGCTCTATTGCAAGACTGAGATCTTTAATCCGAATAATTTCGCATCATTTCCGAATTATATTCGAATTATTCCCGAATCACGAATTTTTAACCTCGCTGAACAGAACCCGAATAATTCATTTGTCACTGCGGGCACAAGTAGAGTTAATATTTGTTAAACAATGGATGTTACAATTCAATTTTATCTTTTTTAAGAAAACTTGCATGGTACTATTTTGAGTTAACATGTCTTTTTTTTTACAACCTAAGTGATTTTGACATCCAGTTGTTCAGAAAAACTGGATGATGAAAACTCCATCCCTAAATGATTTTGACATCACTTTGTTTAGAAAAATGGGTAAAGAATTAACAGAGTAGTTTTGACTTCCAGCAGTATATGTACCATATGCAACACTGTTTTGATTTTATAGTTCGTACGCTGATAGAGCTAAAACTGCTTTGTTAAATCTTAATCGAGAAAAATTAAAGAGAAATAAGGATTGCTCGGACTCTTTGCTGCATTATTGCGCCTGACATTAAATGATGACAAAGAGAGAATAGATGGCTGTGATAATTTCAAATGTGATAATTTCCAACCTTTGCACTCGTTTATTTTTTTTCTCTTCACTCCATTAATGTAGTCATAATTGAGCAATTAATTCACTGTTGCCATCCATGGGTATATCTCAGAATTTTTTGAAAAACCATAAAATATAAATAATATTTTATCAAACCAACTTGATTTTTTTGTTTTTTATGGAAACTATAAGAACTGAAATGTCATTTCGGTCCGATTTTTTTTTTTTTTGGGTGCGGAAATGCCATTTCAGTCCGAGATGTTTTCACAAGTCCTTATCAAAATCTGTAAAAACACCTTGGACGGAAATGACATTTTGGTCCCTAAAAAGAAAAAATTTCGGACCGAAATGACATTTCAGTTCTTATGGTTTCTGTAAAAATCAAAGCAATCAAATTAATTTGATAAAATATTTATTTTATTTATGGTTTTTTAAAAAAATTCTATACCTCACATATTTCTTTCCCTTGGCTTGGCATGCACACCACCACATGTTTACTTGTCCAAAGTAGGACCCCCTAGTTTGTTCAAGTTTGGTATGTTCGAATTACATCAATCTTTTACATTCTTATTTAATTATTTCAAATTTCAATTTCATGTATTTCTTTTACGTACTGAATTTACTGCTCACATGAAAATTAAAAAAAAAAATACCTGCTCATCATTAATTTTAGCCAATCATTAACACATGACATCCGTTTTTTCAATTAATGTGTTTAAACAGTGTTAATCCTAAAAAAATGATGCCACATGTAAATTAGAAATTGACTAAATATGATTTTTCTGTTCACAAATGAGCAGGAGATTTGTTTTCTTTCTTTTATTATTTTTTCAAAAGATATCTGATATGGAAACTGAAAGAATGAATGAGTATATTTAATTAATCGTGGCAATGACTGCGTAATGCCAAAAAAAAAAAGAATTTACGACCATAAAAAAATTAAAGAGTAAAGATACTGTCCCTCCTTTCCAGTCCCCTGTCTATCTCCTCCGATTAATGGTTTATGATAGTTAATTAATGCAATCATTAGTAGTCCCCCGCTAACTATAATTGAAAATCCCTCGCTGAATTTGCTGAACTTCAAATTTTCCTTCTCCACGGCTTCCTTCTCCGAGTCTCTTTCTCGGCGTGGTGCACCGTCGAGATCTGGCGAGGAGAGTGTGGTGCACCGTCGAGATCTAGCGAGGATAGCGTGGTGCACCTTTGAGATTCGACGAGGAGGGCGTGATGCACCATCGAGATCCGACGAGAAGAGTGCAGTGCACCATCGAGATCCGGGCGGGAGAGCGTGGTGCACCATTGGAGGGGTCCATGCTAGCCCAGCGAAGGTTGTCAAAGTGGAACATATGAATACTTTATTAGTTAGATATGAATACTTCATTTGTTAGATATGCATACTTCATGTTAGATATGAATACTTTTTGGAAGAGGTGGTGTGAGAGAGATGAATCTGACAATGAATTTTGAACTGTATAAATTATTTCGAACATGTATGAATACTTCGTAATCGTCAGTATGAATACTTCTTGGAAGAGGTGGGGTGAGAGAGATGAATCTGACTTTGAATTTTGAATTGTATAAATTATTTTGAACATGTATGAATATTTCGTAATCGTCAGTATGAATACTTCTTGGAAAAGGTGGGGTGAGAGAGATGAATCTGACTTTGAATTTTGAATTGTATAAATTATTTCAAGCATGTATGAATACTTCGTAATCGTCAGTATGAATACTTCTTGGAAGAGGTGGGGTGAGAGAGATGAATCTGACTTTGAATTTTGAACTGTATAAATTATTTCAAACATGTATGAATACTTCATTTGTATAGATATGAATACTTCTTTATTTAGATATGAATAATATATAGATTCGTTGTAGTGGTCCCCAATCTTGGCAAATGTTACTTTCAGACGGTTGCGGTCCCCAATCCAGGCTGTCACAAGACGTCAGCGGTCCCCCTGGTCGTTACTAGTCCCCTCCAGCTTGTGTTTACATATGACGAATGGTTCTGATAATAAGTATGAATACTATAAATTCGTAGGTATGAATACTATACGTTTTGACTATTAATAAAATAACATTAATCTTGCTCTTTAGTGGTAGTTAGCACGTTTTAACTATTTTTTTTGTCTTTTATAAGAGACTGAAGTAGGGGGACTGTTAGTTGATCCAAAATTAAATGAGCATGGATATTACTAAATTTTTTAAATTGATACGGAGATTGCACTATCGTAATTTTAATCTCGAAAGCAAATTAATAAGATACTATGGTAATTATGACCGCTCACGCGCGGGTTTATAACTAAATTATGTAAAGTATATTTGGGCCGGGCTTCTTTTTTGTTTCAAGTTTCAACACGTAAACCTTGCGAGGGTTTTTGCCTCCTCTCTCTCATCTACGATCCTTCCACAAGCCCGGATTCTCTGCATTACCTTACCGTTTGAGTTTGAATCGGACCAAACCTGTAATGCAGGGATGACTTTAAGATTCGTGCAAATGAATACTGAACGGATAGGATATAAATTCAATATTGGAGGTACCTCCAGGTGAATTAATTCATCATTTCATCCTTCCATCTCTTACCTCTTCCAATCATTGAGAGTAGATATCCTCTGAGATATCTCATATTTTGCGTGACCGACGTGTCCGGTGTCTATTCGATGATAGCGTGGGGGCAGTATTATTTTAGCTTTGAGATTCGTGTAGAAAGTATTTGAACGGTTCATATTTTCCAAAAGGTCATGCAAAATATGAGATATCTCAGAGGATGTGAATTCAATCATTTACTCCTCTTTTTCACTGTTCAAATTTCAAACAGAGAGAGAGAGAGGAAACATGGAAACTTCTCTTAGATTAGGAGGTGAATCCAAGAGCCTCAGAATCCATGCGAAAGAGAAGTTTCCTCTCAGTTCAAACTTCCTCTTTCAGGTACGCCTCGTTACTCTTCTCTCTTTGCATCTTTGCGCTCGCGCTCTATTTCTTCTCCCTTGCTTTCTTTTGATATTACGGTTTACAACATCGCAACTGTTGAAATCTGGCAAGCTGGATTGGAAAATGCAAATTCCGGGGTAGTTCTTTCTGCGGAACTGATTGTCTCTCAATAATTGTTCTTGCTTAAATGTAAATTATTGTAATTCCAAATTAACACTCTTCTTCGAGAGGATGCTTTATAGTGCTATAACCAACCAAGTAGTATTAAGATCATGCTTTTTCACTGATTGGGTATTGCATGAGGGTTGATGTAGAATCAATTCTACCTAAAATGTAACTTGAGACACGATCTCATGCTTTAGGTGCTAATAACAGTTACTGATATGCGGTCTTTTAGGCTCATGGTGAAATTGATACTAGCATTGCAGCTCCAAGTTATCTTGCCATTCTCATGAGGGGATACTTCCCTGAGGTAAATTCTCATTCTTTCATTGTCTACCATTAGTTTCAGGACCTTGTACCACAGTACTGGTACCTAACCTGTCATTACTTGTATGTACCAGTTTATATACTTGGGGTTGCTATTACTGGCACAAATCTTCTTTGATTGTTATCTTTGTAACTGAATTTTCACACCCCAATTGTAGTGCCGGGATTTGCCCAAGATATTATTATCAGTATGAAAATTTATTGTACCTTGACTACTTTGGTGCAGTTGTCGGCTAAAATAGGAGTAGGGGTTCATTATGACGATAAGAAACAGTTGGGGTACACACTGCGGGGAAAGAAGTCATTTCCACTCACATCAAATGGTCTGGTGGGAGTTAACATCAAGGGCTTGTTGCTTACTGATCAAGAATATGATGTGGTGAGTTTTTTTTCCCCTTCTATTGATTTATAGTTCTAGATGTTATTAGCATTATGAGGAAAGTTTTGTATTACATTTACACCCATGAAATCTCAAAGTTATGTCAGAACCCATGTAACCGAGAAGTGTATGAATCTTCCCCACCTACATTTGGGCTCACTCCTCCATATAGAGTCCGGCTAGTATGACATTGGTGTCATATGACACTACCTTCAAAATTGATGGAATAGACTTCAAACGATTAATCCAAACCGTTCAAACCAATTTACTTTATGAGTGATGCGTTTACATGTAAATTTTTTATATTTTCGAGTTATTTTAGTATCAAATCAAGCGGTAAAAATGTTGAAAAATGAATGTATTACAATTAACTTAAAAACTCACTCATTTGACCGCTTGACTTGATACTAAATAAATTCGAAAATTTATAAATTTGCATGTAAACGCATAACTAATGAAGTAGATCGGATTGAACGGTTTGGATTCACCATTTTAAGTCGATTCGATAGATTTTGGAGTTGGTGTTATATAGGGTTAAATGACACTGGTGTTATATTAGCCATACTCCATATATCTCCATGAATTCCAAAATTACCCTTGCCCTTACCTTAAGAGTTCTGGTAAATGAGGCAAATGTTGGGAATCTTTTTGAATAAAATAGATAAATGGGCAGTAGCAAACATAATTGTAATGGGATTTGGGAGCATAGGAAATACTTGTGTATTTAAGTCAGATAGTTTCAGGACCTTTTGAGAGATTAAACATGAAATCATTACTTAATTTGGCATAATATGCACTCCCAAGTTTAAATCAGAATCTCAATTAAAAATTATTATTAAGATGTATAAATTAATCCCAATAATGACAATACAAATTTAATAGAAGGAAACAAAGAAGTTTTACTGGTTTTGGTCTGGTAGTAACTAGCACTAAACTATGGTACAGAAGAAGATCAGCACTGTTTCCTTAGAAAGCACCAATTAAATTTTAATTCCGTTAACACTAGATAATCTTTTAAGGACTGAAAATAATAAATTTGTTGGTGCTCTGGTATATCGTAGAAGGAGAAATTGGGGGCAGTTGAGTTGTCTTGGAGTATTTTCAATTTTCGCAGGAACCAAGATGTGAGGCTTAAAGTTGGTTATGAAATGCTTCATAAGGTACTAGTTTTTCTCGGTTCAATAGTTTACATTGATCTTTGTACCCGAGAAACATGCTCTTTGAACGTCTTTCTGATATATACTAAAAGTTGGTTCGATTAAATTGCAGATGCCTTATTTCCAGGTGAGGGAAAATAATTGGACAATAAATGCATTCTTGGATGGCAAATGGAACCTGAGATATGATTTATGATTTTTAAATGTGCTGTCTAGCAGCTAGGAACCTGTTATGAATCATCTTTTAATTCAAAATTTAACATGGCATGTTCTATTCCAAAACACCCTGTTGTTTTTGATAATAAGTTCTAGATGGTATCCTTTTCTATCCAAATAAAATGTGTAAATTTTTTCTTCGATAAAGAGATAGCACCTTAAATGTGGTTGTCAATCAGTTTTATCAGCTGTTGTGTCCCATGAGAGGAAGTTTATGCAGTGTCCTAAACTACTAGGATATTGTTAACTTTACGGTTTTTTAAAATGAGTCCCTCGACTTATTTTTTATTTTATCAAGTCCAGATTTTTTGTTATCGGGTCTTTGATTATCTTTTATATGTACCCAAAATCATGAAAGTATTGCAATTATGTTCTCAAAATATATTACGCTACAGTCCTTGCACTGCTAAGACGAGAAACAGTTCCATTTCATGTTTCTTTAAAAACTTTTCAATTTAGAAGTTGAGCCCTACCAATCTATTATTTCTAAATGTTATCTCAACAGAGTTGATGCTACATTGATTAGGGTTGAGAAATTGTATGGATCTAACCCTACGCATTGTTTATTGAGATGTTAATAGTAGCATCATTACAAAATTTATCAAGTAGAAAAGTTTAATTGGATAAAGGCAAATTTATACTCTTATTTGGGAAATAAATCTGCTGTGATTCTTCAGGAATCACAAGACCTTGCTATTCCAAATCCAACCCTTTACTTTATAAAATGTACAAATATCAAAATAAGTAGTTTCTGTGCATGAATCTTGAAATAAATGAAGAGATGGATTTGGAATAGCAGGGTCATGTGATTCACAGCGGATTTATTTCCTCTTATTTGAGCAAAAGTTGTTTATAGAAAATATCAAGCCGTAAAGTGAAGGAAATCTTTTACAATATTGGTCCCTACTCACTGCCCCTCCTATTTTTCTAAAAACAAAAGGTAAAAATATATCAAAATTTTCTTTTATAAACAAGCAATAATTGGGGCCTACTTTATCCTGTAATAATGGAAACTTTGACAAAGGCCCAATCCATATACTATAATTCTCTACATCCTGCACTAATGCTCAACACATAGGTTGGGTAGCCCACAGCTTGAGCCGTGTAACCAAGCAGCTACCTCTTCCTAGGGCAGTTGGTAAGACACCCCACTCTCCCACGAGAGAAGTGGGTTCGACCCCTGCTAAAGGGAGTTCAGATCTAGTAAAGTAATTCAAATATTGGGTTTTAAATCGGGACCATCCGATAAGAATCTGAGATAATCTATCCGAAGTGGAGCGCACACATCCCGAGAGATCAATTCGAATTGCGAAGCAATCTCGAGCAACATATTCGAATCGGACAGTCCCGATCCAAAACTCAAAGATTGGATTACTTTAGAGGATCCAGACTTTGCTAAAGATAGAAAAAAGTGTGTGTATGTGTGGGGCAACAGTGTGTTTAATTTCAAGCTGGCTATAAAAAAGTAAAGCAAATATATATATATATATATATATATCCTTGGCTATTTGTTTCTTAAGAAATGTTTTTGACTGCCAAAATCACAATCAACTAAATTTACCAATTTTGGCACTTAGGCTGAAATGATAATTTTTTTTTAATTGCTCTGCATTGGTTAAATTTTTTTAATGGTGTGCTGTGCAATTTGCATTTTTCAGTTCAACCGAATATGATGCATACAATTTGTACTTTGAAACTTTTTTATTTGCTCCTGACGCGGAAGGGTTTAATGTCTTTTCACTGACAATTCAAATCTCTTGACTGATATGACTTATAATGTGGCCTTTTACATCATGTTCTCATAATAACTAGATAAATTTCAGGAAGACTTTATACATATTCAAGATGGAAACATGAATATTCAATTCTAGGCTTGCACACAAATTTTGAAAGTTATTGCTTTTATGTAGGTATGGTGCTATCTCATATATACAACAAGAATGAGACACTTTTCGCGAGGATAAAAAAATGACTTTTCGTGACGGAGTACCGTTATTGTTCAGCTTTTTCTTTTCGCAACGATACTTTTCACAAGGGAGTTCCGTCATAAATACGTTTTTTTTCTCGCAAAAAGTGTCTACTCTGTTGTTGTATATTCTCATATAATAATTTGTAAGTAGCTGCAAACACACATACTAATAATCAATATTATCTGAAAAAGAATCATAATTAAAGCATTAATTTATTAGACTATATGATTGGCTATGATGGAAATATCTCACACAACTAGGAAGACTAGGATAGAGACAGATGGCAGACAAAACTGTATATAAAACTAGTTTGTGGTATATGCTATCTCATAAAATTTGGAAGTAGCTAAAAAACCATATACTAATAATCAATATTATCTGAGAAAGATCCTAATTATTAAAAGCCTTAATTTATTAGACTAGTTTAATTGATTGGACGTGATGGAAATATCTCACACAACTTGGAAGACTAGGATAGCAGAGATAACATAGAAAACTGTATACAAAACTAGCTAGTTTATGATGTTATTATCTCATAAAATTTGGAAGTAGCTAAAAAACCATATACTAATAATCAATATTATCTGAAAAAGAATCCTAATTAAATCCTTAATTTATTAGACTAGGTTGATTGGCCATGATGGAAATATCTCACACCAACTAGGAAAACTATATGATACAAGATAATAGAGAGAACTGTATAAAAAACCAATTTAGTATGACATTGGTGTCATATGACATCAATTCCAAAGTTTATTGGATAGATTTCAAACGATAAATTCAAATCATTCAAACCAATTTAATATATGAATGATGTGTTTACATGCCAATTTTATATAATTTCGAGTTATTTTAGTATCAAATTAAGCGGTCAAAAATATGGAAAAATGAATGCATTAAAATTAGCTTAAAAACTCCCACATTTGACCGCTTGACTTGATACTAAATAAACTCCAAACATTATAAATTTTGCATGCAAATGCACAACTAATGAAGTAGATCGGTTTGAACGGTTTGAACGGTTTGAATTTTTCGCTTGAAGTTGATTTAATAGATTTTGGTGTCAGTGTTATATAAATTGAAATGACACTAATGTCATATTAGCCGGACTCACTTATGATGCTATCTCATAAAATTTGGAAGTAGCTAAAAAACCATATACTAATAATCAATATTATCTGAAAAAGAATTCTAATTAAAGCCTTCATTTATTAGACAATATGATTGGCCATGATGGAAATATCTCACACAACTAGGAAAATTTGAAAAATATATCTATTTAAATATGAATGTTTATAAAATTAATAATTGTATGTTCAATTCAAATCCTACACGAATCCAACCACATAATGCGAATGCCAAGATTTATATGAATTAAATAAGTTCTTTTTGACAAAATTTAGTTAATAATTTAAAAATATGAGCCGGCTTGTGAGCCGAGTTAAGCCGAACCGAGCTTTTTCTTTCAAAATCGAGCCGAGTTAGAGCCGAATCATTTTGCTTCTCTCATGGAGCTGAGCCGAGTTTGAACCGAATCTTAATCATTAGCGGCACTATATACTAATAATCAAATTATCTGAGAAAAAAATCCTAGTTAAAAGCCTTGATTAATTTTTAAGACTTTTGATTGGCCATGAAGGAAATATCTCACACAACTGACAACTAGGATAGAGATATACAGAGATAACTGTATAAAAAGGTTGATGCTGAGTAGGAAGATGAAAAAAAGGAAGAAATATTAGCACCTTTTCAAAGTTCTTTTGGCATGATCTTGAGATAAGTATAGTGGAAAAAGTTTAACGATTGTAACCCTACCAAGAAAGCAAGGTTTCCGTACTGTTCAATGGTTCTAAATCTAAAGTTTCGGCCATGCTTGCTTTACTTGGATATGAATCTGCTGCTATTCTTAGAAGAATAGCAGCTTGCTACTCTTCGTTTATGTGTCTATCTCTCTCTTTAAAAGAGGAAGAGAGAGAGGGGAAGAAAAAGATAGAGAGAGAAAGAAGAGAGATAGAGAGGATAGCACGGAGAGCAGCAAAATTGAATAACAGCAGATTTCGTTCCCTTTACTTCTTAGAGTAGAGCAAGAGTCAGAAATTCTCTCTGCAATATTTTTCTTTTCACTCATATTTTATGATTTTAAAGTTTAAATAGTTGATTTGAACGGTTCAATGTGATTTTCATATTAAAATGGACTGGAAATCAAATTTTATAATTTTTGAAAATTATCTACTATTTTTAGAATTTTTTAGAATTTTTATTTTAAAAAAACTGTAATTTTCAAAATTTCTAAAAAAATGATAAAAAAATGCCCCCCTGCACATATTTAATATGAATATTATGTTAAACAGTTTGAATTGACTGTTTGAACTTTAAAATCACAAAATCATGATAACCCACATCTTTCTTATTTCATATATCACAATGTCGCAATATTGATCCGATGTTTGGTTAAAATATTAGGGAGAATTTTTTTTAATTTTTTAATTGTATAATTAAGTTTATCAATTGCATATTGTGTATTTTATGCCTATGGGAAAGTTTGGGAATGCATAAATGCCTCCTCTTTTATATTTTCTTACATCAATTTTGTAACACTACGCAATATAAACATGATTTATAGACAAAATTTAAATTTATATAACATTCTAATTAAAATTATAGAGAGTTTACCACTTTAAATGCGACGAAACAGCAATTAATTGCAGCTCAGACAAACACCATTCTTCTATATTGCAAAGGCATGCAATGATGAAATATTGCAGACAAATAGAAGAGGGAACACCGTATCTGTATGATTTCATGAGGCAGGCATAAATATAACACACCATATTACATGTCAGATAAACAAAATCCACAAACTGGAAACTACAAATTTTATCATAACAACATAAAAAGTTCCTCCCAAAACAACTCGCTACACCATAGACCACATATATCGACCACAGAGGATCAATGATGGACCCAAGAAGAAATTGGGATAGGCATGTGCTGAATTCGCATCCTCTGAGATACCTCATATTTTGCGTGACTTTTTGGAAAATCTCAACCATTGCAATATGTTATGCGTGAATCTCAAAGCTCAAATAATACTGGCCCCCTACGTCACCCCCTGAATAGGCACCGGACACGTCGGTCACGCAAAATATGAGATATCTCAGAGGATACGCACTCGGCAAGTGTCTACTCCTAAATTTGAATTTTTATTTTCGATCAAATTAAGTACTAATTGTTCAGTGTGTCTACCCTTGATATGATGTAGCGCCTACTTCTGACTTGAGCTTTTATTTCAATTTGCTAATTTGCTAAGAAAAATTCCATTTTAAACTGTGCCAAATGAACTTTTAATTAGTTTAGAAAAAAATATTTTAATACTGTGTTAATCAATTTTATGATTATAACAATTTTTTTAATAAAATGATTGAGTTGTAATTGTGTACTCGATAAGTTAATGGATTTTAATCCGGTTATCTATTTAAACCCGATTAGAGCCCTATTCTGACAAAAATTCTGAATCCGCCTCTCTAGAGGATCATACAACAGGGGGCATAAGGCGCTACTGTGACATCTAAAAAGAAAAGTAGCGTCCGGTTAGTACCCTATCCTGATAGAAATTCTGAATTCGCTCCCGAAGAGAATCACACAAGAGGCATAAGGTGCTACTGTGATATCTAAAAGGGGAAGTAGCCTCTCGGCGCTGCTTTTGTGGTTCTTCAACCCACTTGCTAATTTTGTGTATTCTCGTTTCAGTTGCATTCAAAAAGATCTTCGATCAAGATATGGATCGTAACGGGATAGGTTCGATAGGTATCAACTTGTGCTAGACTGGAACTCTCCATTGCAAAATTTGCAATTCCGAAATTGGGTTTGTCCGTTTGTGGTATGATGGTTTTGTTTCAATGATTTGTGTGAGTGGTGCGTGCCACAACTGTGCAAAGATAAAGTTAGCTTGTGTGCGCTTCCTGTTTTGAAATTCTATCCTGTGAAAGTGGTGTTCTCTCTGTACTGTACTGTACTCGAAAGTGTCAATCAAATGATTATTGCTAATTTGTCTCTGCAGATTGCATCTGCAAAACCTTTTTTTTTTTTAAGGAGTATATTAATTTCTGTTAAGCTTTGTGAGATTATATTGTAATATAACGGAATAAAGTATTGGCAGAGCTGATTTGGCTTCATACAACGCACAAACAACACATATTTGTTTGTTGAGAAATATAATTCAAGATTCATATTTCAGAAATATGGTGTTTGCTTATTTGGTACAATAACTTTATGTAAAATATCATGGGTTCAAAATTTGAATATAGAATTATTTATGGACAAATCATCTCTATCTTTTTATCTCAATATATATATATAGAGAGAGAGAGAGAGGGAGATGGACTTGGGTGAGACGTGGAGCACCACGCGTTTGTAAATGTGGTTGGAGACCAAATTTTACATTTTTTGGAATTTTTTTACTATTTATTAAGCCACTTTGAAAATCTGAAAATCCGGGTGAACAGTAAAAAACAGTAAAAATTTCTGGACCACCGGATCAGCGATTTTCAAAGTGGCTTATTAAATAGTAAAAAAATTTCAAAAAATGTAAAATTCGGTCTCCAAGCACATTTCAATATGGAGATCGTGTTGAGCGGTTCGGATCGGTTGTTTGGATTTTCAAAATGACTAAAATGTACCATGGAGCACCAAACGCGTATACTTCGCGTCTCACCCAAGTCCATCTCTCTCTATATATATTTTGCTAAGTATGGACTTAGTCAAAGATATGAACAAAAGCAACTTTTTTCTCCTGCGTCAGCAATTTGGATTTATTTAAAGTCTGTTATGATAAGAACATCAAAACTACACAACATTTTTTATGATTAACTGACCTAGATAGAAACCACAGTTTGATAAGAGCATTAAATTTTTATTCATAAATAGATAATATAGATAAAAGGATAAGACATGAAATTCAAAAGGCATGCATGCCTTGTACCTAACTCAAAACCAGAAACCAGAAACCAGAAACCGTAGGCAGGTACAAAATTAAAGCAAGGTCACTCACCATGTTAGGCAAGTCAAAATATTTTTGATGTTCACAAAAATTGGGGCACATTCATACCTGTCTATAGCTTTTTTTTCTAAAAGTAGATTTTTAGGCCTAATTAATAAATGTTGCAATTAAGTATCTAAATCATTAAAAGTCGGTGAACGCAGTGTCAATGTAGGTCTAATGAAATAAAACACCAACTTTTTTAGTAAGTATAGTACTAATAATATAATAGGATGTAAAAGTTTCATATCTTGAGCTGACACGTCATGACATGGTATGGTACGCGTATCTATTATATAATATTATATAAAATGACTCGTGTGTTGCGTACTGTGATCATCTTTTAGAAAAAAACAGTACAATTTAAGTATCATTACGATTATAGTTTTATTAAAATAAATCTATTTAACAACCATGCCAATTGATTAAATATTTATAAAAAAATACTAATATATTTTAAAATAATTATATTCATCCCCACACTTCTGTTCTCCCTCTATCTCTGCAACTACTGTAGAGGAAGGTTGTACTATGGTCCCTCCTTTCTCAGTTCCTGCACTTGTCCTCACGTCAACATTCACATGTATAAATACTTGAAAAATAACATATTAATACTTAAAAGTGATATTAATAATTGCATGCGTAATTTGATATATTAATCCCCTTTTTCAGTCCCCAATGGTCTTCGAGTCAACCTTTCTCTAATGAAGTAATGGAGACCTCATATCCTACATCAATCTTTTAATAACAAAAATAGTTGACCTCATAGATATAAATATTTCAGTGTATATATCAATATTTGCAAAATAAGATATTAATACTTTGATGTGTTACTTAATATGAACAAACGCCTGAAGATTAAACTTATTTTTTTTAAATATACTTTTATTCCTATATTTTTTTTCATAAAAAATATAAAGGTATATTAGAGATTAAAATAATTATAACATTATGTTTTATTATAAAATTTTGTCCTATTCTACTAAATAATTAAATGCTCAGAAAAAGACCATGATAATAAAGTTAGACCTTTTTTCGTACTGTTATTTTCAAGGAAAATGGCTTGCACGGAAGAATGTAGGTATTTTGCTAAAGTACATCACTTTTGTCAGTCACAAGAAACACTTACAGGTTGCAGCTAATTAAAAGTAACCACTTAAAATGAATAAATTTGACAGTGACCTCACTCATCAATTGTCAATATTTGAACATCACTTGCGTGCAAGAAGCTATCTTTTTTTTTTTTTGTGTGTGAGAGAGAGATGAGGTTCTAGATCAGAATGGAATCCGGTGTTCTTCAAATCTCTGCTCTCTATCTGCTATTCTCTCTCTTACATGATTCTCTTTCTCTCTCCTCTTCTTTAAAGAGAGAGATAGAGAGAAAAAAAATAGCAGGAGACTGCAGCAGATACAGATTCCTTTAGAACACCTTTATCTGGGTTTTGAACTGTGACCTTCTATGCGGGCGCTTAGTTAGAAATTAGCCAATTAATTAGGATTAGGGAAAAAAAAATCTGTGATATGTAAAAAATTAAAAATTGAATTTTAGATAAGTAAAAGACTAAAATTTAAATTTTAGGGTAGACGAAAGTTCACAAATATATAGGTTTAGGTTTAACATTCAACGCTATAGACTTAATTTTTAAAATCTAGGAATAAGCACTGCGGATCTGCTCCTGCTCTCCCACATGGAGATAATTGTCTTTTGTCACTAAACTAAAGATTAATTCTTATATAAATAGGAATATCAATGAAGTGACTTTTTTTATCTAAAATTATTATAAAAGTCTAAAATCAATTTACAAAATTTATGTTGAGCAAACCAGATATCTGAAATAAATTCGATTACTAAAGAACTTGGTCTTTAATCAGGAGAAATTGTATAAATACTAAATAGAATTTTTGTTTTGCGAATTATTTAATTTTCTTTGGAAAAATTTATACAATGATAATATAGCATACAAGAACTAGACAAAAAAAATAAATTCAAACAATATTTGGGAGATTCTTTTTACAAAATTTGCAATTATAAATCTCGTGTTCACCATTTTTTATTTTTATATTACAAAATGAAAATTTTATTTGCAAATGCAACTCTTGAGTTTTGATTGGTTGAAGCAACGACTAAAATAGCGAAATCGAAAGTAATAATAGAGGAAAAAAAAAACAATATTGGACAAATTATGTAAATAATAACTTGGACAAAGGACTTGTTTGTAAAAAAACAACTCAAAATAGTATAAACTGCCAAACAGTAATGTTCTATTAACAAATTAGCTAAGTGCAATTAAAATTATATATATTCTTTGGTGGGGAGAAGACTGATTAAATTTGGTCTGATGTCTGATCTAAACCGTTCAATCCGTATTATTTTTTGTACACCATTTAAATTATTATAAACGGTTAAATCGAATCAAACGGTTTAGATCGGACATCAAATCTCTTTGCTTCCTCAACAGAGATAAGAATTCACATCCCCTCAGGTTACCTGACTGAGTACAATTAAATCGGACGGTCTGGAATTAGAATTTTTATTTTGCACGAATCTCAAAGCAAAAATAATACTGCTCCCTACGCTATTCCGAGTAGGCACCGGCTAAAATTAAATCTGAGCCGTCCATTTCAATTGTGTTGAGTCAGATAACCGGCTGCAACGGTAACTATCCTTAAAGGGTTTAACATTTATTTAAGTATACTACTATACTAGATTAGTATACACGCTTACTTAGATAATGTTTTTAATTAATTAATTACTTAGTTAATTAATTTAGTCTCCTTTTGACCAGAGTTGACAACATTCTCTGTATTTGCTCTGCTCCTCTTCCCCTATATAATGCCCCCAATTCCAAAGACCATAACCCAACCAATTGACCTCTCTTTCTCTTTCTCTCTCTCTCTCAAACACAAAACCCCCAAATCTCTCTCTTACACACAAAGTAAACAAAACACACCAAAATGAGACTCCTTTTAGAGACCTCAACCTCAACTTCAACATCTCTCTCTAACACATCCACCAATGCCCCACCAACCCCGTCGCCTCTCCCGATTGATTCTGACATAGTAGTAATCCTCGCCGCTCTCCTATGCGCTCTAATCAGTGTCGTCGGCCTCTCCCTCGTCGTTCGGTGTGCCTTTGTTCGGAGAAACCAATCTGCCACAAAACCCATCAAGCAGAAAGGTCTCAATAAGAAATCTCTCCAGTCCCTTCCCACACTTTCCTTCTCAAGTGGATGCCAAACCGATCAAGCCGCAGCCATATCCGGCGAGTGTGCAATTTGTCTTGGCGAGTTCGCAGAGGGTGAACGCATACGGGTTTTGCCACCTTGCGGGCATGGGTTTCATGTTGCGTGCATTGATACATGGCTCGGGGCACACCCGTCGTGCCCTTCCTGCCGCAGCGTGCCGGTCATCCCTGCTCCTCCTTCTAGATGCCATAAATGCGGCGAGAGCACATCGACTAATGCTGATGTGGCCGTTAAATCATCAAATGATGCTGAAGACTCTAGCACTGGTGGTGTTGTTTGAATTTCATTTTGTTTTGTTTACTTGGTAATTTGAATGTTGATATTTCAATTTTGTGTATAAGCTACATTAGAGATTAGTTTCAACTTTCAAGCAATCAATTACTCTCTCATGAATACAACTTTTGTCATTTACTTTTGGTTTTTGAAGAATATATATATATTATGGTTGAAATTGATCTTGGTTGGTACATATTTCATCTAAAATGCATAGTTTTTTTTTAACATTAATTGCATTTGGTGGAAAATGTAGTAACAGAATGATATACCAGGCAAATATATATATATATATATATATATATATATAGAGAGAGAGAGAGATATTTTAGATTATTTTTTGTCATTTTTTATAAATTATAAAAAATAGTAATTTTTTTTCAAAAATAGTAAAAATTGGTATTCTACAAGTTCAATATATAACTAATTTACTGAGCTATTTAGTTCAAAGTTTCGAATTCATTTTTTAAAATTTAAATCGGTAACACTAAAACATGTTAGTCAATCTATATAGGTATATATCAGGAAATTTGTATTTGACCAAAAACCGACACATATGTATCAGAAAAAGGTGCACTAAAAACAAATTTGAATGAGATTCTTCTGTGGCACTACGCAAGTACTTACTAATAACAAGGGATTGATGCTCCACTTAATTTCTTTCTTTACATTTCTTGTTATTTAACTTGTGGCGCCCCCGGGAATGAAATCTCTTCATTTCAAATTTGATCATTCAAAAGTATGGTTTGAAATGTTGCTCTTTAAAGGCATCACTAAATCGCCATTATGAATTTATTTCATACAAAACTTCAATTTTTTTTCCCATAAAAATACTAACTTATATCTAGATTAGATTATTAACACTAAATTAAGAAAATGTAAATTAATTAATTAAGAAAGCCTAGCTCTTAGTTACCCTAATTATCCTGGGTTTACCGGATCCGTATCCTCCCAGGTACCTGATTCAACACAATTGAAATGAACGGCCCATATTTAATTTCAGCCGGTGGGTGTTCGGGATGGTGTTAGGGGGTAGTATTATTTGTGCTTTGAGATTCGTGTCAAGTTAAAAATTCCAATTTTAAACCGTTCGATTCAATTGTACCTAGTAAAATATAGTCTTTTTCTCTTATTTATCAATGCTAATTTTTTTTCTTCTTATTTATCAGTGCTCATTTAAGTATTTCTTTTTTCAGAAAATCATGTTTATAATAAATCTTTGTAAGAAGTCGCATGTTTAAAATTCGGTACATATTATCAGATTTGATTCAGTCATTTTGACTGTCATCTCACGCTAAAACAAAATCACAAAATATTTTATTTCATTCAAACAAAAATAGAAAAGAGTATTTATTCATATAATATCAACACAGATTTTTGTCGTTACGGGACAAAACAAAGAATTTTAGTGAATTATATATAGCTGCTTTATTCTGCAATTATATGCGATTCTGTTGTGTTATTTTGGGGAAATGTATTGACAGTGGTGTTTTGATTTTATGTGGTGTACCAATAATGATACGATCCAACCAATGCAAATCACAAGAATACTAGCAAGTAGAATTAAAAAAAAACACTTATAATACATAATTCAAATTACATAATTTGTATTAATTCATAAGTTTTCTTACAATTTCAGTTTGGCTTCTCTTATAGTCTTACAATACCCTTCAAAAATCACTTAAACATTAATAATACAACTACTTTTCCTACTCTCAAAATACTCTTAATTACCCTCCTATAAACCATCAAAAGACAATTCTAGAATACTACAAAACACTGAAATAATAGAATTCAAACTCTCATGATTTGATTCTATTAAAAACACACTCAAAACTCACACCTAAGTAATTAATAACAATTTTAGTGACATAAACTTTCTATTTTTTTTAAGCGCATGGACATTGTTAAGTCCTGTTGAAGTGTCTCATATTACATATCATTGTACGATGAAACCTAACAACTAAAATTTTTTTTTAAAACGGTGCGATCTGAATGAATGATGTCAAACAATAAAGTTAAATTAAAAAAACACATAACTTGTAACTCGTAAGTTGTATGAATTTAAAACAACAATGTCAATATTGTTACATATCATTTGATTATGATATTATTTAAGAAATTAAATAATATTACCCTCTATGTCTCTACCTAATTTAGCACACGACCCAACATTAATTTTTTATATATGTTTACTATATTAAATATGCTCTTTTACTAATAGCGCTTGTTAGTGCCTCTTATAACAATAATATCTAGTAAGTGAGTGTGTAGGTAGCTCAAGAAGAATAATTTTCGTCTTATATTAAAAAAATGAATAACAACTAAAGGGAAGATTCAAGGTAAGATGCTAATTAGCATATGCTAATTTTATCTTATGTTATTTGTTTAATCCTAAGTGGGAGGTTAAGCTTCTTACAAGCTTCTAAAACAACCTTCATTATTTGTTTAATCCTAATTTCTCATGTTGATCTTCTGTGAAACTCTCGGTGTGGCGATCTGCGTAGTAATATCTGTCTATAAATTACCATGTTAATGTAAGGAACCTCAAATTCAGTTTGATGTCAAGTTAGAACCATCCGACCCACATCAAGATTCGTGTACACTTGATCCACATGAACTTTTAGTTGTCTGTGCGAATCTTGATACATATTAGATGGTTGCGATCTAGTATTAAATCGAATTTGGTTTGATGCCTATCGGACCGCCCCCAGATAATAGTTGCTTATGACCATTTATTCAGAGAATTAATTTGTTAACATATAATCATACAATACAAGATCCCAAATTTTTTTGCTAATAGGCCCTTGTTTTATTAATAATACTCTTTAACATATATATGACAAGTATGCAATTAATGAACCATAGTGACATGACTTGCATTTTATACAATTCGCATATAAAACTTTTTTTGACGTTTCTGAACCGAACTCCGTTTAAAACACAAAAAAACATATAATACGTTTTATTCGCAAATAAACACGTATAAAACATGAATCACATATTATTCACGAGAAAAACGCAAAAAAACGCCAATTTTTTTTGGCTTACTTATTGTACCGAATCATTTCCGAATTATACCCACGTTATACCCGAATCACGAATTTTTGAACTCGCTGAACCGAACCTGAACTTTTGATTCGTCACTATGCAATGAACCCCATAATCTATTGTATAAGAAGCTAACATTGCCACAATGAGCAAAGTTTGAGCAACAAGCTTTTTATGTACAAATTGAATTGTGCTTCCATCTTTTGATCTTTAGAGCAACTGCACTTCCCTCAGATCAGTCATTTTCAGAGCACAACCAAGTATTTATAACACCATAGTGGATGAATTGACATAAACTTGACATGCACGAAAGTTTGAAATAACCCCTTGTATATGTCAATGGGGCTAATTTGTGCAAATAATAATATGACTAGGTTCATTGGTTTGAGATCATTCTTTTACCTCAGGAGTTAATATTTTTCCATCTATAATAAAAAGGCAATGTTACTTGATTCCAATACTGTGCCAATTTTGGGTAAAATTTATTTATTATTTTATTTTGTGGCCTAGATATTTAATATATATTAGACATCTTTTATTCAATTGGAATGAAATTTCAAACCAAACAATATTGTTTGGTGCTGAAAAAATGGTACCAAAATTCAAAACTTAAATACTGATGCATTAGAACAGAACAGGTATGTACAAGCACAGTGAATTTCAAATTCATAAAATGTATTGGGGTTGGAAAACCTAATTTCGACCTATGCTTAAAGGCATCCTATTTGAGAAAGGTGTAGGTCCGATGCCCATCGAACCTAGTTTGGTTCCGATGGGCAGATATACCGTCTAATTTGCTTCAGAATTTGTGCGCACGAATATTAAAGCAGACGCGAAAGTTCTGACGCGAATCCTAAAGTCAATCTGACAGTGAGTGAACCCGTTGGAACCAAAGTAGGTCTGATGCCCATCGGACCTACTCTGTTTCCATCCTATTTTGGCCTTTTTGGCAGTTTAAAAACCGAAATTAAAAAAATACTATTTTCTTAAAAAAAAATGAACCAAAAAATCATTATTTATGTACAATTCCAAACTTACCACGGCCGGATCTAGAGGATGCGGCCCCATTTAAAAGCATCCTGTTTTGGCGTTTTTGGCAGTTTAAAAATTGGGGATTTCCAGCAAATAATTACACATAACATGAACCACTAAAATCTCAGAAAGAATTGTATTTTTCATTCTCTTTAATCCTAAACCGTTGCTTTACTCACTAACATTATATAGTGCTTTGACTTGATACTTAGCTTTTCAAGATAGTGTTAGTAGAGAATCCTTGATTGAGACAATATAATAGAAATGAAACATCAAACTAAATTAAAAAGGTACCAAGTTGCAAATATTTGATCCTCTACTAGATACTACCCATAAATTATATAATTTTATATGACAATTTTTAACCTCATGACTAGATGTAATTATATGTTTAGTGTTAATTCCAACAATTTTCTTTTAAGTTAATGGGTTTTTCATCTGAGGAATTTTGTTTAATTCATTATTTGAAATATGTAAATTATGTTTGGTTAAAAGTGTGAAATATGTACAAAATAAAATAAAATAAATTAAAAATAAACAACCAACCACCAGTGGTTGGTACAATATAAATCAAACAATACATGTTATTGGTGAAATATAAATCAACCACTAACAATTTTCTATTTTATGTAATAATTAATCTATAAAACCGACAAGAAGAAAATAGTTGAACCAAAATTCTTTACTTGAGAGAAAATTCCATTGTCTCCAAAAGAGGATGCATGAAGCATGTCAAATTTCTCAACATTTTAGGAGCTATTTTGTTAGCCGCAAAATTGCTACTTCTTTTAGTAATATTTGCAATAGTGCTCTTGAGAATTTATTATGCAATGGCATCTCTAATACATGCTCCAACTATATGTTTAATTTTGTTTGTCAAAAGTATGTTGGGAATTTTCCTCAAAAAAAAGTATGTTGGGAATTTTCCTCAAAAAAAAGTATGTTGGAAATTTTCCTCAAAAAAAAGTATGTTGGGAATCTCATTATTATAACAAGAAAAATAATAACTTAATTACACACAGTAGAAGGATTTTTTTTAAAAAAAAAATAGAACCCATTTTAATTATTTTAATAGAACAATCACCATTGAGTTGCTTTTTATAAAAAAACAGCTCCACCGATAGGGATTGGTGAAGGGAGAATTTAAATTTTGTCCTAAGAAATCTGCGTTGGTCATTTTTACTTATTTCCATCGGCGAAGCTGTTTTTTATAAAAAACAACTCAATGGTGCTTGTTTTATTAAAATGAAATTACCGAAGTTTTTATTAATACCCAAAAAACTACAAAATTACACAATATATCTATTTTCCGATGGGATTTCGAAAATTGCCCCTTCCGGTTACTAAATAACCAGACAAAGATCTCCTTTCCGGTGATTTAGTCTCCGGATCTAGAAAAATAGTCCGGTTACTAAATAGCCCAAAAGGAGCCCTTTTCCTATTATTTAGTAACCGAACTTGTAAAATAATTGCATCATGTCATGTATCTGTTGCATATATACGGGGAGACAGACAACCAAGCGAGAATATTTTATTCACAGAAAATATTATAAAATAATGTAAAAATATAGTAAGAATGCCTTTGGTTTTCGATGTACAAAATGCGATAAGTAGAATTTTGACTGATTCAAAGTGATATTGAATCGGTAAAAATTTTACTGACTCAAACTTTTTTTTTAATGAAACTGTGCAAAATTTTCCGTGGCAATTAAGGCAAACAATTTGAATGTAAATTTTTTTAAAGACCAACTTTTTTTGCAATTTATATAGAACTCAAGACAACCGGACAAAATAAAACTTTTGATTGAGAATTTGGATCGAGAAGATTTCATTTACGGATCCAAGAAAAAATTACCGATTCAAAATTTGGATCAAGAAGATTTCTTTGGATCGGAAAAATTTCTAAACGGATCCTTCTATATATGTATTAAAAATTGAAGGTACTCTTTCTCTCTTTTTTTTTATATATATATTATTTTCAGGGACGAACCTAGTAAGAGCAGGGGGCAACTGTCTCTGTGGATATTAATTTTTATAGAGATCTATAGGTCCGATTCAACTTTGTTGTCCTCTCTGGAATTTTATTTGCTCCATCTCTGATTTGTAATTAGGGTTAAATATAATATTTAAATTAGGATAGATTTCTTGAATTCTGATTAGTAATTAGGATTATAAGTTCGAGCATTGTAAATCAAAAGTCTAAGCATTGAAAATAATAAGTTAGAGTAATTTTTTTTAATCTAGTACATGATTAACTAATGAGTTTGGAACCTGATTAGCTATTTAAACTCTATTCATTATTTTTTTGCCTCTAACGAAAATTATGAATCTGTCCCTATTTATTTTGTACTATTTTCTATGAATAAAATTTTTTCCAACCAAGCGTCCTCTAATAAAAAATTATAATAATCAGGTAAAATGACTGACATGATCTGATTAGATTTGAACTGTTTAATGAGCTTTAAATAACAAGTTATGACTTTTGACTTAAGTTCATATTTAAAAAATCATAAATATCATTAAGAGTAACAACCAAAATTTGCTGGCCTTCAGGTAAAAAAATTGCAAGTCCGGTTATTTAGTAACCGGACTATTTTTCTAGATTTGGGGACTAAATTACCGGAAAGGAGACCTTTGTCTGGTTATTTAGTAACCGAAAGGGGCAATTTTCAAAATCATGTTAGAAAATAGATAGATTGCATAATTTTGTAGTTTTTTTGGGTACTAATAATTTTTTTGGAAATGATTAAAATGGGTTCTATTTAAAAAAAAAAAATCCAGTAGAAGTATCTAGCATATAATTAAAGGGGATCAAATATCAACCGTTTGATTGATATGCATCATGGTCTTTTGTATTAGTAACTTTTAAAGGACTACAAATTATTCATATTGATCTAGTTTTATTACAAATAATGCAAAAAAAAATGATATAGAGTTCTTAGGATAAATAATTAATAAGCGAAAAGTCCAACAATAATGATAGAAATAAGCTTAGCAGAAAACATTTTTTATTAGAGTATGTCATGAAACTTAATTTATTTTCTTTACTTTTATTTTTTCTGTAACATTGATATTTTTGATATCCATCATCACTGCTATGAAATTTGAAAGCCTGACCTTCATCTTTCTTAAAAAAAAAAAAAAAAATGAAAAATCAACTTTCAATTAGTTGCAACTCGGCATTTGGAAAAACACAATTAAACTTGTTGTTAAATTGTTTAATCGTTTTATTTACTCCTAAGTCCTAACGTTAAAATCCTCTAAAGAAATATATCATTAAATGGCATTTAGAAAATGTTTAAATGTTTAAACCGTTAAATGATACCGCACCATTATTTGTTTTGCTCTTGACATGAAATAAAATGAATGGCTTACACTTCAATTTTGAATTTTGAAATTCAAATAGATGGGTGCAAAAATTAAATGTTAGTATTCTAAAAAAAATGATATTATTTCAAGAACACACAAGCTGTACGGACTAAATTTATTTATAAAAATGATATTATTTGAAATGAGATAGACTAAAGTGAAAAAACAGGTGTGAAAATTGAATAAAAATAATTTGTAGGGTACACATGTAAAAGCGCGTCGTTTTAAATTGCTAGCCGCTAATTTAAACTAGATTTGACTATAATTTCCAGTTTGTGTTGTGGTTTGATTAAATAATTTTTTATATATATATATATATCCCTTTTTCCTTGAACCGCAAACTTATTACACTTTTCCCCTTGAATTGGGGATGTTTTGTGACTTGTAAGAGAATAAGTAACAATAATTGAAATGGTATCATTTGACAAGGACTTCACAATAATAGAATAAGAACACGGGAATATTTCCAATTCTACCCCCTATGTTCATTGTTATTGCATTCTACCACCTAATCTGTTGATCTCCTACCAATGCAAAATTTGATACCTAATTAGTCCTCATTGCCTAAAAAAACACTAATTTTCTGGTATGTTTGGTTTCAGGGGGGAAGCCATACGTGTACTGAATGCGGGTCAAATTAAACGGGTCGGATATTAGATACAGTCATACAGATATTTAATATCCGAATATCTGTACGGATAGTGATACGTCTATAGTTTTTAAATTTTAATTATCCGTATCTGAATAGTAGATGTATACCAAATAATTTAATATATATATTATGAAAAAAAATATGTTGTTCATCATTATAATTAAATAAATATTATAAACTTTTGTATTTTTTAATAATATTAATATGTTTTTTTAATAAATAATAGTATTGAAAAACGGATATCGATTTGTATCCGTATCCGTCTAATATTCGATCCGTATCCAGAAAAAAAATTGATACGAATATGATTATACCACTATCTGATCCTCATTCGATCCGTTTTCACCTCTAGATCAAACACATACTAAAAAAATTCAATAACATTATTTTAATAAAATTTATATTAACAATTTAACATTTAATTTCACAAAAATATGGGGGTCAATTTTCTCGTACTCATAACATTTATTATAATTTATATAGCAAAACTATTATTTCATTGAGGGTTAAAATGCACTTTCTTTTTGTGCTCCTAACGGGCACTCTCTCCTCATATCTTCATTTTCAAAGTTCAAATAGTCGATTCAAACCTTCCAACGTGTTCTTCATATTAAAATGTGCTTGGAGACCAAATTTTACATTTTTTGAAAAATTTTCACTATTTTTTCAGAATTTTTTATTAAACTAAACAATAATAAAAAATTCAGCAAAGTGATGATTTTAAAAATTCTGAAAAAATAGTAAAAAATTTTCAAAAAATGTAAAATTTGGTCTCCAAGCACATTTTAATATGAAGAACACGTTAGAAGGTTCGAATCGACTATTTGAACTTTGAAAATGAAGATATGAGGGAAGGGTGCACGTTAGGAGCACAAAAGGGAGAGTGCATTTTA
Source organism: Carex rostrata (assembly GCF_964058835.1). Lineage (NCBI taxonomy): Eukaryota > Viridiplantae > Streptophyta > Magnoliopsida > Poales > Cyperaceae > Carex > Carex rostrata. Next base: position 12,873,588 of record NC_135924.1, read on the forward strand.
ACCCTCCTCATTTTCATTACATGTTTTTGAAAAAAAAAATGGGAGTCAATTAACTCTCATTCTTGCATACTATCTCCGCCTCTATTTGGTTGAATTGAGAATATGCTATTCTTGGGGTTAGATAATTCGGAATAGCCTATTCGGCGTTTGATTGGGTTAGAATAGTGAATCCAAACTTTTGATCTTATTAAAATAGACTAATCCTAAGAGTTTTCAGATTTGACTATTCTAACAAGACAAACAATAACTATTCTTAATTTGACTATTCTAGCTATTCTTATTTTGCAATCAACATACCCTAAAACTTTATGCTAAATTTACTTTTGAATCTATTGCTGGACTAAATAAAGCACGAACAGAAAAATAACCTTATCAAAATTGTAATAGAATTTTGCTTCTTTTCATAGTACATTGAAGTCACATCTTTCTCATAGTACATTGAAATTTACACCGCGCTATATTAGCATGTAGTGTACGGATAATATAATTAAAAAAAAAATTTAATTTGTGCATCACAGCATGAAATTTAAACAACGTTGTTAATATCTTTACTCTAATTCATAGGTCTAAGCTTGCCATATAAAGATTTATATCTCTGTGGACCCTCTCAATACAAAGAGAAAACGACCATACTACTTTTAAAATTAATTTGATGTCAACAAAGATAGTACCAACACAATATTTTGGAATATGGTTCCATGCAGGCAAAGAGCAAAAAGCTAACCTTTTACAACTCTGAAAGTGCTCAAGTTTGGACCAAGTTTGAACCAAGCTAACCTAATTAGCTTTATGCTAAATTAGGGTTTGAACAGTTATTTAATAGCTTTATGCTAAATTTACTTTTGAATTTTTTTTTTTTTTACTATAGCCCGTAAGCAATACACATACTTTTTCCTGCTTTTAGTAGGGTTTGAACCCACGTTCTTCCGTAGGAGAGTGGAGTGTCCTAATCAGCTGCACTAGGCAGCGGTGACAATTTACTTTTGAATCTAGTGCCGGACTAAATGAAGTACGAACAAAAAAGTAATCTTATCAAAATTGTAATAGAATTTTGCTTCTTTTCATAGTAAATTGAAGTCTATACATCTTTCTCATAGTACATTAAAATTTATACCGCACTCTATTAGCATGTAGTGTATGGATAATATAATTAAAATAAAAAATATATAATTTCTATATCATAGTATGACATTAAAACAACGTTGTTAATATCTTTACCCTAATTCATATGTCTAAGCTTGCCATATAAAGATTTATATCTCTGTGGACCCTCTCAATACAAAGAGAAAACGACCATACTACTTTTAAATTTAATTTGATGTCAACAAAAATGGTACCAACACAATGTTTTGGAGGCAAAAGAGCAAAAAGCTAACCTTTTACAATTCTGAAAGTGCTGAAGTTTGGACCAAAGTTCCATGATTTCTCTCATTCAACCCTCAAAAGTAGAAAAGGTCCCAAGGAAGCATGGTTTAACTTTTGGGAGTTTAAAGTCTAGAAGGGGGTCTTTTCCATAGTTGTATTACATATGATGAATTGATGATATAGAGGTATATTGCTTGGAATCAGGATGTTTCGATGGGCATCAGATCAAATTCGGTATGATATACATTTAATGCCATCCGTTTGGCATCAAGATTCCATGCAGACAACTTAGAGATTTATACAGATCAATTGTACAATTAATGATATAGAGGTATAATACTTGGAATTGGGGTGGTACGATGGGCATCATATCAAATTTGGTTTGATGTTCACTCAGAGCCATCTGATTTGCGTCAAGATTCACGCTGACAATTTCGAGATTTATGCATAATTGTGCACGAATCTTAATGCTTCACGGAGGCCGTAGGGCACCAAAGATGCTTCTCCGAGGACCAATATTTCAATTAGATGAAGTGAGCGTTGTACATATGAATCTCATATGCACACAATAATTTTGTTATATAATTGCTTTTCCCAAAATACCGACAACCCTTGAGAATCAGTAGTGGGCCTGGATTGGTACCATATTGTTTCAAAAAGTATTTTCTTATTTGGGCCGGATGTAGGAGAGACGGCCCATATTTTGGGCCCATACTGCAGATGGTGTCCCTGCTTTTTATTTGGTCAGGGACTCAGGGGGGTAGTCATGAAGAATAATTCATAAAAGAAAATATGGAACATGAAACAATTATAGATGCAACTAACTACTGAGAAAGACAACTGTATAAAAATTCAGAATTTGCAAAAGCTCTTGAACTGAGATTAATTAAAACAGTGGTTAACACTGTAAATCCAAATTAAAAATATTTGCTTCTATATCTATATATTATTTAATTCCACCTGGTTGGTACTGTAATTTCTAAATGATGTATGTACCAGTCGTATATTTTGCTAAAACATACCGGCTATAACTTTGGGCCGCCATTTCAAAAGTTAATTGAGTGTGTTTTTAGGCTCCATTTTTCCGAGAGATTCAGTTAGAAATACTTACATTTCTTAAATAAAGAAAATTCGGTAACTTTGATTGTACAAAAAAATACTAGCAATTAATACTTACATTTCCGAGAGATTCCGAGAGTTTGGAATCTGATTAGCTATTTAAATTCTATTCACTATTTTTTTTGCCTCTAACGGAAATTATGAATCTGTCCCTATTTATTTTGTACTATTTTCTATGAATAAAAAAAATTCTCCAACCAAGCGTCCTCTAATAAAAAATTATAATAATCAGGTAAAATGACTGACATGATCTGATTAGATTTGAACTATTTAATGAGCTTTAAATAACAAGTTATGACTTTTGACTTAAGTTCATATTTAAAAAATCATAAATATCATAAAGAGTAGCAGCCAAAATTTGCTGGCCTTCAGGTAAAAAAATTGCAAGTCTGGTTAAAACACACTGGCGGTCTGCTATAGAAGTGGACCGCCAGCATCCCTGGCGGTTTGGTTATATTTGAAAAAACTCAGATTTTGGAGTTACTTTTGTAAAAAACTTTTTTTTTTGGGTTATTAATAAAAATGGCCGCTCATTGCCTCAAAGAAAAGAACAATCATTTAATAGCTTTATGCTAAATTTACTTTTGAATCTTTTTATTTATTTATTATAGCCCCTAGGCAACACACACTTTTTCGAACTCACGTTCTTCCGTAAGAGAGTGAAGTGTTTTAACCAGCTGGCAGCTGCACTAGACAGCGGTGACAATTTACTTTTGAATCTAGTGCCGGACTAAATGAAGTACGAACAAAAAATAATCTTATCAAAATTGTAATAGAATTTTGCTTCTTTTCATAGTACATTGAAATTTATACCGCGCTCTATTAGCATGTAGTGTACGGATAATATAATTAAAATAAAAAATATATAATTTGTGCATTATAGCATGAAATTAAAACAATGTTGTTAATATCTTTACCTTAATTCATAGGTCTAAACTTGCCATATATAAATATCTAAATGTGGACCCTCTCAATACAAAGAGAAAACGACCATTCTACTTTCAAAATTAATTTGATGTCAACAAAGATAGTACCAACACAATTTTTTGGAATATGGTTTCATGCAGGCAAAGAGCAAAAAGTTAACCTTTTACAACTCTGAAAGTGCTCAAATTTGGACCAAAGTTCCATGATTTCTCTCATTCAACCTAGAAAAGTAAAGTAGCCTTGACACGTCGAAAATGGATTTAAAAAAAAATTAAATTTAAATATTTCAACGAAACAAACAAATTGGACTTGATTTTTATGAAAAACAGTGGATCAGTGGAGGCAGCTACTATGCTTACTGTGCATGCTTACTATACTTATTTTTTGCCTCCACCGACATGATCAGTGGAGCTGTTTCAGTGTGCTTGTTTCGTTGAAATATTTAAATTTAATTCTATTTTAAAAAAAAAATCTCGAAAAGGTCCCAAGGAAGCATGGTTTAATGTTTGAGATTTTAAAGTCTAGAAGGGGGTCTTTTCCATAGTACACATGATGAATTGATGATATAGAGGTATATTGCTTGGAATCAGGATGTTTCGATAGGCATCAGATCAAATTCGGTCTGATGTACATTTAGCGCCACACGCTGGACATCAAGATTCCACGCAAACAACTTCAAGATTTGTACAGATCAATTGAACAATTAATGATATAGAGGTATAATGCTTGGAATTGGGGTGGTACAACGAGCATCATATCAAATTTGGTTTGATGTCTGCTCAGAGCTACTTGAATCGTGTCGAGATTCACGCTGACAATTTTGAGATTTATGCATAATTGTGCACGAATCTTAATACAAATCAGATGACTCCGAGGCTGTAGGGCACCAAAAATGCTTCTCCGAGGCCCAATTTTTCAATTAGATAAAGTGAGCGTTGTACATGAAAATCATATGCACACAATAATTTTGTTATATAATTGCTTTTCCCAAAATACCAACAACCCTTGAGAATCAGTAGTGGGCCTGGATTGGTACCGTATTGTTTGAAAGTATTTTCTTATTTGGGCCTCATATAGGAGAGACGGCCCATATTTTGGGCCTAGACTGCAGATCGTGGCCCTGCTTTTTTATTTGGTCAGGGACTGGGGTAGTCATGAAGAATAATTCATAAAAAAAATAATAAGGAACATGAAACAATTATAAAATAAAATTAAAAGACATAAATTAATGAAAGCAAAACGAAGATTTATAATTTCTCGTGCTTGCTGAAGCAACTAACTGTATAAAAATTCAGAATTTGCAAAAGCTCTTGAACTGAGATTAATTAAAACAGTGGTTAACACTGTAAATTCAAATTAAAAATATTTGCTTCTACATCTATACATTATTTAATTCCACCTGGCACTGTAATTATATACTATAAAAGCAAAAGTTGAATGGGGTGTGACATCAGCGATGAAAGGTGACACCCTATTACCTACTGTCGGATTGACAACGGACGGACTCAGATGCGTCCATATTACGTCTGATGACGTCATACCGCTTAAGTAAAGCTTTCTTTCGAATTTCGTCCGAATTTGTGGCAGGTGTAATTCCCTCTTTCTCCTGCCCTCGCCACGTGCTCTCCCTTGCTACGTGTTTCTCGCCGCATCCACGCCGACCTCTCCCGCTATTGTTTGTCGCCTGTTCTTGTCTTGGAGACATCGGCTTCATTTTGACTTACTACTCTCCTCCCCTCTTCCCGTTGAGTTTTTTCCGTTGCTCCATGTTGTTGCCAGCCTGATCATATTCCCTCCGCTGGTGAGATTTCTTCAAATTCAGTGCTGTATTTTCCAATGGTTGTATAATTTATCCAAAAAAAAACGCCACTTCATTTTTCTTGTACTTGCAATTTAATTATTCATTCTCCTCCTCTTATTCCTCTTTCTCCTCTAAAATCTTTACTTAATCCTGTTTTAATTGCAGAATCTTTACTTAATCCTGCTTTAATTAGTATGCATAATGACATTCTAGCGTGTTGTATGGTAGAACTATTTGGAACTATTGTTCTATCGTGTTGACTTCTAGCGTTTACACCTGGGGTCAAACCGTTATTATATACCATATTTTGTCCGATACCAACAAGCATTTTTTTAGTGGTATATGAATACGGATAGTGAATTTCAAAATTTAAAACCAAATTTACTTTAAATGAATATAGATATGAAACAAATAATTTATGAATACAAATTTGAATACATATATAAAATAAATAATTATCAGATAATTGAATCATGAATAATTAACTCAAATAATTCACTTGTACATATAAAATTCAAATATTATAATCAAAAGATATGTTTTAATAATACAAAAAAGCAAAAAAAAAATTAAAATATTACTCCCACATTAAAGATTAAAATAATACAAATTAATCCGACATTAAAGATTAAAATAATAGTTGAGGCCTTTTATAACACAAACCTTCTCTCCATTCGAAATCCAGAACTGAGTGGGCAGCATTTGGGAGATGTCCTTTCCTAAAAGAAAAAGGTGCTCTGATGAGATGAATTTGCCCTTTCGGAAATAGGAAGAGGAAAGCAGCTTTGTATTTTTGTGTTGCATAGAATCCGGTCCGAATATTATAAAATAAGAGAGATTAGAAAATATTTTACTTTTTTAATTAACCCGCTTTCGTGTTGATTCCAATGACGAATTAGAAAATATCTTATTTGTAGAAATTATTATTAAATAATATATAAAAATATATGATTTTGTAATTTGAATGTACTAGAAGGATCGAGATTAATTATCTGAATTTAAGTTTGGACTGAGATCAATAATTTATTTTTAATTATTTTTTCAGACTAGATTTTTTGTGGCAAACATTTTTATCATATTGCTGCCTAGTGTGAAGTCCAAAAGAAAAAAAATAATTGAATTCGAACCATTGATCTCAATTCAAATTTTGAATCTGAACCATTTGTCGCAATCTTTCTAGTATATCCAAATTATAATATTCTCCATCTATTTTTCTATATTATTTTTGAATCGATAAAATTAAAATTCCAATCCATCCTTCTATGCGTCAAAAATTTATACTTTTTCTCTTTCCATCTCTTATTATATAATATTTTCTATAAAAAAAAGAGAAAATTTCTGGTATGCCCATCTAAACTTTTAAAATAGCCAATTTCCCCATCAAATCACCATAATATTCAATATCCCTATTAAAAACTAATTTTCTTTCTTATATCCCCTTTTGTTTATTTTATTTTGTATTTAATTATTTTAAAAATTAAATTGACCATTATACCCTTTATTTGTAAACAGAGGCGTCCAGTTATTTTCTTTTCTTTTCTTTCGCCTTCTTCTGGAGTACGAGCGACTCTTCCAAATTGTAAATAGCCAGCAACTATCCTCATATGTTTGGTGTTAGAATCCACTTTACTGTGTCTGTACCGTATGTCCACGGCCTCCATTCACAAAGGAGTTCTATCCAAAATAACTTCAATAATCAAACAATTGTTCTGGGGTAACAAGCAAGGTAGATACATGACGTATATTAATTGGAAAATAGAACTCCAGATAAAGCATTGAGGGGGGCTTGGCATAAGAGACTTACAGTTTCTCAATAAAACATTGGTAATGAAGAACCTCTGGAAAATGTTCTCTGCTGACACGGCACTGTTCTTTTTCTTTTTTTATTTCAAACAAACACACCCATATGCAATTTTCATTTCAACATAGAAGAGTTACATCAAGGATTACAATTGGATAAGATAGAAACGACATTTCACTTAATCAAAGAACAACATTACAAGAACATTGGAAAAGTAAATCATGTATAATCTATCTTCTCTCTTCATGCGCTATTCGCCAAGTAGTCTGCCATCTCATTGTGCTATCTATTAATATGAGAGCATGTAAGGAGCTTGTTGTGCTTGAAAATCAACCAGATTTCCTAGATTTCACTTGCTGCACGCCAATCTACATTTGTAGGGAGGTGAATATGCATGACAGCATCTGCCAGAGTGTAGTTATGAGTTCTAAACTCACACGGGTAGCAGCTCATTTGAACCGCATATCTGACGGCCTCCAAGAGTGCATTTGCCTCTGCTTGCAAGGGACATGAAGCTGTGCACGGTTTTGCCCTATATGCCCCAAGCGTATCATATTGCTGAAAAAAGAAACCCAGCACACTGTCCCAATTCTAGACCTAAGAAGCATCAGTAAAGCATGCCCAAACAGACTGACCTGAAATCAGAGAGGCATTGTGAGAGGTCCCTTGTTGGATCTTGTCAGAACCCACTTGTTGGATCTTGTCAGAACCCACTGGCACGGTATTGTGGGTACTAATACTACCGACCATTAGCCCACTAACACCCTATACCACTTCAACAAGCTTAACTCGTATACCAGGTTGTGGTGTGAGATGATGAAGCTTCGAGAAGAATTTTCTCCAGATTTAAGGTGGTGCATTGGGAACGGTGAAAAATGCTCAGTATGCTCTCAGCCATGGCATGATCTTTGCAAGTTTCTATAACCAGCCACAAGGGAACAAAGAGAGCTTAAGGTCAAAGATATGATAGATCAACATAATAGAGTTTGGATGAGAGTTGTCTAACTGAAAATTTGAGATATCTAAATGCTTAAGTGATAATTCAGAATCTATTGCTGAAACATATGCAGGAATCTTCATTGATATACTCATTAAGCTTTGGATTGAAACTTATTTTTCAAGGGTAAAATTTATAATTCAAATTATGTATTATTAAGGATCTTGATGGATTCGAACCATCACCCCTTGAAGATTCAGGGACTCTGTCCAAATGTTTGAGCTAAAGATCCACTTCACCATAAATTACGTGCTTAGATCATCTCAACTTTTTTTTGACTAAATCAAATCATCTCATCCTTTAACTTTAATTGATACAAGTTTCTACATTTTCATATACTGCTATGGTCTATTGGCACATGGTAGTACTGAGTTCCTTAAAATTTAGATGAATAAACCTCACTTATGGTCTAAAATTTATATTTAACCATAATCAGATATCAATTCACCTTGATGACTGGTACAAGCCAAACTAATGTTTGTACTAGTGCCGATTTAAACCCTCTCAAGTTTTCTGGTACAAACGAGCACCAAGTATCAACCCCCTCCAAGTCAAAGCAAAAAAAATCCATGTGTGATGACATCAAAAGACCATGTGCAAGTGATCAGATTTCATGTGCGAGGTGATCCGCAAGAGGTTTACCGGCAAGAAGGAGGCATTGAGTCGGAGGATTGCTTCTGTGTGGGCAACAAGATAGAGTGGGGCTAAAAACCCTATAACACAAAGTGGTCTTTGGTCAACACATACTGAGAGATGCATCAGTAATGAGATTACAATAGAAGCACCCAGTTTGGACTCCACACAAGCAACGGAAGCAGTTACAGATTGATTAGGATACAAACTGAGGCAATGATGTAATTAGATGTAACAAACGGAGGCAATGATGTACTATATTAATTGCAATATTTCTTTCTATTTATCTTTTCAGTTTCTGCATCGACAGAGAGCGGTGATCCAGGAAGAGATGGAGAAAAGAATCAGTAGTACAGAAAGCTGCAAGAGAGAACTTACCTCGGAGAAGTGTTAGGCACTGGCGGAGGAGTGTCAGGGTGAAATTACTTCGGTGTGCAAGGTGAGGGGGCGGTGGCATGAGAATAGTTGCTGGTGATTTCGGACTTGGGAGAGTCGCTGGTGGATGAAAAAGAAGGCGAAAGAAAAGAAAATAACTGGACATCTTTGTTTACAGAATAAGGGTATAATGGTCAATTTAATTTTTAAAATAATTAAATAAATAATAAAATAAACAAAAGGGCATATAAAAAAGAAAATTAATTTTTGATGGAGATATTGGAATATTATGGTGATTTGATGGAGATATTGGCTATTTTAAAAGTTTAGATGGGCATAGTGTTTGAATAATACCCTTAACGGGTATACCCGCCCGTACCCGCCGCCTAGGGTACCCGTGCCCGAGCCCGGGTATGGGTCGGGTACTCGGGTACGCGGGTACGGGCAAAAACCGGACCCGTTATTTTAGACCAATACCCGACCATACCCTACCCGAGTTTACCCGTACCCGACTAAACGTACCCGTACCCGTATACCCGAGTACTGTTCATCACATTTCAAAATTAAAAAAATTTGATTTTTTCCCCCCAAAAAAATAAGAAAAAATTTAGAAAAAAACCAGAAAAAAAGCAGAAAAAAACCAAAAAAAAAAAACAAAACCAGAAAAAAAAACAGCAAAAAAAAAAATAAAAAAAAATACCTGTACCCGCCCTACCCGTCAAGGGTACACGGGTACGGGTATAGGACGGGTAGGGTATGATTTTTGAAAATTATACCCGCCATACCCGTACCCGTATACCCTTGTACCCAAGTATACCCGTACCCGAGATGTACCCGTACCCGAGATGTACCCGTACCCGCCCGAGTATAAATACACTAGATGGGCATACAGGAAATTTTCCTAAAAAAAAATTCTCAACTGATTCTGCGGACATCAATAATGCATCGTACCAACTTGACTTAGTTTTTAATAAAAAAAAAGTTAATAATAAATAAATAATGGCCGGCCACCATACCAACTTGACTTAGTTTTAAAATTGAATTAAAGCAAGCATTTTGTTGCCTGGTTTTTCTTCGTCTACTTTCTGCACAAGAGTACCAAAATTGTTTTTTTGAAAGTTGAATTCCAAAATTGTTATTGATCACGCATTCTCTTTGAAATTTTGAGATCTCGATGGCAGTGGGACTTGTTGTCGGTGGGTGGTTCGCGAGCGCGGTCATTTCCAAGCTGATTAACGAGCTCATCGAGTATGCCAAGGACCAAAAGAAGATGCAACTGGGGCTGAAGGACGAGCTGACACGGCTTCGGAAGGCCCTGCCAAAGATCCAAGCGGTGGTGAATGCTGTAGACCAGGGGCTGATCAGGGAGGAGAATCCGGCACTGGAGAAGTGGCTATGGCAGTTCAGGGACGCTGCCGACCAAGCTGATGATGTGATGGACGAGATAAAGTACAACTATGAGAAGGAAAGAGCACTGAACGCTGAGAAAAACAAGGTAGACAAGGCTATCACGGATTTTAGAACTTTTTTTTTACGTGCGATCAAGAAGGACCACTTTTTAAATCGGTTAATGGAGGCAGTGAAGAAAATGGATGAGGTTGCTACTGAAATTGTTGTGTTTTACACGCTCGTGCAAGGATCAAACAGGGACCAAAAGGAGATGGTTAAGTTGACCATCAGTAGCCGTCAAACTAGATTAGTACTGAGAACTCGTGTATTTGGTCGGGAGAAAGAGGAGGAGGATATCATTAAGAAGTTGTTGAACCCCGTTTGCAAAACCGAGGGAAAGAATTTTGCAGTATTGCCCATCATAGGGGTCGGTGGAGTTGGCAAGACTACTCTTGCTCAACTTGTGTATAATGATCCGACCGTGATACAACATTTTGAATTGAGAATGTGGGTTTGTATTTCAAACAACTTCGACGTGGAATTAATTACAAAGAAGTTGTATGAATTTGTTTTCAAGAAAAAAGCAGATTTTGAGAGTTGTGCTTTGATTCAAACAGAACTTATAGAGAAATTAAAGTCTCAAAGGTTTTTGGTTGTTTTTGATGATATCTGGAACGAAAATGATAAACTAGGATGGGAAGAACTTGTAGCTCCTTTAAAACATGGAAAGAATGGGAGCATGATATTATTAACAACTCGATTGAAAACAGTTGCCACATTGGTTGGACCTAATGTAATGGATTCAATTATTTTGGAGAGTTTGAATGAATACGATATGTGGGATCTTTTCAAAGAGTACGCTTTTGGGGGTGAAGACCCCGATTATCATAAGGAGGTGGTGGAAATTGGAAGAGATATAGTGAAAAAACTAAAAGGGTCCCCACTGGCAGCAAAGACAGTGGGAGGGATATTATGCTCCGATCTAAGCGAGGTACATTGGAGAAGTATATTAGAAAGTGAGTTATGGAGCTTAGAGCAAACCCATAATGATATCATGCCTGCTTTGAGATTAACATATCAAAATTTATCCCCACATTTGAAACCATGTTTTTCGTTTTGTAGCATATTTCCGAAAGATCATGTCTTTCGTAAGCATGATTTAATTAACATGTGGATTGCTCTGGGTATGGTGTCTCCGAGATTTAATAACACAATGAGACCAGAGGATGTAGGTTCCAAATACTTTGATGAAATGATAAATAAATCAATTTTCATCTATTTTGAAAATGGTCTTCGAGAAGATAAATTTGTCAGGTATGATTTGATACATGATCTTCGAGAAGATAAATTTGTCATGCATGATTTGATACATGACCTTTCTATATTTGTTTCTCAAGGAGAATGCTTGACAACTAGTACAAAAAAAGTGGAGTCTATTCCAAATACAGTTCGCCATTTGTATGTGGATATCAATAGTTCTTGTGGGTTGAGCATTTCTGGTTTGAGAAATTTACGCACACTCATTTTACATTGTGATTCTTGTCAACCCGATTCACTTGTTACTGAAATGCTGAAAGGAATGGAAATACTTCGGCTTTTAATATTGTTGGCTGATAACTTGAGTGAAATTCCTAAGTGTGTTAATAAATTGTTGCACCTCCGTTACTTGAATATTTCTTCACATAGAATTAATGCAGTTCCAAAATCAGTGTCAGCACTTTACCTTCTAGAAACCATGGTTTGTGATGTGCTTGATATCAATCAACTCGAACAGGTGAATGCCTGGGGTAGACTTATTAATCTGAGGCATCTCACGGCACAAGATGAGTTGTTAGACAACACTGCTGGTATAGGAAGGCTCACTTTGCTACAAGAGTTGTCTTTTAATGTGGGGAAGGATGATGGATTTAAAATATGCGAGCTAAGTGACATGAAAGACCTTCGGAGATTAATAATTAATAGAATTGAAGATGTTGGTAGTCGTGAGGAAGTGGAACAAGCTAACTTGAAAGACAAAGTCAGTCTTAATATACTGAGATTAAATTGGGATTATGGAAACCCAAATAAACCCCATCTTAATGAAGATGTGCTTGATCACCTTGAACCACCTCATGGCTTGAAGGAGTTGGTAATATATAACTACAGGGGTACTGGAAGACCTCCTATCTGGTTCACAACACAAGGTCTTTCAAAGCTTGTACGTTTAATAATTCATGATTGTACTTTCGAGAACTTGCCTTGTTTGGAGGAACTACCTCTCCTAAAGTACATAGATTTTGATTCATTGAATGCAGTAAAGGTGATCATTCATGAATGCAACCGGTCATTGGTAGTAGATGCCTTTCCATCTCTGGAAGTGCTCAAGATTGATTCTATGTGGCAACTAGAAGAATGGTGTCTGGAAAAGCAACCCAATAAATGGATGCAGTGTTTGAGAAAACTCAATGTTTCAGATTGCCAAAGGTTGCAAGTTTTGCCTCCTGTTCCTCTTTGCGTGAAGGAATTGAAATTTGCATATTTGGGATTGAACGCTCTTCCAAGTCTTTGGAATGATCAAAGTAGAAAATCAGGGAGCTTATCAGATCTTGTTGATATGTCAATAAGTCATTGTGATAGTATTGTATCATTAAATGAAGGTTTGTTCCAAAACCCTGACCGATTTGTGAATCTTGAGAAACTGGAAATTGCATATTGTTGGGAACTGATGAACTTGCCCCCAGGAGGTTTCAATAAATTTATTTCACTAAAAGAGTTGATTATACGTATATGTCAAAAGATAGTGGTGCAGGAAGAATGTTTTCTCCCTTCTGCACTACAGATGCTTAGAATTGGTTCATGTGGTCATTTAGAAAAAACTTTGTCAAAAGCTCTTGAAAATGTTCATTCTCTTATTGAATTGAGATTGCATGATTGTGAAAATATTACTAGTCTTCCTCCCAAAGAAGTATTTAGCAGATGTAAAACACTAAAAAGACTAACCTTTCTTGATTGCCTGAACTTGTCATCCCTGGATAGCTTACTTGGTCTCTCTTCTATAGAACGTCTGAGTATTTATAAATGTCCCGAGTTATCTCAAGCAATTGCTTCTCCATTATCATTGGAAAACGATGAGACTGAAAGGAAGGAGGATGGCACCACACAAACTTCAGATCGAAATGATGAGGTCAACAGTTGGTTTTTGGCATGTTCAATAAAAGCACTTACATTTTTCCGGAGTCTCTTATACACCCTGTTCTATTTTATTTTAAGAATGTTCATGCCAAAATTGAAGAGATCCGTTTCAACCCAACCACAACTACCAAGTCCCATCACTCAGGAAAAACCTCTGCTCTCTGTGGATGAGATTGGCATAGATGACCCCTTGCTTCTTTCTATAGAGCCAATAAGAAGCCTCTCTGCTGTCAACAAATTGATCATTTTTGATGGTTCAATGTTGCAATCACTTCCAGAACTTCCACCAATCCTCCAAGAGCTACGTATTTATTGTTGCTGTCCTGAGTTGCAGATGAGGTGCATGACATCAGGTCCAGATTGGCCTAAACTTTCTTAAATACCTGTGGTGATGATTTGTGATACTCGCCCTCCTCGTAAACTGGTATGAGTCTTCTCTCTTCAATTCATTTGCTTTTCCATTTATAAATATCATTCATGTTAACATATATACCTATCATTTGTTATGGTACCGGTCATGCTATGAATTGTACAAACTCTTTCAATTGTCAAGTCAGGACTATTACAAATCTTATCCTTATGTTTGGGAAATATTGATTCTTATTCATGCACATATTTATGTATATGTAAATTTGTACCACTACATCTGAGAAACAAAAAGTCCATGCCACATCCTTGTACTTTTCCAAGGCTGAAGTATTAGTCCCAATTACTGTTTTGGATATCAGACAGCACTGAGATTCTCTTATATTCTGTGGGTTTTACATATGCTTAAGGTTGAACTGTAAATATATAGCAATTGAACTTACTTTCTTATGTTTGATTATTACTGTCGAGTGAGGCCATGGTAAAATGCATATTACAAACCAACCCATGCTATGGATTCATATCTCTATTTTTAAAGTTCAGAAAGTCGATCCGACCTGTTAAACATGTTCTCCATATGAAAATGTACCTGCATACCAAATTTTATATATTTTTAGGTAGGTAGGAAATCACTGCTTTTGGATGGCCCATAATTTACAAATCAAATGACTTTCTATCTATTTAAAAAATGTAAAATTTGGATTGCAAGTACATTTTCACATGAAGATCATGTTCAACGGTTCAGATCAACTATGTGGACTTTAAAATCGGAGATATGAATTCATAGCGCTGATTGTTGCGTTATATGCATATTACCATAGCCTCACTCATTACTGTAATATTATTTTATGCATCTTAAGTTTCTAACTATAATAAAAATGTTTTTGCAGATTGAATCCTTTTTAACCTTGTAAAATGAAAAAAAAAATCTTGTAATAGGTATGTAACGGCTGCTCCGCCGAGAAGGAATGAATCATGGAATAGTGGAATTGTTGCTTGGGTTGGCCGACTAAGCCACCTCCTAGAGAGGTGTTTAGGCCCGTGGATTAGTTCCTTCGGGAGATACCACGTTAAAAATCTATTGTCTCTTTCTCTATTTCCAGTTTTGCTTTTCTACTTTGAAGCTAAAGTAGCATTGCCTCAGTAATTATCTGTGTGCTGCAGTATTTTCCAGTTTGTGCGTGCTACAGGCTAGTTTCGTGCTATATAAAGCAAAATATTTAATTGGATGGAATTGTTTTGTGAGAATATATATTTATCAACGTATGTTTTTTTTTTTGAAATACCGGGCAGTGGCTGCCAGGTTTGATGTATTAATGAAATAAAGGATTATACAGGCTACATGCATCAATATTCCTGTTGGCCCTCAATAAACTGTGGCATGCAAGCCTACATTCATGCCAACCACATCCTAGCTTAACCTGATATCCTGTACCACTACTTTTGCAAAAGAGAACTACCAAAATTATAAGAAAAACTTCTCCAGCCTCCTTCTAATTTACTTCCCACAAAGTCGCATCATTAATAATCCATTGCATGACCACATCTGACAGTGCTTGTCTCTGCTCAAAAATTCTGCTATTTCGCTGCTTCCAGATTTGCCAGCAACCAGCTGAGAAGATGGCCTCCCATTTTTTGCGCGCTACTGGATTATGTTTGAATTTATTAAATGACCTCCTCCATACCTCTTGTACAGTGCTACCCTGTACCAGTATTGCATCTCCCATTAAGTTATTTAGGCTACTCCAAATCTCCAATGAGTAGGGGCATTTGAAGAAAAAGTGAATTGCTGACTCCAATGTTCCAGTTTCGCATAAAGGACACGTTGTTTCAGAGCAGTTGAAATTCCGGCATATCATGACTTCCCTTGTCAGTAATCTATCTTTTAACAGTAGGTATGCAAAGACCTTTACTGTTGGTGGTATATGGCATTTCCAAATTGCTCTGAATTCCCATTCGATACGACCTCCTCCTATGAGCATCTTGTAAACTGAAGCTGAGCTGTACTGTCCATTTGAGCTGAACCGCCAAAGCAGTTCATCTGGCTGATCAGTGAGTTGCGGAAAGGTTTGAAGTTGCTGATGGGCTGTCAGACGCAGTACCCTTGCTTGTCTCAGAGACACTGAATGGCCCACCTGCCTTGATCCTGAGTTGGCCATCGGTAAAGATCCCCAATTGTCATACCAGTAAGAAATCAATCGGCCATCTCCAATTGTCCACTGAGTTGCCCAAACGAAGATGTGTTTGATTGAGAGGAGCTGACCCCAGAAAAAGGAGCCCGAGGAGGACCAAAGCATTGGACCCGAGTGGTAATTGCCTTGCCAACGGATGTTCTTTACAGTGACAGTCCACAGAGAATTGGGTTCCTTATAACCTTTCCACCACCATCTCAATAAAAGTGAAATGTTTCGCAATTCTAAATTCGGCAGACCCATACCACCCCAAAATTTTGGCAAGCACACAAGTGGCCAATTGCACAGTGAGACCCCTCTGACATGAGTAGTTGATTTCCTCCAAAGGAAATTCCTTCTTGCCTTATCCAATCTTTTGATTACCCATTTGGGGAATTTGAAGCAAATCATGTGGTAAGTCGGTATAGTAGATAAAACCGACTGTACCAACTCTAAGCGCCCCCCTCTACTCAAAAGTTTTGATTGCCAGCCCTCCAATCTCTTTTCTACCTTCTCCAGCAGTGGTAAGAAATCATCTTTTACCGGTGCTCGGATATTTAGTGGCATTCCTAAATAATTTATTGGGAAGTCTGTTTGTGAACATCCAAGGATTGCTTGAACTCGTAGCCTGTCCTGTTGAGGTATGTTTAGTGGAATGAAAGTGCTCTTCGCATAATTGACTTGCAAGCCAGATGCTTTGGTAAATAGCCGCAAGATGAGTTTGAATGAGATTAAGGAGGTGTCATTTGCATTAGCAATTATTGCCGTATCGTCAGCGTATTGAAAGGCCAATATGGATTCACTGATTTTTCCTGACAGTGGTGTTCCCACTATCAAACTGGCGGTCTGTACCATCCTCTGGAATACATCCACGGCTATATTGAAGAGCATAGGTGATAGGGGGTCTCCTTGACGGAGACCCCGCTTGTGAGTAAACGGCCGTGATGTTTCTCCATTAATACATACCCTTGAAGAGAAAGTCGACCAAATTGCTTGCATCCAAGATATCCATTTCTCAGGAAAGCCTCTAGCTCGCATGACCCGTATTAGAAATGCCCATTCTATCGAGTCGAAGGTTTTTTTGAAATCAATTTTGGCAAACACAGCCGGCTTGCCCATGTGCGATATGTGATGCAAAGTTTCTCTCGTGGCCACGAAGTTCTCTGATATCTGTCTCCCATGCACAAACGCCGTTTGCCTAGATGAAATCAAGTCCGGCAATTTAGATCTCAACCTATTGGATAATACCTTGGTGATCAATTTTGGGATTAGATTGATAACACTTATTGGGCGAAAATCTGAAGTGGTTCTTGGTGCATCGGTTTTGGGGATCATTATAATGTTTGCTTCATTGAATTGGGTTAGGTTGAGGCAGTTATCAAAGAATTTGAGCATTATCTGGAAGGTTTCGGCTTTGAGCTCCATCCAATAGGTCTTGATGAATTCGTTGGGTAAGCCGTATGGAAGGTTTCGGCTTTTATCAATGTATGTATGTAGGAAACTTAGCCGCAGGATTTTCTGTCTTTTTTTTTTTTTGTTTCATTATTCTTTTCAGTTGCAATACTGTTTTTAAGACATTATAACCATTCTTTATGAAGGTAATACCACCATCAGTGTTGGACATTAGTAAGGAGAGGCTTCAGATTTGACCAAATTTTTTTTTGAAAATTTATAGTTTAACTTCGTTTTGTTATATTTGCTGTGATAAATTAGGTGTCTCAGGCAACATCAAATACTTTTTCTTTGTTTTCTGCTATATTCTACTTCTTAGATACATATTGTATTCTCTGTCCTTTGAAAAAACAACTAATTTCCTTTCAAAGTTACACATTTTAGATAACTGTAGAACTTATCAGGGAGAATATGTAAAGGCTAAAAGCAAAACAAAAGTTAAAAATCACAAAACGGAAGGAAACGGAAGGAAACGAAGAGAAGATCTTGAATTAAGTACCAGTATTTGTCCAAATAACAGTGTCTCGATCCAAATTGATCCATAGTAGACACACTGTCAGAACCTGGAGCGAATTTGGGAATTATCCAGTCCAATTTGGATTTAGTCAAACAAGATGGAAAAGAAGAAAGGAGTTCGGGCATAGTCATTCAAATAACGGGCAAATTTTTTAAAAGAAATCGGACGCTGCAGAAGGACCCCACCTCTATTAACGAGAAATTAAATGAATGGAGAACGGGACCCAAAGTGTCAGAAATGGAGAGGATGGCATTACCTTTTAACAGAGGAGAACAAAACCAGATGAGTGACCAGGCTGTTACACGCAAGTGCTGAGATGGAGCATGGAGATTCAATTGAAAGATTGGAAGCATGGATTAGATTTATTCCACCTCTAGGGGCATCGCCTATAAAAAGGGAATTAGTCTGTGGAGTATGATTAGGAAAACAATTATCAATCATTTGTAATTTTACTTCCTTTCTTCCTTACTGTTTTTCCTTGCTGTTCTTGTATCGCTACTTAGAGATAGAGTTTGAATAACACCCGGGTCGGGTATACCTGACCATATCCGCCCGTGCCCGCCGCCCGGGGTACCCGTACCCGAGCCCGGGTATGGGTCGGGTACTCGGGTACGCGAGTACGGGCAAAAACCGGACCGGACCCGTTATTTTAGACCAATACCCGACCATACCCTACCCGAGTTTACCCGTACCCGACTAAACCCGTACCCGACTACCTGAGTACCCGTACCCGTATACCCGACCACTGTTCATCCCATTTCAAAATTCAAAAAATCAGATTTTTCCCCCCCAAACCGGTGCCATCCCATCCGGACTCGACCGGCCGGACCCACCGGATGGGACGGGTTTTTTTTTTTTTCTTTGTCTTTTCTGTTTCTGTTTTCTGTTTCTGTTACTGTTATTGTTACTGTTATTCTTTAAAAATTAAAAATTTTAATTTTATCCCTCCAACCAAAATTTCTTTAAATACACCTCTTCCTCCCTTCATTTTCACATCTCCATCTCAATTCTCATTCTCTCATTCTCTAATTCTCTTATTCTCTTAATCTAAATTTCTATTATTCTCAAATTTTAAATTTATTGTTAAAAAAATATATAGTTGTACATTTAATTCCTTCTACAAATACGCAAACGGAATTACGAAGGTATCAAAATTACGAAGTTCGGGACCTTCCGCAAGATTTTTCCGCGAGATTTAAAGGTTATATTTATTTCATGTTAGATTAATTTATTTTTGTAGAGTAAATTTAGTTTATGTAGATTTATTGGATGTTAAGTAATTAGATATTTAGATTTGTTAGATTTATTTTATGTTAGATTTGTTAAGTAATTAGATTTATTAGATTTATTGAATATGTTAGATTTATTTAGTTTATGTTAGATTTGTTAGATGTAAAGTAATTAAATTTGTTTTGATGCTAGATTTTATTTTTGAAATTCGGATTTATTTTTCATAGGTTTAAAAAATGGGTTATATTTATTTTTGAAAATATGTGAAGTAATTAGATTTGTTTTGAATAGGTTAGATTTATTTTTGAAAATGTTAGATTTATTTTGAATAGGTTAGATTTAATTTCTGTTTTTTAATTTCTGTTTTTTTATTTCTGTTTTTTAGATTTATTTTTGTAAATGTTAGATTTATTTTGAATAGGTTAGATTTATTTTTGAAAATGTTAGATTTATTTTGAATAGGTTAGATTTAATTTCTGTTTTTTTTGTTTCTGTTTTTTTGTTTCTGTTTTTTTATTTCTGTTTTTTTTATTTCTGTTTTTTTTTATTTCTGTTATTTTATTTCTGTTTTTTTTTTTTTAATTTCTGTTTTTTAGATTTATTCTTGTAAATGTTAGATTTATTTTGAATATGTTAGATTTATTTTTGAAAATGTTAGATTTATTTAGAATATGTTAGATTTATTTTTAAAAATGTTAGAATTATTTTGAATAGGTTAGATTTATTTTTGAAAATGTTAGATTTATTTTGAATATGTTAGATTTAATTTCTGTTTTTTTTATTTCTGTTTTTTAATTTCTGTTTTTTTGTTTCTGTTTTTTTATTTCTGTTTTTTTTATTTCTGTTTTTTAATTTCTGTTTTTTTATTTCTGTTTTTTAATTTCTTTTTTTTTAATTTCTTTTTGTAAATGTTAGATTTATTTTGAATAGGTTAGATTTATTTTTGAAAATGTTAGATTTATTTTGAATAGGTTAGATTTATTTTTGAAAATGTTAGATTTATTTTGAATAGGTTAGATTTAATTTCTGTTTTTTTGTTTCTTTTTTTTATTTCTGTTTTTTTTTTTATTTCTTTTTTTTAATTTCTGTTATTTTATTTCTGTTTTTTAATTTCTGTTATTTTATTTCTGTTTTTTAGATTTATTCTTGTAAATGTTAGATAGCGAAGAATGGTATAGGAATGAGAACTTCTAGATAGGTAGTGTCGGTATAAATTTCTAACCTCTTTTAGTCTTTATCGTTATTTTTTAAATTATAAATTTCTAAATATTTCAATTAGTTTTTAAATTATTCATTTTAAAGAAGAATTACTAACAAAAAAAAAAGTTAGAACTTCGCCTATGTTATTTTACATAGCCGGTCCCAAGCCCGGAATAAAGGAGGAGGGTAACTTCTATTGTTTTAAAAATTTCGAGATATAAATAAATTATGAAATTATATAATTAGAACGAGAATTTAAAAATAAAATAAAATGACTCGTCTAAAGAAATAAATAAATACATTTGTACTTAGGCGACTAAACAAATAAATTTTGGCAAGAATAATTTATATATATAAGTTACAAATTTTAATTATTTAGGAATTATAAAGATGTGACTTGATAATTTTATGTATATATATACACACTATTTGATATTGAATTATTCATATTTTAAAAGTCGAATTATAAACACGTAATAACATTTATACGACACTGTTAAAAAACCAACAAAAAAAAAACCAGAAAAAAAAACAGCAAAAAAAAAAAAAAAAAAAACAAAAAAAAACAGCAAAAACAAAAACCAACAAAAAAACCAACAAAAAAAAAACCAACATAAAAAAAAAAAAAAAAATACCCGTACCCGTACCCGCCTTACCCGTCAAGGGTACACGGGTAAGGGTATAGGACGGATAGGGTATGGTTTTTGAAAATTATACCCGCCATACCCGTACCCGAGATGTACCCGTACCTGTCCCGGGTATACCCGGGGTACCCGTACCCGCCCGAGTATAAATACACTACTTAGAGATCAATAAAATTTGTTCCTTTCTTCTATTCAATTTGTGTTCTTCTATATTGATTGAGTTGAGGTCGTCGCACACACATGGTAAAACAAAATTGTAGAAAATCAATAGTAATTTTTCATCATACCCGGATATTGATCAACCTACATGACAGAAGCAAATTACATGGTGACTGAGAAACTCCTCTTTGAATCCTCAGCCTTTGCATATGATGCAGGGGCAAGTTTGTAAATTTGTTCATCGTAAAAGAATTTCTGGTAAGAAGCTCTTCGCTTTGGATT
Source organism: Carex rostrata (assembly GCF_964058835.1). Lineage (NCBI taxonomy): Eukaryota > Viridiplantae > Streptophyta > Magnoliopsida > Poales > Cyperaceae > Carex > Carex rostrata. Next base: position 12,895,187 of record NC_135924.1, read on the forward strand.
CTCAGCCTTTGCATATAGGCAGGGGAAGTTTGTAAATTTATTCCTTGTATTTCTCTCCTACATTTAAATTAGTACTACTTCGTACTTTAATTTTGTCTCTCGACTGTAATTTATTTCTTCAAAACAAATTAGACATTATTCATGTGGTTGATCATATAATAGCAATTATTTTGTTATGGTCATTTAATTAGTTCCTAAAGTCGTATATTTTGCTAAATGAACCCTATAATTTCGAACTGACAACAAAACAAACCAATTTTAGAAACTTTAATCGGCTAAACTGACAACAAAACATACCGGCTATAATTTTAACTTTTGATTGTATAAAAAAATAGTAGCAATTAATGTCGACCCACTTAAATAAAAATTACAAATCTAATTACAGTGTCAATAAAAACAAGGATTGGGCCAAACTAAATACAAAATTGAAATCTCACCTATACAGAAGCAATGGAATATAGCCTACTTGCTTCCTCTTCTTTTCCCATCTGGAAAAGGGCATAATTTCCTCAAATTATCCAAAAAAAAAAAGAAACATTTTTCCCATTTTTACCCCTTCACTCCATCACTTCATTTTGCAAACCCTTAGAACCAACATTGAAGAACTCAATGATAACCTCAAGGGGCAAACCTTTGGTCTCAGGAACCCTAAAAATCACAAAAACAAAAGCAAAGCAACAAACTATGGCATAAATTCCAAAAACTCCCCCAAGCCCTATGGAATTTAGCATAACAGGGAGGGAATAAGTGACAATGATGTCGCCAATCCAGAAGGTGAGAGCACAAATTGCAATGCAAATGCCACGCACACGGGTCGGGAAAATCTCTGCACATAAGATGTTGGGTATAGGCCTGACATATAAAAATAGTATTATTAGTTTTCATGCATGTATAGTAGGACATATTCTAGGTGTTTTCCTATAACCAATTTTAATTTATATGAACCATGCATGTACCATTTAAACTTCAACATGAAAAGTTAGGTGCAATTTAGTGATTTCTGGTTTGTAATTGAGTACCAGAAATGTTGGGGCATAATAACAATTACAGCAAAATACAGCGGTATCTTGATTAAAAAAAGTAATATATTTTATGTATAATATTTTTTCTTACCCGAAACCCATTACAAAGGTGCAGAAGTAGATAATGACACTGGCAGTAGATAGCACTGCATGAGGCACCATGCCCATGTTAACCGCATTGGAGATGACTAGCACAATCAGAGAAACGACCAGGATCGGGATTGTTGTCAGAAGGAGGCTCCTGTTTTTCATTTTTGGTAAATATTAAAGCACAGCCTACTATGGTTATTTCTCAATCATTCTAAAAGCAAGGGTTTCCCAAAAATATTAAAGCATTCTGCATACTGGTATTAGTTTCGGTTCTTTTCTGGTTGGGTTTGCTTGAATGGTACAAGACCAATTTGGCCTGGTATTAGTATGTTCTCTCTTTATTTCCACCTCTTAATTGTTTTTGTCTCTTTCTAGTTTACTTATGTTACTGTTTGTGTGCTTAGAGGTGTTTTCAATTTGCTTTTAGCCAGGAATAACTTAGGCAGTACATCAATTTATGGTATTATCTTTAAAGTGGCCAGATAGCATATATTAATACGAAAATGACAGTGCACCAGTTAAGAATGGTGGCTGTATGTACTATGCAATTTTGAGCATAAGTTGATATTGCTAATTGCTGCTAAGAATGGTGGCTGTATTGTTAATTGCTGCTAATTGATATTGCTAATTTTCAGCATAAGTTGATATTGCTAATTGTTTCTAATTGCTATATCAGATAATACTGTCTTTATATATAAATAGATAAATCCAGAGCAGGGGCATAAAAATAAGTAAAGCCCTGCTATGCTGACGCATAGATGCAAATATCTAGCTGGTGACAAGATAAGAGAACTGATATATATATATAAAAGAATTTGAGATTTGACCTCCGTCCAGAAACATCCATGAGCCGCATGGCAAGACCAATGCATGGCAACATAAGGAGGGTGGTGAGAGCACTAATGAGAATAGATGCTGAGTCTGAGCTGATTCCCAGATTTGATAAGAGAACCCCAACTCCTGCTTGCTCCAAAATCTGAGGTGTGTAATACAACACCCCGTTTATTCCCGAAAACTGCAAAAGAAAAAATAACGATTCAATTAAGCTTAGAACAAAAAAATATATTGTAAAAACGAGGACTTGCAATCTTTTTCCACATGCCACACAACATAAACAAACAAGCAGACAAATATATTAATATGAATGGGGCTACAGTACTATGCATAGCACTTATTGGTCTCTGCTATGGATTAATATCTCCATTTTAAAAATTCAAACAGTCGATCCAAACCGTTGAACATGATATTTATATAAAATTTACTTGTAGATCAAATTTTTACACCTTTTAGAATTTGTTTACTATTTTTTTAGATAGGTATGAAATCAGTTGATCTAAAATTCTAGACCTTTGAAAAGCAGTGATTTTCTACCTATATAAAAATATAGTAAAAGAAGTCTAAAAATGTAATTTTAAGTATATAAGCACATTGTCATTATGGAGACCACCTTGAATGGTTCAGATCGACTATTTGGACATTGTAAACGAAAATATTGATCTGTAGTATGAACCAATTTGTGCCATGCATAGTACCATAGTCTCATTCTATTAATATGGAAAATTTAAATCCCAAACGGTTTTTTTTATTTTTTTATGAATAAATCCCAAACGGTTTGGATTATACATTGACAATGCATTCAACCCCTTCCAAATTCCACTATATATTGAAGCAGTTGATTTGAGTTAATGCAGGTACAAAAACTGTACCTGTTGAAGCATTTGAAGCATAACACCAGTGAACAAAGCGTGCTTGACCCCAGGCTCTAGGAGTTCCTTCCAGAAGGGCCCCTTGGCAGTGTTCTCCGGCGGCTGGACCATGGCGGGCCCGATCGCATCTTGTATCACCAATCCCTTGCTACCCAGCACGGAACTACTAACCAATGCTGAGGCATGCACGAAATCCCCACTCACAGGCAATTGACTACCCGTTAGTGACATCATGGATCCCTTCCTTGATGCCGGCACCTCATCCTGGTGCAAAAACACCTTCTTGTAGACCCCATCCTTCTCTGACACCTTCCATGCCAGCTGCCACCCCCCTCCTATTCCCATTGCCCCCTGCACCTCCCCTATGGAACTGTCATGATCTAACGGCAATTCACTCTGCGACAAAAGTGGTGTTTCCAGATCACCTCTTTCTTCATCATGTTCCGTCATTTCATGATCTGACGACCTCGTGTCATCATAATCCATTGTATGTGGGTCGTCCTCGGTCCAATTGTCCTCCCTGGGGCCCACGCGCTCTGCCACACTGAACATGCTCCCGAAGTGTGCAAATAGGTTGCTGCCAGCTCGCATGCTGCTGGTTGCTTCTGGGTTTTTTTCATGGACGCTCCCAAGGAGGGCAACGACCGGGTCCATCATTGTGTCAATGATGGACCCACCACGAGACATCGCGGTGGAGCCCAGCACACTTCCCAGTACGCTTCCGCCGGTTACGGGCTGGGCCACCCATGAAAGACCAGATTCTGGCCCGTACAGTTTTACCTTGTCTTTATCTGATGGAGCATCACTCTCAGTGAGGTCAGTTGCCGGGGCAACAAGGTACTCTTCGATGGAGGTGTCACCAGAACTGCCTAGACCTTCCACAAGAAGTGCCATTTCACCTAGAAGTTTAACATAAGGAAGTTAAAATTCTGTTAGTTCTGGTGAAGTTAGCAAAGTTTCCACATGGGTAAGTCTCCCAAGTCTGGAAATAAATCTGCTGCAATTCCAAAGGATCGCAGGGTCCCTGCGATTCCAACCCCAACCATTCATATGTTTCGAGATTCTTGCACAAAAACTAACTTCTTTTGAGATTCCTACATTCCATTAAATAAATGTTGGGGTTAGAATCGCAGGGACCCTGCGATCCTTTGGAATCGCAGCAGATTTATTTCCCCCAAGTCTTAGGATCCTTTGCTTTTTTCTGAGATTTTGAGCATTTGAAAAACCACGAATCCAATCCAAATTTAAGCATTTGCAAACTATTTTCCAAAGCATGAAACTTGTTGATTGGCATTTAATTCAAATTGGGTATGTCACTATGCAAAGCTTTTCTATTCATCTTAATAAGGCAAATATGCATGAAGCCCCCTATAAGTTATACATGATAAGGTTGTATAACTTCAAAACTGCCTTCTGTTTTGTTTCTTTATATTTATTTTTGAGAAGAACAATAAGTAAATGAATACATGCTAGAGATCTCTCTGAAAAAACCTAAAAGCTTTCTCTAATATATACCTGAGACATCCTCTCTTCCACGCAACTTTTGCAGCACTGCCTTGGCCTCTTTCATCTTGCCTTTACTCACGAGCCACCTTGGTGATTCAGGGAGATAAAACAACATCAGCGCAAAATAAACAAGTGATGGCAATGACAAAACCCCAAGCATCACCCTCCAATTTGGCGAGGGCGAAAGCGTCATTCCAAAAATCATGCAATATGAGAAGAACATTCCTCCAGACCCAGTAAACTGAGGTAGAGTGTTAAGCAGCCCTCTTATCTCTGGAGGGGCTGTCTCAGAAATGTAAACTGGTACGAGGGTTACAGCCAGGCCAATACCAAACCCATCGATCAGGCGTGCCAAGAGAAGAATATACACATTAGGAGACCAGAACATGATTAGGCCACTTAGGAAGTAGAGAACTGATGAGATGATTAGCATTGGCCGGCGGCCTACTGAGTCTGATACAGGGCCAGAAAAGGTGGTGATTATGGTTGCACCAATTAGAGACATGGCCACGATCAATCCCTCAATTGTCGGTTGAGATTCTAAATTGAATTCCCTTTTAATGTATAAGACAGCTCCTGGAGAGGATGAAATTAGATTAATTTATATAATTGAGCAAATGTACAAAATTTGAGATTTTAAATGTGGGATGAATTTTGGTATAATTTAGTATATTTGGAACTGGCCTCCCCATTTTTTCTTACAAAAGTTTCCAAGATATCCTCCATTCTCATCATTTTGCTCTTTCATAGACATTGGACAAAGCAGGAATGACTAAGAATAGCTGGGTACTTTGTAAAGAAATTAGTAAAGGACATATTTCTCAAGCATACAGAAGCATGTTATCATTTTGCAGGGACATACAGTAGACTTTTTGAATTTTTTTTAAGGGGAAACACATCTTTTTCCTTGAAAATTTGACATGTAAATAGATCACCTGCAATGGTGGCATTGTCCCAGCCCTGCAACAGATTTCCAATTGATGCCGCAATTGCGACTAACACTGCTCCGCTCATTGTTTAATTTCTATTGCAACAACAAGCTAAAGAAAAACAGAAATCAGATAAGAATTCAATTCTCAACAAGCTTAAATGATTCAGTGAAAATAATAAATTGAAAAGGAATTTCTATAAGAGCAGCTGCTACATCACTGAGGTTGCCAACTTGTTGAAATTATGTTAAAAAAAGGATGAAAATAAATGCCAATTCCAAACTGGATTCAATAACACTTGTAACATAGCTATAAAAAAGGCGGAATAATTTCCCAACGAAAAATAAACAAATCATTAAGCAATAAAGATTTCAACAATAGCTGTATAATTGAGAAATTTACTTATTTCTCGTTTGAAAAAGAACAAACAACCTTCAAACGGATCGAAATATCTGAATTTTGTTCAATAAAGAGGGAATAGAAAGAGAAAAGGTGCTTACTGTTTAGTTTCGCCTTTGAATCTGGATCCCTTTTTCCAGAGAGAGAGAGAGAGAGAGAGAGAGAGGCGGGATCTGTTCTCTGTTATTCCATATATATTCCGGTGGAGGGAACATGCGTCTCTGCCTAAAATTCGCTTTCACTCTCTCCATTTAAAAGGAAATGGTGAACTCCATTTTCAAAAAGCAAATCTGCTGCGCGATTCCAAAGGATGGCAGGGTTCTGAGATTCCAATCCTAACCATTCATTTATTGAAATCCACGAATCTCGAAAGAAGTTTGATTTTTCGCACCAATCTTAAAACATATTAACGGTTGGAATTAGAACGGAGGGATCCTGCGATCCTTTGGAATCGCAGCAGATTTATTTCCCCATTTTCCAAGCGATCCTGGTAAATATATTGACAAAGCTTTTTTAGCTATAAGCAGCGCATCAAGTATATGTTTTCATTTTCTATCTGCTGATCGTGCTCTGTATGAAGTTAAAATAACTCTATTAATATCGTTACGCGAATTATGCTTTTCAGAGAAATACCCGGTGCAGTCTAACAAGGGACTAATTTTATATAATTATATTCACAACTTTAATTTATTTAATTTACGGGAATATAATTTTGAGATGTTTGCGATCCTTTGAATCCCACGTAATTAGATACTAAAATTAGTTAATTAGTCAACTGTTATTTTATTTATTTATTACATGATTGACTGATTCATTGAAATTGCTGTTAATAAACTGTAATTTTTTAGCTACAAATGGTATTATCGTTTTACCATTCTGTTCATTGATTTTTTTTTTTGTTTATTTAATAGTTTAAATTGTTAAATCAACTCAGAAGCGATGGTATTGAATTCCTCTTATAAAAAGAGAAAATATATATATGATAAAAATAGTTGTATGAGCATTTGTAATTTACAAGGGATAAATATATTGGCAACATTATTTTAACTTTTGCTGAAGCACACAAATTCTATACTTTGCATGTGTACAGTATGAAACCAAAACTGAAATTTTTATTCATACCATAATTGAAAAAAAAAAAAAAAAAACCAAAACACCTCCGTTTTGGAGGATTTTCATATTTACCTGGGTCGCACAGCTAAACTGCGGCCCATTTATGGGGGGCCGCAGATTGGCTTAGAGGTCCAAAACGTAAATATATTCAATATTATAGTGCATTTTTTGTACTTCTGGGGGACCTCTAAGCCAATCTGCGGCCCTCATAAATAGACCGCAGATTGGCTGTGCGGCTCGGGTAAATGTCGAAATCCCTCAAAACATGACTTTTTTGGTTTTTTTTTTTCGATTATGGTATTAAAAAAAAAAATTCGGAAACCAAAATAAAGACTTGCGTTGGAAATAAAATAAGGTTTTAAAGATGGAGATGAGAATCAACCCCTATTAAAACTAATTCAAGATACTAAAAAAATCAATATAAAAATGGAAAGAAATTAAGAGATCCGGAGACATTGACAGCGGTTGCTGATTGAACGTTGTGAGTTGGCATTTGATTGGTGTATTTTAATTTTCAAAAGAAGGAAGAGACGCTTTTGGAGCATGTACCTCAGTACATGCCACGTATAATGATTCCGATAATAAAAAAAAATATGTTTCAATTGCTTTATGGAAAAATAAAAGGTTTTCTTGTGTCAAACTTGTTAATCTAGGGGTGGCAAAAAAAAAGAAAAAAAAAAAAAAGCTCGTAACTCGATTGTGGCTTGATTGTGACTCACATCTGATTCACTCGTTAACAACTCGTTTGTTACTGAATTGAGCTGTTAACGAGCTAGCTCGCCAATAGTTCAGTTCAGAATTAACGAGTTCAAATTGGGATCTAACTTGCTCACCAGCTCACGAGCTAGCTCGGTTAGGCTTCAATTTGTGAATTTGTGTGTATTTTATACTGTCTAGCTCGGTCTAGCTCGGTTCAGCTCAATCCGAAAAGTTTGCAAAATTCATTTTCTTCTTAAAACATGATCCAGCCAGACCCAGCAAGCCAGCTCGGACTGACTTGTCACGATTTCAAGGTAGGTTTTAGCTCAGATGCCATAGGTCCAGCTCGCTCGGCTGTAGCTCAATTCAAAATTAACAAGCTGAGTTAGAGCCTAGCTCGGACCGACCCAGCTCGTTACCACCCCTAATCAAACGAGCCAGATAATAAAAAAATAACATTATTTTATAACGAGATTTCCACATTAATAAAAACCAAAGGTTATGCATTTGGTAACTAACTCAATAAATTAAGCCGATGAATATATTCCGGAAAATAATCAAAATTGAGCTCTGCAATTTTTGCGAAATAATTAATGCGGTTTCTAATATTAAAAAAAAGGTAATATGGTTTATAATAATTTGTACAAAATATGACTTTTAACTTAATTTCTCTCCACGTGTAAAGTTACAAGTTTGAAAATCGATTTAAATATTTCAATTTAAAATTAGAAGGTTTGACCCTTATTTTTTATTTTATAAAAAAGTCTCTGCACGACAAGTGTTAGAATTAAATGGCAATGTTAATAAAACAATATAATGAAGTCACTTTGGCTTGTGCAATCCAAAGCTCCCACGTAGCATTGTTTAAATATTTAATAAATAATTAAGCGCCGACAATAGAGGCAAATAAATAAATATTTATATATAAACATTGTATACTACAATTTAAAGGACTTTATTCAACTAATAGAAAATGAATTTTGGATCAAAGTTCAGATCATAATAAAACTGTCTGATGAGTTTCTTTGTTTTTTTTTTTTTTTTTTCCTGAAGCATCAAACATGAAAATAGAAAGGAAAACAAATCAGAAAAACCTAGGCTAGATTATGTGAAGCTTATATATATATGAGAAGGGTTCAAATGCCTTCATTTTTTGTGCCTCCATCATGTCTCTATTTTTTAAAAATTAAATAACTCAAAGTTTAAAACTTAAATGTCAAAATAAAACCGTTAGATGTAATCTATGTTATTTTCTCTATATGCTCATAAAAATTATCACATTTTTATTTTGCTTTTATGTGAATCAATAAGTTGAAAAATCAACATCTAGAAATTATCCATATAAGTATACATTTTTACAAGCTCAAGATGACAATCAAAACAAAGTTGAAATGTCATAATTTTTTACACGTGCATAGATAAAATGATATAGTTTATATCCAACGGTTTTATTTTGAATTTTAAGATTTAAATTTTGAGTTATTTAAGTTTTAAAAAATGGAGGCATGATGGAGGCACAAAAAATGGAGGCATTTGAACCCCCTCTCTCTCTATATATATATTAATTATTAAATGAAAGCATGTGCATCGTACATTGTAAAAATGACATCTTTTGTCACATTATTGGCTTTAGCAATCATTTTCTTACAATGTGAAATTGTATTTAACACTGCAACCTATCTTCAATTTTAATTTATGAGATTTATTTAATATTTTAATATATTTTATGTTTACATCTATAGAATATCCCTTATAAATCAATTGTAAATATATTGATATAACAAACTCAACCAAATTATTAAAACAAGTTGTATAATCAATCATCATTTTATAACTCTGCAATTGGTATTGTAACTATTTTATGAGCATTGAGAAATTGAGATGCACATTCTTCAAGAAAACTATAATTATTTTTAGTGTCCTGTAAATACTAAGAAACAGTGCAGATACTTTAAACTAAAAGGAGCTCTATGCTTCAAAATCATATGCTTGTTTTCAAGATTATATGTATCAAGCAGTGGTGTAAATAACGGTATGCGGTCGTTGGACGGACGGGGTACCGTTAAGCGATTAATCGGAAATAATCATGAATAATCGGTTGATTAGTCAGAAAAATTCATAACAGTTTGATCACCGTCAATGACTAATCGGCTGATTAATTGATCTAAACGTACGGATGTTTTTTACAACACTGATAGCAAGTAATCATCTCTAACTAGTATCTAAGTTATTGTCCAGTGTATAAAAATTTGCACATATATATAATTGAATTGAAAGATTTTATTCCTGCAAAATGAATAACAAAAAGGTGCAAATATTATGAAATTGCAGAGGAAACTATATTCCATTCATGCAATTGCATGGCTACCACATGGCGCATGAGAGCTTCCATTGGAGCTGTTCTGTAATTCAATCACTAGCTTTGCATTCATTAATTAATTATATTATTAAATGCAATTAGTTCTGCCTCCATTGACCCATTATTGTACTAGCTAGAATCTCCTATATCCTTCAGGTGAGCATACAGCAAAAATTTTAAAAACTTCAGCTTGATTTTGGTTCTTAGTACAACAAATTAAATTCTTTCTTGAGATGCTCACCACCACCATGTGTTACAGACAAATGGAATCATATATTGCTATTTAAATAATCAATCATGGAGGCTACTATTTTGAATATCATTTTTGAGTCAATTTGCAAGATGGTGTCTTCAATATCACCAACTTTTTATTCTAGTCCATAGAACATCAAATGTTGATTTTTCTTTTTTGTAAAATAAATATCAAATCTTTGCATGGGAAAGGAATTATTTGTTTGTTTTCTTTGAAAAATAGACAAAAGGACAGGCTGATGGAACCGCACCAATAGTACTATTAATGCGGTCTCAGAAACCTACACTTGGTGGAACCGTACTATTGGTGTGGTTCCTTCTATTTTTTAAAAGTGTCAATCTATTTCCTGAAGAATTAAAATTTTCATTTCGAAAAAAAAAAGTCTTAAATGTTCCCCAATTTAATGTGTAAACAGTTTGTTCTGGACCCTTTTTTTTTCCTTATCGTTTTCTGGTGTTTAAAATAAATCAGGCTACAGCTGTGAATTATTTTAGAACTGTGTGGTTGACTTTCTGTTGTAATTTAAATTATGCAAATAGGGTTTCTCAGGTATTGCAACAGCTGTGAATTAAGCATACCTTGTTTTTGAGACATGGTTGCTTTAAAATTTTGTTTTCTTATTTTTGTTGTCTTTTTTTTTTAGAGGGAGTGCCTTAAACTCAAAAATCTATTCTCATTTATATCTGTATCATGACAAGTTATTTAATTTTCTCATTTAATGTTGTGAAAATTTTGATAGTGACCAGTGTTCATTTGGTTCAATGCAACTTAACTAACTGAACTGACAAACTTAATTGAATCAAAATTTTAACCAAAAGATTAGTTGTTCAGTGCACCTTGTCAGTATCATTATGAGTAACATGAAGAGTGATATACTGATTTTAAAAAGAAAAAGGTTTACAAAAATATACCTTAATACCTAGAACCAGCAAAAAAGGAAGGAAAACAGAAAGAAAAAGAAAATGATTTTCTATTTCATTTCAAGTAGAGCTCCAGAAATTCATCTATATTACAAGTTTTTAATGTTAAAAGGAGAACTCGTCTTCCCGTTTTGACCAAAAAAAAAGTAAGGAATGAAATCTAGTAAGTATAAAGCCATCAAAGGATAAAATACATATCGGGCCTAAACAATCTAACCCGAAAAAAAATACAAAAATAATAATTTATATCTCTACATCAAACCTAAATCTGAAAATCAACATCAAAGATCAACTTTTACAAACTGATAATCCTCGTCATCCTCTCCATGCCTCTGCTGTTGTTGCGGGCCTTGCTGTTGAGGGGGTGATGACCCGGTAAGCAAGTCAGTCACAGGTGCTGCCTCAGTCTGACCCGCATCCGTTATCTCTTCTTCGTTGTAAGAATGCCTCCTCCTAGAAGGAGCCACCTGGAGTTGAATTCCTCGGTCGGCTGACTTGGATTGCATGCGCTGCATCTGCTTACCCGCTAAGGGCCGTGGAGGGCTTGTGGCCCGCGGGCTGGTGCTAGGTGAGTTAGATGAGCCTCTAGTGTTAGTGTTAGTGTTAGGGTTTCCACCAATGGCTTTAGTTTTTACCACAGCTTGGTGGTGCCATTTTCTCAGTGCCTTGGAGGTTTGCTCATCAAATATGGATCTCTTCATGTGGGACCCCATCTGAAGATAGAAAATTAAATTTATTGTTTGGGCCATTTCATATTATAATTTTTATAATGGTTACCAAACTAAATATTATCTTCATTAATACCTGAGAGACAAGAGCATAGAGAGGTAGTGTAATGTAACTGCATATAATTTGAACTGCAACACTGAAATTTTACAAACAAATATTTATGAGTTCTGATTTTGACCTTTTCCTCACATTTCAATTTGTTTTATTTTATCTGTTTAATTTTTTTGATCAAGGGAGCATAAATGCTTACCCGAGACAAACTCTGATAATTATAAGAGTGAATTTCTCGTGGAAGCATGATCGCAACCCGAACTCGTACTGTTCCACATAGAAAGAGCATATTTGAATCCAGAAAAAGGGAGGTGTTTATAATAAATAAAATAAATAAAAAACATAAAGAAATTCAATGACACTGGCTTACCCATATCCAAAGAAAATGAATAATCTCGAATGCATTCTGCAAGACCAAGAAAACTGAAGCAATTAAAACAGAACTCAAAAGCAGCTAGCATTTTAAATTAGTCTTTTCTAGTTAGTACCTGAAATAAAGTATAATGGATGAGGAACAAAATGAATTTGGGTTTTCCGAGCCAAAAATGATGGTCGCTTAATTGCACAAGAGGAATTCCTTGTACAACAGCATGCCTCTCTTTTATCTCAAGTGCCATTTGTGCAATTATAGCTTGTAATTTAGTCCCAACTGCTAGTACAATCTGTTAATAAAGCAACCAGTTAGGCACAGGAATGACAAAATTTGATGAAAATAAACACCAAGTTTGAACATTGTAGAGATCCCATACAATTAAAGGAAACAGAGACATCCAATTCAGTGTCTGCCATCCTGGCACAGAGAAAATTAATTGAAGGAATATAATTAGTAAGATTCCTCTGGTAAGAAATATTTAGATGTTATAGAGACTACTAAAGTTAATTTTATTAGCTCACCTTTGACATTGAGAAGAAGAAATACAACAGCAGATGTCCATAAGAAGGGACTATAAAAGAGAAATTAAAAACAGAAGAAAAGAGAACTAGTTAGCCAACATAGTACAAAATGGAACTTATCAGTACCAATTTCAGTGGTACCAATTGCAACTGGTACGGTGGACATACATACCTGATACCCACAACAACCTTGAAATCATCTTCAAGTGATCTTTTTATGTATTTCTGGAAATCAAATTTACTGCCAGGAGCCAAATGTACCTGACAAATAAAGAAAAACTCTACATAAAATAATTTCCAGTAAATAGGAACAATCTTGCAAAATTGAAATTTTGTTGCGTTCATACAGTGATGAAACCATGGCGCATGGCCAAGTAATCGGCCTTTCTGACAGATGTGAAAAACTGCCTAAAGAAACATGCCTGCATTTAATTAATAAAAATAACTTATTAGAAATACTGCATTAAAAAATTTGATTCCAAATAAATCCAAACATCAACAGCACTTCTATGATGATCCAAGATTTCTTGCACAGAAGTCCCAATAAAGGGTTCTAATTTACACTATATTTTTCCTGATTTCTCCATAACTACCAACTTTTGAGAAAATTTGGTATTAAACTATTAAAAACCGGGCATGCATTGCAACAGATTTTTGGGGAATTCATGATCACATCAACATAGGAGAGTTTCTTACACAGTAAAAGGAAAATCTGATCGAGTTCCACCAACTGGTATGACGCCTCACAAAAGAAGTCTCGTGGGTAAACCTAAATCTTGAAGGATCTGAAAACAAAATATTTGGGAACAAGAATAAAGAAAAATGTGTTCAATTTTCATATTTTTACATAAACTTAGTCAAGGAAATACCATTTGAGAATTCGTAATCTAGAGATGATGTCTCTTTTTCCCATTCCTTCCACCCACGAATCTATGCAAGCAGAATATATTTGTTGATAATATATAGAAAAATAGTAATGCATATTAATTACAAAACAAATTCAGCAAACAAAAAGTTAATTACCTTAGCTCTACCCAAAGCCATAGTAGTAGCACTATACAGCACATGAAAAGCTGCCAGGAAAAATATGAATATATGTAATTGATGGATTGCATTTATCGATATAAGCGACACCCTTCCCTGCAAAATTATGCAAAATAGAATATACAAGGTTACAATGCAAAACATTGCTAAACTGGCTCAATTAATATAAATGGTGACTAAAATACTAATTCAATTATTAAGTGTTTCCTCATGGTGCATCTCATTTATTTTTCCTATTCCTTTTTTTGTCAAAGGTTTCCTGGTCTTTTGGTGGTCTACCAGATGTTCACCATGCCTGACATGTTAAGGTAGATATGCTTGTACTGCACGGAAACACAATATATATATATATATATATATATAGAGTACGGTTAACGCGTTTCCTCTAGCATATGGGCCGAAATGCTTCCGGTGGAAATTTGAAATTTCAAAATTCAAAAAGTCGATCTGAACCGTTCATCTTCTTCTCCATATTAATATCTGCTTGGAGACCAAATTTTACATTTTTCTGAATTTTTTTACTATTTATTAAGCCACTTTGAAAATCGCTGATCCAATGGTTTTACTGTTTTGTTAAGCCACCGTTGGATCAGCGATTTTCAAAGTGGCTTAATAAATAGTAAAAAATTTCAGAAAAATGTAAAATTTGTTCTCCAAGCAGATATTAATATGGAGAAGGAGATGAACGGTTCAGATCGACTTTTTGGATTTTGAAATTTCAAATTTCCACCGGAAGCATTTCGGCCCATATGCTAGAGGAAGCGCGTTAGCCGTACTCTCTCTCTCTATATATATATATATATATATATATGGGTCTGTCTAAATTGCTGCTGGCAGCATTTCGGCAGAGGTGCTGCCGAGGCTATATTTAGCTGTGTGATGTCCAAACAATAAATCCAAACCGTTAGATGTTTAATCTATATTATAATCTACTTGGAGACCAAATTTTACATTTTTTGAAATTTTTTTACTATATATTAAGCTGGTTTGAAAACCGCTGATTTCAGTAAATTTCTGCAGCATTGAAATCAGCGGTTTTCAAACCAGCTTAATATATAGTAAAAAAATTCCAAAAAATGTAAAATTTGGTCTCCAAGTAGATTATAATATAGATTAAACATCTAATGGTTTAGATTTGTCGTTTAAACATCAAAAAATAGAAAAAATAGTGGCAGCACCGCCGGCATAAATGCTGCCGGCAGCAAATTAGCCACAGCCTATATATATATATATAGAGTACGGCTAACGCGCTTCCTCTAGCATATGGGCCGAAATGCTTCCGGTGGAAATTTGAAATTTCAAAATCCAAAAAGTCGATCTAAACCGTTCATCTCCTTCTCCATATTAATATCTACTTGGAGACCAAATTTTACATTTTTCTGAAATTTTTTACTATTTATTAAGCCACTTTGAAAATCGCTGATCCAACGGTGGCTTACCAAACAGTAAAAATCAGAAGCTACCGTTGGATCAGCGATTTTCAAAATGGCTTAATAAATAGTAAAAAATTTCAGAAAAATGTAAAATTTGGTCTCCAAGTAGATATTAATATGGAGAAGAAGATGAACGGTTCAGATCGACTTTTTGGATTTTGAAATTTCAAATTTCCACCGGAAGCATTTCGGCCCATATGTTAGAGGAAGCGCGTTAGCCATACTATATATATATATATATTATTTTGGTGTTTGTGTGTGTGTGTGTGTGTGGGGGGGGGGGGGGGGGGGGGGGTTGTTTGAATACTACAACTCCAAAGCAGTGGAAAACCTTCAGCAAATATATTCGGATGTGGGTCCCTCAAAAACAAATTCTTAATAGTTATATAAAATAAACAAATTCAACCACCTTTTTCAAAACGAAAAAAGAATGTATAAATAAATATGATTCAAGGGTCTGTCGTTGGATCATCCGCTTGCAGTAAGCAACTATGTAACTAATTCACAAAATTATTATTGTTTAATGTTTCCGTTTGCATTGCTACTTTTTCAAAAATATATATTATTATTAGAGTGAGGCTATGGTACTATGCATGACGCATATTGGTCAGTAATATGGATCAATATCTTCATATTTAAAGTCCAAACAGTCGACCAGAACAGTTCAACATGATCTCTATATGAAAATGTACATGTAAATCAAATTGTGCAATTTTTAATTTTTTTTTACGTGATCTAAAGATTCTAGACCATTCAAAAGTAGTCCGCAAGTACATTTTCATATGACATCATGTCGAACGGTTAGGATCAATTATTTGAACTTTGGAAACAAAAATATTGATCCATAGTATGGACCAAGCCTTGCTATGCATAGTACCATAGCCTCACTCTTATCATTATTGTTTAAACAATAAGCAAGACTTGCACTTACAGTGGGGCAGTGAGGGGTACTAGAGGCCTCCATAAGGAATCGTTCATGGTTAAATCTTGAGCTGATAAAGGAGTCCAGCAGAATTTTTTCATGTTCTTTGGGTATCTCCTTTTCCTCTTCGATCGTCTTTTCCTCGAGTCGGCATGGAAGCATTGTGTCGGCCACCTTGTCAGTGATACATATTTTTATTATGTAGTTCTGGCCGAATGTCAGGAGCAAGGAGATGAAACCCAGAATCATCAATTCTGTCAAAATTAACATTAAAACATGGGAAACTGTCTTCAAATAACAATTCATTATAGTTGCTGCAATTAACATTTTTTTAATTAAATGAAGAGTGTCCACAGGTTCTAATTGGATTACACGACTCGTTTTCATGATTTACTATAAGTACCGCAGTTATGAATTAAAGCTTTCATCACAGAAAAACTTGTAAGGTCTTACAAAAAAAATTTGATGCTCTAGGATTTCATGAATTATAGTGTTTTTGTGCGACATGGAAGGCTCAAAAGGTCACCAGCTACAGCAATATTTAATCTGATTTTTCTTTTTCTTCGAATATTCAAAAGAATTAGGGGCAGATATACAATTAGTACATGGAGAGGATTTAGAGGTTTCAGAGGATTTTGCTTATACATTTTATAATTGCACTAGAGAAAAAAAAAAAAAAAAACATTTAGCTTCAGCACAAAAAATTGTGGCAATGAACTTGAGGTTGACTTTGCTGAAAATAATTTTAACATTTCCTGCCTGACATGGTATTATTATCAAGTTTAACCTTTCATTTGCCTTGTTTTGAAGTTCCATCTATGTTTTGCACTATTTGGAGGAACCTCTATTCTACCATAAAAGGTGCAGTGCATTTTATTTCTGCAGATTCTTGCAATTAATCATCCCCAACTTTCTTTTTTTCTATTACTAATTCAAAATAAGAGCTAGAATTTGAACTTGTGACTAGAGTGGAAAAAACGTGTCGTGCCGTGCTGTGACTAACACGTCGTGATTTTGGTCTCGTGCCGTGATCAAAATGTCAAAAGGTGGTCACGGCACGCGAGTCACGCCGTGACTATTCACGTGCTGTGTCCAAACGTAACTAGTCACATTTCTCACGTTTAACTATTTTTTCATAATTTAAGTTAGTTTCTTTAAGATTCACCATTTGATTAAGACCTAACGGTCCTAATTACATGTGACTCGCGTGCCATGCCGTGACTAGATCTTTCGCGTGCCGTGCCGTGACCAAAATGTCAAGGGATGGTCACGACACACGACACGCGAGTCCCGGCACGGAACAGTAACACGTGCCGTGCCGTTCCGTGACGGAGCCGGCTCCGCCGTGCTATTTTTCCCACACTACTTGTGACAATTAAGTGTTACAAAATGAGAGAGCATATTCCACTTGAAGTTTAGAAAACTACAAAGATATGTTAATCCAGCTGTGTCATTTTGTTAATCTATATTCTATAAGGCAACTCTGCGGAATCATGCATTAAGTCTACTGATGTATAAATTTTTCTCAATTTACCAGGTAATTGGATAAGGTATCACTAGTGCCATAGTCACAAGATTCACAAATTATTCGCGAATTAAATCTGAATAATTCGTTTTTTCCTGTGATGCCGAACTGAATGCCGAATTATTGGATTGACCGAACTTTGACCGAATTAAACCTAAATAATTTTACTATTTTTTTCCGAATTTTCCGAATTATTCGCGAATTTTTCTCATAACATTTTCTTTTTGCTCTCTTGCAAAATTGAGATCTCTGAATAGTTCCGAATCATTCCCGAATTATTTTCAAATCACGAATTTTTAACCTCGCCAAACCCAACCCAAATAATTCATTTATTTCTATGCTAGTGCCCACATGGCTGCAACCCTAGAACCATACCTGCACTTATCTTTTATAGGACGAAAAAATGTTGAAAGACTAAGTATATGTTTCTTATTTTGCAAGGAAAAGGGAGGGATAGAACTGTGGAAGAGATTAAATTTTAAAAGGTTGAATTTTGTTGATTTTACCAGCTTTAACTTTCTCTAACGCCTCCACCATAGCCCTCTTCTTTTGTGCCTCAAACATCTGCACAAGAAGAAATTATTTAAATACACTGATTTTGAATTGAATACCAGAAATAATATCCATTATAGTAAAATCCCCATGAAAACATTATTTTGAATTTCGGGGCATACATGGTCATAAATTTTAACTTGTAAATTATATTATTATAATTATTGACTAGGCATTTAATTCAAAACAAACTAAAAATATTATTGCATAGGGCATAAGTTACATGCCACCAAATTTTTTTTTAGAAACCATAAATAAAAAAATAGATTTTACCAAACCAACTTAATTTCTTTGTTTTTTACAAAAATTATAAGAACTGAGATACCATTTCGGTCCTAGCCATTTTCACATATTTCGAGTGAAAAATTGTGAAAATACCTCGGACTGAATTGTCATTTCGGCCCTGAAAAAAAAAAATTCGGACCGAAATGACATTTCAGGTCTTATGGTTTTTACAAAAAAAAAATTATCATGTTGATTTCGTACAAATCTTTTTTTTTTAATTATGGTTTATAAAAAAAATTCCATGTCACCATGCCAGGCAAATTGGCAATTGAACAAACACCAATGGGGATTTAATATTAAAGAAAATAAATTCAAAAACATTATGACCATTCTAGTAAATCAATTTATACATTACCATAGTCACAAGATTCGCGAATATACCCGAATTATATCCGAATAATTCATTTTTTGGGTGATGCCGAATTATTCGATTGACTGAATAAAACCCGAATAATTCGTGAATTTCACGAATTTTCCTGAATTTTACGAATTATTCTAGAATTTTTTCCGAATTTTTCCATAACATTTTTTTTTTCCGAATTTATTAGTTACAAGATTGAGATCTCTAATCCGGATAATTCCAAATCATTTCTGAATTATATCCAAATTATTCCCAAATTACGAATTTTTGATCTCGCCGAACCGAACTCGAATAATTGAATTGTCACTATGTACATTACCTGTTGTAGATGGTGGAGCGCCTTCTCGATTATAATGGAGATGAGAATTATAACCATACAAACAGAGGCAACAGCCCATGTCGGTGTCTGATCAAGCTCTCTTATAGGACTCGTACCACCACCACCTCCACCTCCCCCCATTGATTTCTCTGATTGAACCAAAAAATGTCAGAAAATCTTTCAAAACGATCGATCTCCCCCCTTTTTGACTTGGAGCGGAGGAGAAAAGCGGTTGAGAGAGATAAGGCGGGAAGAGGGAAAGATAGAGGTGTATGACTGGTTCTGAGAATTGAGCTGTCGAGATAAATTTAGCGCGAGAGAATTTCTCGAGAAACCCTTTTTTGTTTCGTTGTTTGAACATTTTTCTTTTTTCTTTTTTTGAAGTAGGAGGCAAGGAGCGATATGAGCGCGTCGGAAAGAATGGCTGAGCTGAGATGAGATGGTTAGGTTCTTCTATACTTCTTTTGAAGGCATTCATGTAGCGGGTCATTTTCTCCGATAATTTAGTTTCAGACTTTTAGGAACATTTTGCTCAAAGCAGTATGACAGATTTTGGAAGGTCCCTTCCATAATCCATCATCCATAATCTATATCAGTGTAGTAATATTCGGTCTATTCAGTTGTAATATGAATAGAAAATCTATATTTGGTTCGAATGTGCGGTTTAGAATATATTAGCAGTGATAAAAATACCGGTTTATAGTATATTAATAGTGGTTTATACCGTATATTACCGGTTTAGATTATATTAACAATGATAAAAATACCGGTTTAGAGCATATTTATATGAATTCACATTTAAAATATGTATAAAAATCCGCATATACGGTCGCATACCACATATGTGGTATGTAGTGGATTTCTGCATACAATGATAATATTAAAACAGTGATCCATACAATGATTATTGATACAAGTATCATGCATAATTTTCTATTTGATCTATTTCACAGATTACATATTTACATTCCAAATTTTATTTCTTTTATTTTTTTATTAAATATTTTGAAGGTTAAATTTAATGCGTTAATTTCTAATTAATAGAATAGAATTAATATTTTATGAAAATATTTGACTCGTGAAGTAAATTAAAAACATTTGTTTAACTTTAATGTTTGAGTAGATTCAAGAGTTTATTATATTAAATTTACATGCTCTTTGTTAGCTTAAATCTATTTCAACTTTGCTTATATACTAATGTCAGAACTTAGTGTTTAAACTAAGCCAAATTTTAGAAATTTTCTGACACTATTTTTATATTATAAAAAATTGTAAGTTTTTATAAATCAGTAATTATGTTAAAAACAGAGCATTTGTATTTGTGTAAGCATTAATTAAATGGATGTTTTTGAAATGACCGTTTAAGATCTAGAAGTACAAGCAAAAATTGTCTTTTTGGGATTCGATTAGAGTGTATTTTTTTCTCTTTCTTATTTAAATAATAGAGTAGAATTGTTGAAATACTCATATGTAAATAACTTTGTATTCTTGTAACAAAATTTAAACTAAAAATGTATAACAAAAAAAAAATTAACTAAAATGCCGGAAGCGCATTCTTTGTTAAATTTTTTTATGGAATTATAATAAAGCTGGTGAGGATCTGGTTTAGACTTTCATATAATTTGAGCCAGCCAGCGAATGAATGCATGTTGCATAAATGGACACAATGTTTGCGTCGCATAAAAAAATGAAGCAATTAACTAACACAACGGCTTGTGTTTTCTCAGGTTCTCCAGCTTTTAAAATTGGCTGCTTTCCGTTGTGGCGTTTCGGAGCATAGCCAACTATACCGCCTTCTTTTTGACCCATGTACATCACTTTATAACTCGCTACACAAGGAACTATGCAATCTGAACTGTAGTCTTCTTCTCAGAACCGAACAAAACAAGATTCGAAGCTAACACGAATCGCCACATGTATGATGCATCTAACGGTTAGATACTGCATTAAGTCCCTTTTTAAAAAAAAAAAAAAGGTTAAAATTAAATTCGCAAAAAATAATAGATGAAATTCATGATTCAGAAAAGTCGAAATTTGAATTTTCGATTATTATCTCTCTTTTACATCAACATAGAATCATCAGTTGTAGAAATCAGTTACATAGTATATACATAATAATGAGCAGACCCAAAAAGACAGGGGCGGAACCAGGATTTGAATTTGGGGGGGCCGAGCCGCTGAAAGACGAAAGAACAACTTAGGATTTGAATTTGGAGGGTGCCAATCGGTATGCATCTGTAAAAAAATCATATGAAAATGTACACTTAGACTATATAAATAAGCAACATCCTGATTTTATGGGGGGTGCCTGGCCCCCCCCTCTCATCCCCTTGGTTCCGCCCATGCAAAAAGAAATTAGAGCAGGCAAGTGTCTATTTCTGGATTAAAATTTTTATTTTCGATCCAGTACTAATTGTTCAGTCTGCTTACTCCTGGAACGATGTAGTGCCTACCCCTGGCCTAAGCTAGTCTGATTCTTGAACCGATTCTTTCCGTTCTTTGCTCGATTTTGCATATATATATTTTTAAGACTATGATGCTCTATTTCTTAAATATAATAATGGAGAAGAAGAGAACAAGAAATGTCTGACGATAAAACCTATCATTACAATTCTAAGGAAATGGGCTGGCATAACTTTTTGAACATTTTATTATTCAATACATATATTTTGGTTAAATTTTTATCTAAGTTTTAACTTCAATTTGCTAATTTGCTAAGAACAGTTCCACTTTAAGCTGTGCTGAACGAATTTTTAATTAGCATAGAAAAATATTTCAATATGGTGTCAATCGATTTTATGATTATAATAGATTTTTAATAAACATAGTTATAAGGATTCAGCTGCAATTGTGTACCCGATATGTTAATGGGTTTAAACACGATTAACTATTTAAATCTAATTAGTGCTCTACCCTGACAGAAATCCTGAATCTGTCCCTGTACATAATCACTTGAAAGTCATTAGACCTGGCATTTATTACAATGCAATCATGCCTAATAGTACAATATATTGACAACAAATAATACTAAACTAAAGTGCATGAAACAGAATCATACAAAAGGTGCATAAAAAGGAATCTGTATCCTCTCTATTACTAAAGGGCCTGTTCGGCAAGCCATAGAATAGTAAGAGAATAGAGGAGAATAGAGGAATTGTGGAATTGAGAATTGATCACTCTTCTTCTCTATTCCAATTGTGTTCGGTAAACTCAATGATTGGAATAGTAAAAATGAATATTACTAAAATATAAGAATAGTAGGAAATGACTCCTATACCCTTGTTGAGTTTTGTTAATACAACAACATACGTTGAATGCTATTACTTGATTATAATTTTCAGTAAAATGTTGAACACAAGTTTAATAGATAATTTTTTTTTTTTTTTTTTGTGTAGACAAAGGCCCTTAGGTTGTTACAATCATCCTTCTTTTACCTAAAAAACACTTTCTAAGATCAAATTACATTCTTCTGTCTTCCTATGCAACTACATTTAAACTCAAAATACCAGTACCTATCCTGGCTGGGGAAAAATGATGAAATAAAAATAATATTATAGCCACAATTTTTAACACATGTCGTACCAACAATTTCAATACCAGTACCAGCTTTAGAATATGCACTTTAAAATAATACCAGTACCAACATAATGCAATTTTAACACAAAATGCACTTTAACGCATAATGCAATTTTAATACCAGTACCAGCTTTAGAATATACACTTTAAAATAATATTAATACCAGTACCAACAATTTCAACAACTTTAGAATATGCACTTTAACACACCAAAAAAAAAAAACTAAAACTAAAAACACATAATGTAATTCCATAACTAATATCTGACTTTGTTTTCATAACACTTTGTTGCTTACAAAATACAATTCACATAATGGTCATTGTTTATAACTAAAACGCAACAATTCAAAATGATGTATATTCTTTGTTAGTTAACAAAAATCTAGTTTCACATCTAGATAAACTAACTTGATTACAAAATGATTCTAGAATAACAATCTTTCATGTCCAAGAGTAGTGGAAGTCAGAGAGAGATGGACGCAAGTTTGAGGTTGGAGTGCAAGGGGTGGCATGATCATCACCGCTCACATTGGTATGGGAAGTATTGTTCATGTTACCTTGATTGGCAGCAGGTGAAGCAGACATAGGTGGAGCATGAGAGGCTACATGATGCAAGATGTGAGGAGTATTAGCCATACCATATGGGTATGGAATTAAAGTAGGGTTAGGAGAAGGGTAGTGCGAAACAGATCCGCCAGTATCTGGAATAAGTGGCAAGCCTGCATGATAACGACGCAATATGTAGTCTATATATCCCCTTAACATGTCATCTTCTAAATTCATAAAGCATCCTCTCACCCAATCATTTCCTAAAACAGCTAGCATATCAAAATAGTCACTGTGAAATGTAGGTAACGTGGAATCTAATATACCCTTTAATCTGTTAATTACCTCCTTTTGAACCTCTCCAAACTTTGGATTTTTCTGCAAATTGTCAGCCACCTTGTTAAGTGTTTCATTTCTTGACTGTTGTTGGTTAAGAAAGGTATGAGCAATTGCAGTTTTCTTGTTTATTGCATTTTTCTTGCCATTTCACGAAGACTCGGCACGTGATGTATCACCTCTCTTACGCTTCTCTGCAACAGAGTTGGTACGCCCCGATTCTATCCCTGTTGAAGGGACCGATATCGGACTTATAGGACTGTTGGTACAAGGTGTTTGATTGGCAGTGTCATCAGTATCAATTACCGGTTGAGATTCATGCAACGATTCCCCCATCTCAGAGCTATCTGAGTCTAGATTATGCGTGATTGGAATGGTCGGATCTGTAGTTATTTGTCTATCACACGTTGCTATGTTATTTCCGCATAACTCTTCCATGGCTCTGAACCAAGGAAACTTCTTATGTCGATAAGGTTTGTACCTTCTCTCATCTATCTGAAAATACATAAGATATTAAATTTACAAAATGGTACTATGCACAATTTTACAAACTTGTACCAGCAACAATCTTGCATGATATCTAACATGCATATTTTACTATTTTTTAATATCTACCAGCAACAGTCAAAGAAAATAAATGCATTTTAAACTCATGAATAATTGTTGTTATAAGTACACACCTTGATGTATTCTTCCCATGCTTCTGGAGTCACATCGGGAATACCGTCAACTTCGTTCCACCCATGTCCACTTCTACCAGCCAGATCTTTGAAAAAAGAAAACTCAGCTTTTAATGTCTTCCATCTATTTTTCAAAACTTGCATGTGACGTTTGTTTTGAGCACTTCTGTAGTTAAATTGGCTTCCAATGTAATTCCAGTCGTCTGGAGTAGGGTTAAGGCTGCCTTCATTTCTATTATTCCTTGCTTTTAACCTGTCACCTACTAGAATTATAAGTAGTTCAATCTCTTGTCGAGTAAATTCTGGAGATCGTGGTGCTCGATACTTCTCATTTGTTATCTCAGATTGGTCATTTGCACCCTTCCCAGACCCCTTCTTTCTGCCATTGCCACTCATCCTTGCGCTTGATGAACTTATATTTGAATCCATGAAACTTATCCTTCGAAAGAACAAAGAGAAATTATTTAAAAAAATATATATGCATGATACCTTCTACATTGTGTATCTTAGACAATAAAGACTTTTTCTACAATTGTAGGTTGTGTACCTGAGGTTGGTACTGGTAATGATCTAATACCAGGTACCAATTCAAGGATGTCTTGGGGTGAGTCCTCATGTAAATTTTTTAACTATTCATTGTATCAGGCCCTAAAAATAATATGTAACTATTCTAACCTTTTCTCATCTATCTGACATGCCAAATTACCCTTTCAATCATTCTAAATTAATTTGTTTGTTTACAAGGCCTTTTGTACCAGAATAACTGATACACCCACCTCCACTGTACAATTGGTATGAAATATTGCTAAAGACAATACAATTGGTAAATTTTGCGAAAGTATGAAATACCATTCATCCTTGGAATCAAGTAAAAATTGAAGTTGACCTGATAATAAATTTATGCATCAGGGTAATAAACCTAAGTTGCTAGTTAGATCAATTTCAAAGTATCGAAGTACTAAAAATAATTTTTTTTTTATGCAATTCAAAGTAAAAAATATTTTTTACTATCGTCAATAGTACTAACAACCAAGAAATTTTCACAAAATAAAAGTAAAAGAAACAACAAAAAAAAATCTAAATTACCATAATCAACTTACAATGAAGCTTCCAGACTCAAGCAGTAATGAAATTCATGATTCGAGCGTCACAAGCTGCATAGCAAAAATTAAAATATTACTTCAAAAAGGCCATGGTGATTGGACGGAACAGTGACAAAAATCCTAACTTTGTAATAAACAATTAAAGTAGTCTTTTTACCTGTGGAGATTCGACGGAGCAGCTATGGTGAATTGGACGAAGCAGCGACAAAGAGGCCATCAAGCGTGACGGTTACGAAGTATTAAAATTGCTTTAACAAGGTAGATCTCATTTGAAAGAAGAATTCATGTTCATCTCACTGGTACTTTTAGTTTCACAAATCACTCAGCAAATCATCGGATATCTTGATTGGAGTAGATGGAGAAATAAGGTTTTTCTCCTCTGGAAATGTGCAGGAAGAAGAAGAATGAAAAGTGCCACAACAGTGAAATAAGGGTAAAAAGTGGGAAAATACTCTATTCTCCCGCCACTTTTTAGTCTAATTCTTCAATTCCAGCTCTCCCTCGGAATTGAGAAAGGAGGAAAAACCTCTCTATTCCGCTCCTCTATTCTCACTCATTGTTTTTCTGTTCGGCAAGAATAATTCTTTAATTCCATTAATTTCCCTTATTCCAACCCTGCCGAACAAGCCCAAAGAGATACGGAACAAGAGATATTGTTCCGTAGAGTTACTAGATTTGAACCGTTCCTTTTAACTTGGCACAAATCTCAAAGCCCAAAAATACTGCCCCCTATTGCAACCCAAATCTCAAACCAGTTGAGATTTAATCTCAAACCGTAAAGTGATTTACGATGATCATCTACAATACTACGGAGGATACGGATTTCATAAAAAGACGATTAAAAAATTAGACGCGGAGAGTCGCACCTTAGTGCAGTGGTACAAACAATTATAAACCCTTCGTTCCACAAACAAAAAAAAAAAAATTCAAAATCGAAGCGGCCCATTTATATAAAAATCCTTAAATGGGCCGAAATTCTGATCCGGGCTCTAATCAAATTTTGCCTTGATAATATCGAAATTTTTTGCCTTCAGAAAAAATAAAATAGAGAAAAAGATATTAAAAAAAGAGAGTTAATTTTCTATTTGTCCTTCAAAACTTGTTCAGTTTTCTATTTATCCTTCCACTTTTTGGTATATTTAATTTACCCTTGAACTCTTATTTTCTTTTTCTATTTAACCATAGAGTTATATCTTCTATGGTACTAGAATCTGACTATATCTAAATGTTGAAAATATAAACTTGTTTACCTCAAAGCCTGATTATAGATGATAAATTGCGGAATTACTGTGCCTGAAAAAAAAATATGATGACCATAGTTGATTATTCGTTAGTAGTGATAAAATGTTGATTATTCATCCTGTATTAAAATCTTGAATCTAAATATTCAACTAGTTAGTTTCATTGATAGTACCATTAGAACAGTTACTCTTCACCAGTACCTTCTTGAGGTTACGGCCAAATGTCTCCAAAAAAATAAAGTACTTTTTTTTTCTATGTATTTCTTTTTGTGGGGATAGTACCATCATATTTAGTTTGATTGTAGTTATGTTCTTGCATCAAAATTTCATGAGGTTTAAGTACTACACGCTCATGGAAGCGTATTCTCTGCGGAGTTTTTTCGTGCAGAGTTTTTAATCTGGTCCGTTCGTTTCAGATCGGACGGACCCGATTAAAAGCTCCGCAAATTTTGAGAATTTTTTTTTCAATTCGGACAAGATCTGATCTGTTCCATCCGACCCGAAACGAATAAACCAGATTAAAAGCTTTTTAATATGGAGAGAGCATTACGTCATGATTTTGAGAGAGGAACAAAGAACATTAGCAGAATTCATGGAGCATGGCACAGTTCAAAAGAGATATTTTTCACAAGCGCAACAGGGGCTTGCGCAGTAGAGATCTCACAAGGAGTCAAAGCTACTGCCATTTTATGTTTTCGTTTATATCTTTTACTAATCTCATATTTCACTTATTTTGATTTTTATTTATTTTACCTTTCCTTGATTTTGTGCTCATTCTCTTAGCCAAAACTGATTTGCCATTTTTGGCACAGACTATTGTACCAGTATCCTATCAATACAATGGGGCATAACCAAAAATAAAAAATAAAATAAAATAAAATAGAGAAGGGTACTTTTGTCTTTTATTATTTTAATCAGAGATTTAATTATAGTTAACTCATAATTAATGTGTAGTGGGTAAAAAAGAAAGTGCTTTTAAAGTTAAGGGGTAAATAAGATAAATTGAAGAGTTTAGGTGTAATAAGAAATTAGAAAAGTATGTGAGGGTATACAAAAAAAATTAAACTAATAGACGTGTTCGGATGTCATGAGATTACGGAATGGGAATAAGAATTCACTTTTGAAAAAGTAGGAACCCACGGGTATGGAATGCACGGGATTAATTATGAGAATATGACAAAATGAGTGTTCGTTTGAATCATGGGATTAATTGAGAGAATTTTTTATTTATTTTAAAATATGTATATTTATTTAATTGTTTTAGTTTAGTTTAGTTATACATGATTTTTTATTTAATTATTATTTTTAAATAGTATAGCGTTATGTATTGATTTTAATCAATTAAGTTAAAGTTAGTTTAATATTAAAAAGCAATTAAATATAAAATTACAATGAAAAAAAAAACTGTCATGCCACCATCTAATTATTTAGACCAATAATATATTGTAAATTTAATATTTTAATGGGTTGTAAATTGTAACATTTGCTAAACATATATATTTTTTTAAATTATATCAATGAAATTAAATAAAATTGATTAAATAATAATATTAAAAAGATGAACCATTTCTAATAAAAAAAAATATTACTAAAATGATACAAACAAAATAAGAAAAAACAATTAAAAACGTTTAAAAAAATAAACATTTAAAATATCTAATGACAAAAATAAAAATAAAAAACAGTTTACAAACATTTGCAAAAAAAAAATTATCAGAAACATTTAATCTAATGTATAGCATATAATTTCTTGCTCTAATATCATAAAAATTATTAGAGCACCAGACCAAAGAATAAAAATTCCGCATGTATATTTCTTGAATCTTATTGTTTCGACATAATAAATTGTATCGGAGCATATATATTGTGCTTCTTGGTAATTAAATAGTTGACATTAAAATATTTGATTTTTATGCTTTGAAATTTATGTAATTACAAAAGAAAAAACCGTTTTTTTTTTCCTACCACCCTCAAAAATCAGAATTAAATGAATACCATTCGAAAAATCGGAATTCAGATTCCGCCACGTTCGCACCGTGGATCTGCGAACGGGTTGACCCGTCCGCAGATCCACGGTGCGAACGGATCGGTGCGCAGATCCACAGTGCGAACGGGTCACTCGAGCGGATCATGACGCGAGCGGGTCAAAGTGAGCTTGTCAGTGCACAGATCAATGGGTCGGTGCGCAGATCCACGGTGCGAGCGGGTCAGGCGAGCGGGTCAGGGCGTGAGCGGGTCAGTCCGCAGATCCATTTCGCGAACGGGTTGGCGATCCGTCCGCAGATCCACGGTGCGAACGTGACGGAATCTGAAATCTGATTATTCGGATGGTATTCATTTAATTCTGATTTTTGAGGGCGGTAGAAAAAAAAAAAAAACGGTAAGAAAAAAGAATCCGGAACCGGGACACAGAATTAGTCTTATCCCACTCAAGTGTATGATTGTATCGAAAATGACATGATACAGCCGAGGAAATATTTTAGAAAAAAAAATTGACAGCCGAACACCTAACTGGGTTTATAATGCCTAAACCCATCAAAATTCACAGAGGAAATTGACATCCGAACACGCCTAAGTGTCTCCTTCCCATTCCCAGCTTCTCCTCACTTCTAGTTCTCACTGTGCAACGACCTGATCCCATGGCGACGATCTCCAAATCGGCCGTGGCGCTCCCCTTCTCCGCTGGTTCCTTTGGTAATTTTCTCAACTTCTCTTATCTTTCTATGGATGTATTCCATTTAGCTGGCTTTTGTTGTATATTTTGGATTTAAATGCGCATCGATTAGAAATTCGATTTTTCTTTCCCAATTCCTCGTGATTGTACGAAATAGATCTACTAATTGTACGAAATAGGTGTTACGATTAATTTTGATGGGTACGCTAGAAAAATGATAAATGCTTTTATAATCATTTTAGTGATTTTTAATTGGTTGTCATTTCACCTGGTATGCAAATAGAATCATATCCTTGTTGTATCTCATCCTCTTTCTTGGATATCTCGTGTCAGGTTCGTCTTCCAAACCCTTTCATCCTCTGAAATGTGGGCCCGCTAATGTATCATTCAGAGGGAAAGGGAACGTTGGGATGAGAAAGCCAACCACCATCCAAGCAACGTCATACAGGTACCATAAAATGATGGCTGGTATGTGTACTTGGTAGTTGAGTTTCCGTCAATATGGCGTAATTGTATTTCAACTATATATTTCTTTTTCATATTTAATTCCCTGTTTAAATTAAATAATTTCCATTTGGGGGTGAGAAGAACACTTAATGAAAGTATTTTTGGTCCTGCCTTTTGTAAAGAACCCAATTTGAGAAGGCATGTCTTACGACTACATAATCATTTTGATATTCACTGGTACCTGTATAAGCATCGTTTTAATATTGCTTATGTGGTACTAAAACAGGCAATCTGATCTGCTCGATAGTGCTGGCATGTTTGTTGGAGGTTTCATACTTGGTGGGCTTATCATAGGAGCTCTTGGTTGTGTCTATGCTCCTCAGGTAAATAATAATATTTACCTTTCTCTTGCCTTGTTGAAATGTAACATGTCATACATACCTCTCCAGACTTCTGATTGGATTGATAATATCCATCTGTTAGTAGGTGGTATGTTAAATCACAGTTCAGTACTTCTAAGCACTGTACTGTGGTCCTGCTTCAAAATAGAACTACGTTGCATGTGCAGAACGTGCATATATGGTAGTAACTATCATCAGATTATGTTTTAATGATATGTTACACAAAATCACAACAAACTTTTTAAGATACATGGGGAAAGCCCTTAACGGTGGTTTGATAGTTTCCCTGATACATATTTACAGTTCAGATATTACAATTAACAGGCAATTAAGAAAGAAGAATATATTTGTTTCTAGGGATTATTGCAGTTGTGTAATATTTGTTGTGATAATTGTGTGAACACTTAATATCTGCTACAAATATCAGATTGTGTAATATTTGTTGTGATAATTGTACGAACACTTAACTTTATATAATTCTAGAAGGAAGAATATATTTGTTTTTCTTCCTTCTAGAAGAAGTTTGCAAATGACAATTCTCCTTAAATAAATCTGGCGTGGGGGATTATCACAGTTATTTTCATTTTAATTAATGCTAATTGTGTTGGAAAGTGAACATGTGTTGAGGTTTATGTCACTAATTTGATCATGATAGAAAAAAATTAAGGAAGTTTTCTGTAATTTAGCCTTATGTTAATATAGTAGCAAGCAGTGAAGCTTTTTCTGTTGCCTCCCTAAAAGTACCTATTTCTCATTGAGTTATTCTCTTAAATTCAGTTGTGATTGGGGTTGTAAAATTTTAAATCCAGATAAGCAGAGCCGTGGTTGGAGAAAAGAGGCAAATACTCAAGAAACTGCCCAAATTTATGTACAATGAGGGAAAGGATCTAGAGGTAACTTCTATCCCCTTTTTTTGCTGCCCCAATTTTGTATCATTACCGTATCTAAAAGTACACTGTACCTTGCTGGTATGTGCATAATGAGTTATTAATCTTATGGGCTTGTTAAACAAAATCTGAGGTGAAAATCTTGCATAAACTATTAGAGGAAAGGACGTAAAAAAGGAAGAAAAAAAGACATCTTTCCATTCATCAATAAAAGATTATGACTATTGAAACTGATATTAACAATTACAAAAGTTTGAATTGATTTCAATCTTGTATTCACATAATCTATGTTGAGTTGTGTTGATGGTTTCTTAGGTTGTATATAGGTCTTATAGGAGCCCAAGTACAGATGCTTTACAGCTTTATGCATGCAATTTTTCTTTTTTTATTTATCAAGTTGTTATCTGCACGGATACCTTCTTTTCACTTAATTTTAAATTTGTAAACTTGATTGTAGAAAACAAGAAAGGTTATACTGGACAAGATCGGTCAATTGAATGCGGAGCTTGATAATGTTATGCGCTCATCGAGTAAACCTCAACACTAAGGGCTTGTTCGGCCGACAAATGGGAATGGGCGCGGGCACGGGATTTGAACTGAAAAACACTGTTCCCGTGGGAAAAAAAAAATTCAGTTGAACTGAATTTTTTTTTTCCCACGTGAATAGTGAATCGGCCGAACAGGCCCTAAATGTTGTTAATCAGGATAAACCAATGTTGTAATTAATGGTATGCGCTATTTTAAAAAAAAATTATGTCTTCCATGTCGCCATGGGCGGATCTATGTATTGATAGGGGTGCTAAGCCACCCTATAATTTTAAAAAAAAATTATGTGTATGTTGAAATGTAAAAAAATTATGTATATGTTGAAATGTAATTGATTTTTTTTAATTTTATTATATAATACAGCCTCTCTCATAAAATATCAAATATATACTCGTAATCAAGTGGTTAAAGTTCTATTTTGTGGTTATGTAGACTTTGGTTTAAATCCCATTCACTGTATATTGTGCATTTTTAAGTTTCAACCACCATATCAAGATTTTTTAGTCCACTCCTACATATCGTTACTGATATTTCGTCGTCCCCTTCTCTTTCCACCACGTATTCTGTCACGATATCGTATTTCCAGTTAAGGATTTCCGGGTCCCAATTGAAACCCACTTTCATGGCCATTGTCTCTCCGCCTACGTCTGAAGGGAGGTTTGAGTTTTTTGGGAAACAAGTTCCCGGATCAACCGCGAAGCTAATTTGCAGGTTGAAAGAAAGAGATTTGGTGGAGCTTAAACCCGTTATGGAAAAGAGTTTTCCAATTTAGAGAATCAAGAGATTTGAAGCAGGAGATACTATTTTTATTTTTGCTACTGGTACATGTATATTTTTTTCTCAACCGCGAAGTTGATTTGCGGGTTGAAAGAAAGATATTTGGTGGAGCTTAAACCCATTATGGAAAAGAGTTTTCCAATTTAGAGAATCAAGGGATCTGAAGCAGTAGATACTGTTTTTATTTTTGCTACTGGTACATGTATAATTTTTTCTCAGCCGCGAAGTTGATTTGCGGGTTGAAAGAAAGATATTTGGTGGAGCTTAAACCCGTTATGGAAAAGAGTTTTCCAATTTAGAGAATCAAGGGATCTGAAGTAGTAGATACTGTTTTTATTTTTGCTACTGGTACAACTATAATTTTTTCTCAAGCTTTCATATTCTCTCACTTTCAATAGAGTGTTTATCTGACTGCCATATATCAATTTACTGCTAGTGCTTCAGAAAATTTCATATTATTTGGGCTTGCTTATTAGAAGTTTTTAATTTGTTTAATCATTTTGTCCTTATCTTATTCTTTGGTGACAATACAATCCGAATTTTTATTATTAAATAAACAAACTATTCAAATATGTGTTTACACACACACACAAAAAACCTATTTTCTTAATGTAGCAGTGAAAAAATAATTTGTTGAATAGATATGTTAATTTTATTACGATATTCAAATTATATTTGTATTTATATTCATATTTGGATATTCGTTTAATATCCGATTCAAATTCAAATCCGTTTAATATTCAATTCATATTCGTGTTCAAAAAATAAAAATAAACACAAATAGAGTTTGTGTAAGACTTAGGTGCTATTGATAGCATAAGGTCATCTGTGCTACGGTCTTAAAAACTTATCGAATAAACTTCAAACTTCGATTTAAGTAGCTCAGTAAATTTGTTATATAATGAACTTGTAAAATACTAAATTTTACTATTTTTTATGATTTATGAAAGATGGCAAAAAATAACATATTTTAGATCATTTTTTGTCATCTTTCATAAATAATAAAAAAATAATATTTTACAAATTTATTATATAACTGATTTATTAAACTATTTAAATTAAATTAAAAATTTATACGATAAATTTTTGAGACCGTTACATGGATAACTTATGATATCCATAACGAGATTGACTACTATACTTCCATAAGCATATGAGGGCATATGTTTATAAGTCATTTTTGCGTTTTCAATGTTAAAATGGTTCATCTGAAGCGCTCAACATGTTCTCCATATTAATGTATTTGGAGACCAAATTTTATATTTTTTTTGAAACTTTTTTACTATTTTTTCCAGAATTTTTCAAGACAGGGTTTTTCGTATTATTTTATTATTACTTTTAATATTTTTATGACTATTTTGAAAAATTCAAAAAAAATATTAAAAAAATATTAAAAAAATATAAAATTTGATCTCCAAACACATTCTAGTATGGAGAACATGTTGAGTGCTTCAGATCAACCATTTAGACATTGAAAACGCAAAAATAATTTATAAGCATATGCCCTCGTATAAATAGAAGTAGAATAACCAACCTCTATCCATAACAACCAAGCAGTACCAGATCCGTATCCTATCCTTTCTCACCCGTAAATTATAAACCCTACAGTCCACACAAAGACAAACAATTCAAAATCGAAGCGGCCCATTTATATAAAAAAAGCCTTAATGGGCCGAAATTCTGATCCGGGCTCTAATCGAATTTTGCCTTGATAATATTGAAATTTTTTGCCTTCAGAAAAAATCAAATAGAGAAAACGGATAATTAAAAAAAAAATTAAACTGATAAGCGTCTCCTTCCCATTCCCAGCTTCTCCTCCCTTCTCACTGTGCAACGACCTGATCCCATGGCGACGATCTCCAAATCGGCCGTGGCGCTCCCCTTCTCCGCTGGTTCCTTTGGTAATTTTCTCAACTTCTCTTATCTTTCTATGGATGCATTCCATTTAGCTGGCTTTTGTTGTATATTTTGGATTTAAATGCGCATCGATTAGAAAATTCGATTTTTCAGAACTCAATTTGAACCGGAACTGTTCAGGCTCTGTTTAGTAGATCTACTAATTGTACGAAATAGATGTTGATTTCTAGAACTGGGTTAGTATGTTTAATTTGAGTGGATTTTTCTCAAATCCTGTACATTTAATTTTGATTGGTACCCTAGAAAAATGATAAATGCTTTTATAATCATTTTAGTGATTGTTAATTGGTTGTCATTTCACCTGGTATGCAAATAGAACCATATCCTTGTATCTCATCCTCTTTCTTGGATATCTCGTGTCAGGTTCGTCTTCCAAACCGTTTCATCCTCTGAAATGTGGGCCCGCTAATGTATCATTCAGAAGGAAGGGGAACATTGGGATGAGAAAGCCAACCACCATCCAAGCAACATCATACAGGTACCATAAAATGATATTCTTAGTGGGGAATTGCATTATTATGGCTGGTATGTGTACTTGATAATTGAGTTTCCGTCAATATGGCGTAACTGTATTTCAACTATATATTTCTTTTTCATATTTAATTCCCTGTTTAAATTAAACAATTTCCATTTGGGGGTGAGAACACTCAATGAAAGTTCTTTTGGTCCTGGCTTTTGTAAAGTACCCAGTTTGAGAAGTCATGTCTTACTACTACTGTACTACATAATCATTTTGATATTCACTGGTACCTGTATAAGCATCGTTACCTATTGCTTATGTTGTACTAAAACAGGCAATCTGATCCGCTCGATAGTGCTGGCATGTTTGTTGGAGGTTTCATACTAGGTGGGCTTATCATAGGAGCTCTTGGTTGTGTCTATGCTCCTCAGGTAAATAATAATATTTACCTTTTTCTTGCCTTGTTGAAATGTAACATGTCATTCATACCTCTCCAGACTTCTGATTGGATTGATAATATCCATCTGTTAGTACGTGGTATGTTAAATTGTAGTTCAGTACTTCTAAGCACATTTTTATATGCTTGGTTGACTGTAATTTTGCCCTTAACTGTACTTTGGTCCTCCTTAAATTATAAAAGGAAACCACAAAAATCTGGAAATAATTACCAGAGGAAGATTCTATGTGTCTTTGCTTGTGGAGTTGTTTTTGCTTCAAAAATAGAACTATGTTGCATGTGCAGAACATGCATATATGGCAGTAACTATTATCAGATTATGTTTTAATGATATGTTACACAAAATCACAACAAACTTTTTAAAATACATGGGGAAAGCCCTTAACAGTGGTTTGACAATTTCCCTGATACATATTTACAGTTCAGATATTACAATTAACAGGCAATTAAAAAACAAGAATATATTTGTTTTGAGGGATTATTGCAGTTGTGTAATATTTGTTGTGATAATTGTATGAACACTTATTATCTGCTACAAATATCAGATTGTGTAATATCTGTTGTGATAATTGTACGAACACTTAACTTTATATTCTTCTAGAAGGAAGAATATATTTGTTTTTCTTCCTTCTAGAAGAAGATTGCAAATCACAATTCTCCTTAAATAAAGCTAGCGTGGGGATTATCACAGTTATTTTCATTTTAATTAATGCTAATTGTGTTGGAAAGTGAACATGTGTTGAGGCTTATGTCACTAATTTGATCATGATAGGAAAGAATTAAGGAAGTTTTCTGTAATTTAGCCTTATGTTAATATACTAGCAAGCAGTGAAGCTTTTTCTGTTGCCTCCCTAAAAGTACCTAATTCTGATTGAGTTGTTCCCTTAACTTCAGTTGTGATTGGGGTTGTAAAATTTTAAATCCAGATAAGCAGAGCCGTGGTTGGAGAAAAGAGGCAGCTACTCAAGAAACTGCCTAAATTTATGTACGATGAGGAAAAGGATCTGGAGGTAACTTCTATCCCCATTTTTTGTATCATTACCGTATCTAAAAGTACACTGTACCTTGCTGGTATGTGCATAACGAGATATCAATCTTATGGGCTTGTTAAACAAAATCTTAGGTGAAAATCTTGCATAAAAGATAGAAAAGAAGACATCTTTCCATTCATCAATAAAAGATTATGACTATTGAAACTGATATTAACAATTACAAAAGTTGAATTGATTTCAATCTTGTATTCACATAATCTATGTTGAGTTGTGTTGATGGTTTCTTAGGTTGTATATAGGAGCCCAAGTACAGAAGCTTTACAGCTTTAGGCATGCAATTTTTCTTTTTTATTTCTCAAGTAAGTTGTTATCTGCACGGATACCTTCTTTTCACTTAATTTTAAATTATAAACTTGATTGTAGAAAACAAGAAAGGTTCTACTGGACAAGATCGGTCAATTGAATGCGGAGCTTGATAATGTTACTTTTAAGCTTCAGCAATTAGAGTACATCTGATGAAGTCTTTCTTTCAGGATTTAGTATGTTCTTTGCAATCTGATAAATTTACAGATTCAATCCGTTATTGCCTTTGTTTGTATGTCAGGAAACAACTTTAGTTAATTTGTGAAATATAATTGTTGAGGTCGGAAGTTTTACTTCTAAAAATAAAGCATTTCTGTGATGATAAAAGTATTTTGTTTCTGAAATTTACGTATAATAAAGTCCTCGTGTAAGTTTAAATGTGAAATTGGTGCTCCAAAGCTTTTATTGGGCCATTTATTTTTCTCAAGTTTTTTTTTTCTTTTTTATTTTTCACTGTGAGCCGTATTATTTCCATCATTGGAAAATTTTAGTTTCAGGGAGTAGCAAAACATTATTGGTTAATTTTAGTTTTGGGCTTAATCTCTCATATAACGATTTTTGTTTATCAATTTTTAGCCTCCATGCACATTTGGTTTCACCTATAATTTAACTCAATAATTTTTTTATTGGTTAGTAATTTTTTTTAAGAGTGTATTGTCTTATTTAAGATATACTTTGACAAGTATATCTTTGGTAATTATTCCCTAGTTCTGGGTTAGATTGATAATTTTTTATTCAGTGTTTCTGGACCTACCATGGAAAGTTGTCGTTACAATAATGATAGCAGATCCATATTTTTTGAAATTAAGTATATAATAGTACGGGAAGCTTGTTGACACTGTAAAACTCCTATTACCAGGTCTCTGTCCAAAAACATCTAATGAGAAACTTTGTTGTTTTTATAAAAATTTATGAATTCAGATTAACTTTGTTTTTTTTTAATATGTAAAATGATATTATTTTATTTATTTTTCATTATGTAAGAGTATGCTATTTTTATTGTTTCATTTTTATCTAATATGCAATTAGTTAATGGGTTTGAACTCGATAAGTTATTTTAACCTGATTCCTGCTCTTTCTTGATAAAAATTTTACGTCCGCCCCTGCTTACCAAGAGTATATACTATTTAGTTTGAATCTATCATTTCTGATTCACTTCTAAATGTTAACAGAATTTAATCAATACAGAGAATATTGAAAGGACAACCAAACAAATTAAACTCTGTTGGCAGTGGCATTGTCAGAAAAGATGAGATGGATGGCATTATTGTGATGTAAAGCATTGTAATGCTTGATTGAAGTTTTTGTTGTGGGGTCATGTTCTATGTTCTGGAAAGTTGTTGGGTCTTTTACATACATCTGATCTGTTCCATTTCCAATTCAGAGAGCATTAACACATCAACTTAAAATGTTGTTTCTGTTGAAGAGGGATGAAAACAAAGCTAAGGATGCAGTTTTAAGTTGTATTATTTATTTTCTTTTATAAAAAGAATGAAGAATATTGTTAACTCCAGCAACTATTTTCTTATTAATTAATTAATTGTTTCTGGCACAAATTAGACCTTTGTAAATATTTTTCTCATTTATAATTAAAATTAGTTAGTGGTGTTCTTGCCCTCTGACCTTAAAAAAAAAAAATTACAAAAAAAGGCATAGTCATTATACACGTTTTATAGGAACAAAGGGGGTTAAATGTCATGAACAATGTCATTAATGATTCACTAATAATGTCGGCAAATTTGACAACAAACAACAACTTGTTATAGATTTTCATGTGTGGCGATAAAGAAATGTAACAGTTAACATACCGGATCAGTATCCACTTTTTTATTTATTAATTTTATTGCTCATCTTCCCTTCAAAATTAGCACCCAAGAAAGAAACCCTGTATTCATAGTATTGCACATGGAAAGCTTCATTCTCAGATAATATTTTTTTTAACCACAAGTGCTCAGTTAAACAGAAAGGAAAAGAGAAAAAAATCCACATTTTAAAAAGAAGTCAAAGTTCATGTTAAAGTAGGGGTGGCAAAAAAAGCTTGTAGCTCATGACTCGATCGTGACTCACATTTGACTCGCTCGCTTACAGCTTGGTCGTTACTTGATCAAGCTATTAACAAACTAGCTCGCCACTAGCTTAGTCCATAATTAACGAGTTCAAACTGGGGCCTAGCTTGCTCACTAGCTCGGTTAGGCATCAATTTGTGAATTTGTATGAATTAGTGTGCATTTTATACTGTCTAACTCGGTTCAGCTCGATTCGAAAAGTTTGTAGAATTTATTTTCTTCTTAAAACAAGATACAGCGAGCTAGCTTGCGAGTTAGCTCGGGCTGACTTGTGATGAGTTCAAACTGAGGTTTTAGCTCAGATATCCTAAGTCCAGCTCGCTCGGCTGTAACTCAGTCAAAAATTAATAAACTGAGTTAGGATTTAACTTGGACTGAGCCAGCTCGTTAACACCCCGGCTGAAGTATTAATGCATACAAATGCCATGTCAGGTACGAAGCATAAAATGTACGAAGCATAAAATGCCATGTCAGGTACGAAGCATAAAATTCCATGCCAGGTACATCACAGTAAAACTTTCAGTTGAAGTATTTAAATTTCATAAAATGCCATCTCCTTTTTTCTTATTACTATGCCAAGATTTTTGTATAAACTTAACAATCATTTTAAAATTCTCCGTGACTTTACAAGATAGTACAAGTTGGATTTATGATTTAGTTGTATTCTAAATAATGTAACTTTTTTTTACTCTTCCAACAATAATTTGGGGCTCAGTATGAAAGTCACAAAGATAAGGCATAGTCGTTAAACGACTTGGGGTGGCAATGAGCTGGCTCGTCACGAGTTGGGTTCAGCTTGAACTCGTTACGAGCTGGTTTGTACGAGTCACAAGCGAGCTGATTTTAGAAGTCCGAGCTAAAATTTCAATTTGAAATCGTCACAAGTTTGATCGAGCTAGCTCGCGAGCTGACGAGTTGGCTCGATGGGTCTGAATAGATTTTGTTTTAAGAAGAAAATAAATTCTATAAATTTTTCAAACCGAGTTGAACTGAGCTGGACCGAGCTGGGCAGTATAAAATGCACACAAATTGATGCCTAGCCAAGCTGGAGAGCAAGCTAGGCCCCAACTTGAACTTGTTAATTATGGATCGAGCTAGTGGCGAGCTGGCTCGTTAATAGTTTGGTCCAGTAACGAGCGAGTCAGATGCAAATCACGATCCAGCCACGAATTTCATTGTTCATTAATGGTTCACTAATGATGTCGGCAAATTTGACAAGAACTTCTTATAGCTTTTCATTCCTTGCGGTAAAGAAATAAATAGTTAAATTTTTTAACAATATATAATTAGAGAATCTAAAAAATTAAATAAATAATTGCTCTAAAATGAGTGAGGAAAATTTTGCTCATTATTAATTTAAACCGATTCCTAATTGACACATAACAATATGGTATCATATGTGAAATGAGATCCGGTGCTCTTCAAACTTCTACTCTCTCCCTGCTATTATCTCTCTCATGTGATTCTCTCTCTCTTTCCTCTTCTTTGAAGAGAGATATAGAGAAGAAATAATAACATGATATTGCTTTTTCTAGCAAGAAAAAAAATGGATACGGATCCATCACATGTGGGGAGGATTTTAGCCAATTTTTAATTGACGCATGACATTCACCTTTCATTTAATCAATGAGTTTAATGGTGTTAATTTCCTCAATAATAAATCACAATTTTATGTTAATAAACATCTTTTTATTTAATTAATTAATTATGTCGTCCGTCTCTTAATTATGAACGATAAGATAAGAGAATAGCAAAAGAAAAAACCTAAAAGAAGCGCTAATACATAAAATTTTTTTTATAAATTTGTATATTTAATCAAATTAAATCACGTAATTAATTTATTTTAACAGAATTTTGTGAGATACAGTTAAAAAAGTTATACTGTTTAAACTCATTAATTAATTAATTAGATGAAAGATGAATAATGACGGATGAAAGAGGGCAGATATGAAGTCTTAAGTACACGCTGGCTTTCTTTAGAACACACAAAACAAATTAATAAAGAGATTAAATTAATGAGCATATCAAATCAAATTTCTACCAAATCGAACAATAGAAATCTCAGTACTGTTCTACCAAATCCAAACACATGGCCTCAATATTAATTAGGTGATTAATTTTGACAGGAACTGAGCATGAACAAACAAACAACTTATCATTAATTAGGGGGTTTCTAGCTATTGCTAATTTTTCTGGTTGGTTCATTGTATTCCTAACAATTGAAGCTCATGTACAAGGAAAAAATTTAAATATATTTCTTTGATATGTGCAACGCTAAAAACTAAAAATGGAAAAACACGCTGGAGAATATATATATATATATATATATATATAAAAGATTTGGCTAATATGCTATGGGTAGCTAAGAGGCCTCCCGTGCTACAGCTCAATATTCGACTTTTCAAAATCCTAACGGTCGATCCGAACCGTTCATCTTGTTCTCCATATTAATATGTGTTTGGAGACCAAATTTTACA
This sequence comes from Carex rostrata, assembly GCF_964058835.1. NCBI lineage: Eukaryota > Viridiplantae > Streptophyta > Magnoliopsida > Poales > Cyperaceae > Carex > Carex rostrata. The sequence continues at coordinate 12,936,244 of NC_135924.1, forward strand.
TTTTTTGGAATTTTTTTACTATTTTTTACTATTTTTTTAGATTTATTGAATATCGCTGTTTTTTATGGTCCAGATTTGTCTGAAAAACAGCGATTTTCAATAAATCTAAAAAAACAGTAAAAAATTTCCAAAAAAATGTAAAATTTGGTTTCCAAGCACATATTAATATGGAGAACAAGATGAACGGTTCGGATCGACCGTTAGGATTTTGAAAAGTCGAATATTGAGCCGTAGCACAGGAGGCCTCTTAGCTACCCATAGCACCGTAGTCAAGTCCTATATATATATATATATATATATATATATATACTAGTAATCGTGTCCGTGCACAGCAATGGGAGCAAATTATGTAGTAGAAAATATTAAGGTCCTTAATAAGGAGGAGAGATAATTTAAATCAAATTTGTAGAGAAAAATAGTTAAATACTACTGGGATCATATGCGGCGCGACCAATGCATACTTAAGTGTTGAAGCTCATAATTTGGAAAATTCATTTATGTGCGATCTGAAAATTCAACGGCTGAGCATCATTCCGAAAAAAAAAACAGTAAATCAGGACCCTTGCAGGATCTAGACATTAAGCTCCTTAATAAGGAGGAGAGATAATACAGCCAAGCCAGTTGATTGATGCAATTCTGCACCTTGTCCTGCCCCAAAGTTGGCTGTAGGACCCCCTGTTGCATTGAGCTTAAATGTACATGAAAATGAGCTCATGAGCCGAGTTGAGTCGGGCTAGATAAAGGTTGAACACAGCTTGTGTCAAAAGTTTAGGGGCAGGTCAATGTTTGTAAGCTTTTAAATTGAGGCACAAACTATTATATGTGGATTAACAATGGCATAGTGGAGCCGGCTCCGTTACGGAGCGACACAATTACGGCATGGAACAACACAGCATCAACACGTGTGACTGTTACATGATGTGACTCGCGTGTCGCGTATTGTGGACATTTTTTAAAAATTTGACACAGCACGTCACGCGAAAGATCTGATCACAGCACGGCACGACACGTGGTCACACAAGTCACGTGTAATTATAACCGTTAGATCTTGATTAAATGGTGAATCTTGAATAAACCAAACTAAATTATGAAAAAAATAATTAAACGTGACAAACGTGACCATGTTTGAATATGGTGTGACATGCATATCGTGGTCACCTTCAACATTTAGATTACAATATATATAACTGTTCACTTAATCACAGCACGGCACCTTTTTTACGTATATATCATTCTATATACAGTACACACTGAAACACTGTATCATTAATATGAGGTCATAAGTTTCAAACCCAGATAGAAAAAATTATTTATTCTAATAACAAATGTATTAAATAGTTTGATGGTTTAACCTCTGACCTCTACTCAAAAAAAAAATATATATATATCAAATCCTAACGAAATTTTAATTATGATTCTCGAACATCATGTTATCTAATAACACCGTTCACTTTATTTCATGATCATTTTAATTACTTGTTTATATATTTACAGATTTGTAAACTTGAACTGAGAACAAAAAAATTTCAATTCATTTTTTACGTACATATCATTCTAAAAACAGTACACAGTGAAACGCTGTGGTTGGCTGATTAAACTATAAAAAAGGACAATTATTAGCTTTTTGAAGGCTATCAATGAAAGCAGGTGCAGAAGCATGTACCATTTCATCTGTCACCTACCTACTCCCACAGTATCTGTTCACTGATTGCACGCCTAATTTGGCTTTTTATTATTTTTTTTTTTTTGTTTTCTTCCTAATTTGTTAGAGATCCTGCACATTCAAAGGAACTGACCCATGTAATTCTCAATTCAAAATTATTTTAACCCTAAATTCTTTAATAGTAATCGGATCCACTCCGCAGTGACTCTGGAGGCAGGAATTTTCTGCACCCCAGGGAGGCAAGAGATCTAGTTCCACATTCAAAACAAAATTTTGCAAACATGTCCTATCAAAATCTCCGAATTCTTTTTAATTATCATTTAGAAAAAATAGATGGAGTCAACATAAGTTAGAAAAAAATAATGTTAATAATTATTGTTTTATGAGACTTTAGATAATGTTAATAATTAGTAAAAATATAAAATATAATTTTTTAAATAAAGAAATACTATGTATGATAGTTTTTGTTATAGTTACGCTATACGCGATAGCTTTTGCTTCATATTGAATACAAATTCTGTATGCAGCAAAAGCAGACAGCGAACTGGTTTCCGTTAGAAATTGTAACATGATATGATATATTGATTTAACAATTAATGGGTCCGGTTAATGGATCACGTTAGAATTTTTAACCCAGTTCGATTGTATAGATTTGATAATTAATGGGTCCTGTTAGAAATTTTTTTTTAGGAAAATCGACAGCAATCAACACAATATTTTAAATTAAAATAATCAGGGTTATATAACTGATTTTTTTTTTACATTTTATTGACTAATTGAACATATAAATATTAAACAAATACAGGGTTTAATATTGATAGATATGGGTCTTTAATTCGATTAAAACATATTTTTAAAGATAAATTCATAATCCGATCCGAATTAATAAACGATTTACTCAAAATTTAAATCCATACCCGAACCGACCAAATCATAGCCCGATAAAACACAAGATGGGTTAGATGGTTGGACAGGTTGAAATAAAATTTAATACATAACAAAAACAAAATTACAAGAATTGAGAGGTTAATAAGATAAATTTAAGTTTTTAGAAATAAATAAAAAACCGTACAAATTAATAATTATGGCCATGCCCTCTTGCTTTCTTTAAACCAAAATTATAGGGCATTTATTATATTTTTCTAATTTCAACAAATTGAATTAAATTGAAAGGGTATTGGCAATGAGAAAGGTGTAGGTCCGATGCCCATCGGACCTAGTTTGGTTCCGATGGGCAGATATACCGTCTAATTTCAGAATTTGTGCGCACAAATATTAAAGTAGACGCGAAAATTCTGACGCGAATGCTAAAATCAATCCAACGGTAAGTGAACCCGTTAGAACCAAAGTAGATCTGATGCCCATCGGACCTACTCTGTTTCCATTGGCAATAGGCTTCTTCTTTTTTTTTAATCAAAATGTGAAGTCGGAGATCTTAGTTGGTTGTCGGTTGATTTACATTCACACCGTACACAAATTAATTAAAAACCATGTTCTGAAAACGACTAACGGTCCATATTTAATTGCTAACTATTCATAGTTTGGAACGGTACGTTTACACATGATGACATGGGGGAAATTATCTATAGAAATTATTAAATTCATTTGTACATAAACAGAAAGAATACTTAATTTCGAACAAATCTAGAAAGATCTGATTCGATGAGTCCGATCCAAATATATGGATCGGACTCAATAGTCCAAATCCATCGATATATATATATATATATAGTTAGGCTGGGGTGCTATGGATAGCATAGTGGCATCTATGCTACGGCTCAATATTTGAGTTTTCAAAATTCAAACAGTCGATCCGAACCGTTCATCTTATTCTCCATATTAATATCTGCTTGGAGACCAAATTTTACATTTTTCTGAAATTTTTTACTATTTATTAAGTATTTTACAAAATTGTTGATCCAACGGTGGCTGCACAAAACAGTAAAACCGTTGGATTAGCGATTTTCAAAGTGGCTTAATAAATAGTAAAAAAATTCAGAAAATTATAAAATTTGGTCTCCAAGCAGATATTAATATGGAGAATAAGATGAACGGTTCGGATCGACCGTTTGGATTTTGAAAACTCGAATATTGAGCCGTAGCATAGAGGCCACTATGCTATCCATAGCACCCCAGCCTAACTCATATATATATATATATATATATATATATATATTTTTAACTGTAAAAATGAGAAATTTGTATATCACATTTCATCATTCTAAATGGATCCAAATAATTTTTTTCTAATTCAATAGAAAAGATGAACGGTAGCTGTCACAGTAATTAACTTAGAATTGGATCTTCATCATTGAGACCGATTCATGTCTTACCTGATTTTCTGTGGCATCTATATTCCGGATTTTTCCATCAACGTCTATTTTTTTTAAAATAAAATATATCGATGGATCTAGACCATTGAGTCTGATCCATATATTTGAATAAGACTCATTAAGCTAGATTTTCTAAATTTGTTGGAAATCAAGTACTCTTTCTGTTTCCGTACGTATGAATTTAATAATTTTTGTACAAACTTCTATCGATAAATCTGGACCATTGAGTTAGATCAATATATTTGGATTGGACTCATTGAGCCAGATCTTTCTAAATTTGTTGGAAATAAATACTCTTTATGTTTTCGTACGTATGAATTTAATAATTTTTGTACAAATTTCTATCGATGAATCTGGACCATTGAGTCCGATCCATATATTTGGATCGAACTCATTGAGCCAGATCTTTCTAAATTTATTGGAAATCAAGTACTTTTTATGTTTCCATATGTATGAATTTAATAATTTATGTATAAATTTCTATCGATGAATCTGGACCATTGAGTCCAATCCATATATTTGGATTAGACTCATTGAGTCAGATCTTTCTAAATTTATTGGAAAGTACTATTTCTGTTTCCGTACGTATGAATTTAATAATTTTTGTAGAAGCTTCTATCGATGAATCTGGACCATTGAGTCTGATCCATATATTTGGATTGGACTCCGTGAGTCAGATCTTTTTAAATTTGTTGAAACTCAAGTACTCTTCTTGTTTTCGTACGTATGAATTTAATAATTTCTATACAAATTTATATTGATGGATCTTGACCATTGAGTCTGATCCATATATTTGAATTGAACTCATTGAGCCAGATCTTTCTAAATTTGTTGGAAATCAAGTACTCTTTTTGTTTCCATACGTATGAATTTTATAATTTCTATACAAATTTCTATCGATGGATCTGGACCTTTGAGTCCGATCTATATATTTGGATCGGACTCGGTGAGCCAGATCTTTCTAAATTAATTGGAAATCAAGTACTCTTTATGTTTATGTACATATGAATTTAATAATTTATGTACATATTTCTATCGATGAATCTAGACCATTAAGTCTGATCCATATATTTGGATCAGACTTATTGAGCCAGATCTTTTTAAATTTGTTGAGAATCAAGTACTCTGTCTTTCTATAAAAATTTCTATTGATGGATCTGAACCTTTGAGTCCGATCTATATATTTGGATTGACTCGATGAACAAGATCTTTCTAAATTTGTTAAAGATTAAGTAATCTTTCCGTTTTCGTAAGTACGTATGAATTTAATAATTTCTATAGATAAAAAAAATCCGACATGGGACCTCCTTTCTTCACGAGCACCACAGGCTTAATTCCTTTTCATAGTTACTATTTTTTGTTTGTATGTTTGACAGTTTGTTGTATTATTTTGATGATTGCTTTCGATTCTTAAAGTCTCTGGGGACGTGGCATTGATGTTAACTTTAATGCAATTGTGTGCTACACATTACCACATATTTTTGGTATGAAAATTATTGATGTAAAATGTTCGAATCTTTAAAAATTTATCGAAAATAAATAAAATTAAAATAATATTATCCGGATGTGTGGAACACACTTCTTAAGTATATTTTGTTTCTTTGATACAATTATAGAAATAATCGATGATAACTCCACAATATCTAACAGTTAAAATTATTAATTTAATAGAATTGAGACAAAATGAAAAAAAAAAGTTAAAAGGAATAATGAATCAAGTAGATTTATATTCTATATTGGAGCAAACAAATAAAGATTTTTTCTTTATAATTTTCTTCCTCGGATACAGAAGAGACAAAGGGTTAAGATCTGGTTTCAACAAAGACAAAACTGTCATGAATCTTTTTTGTATTATTATTTCCCGATTTTTTTATAAATATCAAAAAAAAAAAAAAAAATTACGAAATCTATCCACTGTTTGAGTGAAATTCGAAAAATACCCAATCCAGTTAACCAATAACCGGATTTGCAAAAAACTTCCGGTTAACCATTAACCGGTTACCCATTAACCATTCAAAACAATATATCCGGTTAATGGTTAACCGGAAAGTTGTTTTTTTTTTTTTTAAACAGAAAATTTTAAATTTTTTTATTTTTTGTATTGAAATATTAGAAATGTTGAATATATTTCTTTGAAAATAGATGAAATGCAATATAATTTGATTTATTAGAAAGACTGCAACAAATAACCGGATCAATATTTTTCAGGCCGGATTTTTCGCGGCTGCAAGAAAAATTAATATATTTTTTTATGTGTTATTGGAAAAAAATAAAAATGCTTAAATTCTGAGTTATTGATCCCGGTTCAAAAGTCACTTCTATGTAATTCATAAAATATTGTAATCCTTCTAGGGCATTTAATTTATAAAAAGTTGTATCTATTTTGATAATTCTTTTTTAATAACAATTATTAAATAACTTAAAGGTATTATTTTTTTTTCAAAAATAGACACAACTTTTCATAAATTAAATGTCCTAGAAGGATCACAATATTTTCTAGATTACATAGAAATGACTTTTGAACCGGGATCAATAACTCAGAATCTAAACATTTTTATTTTTTTCCAATAACACATAAATAAATATATTAATTTTTCTTACAGCCGCGAAAAATTCGGCCTGAAAAATATTGATCCGGGTTATTTGTTGCAGTCTTTCTAATAAATCAAATTATATTGTATCTCATATATTTTCAAAGAAATATATTCAACATTTCTAATATTTCAATACAAAAAATAAAAAAATTTAAAATTTTCTGTTTTTTAAAAAAAAAAAACAACAACAACTTTCCGGTTAACCATTAACCGGATATATTGTTTTGAATGGTTAATGGATAACCAGTTAATGGTTAACCGGAAGTTTTTCCCAAATCCGGTTATTGGTTAACCGGATTGGATATTTTTCGAATTTCAATCAGACAGTGGATAAATTTCGTAATATTATATTTTTTTTGGGTATTTATAAAAAAATCGGTATTATTTCCGTTTGTTTATGAAAAAGAGCTGCTTTGATTAATTAGGGTTGTTCGGCAACAAGAGATTAAACCTCTTTAAAACTTAATCCACTTCATTTAGTTTTCTTAACTGCTTAATTTTGCTGAATATCGGTTCCTTAGCTCAGATTAAGAATACCCCATTTAGTTTTCTTTTATCTGGATCTTAATACTCTTTCCGAATCTTAAGGCACCTTTACTCATTTCTTTAGCTTTCTTGACTTTCATCTACGGATTAAGACCGAACATCGGTTCCTTAACGTTCCTTAAGCTCTTAATCTTTCACTTTTAATTCTTTGTTGTTGAACAGCTCCTAAGAACTGAACTACTGTAAAATTATCCGGGCTTAATTTTAATGGAATATGACACAGATTGTAGTTGTTTTTGTACCTTTTTAGAAAAATAAAATCAAAACATGAGACAATAATTCCAAAATTAATAGACAAACTTTTTTCAGTACTTGAACAGGATTTCAAGCTTTCATCTCTCACACGAAGAACATGATCTATCATCATCACCTGAAGTACTATGATCTCATATATATATATATATATATATAGAGTTAGGCTGGGGTGCTATGGATAGCATAGTGGCCTCTATGCTACGGCTCAATATTCGAGTTTTCAAAATCCAAACGGTCGATCCGAACCGTTCATCTTATTCTCCATATTAATATCTGCTTGGAGACCAAATTTTACATTTTTCTGAATTTGTTTACTATTTATTAAGTATTTTACAAAATTGTTGATCCAACGGTGGCTGCACAAAACAGTAAAACCGTTGGATTAGCAATTTTCAAAGTGGCTTAATAAATAGTAAAAAAAATTCATAAAATTATAAAATTTGGTCTCCAAGCATATATTAATATGGAGAATAAGATGAACGGTTCGGATCGACCGTTTGAATTTTGAAAACTCGAATATTGAGCCGTAGCATAGAGGCCACTATGCTATCCATAGCACCCCAGCCTAACTCTATATATATATATTTTTTTTTTTTTTTTTTTTTTTTTGTAAAACAAAATTGAAGGGTATTTATTCTAATTTTCCCATTTCAACATATTAAATTGAATATTTATTGAAGTGAAAGGAATCATTGTAAGCGTGCTCTCTCTGTATGTATAAGCAATGATTTCTCATGATGCATCATTTCATATCATTTCATATTCTCATGATGCATCATTTCATATTCTCATGATGCATCATTTCATCATTTCATATCATTTCTATGTAGATCACATGCCTACAATATAAAATTTTAAATTAAAATTTCTTTTAGGATTATCAAAACTATCGAGAATTTGTACTAAATAATTCCAAATAAAATCGGACAATCTATATTGTCACTTAATTTTACATGCTGCTTTTTTATTAATTTTATCTGAACTAATTTTCTTTTTTGAAATTTTTTTGAATTATTTGTATTTGACATAATGGATTAATTGAACAATATTATTGTCGGTCAGATAAGATTAATCAATTTTAAACATTCTTTGTCAGAGTCAAACCTCTCTTTTTTTGTCTGTATTCTTTGAAAGCTACATATGTGGACATATATTTCTCTATATGCCAATAAAATTCATCTGGTATAAAAACAAAAAGACCTTAAATTCTTAAACAAATGAAACATCCAAAAGGTTCTACTTCTTGCCACAGTATCTGGAATCACGTAGATATATATATTTATATATAGATGGGCTACGGTGAGTTACGAAGTAAAGCGACTATTTTACTTCACGCTCATATTTTGTGATTTTTAAGTTCAAAACGTCGATCCGAACCGTTCATCTTGTTCTCCATATTGAAATGTGCTTGGAGACCAAATTTTACATTTTTTGGAATTTTTTTACTATTTATTAAGCAATTTTGAAAGTCGCTGATCTGATGGTCCAGAAAATTTTACTGTTTTTTACTGTTCACAGCAAAACAGCAATTTTCAAAAATGCTTAATAAATAGTAAAAAAATTTCAAAAAATGTAAAATTTGGTCTCCAAGCACATTTCAATATGGATTAAACATCTAACGGTTCGGATCGGTTGTTTGGACTTTCAAAATAAAAATACGGCGTGAAGTAGAAACGCGTTTTACTTCGCAACTCACCGTAGCCCACCTCATTATATACACCTCTATATATATATATGTAATCTATATATAATATTGTTACAAAGCTTCGAGAGGTGCTACTGTTCCTCTACAATGCCTAACAGAGTGAGAAGAATAAAAATTTGGGATTCAAATCTGCTCCACTCTCCTATTCCTCCATCCGAGCCGTTCAAAATTGATCCGATGACTTCAATTACTTTTTTTTATATCAATATAATCTATTAAAACAAATCAGATATAATTGAAGCCGTACGATCGATTTTGAACGGTTCAGATGAAAAAATAGGAGGGTGCTCCTTTTCTTAAAAAAAGGAGCAGATTTGAATCCAAAAATTTGTATCCTCTGAAAGATTCCCTTTTGAGTAATATATCTCGATTATCTAATCTGTTTTAAAATTTGTGCATATTAGATCTGCACTAATATTAAAGAACCCTCTATGTTATAGGCAGGACCTGGATTGGCTCCGTTTAAAATTAGACGGTTGAGATTCATTAACACAGAGGATACGCATTCGAAAAATAGCACGGTGGAGCCGGTTTGGTTATGAAATTGTATGATTATGGTACAGCACGCATGTCGGTTATGTACTGTGATTTATATGATGATCATTTGAGTGCTGTGATTATTTTTAGAAAATTTAGCACCTGAGTTATGCAAGTCATGTTTGGTCACGACACGTTTGAATACAGCGTGACTCACATGACATAACTATTTTTGTGCCGTGACCACTTCTTAATATTTTAATCAGTACAACACGACACATAAAAAATTAATTTAATCACGACACAACGAAAAACGGCAAGTTTTGTTCACTCTATACCTAACAATAGAAGCACATATCACGGACCTTCGTTATGGTTTGATTTTCTTCCATCGGTAAAAGGACCAAAATACCCCAAGATTGCCTGACTTTTCATTTATAGCAATATAGTTAAAATATATAGGGATTTAGATGAATTGGATGTGGATTTCGATTTGGTGGAAATAACTGAATTTGCAATTCGAATTCCTTAGAAATCACTCATCATCCATTTATAATTCTCCCTTAGCCATTGAAGATCCACTGCATACATTTTTCTCAAAAACAAAAAGGAACCGAAATAAGAATTGAGTTCCTTCAAAAGATCTGAATATTTATGTGGCCCATGACACTGAAATTTTCTCAAAAAATCTGAATTGTATATTTGATCCCAAAAAAAGACACCGAGTTCGATTATTATTATTCTTTTCACCAAATTGAAATATACTCCCAATCCATCTAAAATCTTATATTATTTAATAATATTTCTATAAATAAAAAAAACTACAAAAGTGAGGTTATGGTAATATGTATATTACGGATTCACCCGTACTACAGATCTATATATTAAGATTCTTTTAATTTTTTATGATGCTAGAGGTTTTCTTGTTTATAATTTTATAATTATAATAATGAAATGAGGAGGGTTCAAATGCCTCCATGTTTTTGTGCCTCCATCATGCCTCCATCTCTCTCTATCATTTTCAAAGTTCAAACAGTCGATCAGAAACGCTCAACCTAACCTCCATACTAAAATATGTTTGGAGACCAAATTTTATATTTTTAGAAATTTTTTTACTATTTTTTTAGATAGGTAAAAAAATAGTGTTTTTAGATAGTTCAGATTTACTGATTTTGTACCTATCTAAGAAAATAGTAAAAAAATTCCTAAAAATATAAAATTTGGTCTCCAAACATATTTTAGTATGGAGGTTAAGTTGAGCGGTTCGGATCGACTGTTTGAACTTTGAAAATGATAGAGAGAGATGGAGGCATGATGGAGGCACAAAAACATGGAGGCATTTGAACCCTCCTCTAATGAAATATGGTTAACATAATTTAGCAAGTAGGGGGCATTATTCATCAATGATTTAAAAGTACCATGCATGATTTAAAAAGTTCATCTTAAACTGATAATTAAACTAGCTCCCATCAGTAGTGACTATAGAGGGTATTTTAGACTTTTATAAATTTTAGTATTTTAATTCAACTTTTATTCTGACTCTGTACAAATAATTGCACTAATTATAAGAGAACATATATAGACAATAGTAGGGGTGGCAACGAGCTGTTAACGAGCGAGCTATGCCACACTCATACTCGGCTTGTTAGTGTATCAAGCTGAGCGAGCGAGTTTGGATTTTAGGTCCCGAGCTAAAACTATTGCTCAAGACCGACTCGTGACTTGTCCGAGCGAGCCGAGCTAGCTCGTTACTAGCTTGGCATATTTATAAATTTGTATATTTTCTTTCCTGCTATATCTTAAATTTTCATAACATATCTTATCAATTACGGCTAAAACAAAATAATATTTATATGACTAATTACAGAGGATTACTCTTAATTCAACTGTAATTAAGCAAATCAACTACTATAAATTAAATTTACAGCTAAATTCATACATACAAATATATCAAAATTCTAAATTCATACAAACATATTTACTAAATAAATTCATGCATATCAAATCAAACAAATTCATACAAATTAACTTAGTTGCTTGTAATTAATTCACACGTATTCCATACAACATTACCAATCAACTTAAACACAGTCCAAAGTGCAATTACCACAACATTGGCTATAACATTCATAGACCATAATATCCTCAATATGAAGTGAACGGATCCGATTAAACTATTAAACTATATATATTAAATAGCTCGTTAACGACCGAGCTGGCTCGTGCCGAGCCAGGCCAAACTCAAACTCATTAATTATGGCTCGAGTATATAGCGAGCGAGCTAATTTTAACTCGATCCACTAACGAACGAGCTGTTACCGATCGAGTCACGAGCGAATACCAAGCGGGCCACGAGCCACGAGCTTTTTTGCCAGCCCTAGACAATAGTACAATTATTATACAGTAGATTGCATGATCTCATTTAATCTAGCTTGCTTTTTAGGTTACGTTTGGGTGACATTTAAATTTAAGAAGAATTAATCTATTTAGTCAATTTTATTCATTATATTTTACATCTTGTTTGACTATTTAAGTCGTGGCCTTTTTTTAATTTATTTAAATGAGTAAGTTGTTGGAAAATGAATATTTATTTATGATAGTGTGCTCTATATGAAGAGTAAGTGTGAAACAAATTAATTTGTATAAAGAGGTGGAATAACTTATTTTAAATTATTTTTCTTTTTGACAGTTTGTAAGTTGTAATTAAGTATGGAATGAAAAATTTACGCTACCTCTTACTGCACAATCAAACATGATCAATGACGTAATTTAAGTAACTCAATAATTTCATGTGCTTGGTGCTTTCAATTCTCTCTATCATATAGGTATTAGACTATTAGTGCATGATTATCATGCCTAGTGCTTTCAATTCTCTCTATCATATTGTTGGGAGATGGCACTACAGATCCAATGTCTGAAAGCGCTCTGAGCAATGAAGAAGAAGTGGATTGGAGCAATTTAGACAACTGTTGTTTTTGTTATCCCTTTATAGTTTCACAATAAGTAACAACATATGTAAAAACATGTGTGCTTGTTTTTAGGTATTCTCTTTGGATACTTTGGCAGGTGATTCCAATAGTTTCAGTAATAAAATGGGTAGAAATCTCTACTTTAATTCAAAAAAATTATCACTATCATATAGGTATTTAGTGCAAGATTATCATGCTTGGTGCTTTCAATTCTTTTTATTATATAGGTATTGGTGCAAGATTATCATGCCTAGTGCTTTCAATTCTTTCTATCATATTTATTGGTAGTTATAGTCCATATTCCTTTGCTTATATTTTCCAAAAAATTCAATGAATTATCCCTCTCTTCTTTTGTAATTTTGCTACTTTTTATTGAACTTGTATCATATTGATTTGTATTTATATAATGAAACTATCTTGCATTTGAAATTAAATTTTGTTCTAATTGAGAATAATGTACCAATTTTTTTTTTTTTTTTTGAGTAAAAGAATGTACCAAATTTATTAGACGTTTCTTCATATTTTATCAATATCATCGAGAAAAATATATAGTAGCAATTAATTTTGGCTCATATATTATATATATCTGACTATTTTTATTATTTAATCATGGTTATATCGTAGTATAAATTCATTTCATTAGTTATTACTTGATGCTATTTATTAAATATATTGTAAAGCTATGTAAATACTCTTTTTTTTATCAATATATTTGTTGCCAGCATTTTGCCGACAACCATAAAAAAATAAGAGGAGGGATCTAATTACATTATTTTATGGTGACACATCTTGACACCATATTTTTATAAGTTATTTTTGTGATTTTAAAATGCAAACAAACGATCCGAACCATTCAACATGATCTCCATATTAAAATGTGCTTGGAGACCAAATTTCACATTTTTTTTGGAATTATTTTAGTATTTATTAAGATGTGCACAAAATTATTGTTTTCAGGCAATTTTGGACCATTGAAAAACAGCAATTTTGAAAAATTCTAAATAAATAGTAAAAAATTTCCAAAAAATATAAAATTTGGTCTCCAAGCACATTTTAATATGGACATCGCGCTGAACGGTTCGGATCGACTATTTGAATTTTGAAATCACCAAAAATAATGTAATTGGATCCCTCAAAAAATAAATATATTGTAAAGCAATGTATTACCTATTCTGATGTTGAAAAAATAAATTGAATTTTCTGATGGCATCATCTCTGGTCTCTGCATTTTGGGCGAGAAAATGACATAAAATCATACAAATTTCAAGTCATAATCATTGAAATAAGTTTATGGAGACACTCCCCTTAATAATTTTGCATGACATAAACACGTGCTCTATAGTAGGTAACAATTATTTGTGGGCCTCAAATTAAGTGGTCCTACAATTATTGGAAAAAGGAAATTACCTCAGATTGTAACTAATTTTTGAAAAACCAAAAATTGTGGTTGAAATCGGAATGCTGTTCAACAGAATTGACTGAATGTGTGTTTAGATCTTAACATGCAAGAAACTAAATTCAAATTTTTGTGCATTTTGAATCAATTATATGTACAACAGGCGTTCAGAAAATATTTCTAGAATACATTTTTAAATACATACGTTTATTTTGGGACCCAATTTTGCTTTGCTTTTTCTGAGCATGCAAGTTTGCTCTGCTTTTAAAAACAGATTTTTTTATTTCATATAAAATCAAAAATATTACTGAAAATAATTCTAAGCATAAGTTGAGACATAAAAAAAAAGTAAATTTCATTGTAAGTCACTAAATTTTTCTCTTTGTTTCGAATTTGTCACTCAAGTTTGATCTTTCTCTCAGAAACCATAAAAAAAAAAAAAAAAAAAATCCAATCAAGTCACTTTTTTTTGCTTTTTTTTGTCTGAAATACTAATAAATTTGGTGTGGCAGCCAATTTGCATACAACTCATCACTTTCTATATCTCGTTCAAATACACCGATTTGATTTTAGTTGGAATCCACATCATATTTCATTAGTATTTTAGATGAAAATAATAACACAGTAATTTAATTGGAACAAATTAAAATTGGGTAATCAATTTGTAATATGGAACAAAGTTTAGTAAAAATTAATGAAAATTTTATTAGAAATTGTGATTTTTATTTAAGCATAAATTAAAAAATAACTTATTTCATATTATAGAGTAATATAAGCTATGCTACCTTAATTTTTTTTTTTCATTTATCTTACTAAAATTATTTAGGTCTGAATATATAAAAATGAATAAGATATCTATTGTTTCTGCATGCTCTGATCAAATACAGTCTTTTTGAGAAACTGACTTTTGTTCTACTGTCGAAGATTAATATCTTCAATATAAAAAAAATGGAAATTCAAATGTGAATTTTTTTTAATGAATATCTAAAGATATAAAGTTTATTTCCACATCTTTATCATAAAAAGAAATTGAATTTATACTGTACTCCAACTTTTACTCGAGAATTTTTTATTTATAGTAATTATAAAATTCAGATGTACAGAAACATATAGAGTACCTCGTTTTTAATCAATATTGTAAGATCGTCAGCACGGATCACGATTCAGCTTTTTATGGATCGTGGGTATTAACAACGATCCATCTTTTTTTTGTAAAACGGTTTAAAATTGCAGTCTAAATTTATTTTTTAAAAACAGATTGATCGTTGTCAATGCTCACGATCCATAAAAAGTTGGATCGTAATCTGTGCTGACGATCTTACTATATTGGTTAAAAACGAGTTACTCTATCTGTTTTCGTACATCTCTTTTTTATAATTACTATGAATAAAAAATTTCCCTTTTACTCAATACATATACGGCCTTTTTTAATTTATGCAAATGAAACGAGTTCACGTGTCCTTCTGAAGTAAGAAATTCCTGCGTCTAGAGTCACTGTTGGGTGGGACCGAGCTCACTTTTCTGCCCTGCTGCTGGAGATTCGTTTCCTTATTTTACGGCTTTAATTAATTATCATCTCTAATCTTCACGTCGGCTTGGTAAGTGCGCATGCCATCTAATTGTAAGTTGATAGCTGGATTTTATTTTTTGGTTAAACGTGGTCCATAATTTAATATGCAATCTAAATCCCTCTATTAAGAAAATCATATCAACAAAACATTTGTCTGATTCCTGTATAAAGATAAGGAGCTTTCTGAAAAGAACATTACATTGTGAGTGATCTGCACCGTTCATTTCAGCTATATATATATGTACATTCTTGATTTAATAGCATAGTTGTACTCTTTTATATCCACAAAATTTGTGAAGAGCTTCATGATAAACAAATTTTAACATGTGAAAAGAACTTCACCACAAAATTTTTATATGGTCATGTGTTGCGACCAATAAAAAAAATAACGTAGCAAAAGAGAGCACATATGCACAATATGCAAATATGTGTCTTCTAGAAGTTTGATTTGACTTCTCAATTTATTGGTTAAGTTGTATTTTATTTATTTATTTATTTATTTCTATAATCTAATTAACTTTATGGAGATTTTTATAATCTTCTTAATCCCTTATCTTTATACCATTGTTTGCTCCAAGAAAAAATAATAACAAATAAGAATCATTTATTCAATATTTGTCTTAATAAGCAGGATATGCTTAATAAGTTCATGTTCATTCATTGAAAAAATTTTCAACTGAATTTGAAAAATTGAAATAAATAGTGGTTTTGTAAAACTATCTGATTTCTTACAAATTATACTCATCACTTTGATTTTTTATTTTAATCTCTTATGGGCTCTATGCATGTAACACATTTACTAAATTAAATTGCATATTTTGGCCTTACTAAGTTACTATCCAAGAGAAATTTGACCACTTTTTTTCTAGAAGAGAACAAATTTTCTTAGCCTGTCTAATTTTGTCTTCCCAGATCACTAGATGAACATTATGCACCGGGTCTACACAAAAATATAGTAATCTGCTATTCTGCTCTCTATAAAATGCTGTTTGTTTCCCTCTCTGGACCATTCCATCTTGGTCCCTTATGGATACCTGTTTCCCTTCTCAATTGATGCATAGCACCATACAAGATTTAAGGTCATATTTTCACATTTATTCCTTCATTTTCCATTTTTTGTTAAACCATTTTTTTCTTAACAGCTTCCTTTTCTTTTGTTCTACTTAAACCCTTATTTTCAATTCCTTTGTATTTTCTGATTAATGTGTAGTATGTACAGTTCCATAATTAAACTTTAAGAAATAAACAAAACAAAACAAAATTCAAAAGCTATCTGTCTTTAACTCTTTCAGGCGCACGATCTCGTTCTATTCTTGATCCATTGCTGATTATTCGATATTAGATCGAAATTCGAATACTATAAAGAGACATATATCAAGGGAAAAAAGGATAAGGAAAAATGGGTTTCTTATCTCTGCTTATTGTTGCGTCACTGCCGATCGTGCAAGTACTGCTAATCGGACTTCTCGGCGCATATCTTGCAACTGGACATTCCAATATACTGACACCCAATGCAAGGAGAGATATTAATAAGGTATATTTACAAACTTAAATTTCTGGTGATTGCATTTTTTTAGCCAGAATTTGTGGTCTCAAAATTGATGGGTACCATTCTTTTATGCTTGTTTCTTTCCCTGTTACTTCATCTTTTCTTTATAACAGAAAATAACAGAGAAGGTTTAATTATTTCCATGTTCTGGTAATGAAAAATTAATACTGAGCAAAGCTAACTTTAATTTCTTTTTCTGCTTTGTAAGATTGTGTATGCAGTGTTCACACCAGCATTAGTATTTTCAAACCTGGCAAAAACAGTCACTCTCAAGGATGTCATCTCTTGGTATGTTTATGGAATTATTAAATATATAGGCAAGATTTATAATTTATAGATCCTTTTTTTGTGGAGTTTCATCTTCATTTTTAAGCCACAACTGAGCACTTGTATGATCAATCAGCCAGTTGAAAATCAAATTTGACACAAAGCATAATACAAAAGGCACATACATGAACCTTCCAATTAGAAATGTCTAGCCATGTCAGCACCTCACTCTAAGTATTTTTTTATTGACTGAAATAAGGAAGAGTTATATTTTTCATGTTTGATTTTAAAAATTAGGTGGTTTATGCCAGTGAATATTGGGATAATATTTCTAGTTGGAGGGATGATAGGATGGATAGCTGTTAAGATCTTGAAGCCTCCAAAGCATCTCAGTGGCCTTATTATCGCTTCATGTTCTGCTGGTATTGCTCTCACATTGTCTCTAATTATTAGACCATATTTGATTTTGTAATTTCTCTTTTTACACACTAATTAATTACTATCTCTTATGAAAAAAATGAAAATAAAATTTAGGGAATTTGGGTAATCTTCTCGTAATCATAATCCCGGCAGTTTGTGACGAAGATGGAAATCCATTCGGAAGCGATAAAAGCATGTGCCGTGCCAGAGGATTATCTTATGCGTCTTTCTCTATGGCGGTAAATTTACATTAACCAAACAAATTTTACATTTGACTCAATATTGCTACATCTCCTAATTAGTAATTACTCAAATAATTAAAAACCTTTGTCTCTGTGTTCTTAATGTAAATGTTCTCTTTTGGCTACCATGTAAATTAAAGGTGATCAACAATTTACTTAAATGTGTAAAAGAAGACAAATTATTGCTACACCAGGTCCTGCAAAATGATATATTTTTGCAGATTATTTGCTAATGATAAACTTTAAGACATAAATAATTCAACCATTTATTAATACAAAATTTTGATTTAATATTTCAAATGCAGCTGGGCGGCTTTTATATTTGGACGCATACGTATGGCCTCATGAAGCGAGCAGCCAAATTATATCATAGGATGCAACTAATAAGTAATTCTACGGCAATAGAACGAACTAATTCTATTGTAGAAGAAAGAGATGATGTAGCAATCGATGCTGATTATGAGGCTGTTCTTTCTGAACCCGAAAAATCAATAGAAGAGAAGGTTTCAAGCCAACTGGTATATACTCGTTCAAAAACAAAAACCAAAATCTAGTTTTTTTTTTTTCCTATTTGTGTTACCTGTTTGTTCTTTAAAATTCCAGTGACATTACTCTGCATCTTTAATTCAACCTAACTCTAATTGACTAAGGCATGTTATTAATAATTTTGAAAATGACACATAATTGTATATAAGCCCTAAATGGAAAGAAGTCTCTTTCAGAACTTAATGGAAATGAAATTAGCAGCATGAATTGCCAGACAACTCAAGAAGGGAAAAATATATATATAGTTAGTCATGAGTTGGCTTGGTTAAAAAAGAAATATTTACATCTTATTGCATTTATTGCAGAATTTGCCTCTATTATCAAGCAGTTATTCCAGTGGTTTCTTGAGTGGTAGCAAGAGAAGCATATGGGAAAGGCTCAAAGATGCCTTTCACCAAATTATTGAGGAGTTACTGGCCCCACCTACTTTGTCAGCTGTATGTTTCTAATTAATTAATCTACAACTTACTAGCAAACACTGTGCTGGTACAAGAACTACTGTACTGGTACACTACCGGTAGCATTGCTATTTGCTGGCATATACATAAAGAATATTCCTTGGGAATATTCCAATTGATTAATTTTTTTTGCTTTTTTATTATTACTTTTAATTTAATTTTCTGCGGTATATATGCGAAAATGTGTATATTTCATGAAAATAAGCAACATTTTTGCAAATGTACAAGCCAATTGCTAAACAATTTTTTTTTTAAGTAAAAGAAACATTAACCAAGTTATACATGTTCAGATGATAGGATTTATTGTTGGTGCAATACCATGGGTAAAGAATCTGATAATAGGAGATGGTGCTCCTTTACGGGTCATTCAAGATTCCATCAAGCTCTTAGGGTAAGATAATATATTATGACCTCTATTTTCTTCTCTTTCTTTTTTTTATTGAAGGACCCCGGTACACACCAGTATCTTTCAGATGCTATTCTCGAGAATTGAACCTGTGTCTGAATTATAACCTCTATGATTACCTCATAATACACAGTAGAACATTACCAGTTGTTCAAGGTATATGTCGGCTCATACTGGCTGTAGTTATTATTATTATTATTTATTTTTTTCTGTTGTTGATTTTAACACGGTTGCAGTAAAGTTTAAATATGAACTGTATAGGAACCTTACAGAGAAATATTTTACCATGTTCTTATGAATAATATATAATACCTTTTTAATTTCTAAGTAATTCATTCTTCAATGCAGAGATGGTACAATACCATGCGTTACGCTCATCCTCGGAGGTAACCTCATATCAGGTACATCCCTGATTTATTCGGGATCTTTAATTAGCATTTCAAGGTAACACGAGTAATATTAGTTATCTTTTTCTTAATTTAATCATTGTACGAATATTATACAGGTCTACGCAAGTCATATATAAATCCGGTAGGAATCATGGCGATAGTAGTCGTGCGATACATAATTCTTCCCATAATTGGAATAGCAGTGGTAAAGCTGGCCTTTCATGTCGGTTTCCTGCCTCAAGATCCACTGTACCAGTATGTTCTTATGGTACAATTTACGCTGCCTCCTGCCATGAATATCGGTATGCACAGCTTTTCATTACAATCATATGCTATGAGCTAATTTAAATTTTCTCTGTTTCAACAAGAACTGAGACATACCAAGTACTGATAATTTACCTCTCAATTTTTCATTTTTGGGTCAATTTGGGCCTTTAGTTTCTGTTAAACAGAGCCCAGGAAAAGCAATGTTTTCACTTTTCTTTATTTATGTGCAATTTATATGGAAATTGTAGGTACAATGGCTCAACTGTTTGATGTTGGTCAAGAGGAATGCTCAGTGATATTTTTATGGACTTACTTGGTGGCTGCAATTGCACTTACAATTTGGTCTACTATCTTCATGTGGATTTTATCTTAAATTAATGAAATAAATATAATCATTTTCAAGCATATATTGTTTTTTATTTTGCTTTGTTTGTCATGCATACTGAGTGATTGTAGATGACATAAAATTTTGATTCTCTGTAGATCTTGTTTATAATGATTCTTGGCGTTTTTAATTGCTCATGTAAATTATGTTTCCAAATTTGTTTGTAGCTTTGCCCTTCAATTAAGAGAAGCCATTACTTGTGTATTTTAATATTTTTTCTTGGACCACTTTTTTATTCTAAATTCCATATTAGATAAAAAAAAATAAAGAAAATTATTTAACACTCATCGCGATAATTACAAAAACTTAAGAAAATTATTTTTATCCTGCGAAAATTGCACAAAAAAAATAAAAATAATAAATAACTGTTCTGCACAACTAGAGTTGTATGGTTAAAACCTTGTGAAGTAATTCATCAGCATTGTTGAAACAAAGCGGGTTGCTGGATAAGGTAATGGAGGTGAATACCAACCCACTGCACTATTGGATATAGAGATGGAGCCACGGAAAATTCCAAAAGACGAAGATTTATCTTTAACTAAATCATTTTGCTAAGATATATAAGATATATAAGAGCAAATAACTTGATGAATTGTTTGGTAATATGTTAAAATTGTGCACCTCCATTGGTTTGTAAAATTTTAATAGAAGTAATAATATATAAGAAAATTCCACTTATGAAGTTTACAAGTAGGAAAAACATAACCAGTTTTTGTAATAAATAGGTAGCATACTGGTCAATAAATTTAAATTTCTGATATTTTTGTGTGTTTTGAAGGCATGTAATCTGTAGTATGCATTGGGTGTGGTTTCCTTTAGGTCCTGTTCAGCCTTCAATTGGGAATGGGCATGGGCATGGGCATAAGCACAGGAATTGAACTAAAAAGTACGGGAACAGTAACGCGGCCGAACAGAGCTTAATAGAACTCGGTGGGAAATTTTTCCCTCTTATCTTAAAAAAAAAAAAAATATAGGAAAAACATGTAGATACTCATATTTAGACTGGAGAAAATAAAATGATGGATTTTAATTTTGAAGTTCAAAAGTAGTACTTGTTTGCATTGATGGTGTGGCGCATTTAAATTTGCTAAATATATGGTTTTTGGATAATCTAACACAAGTGAAAAAATTTAATGTGACATCTTGCTAAATATATGGTTTTAATTTGAACTAATATCTATATAATTGAATTGGAATCAGCTGAAATCCCAAGTTCAGATTTTAGGGTCCGGAAATTCCTGCTCCCTTTCTATCTCTCTTCTCTCTCTCTCTTCAAACCTTGTAGGAGAGGGAAAGAAGAGAGAGGAGGTATTTCAGAGGGAAAGAAGAGAGGAGCTTAAATCTTGCGCATCACATACAATTACAAAGCCCACATTTATTCAAATACAGAGCAAGCTCCAACTCAGGCACATTCTACCCGTACCATTACGAGTAAGCAAATAATGGTTGTTAGGCATATCAATTAGCCAAATTCTCACTAAACAATACTTCAAATTGTTTATTTTTTTTATTTCGAAAGCTTTTCCGCATTCATCGCACTCCACACCCACCACAACCACACACAACCCACAAAAAGAAAAGGAAGGAAATTGTCGATTCTCTTTTGATCATCCTAAGTACCCACTGCTCGAGAAAACGTGCCACTGTATCAATAGACTATAGTGCATTTTTGTCAATAACCCTAGCTCCAACTCTGTCCAGCCGGGAAACAGTCGCCTTCGCCTTCAATCCACCTTCGGTTAAGAAGGCCTCCACCATTTTCTCCCCGATATACTTCCCTTTTTCCTCGCAGTCTGTCAGAGCCAACACAGTGGGACCCGCACCACTTATTGTACACCCAGTGGCCCCTGCCTCCAACGCTGCCCTTTTGACCCCCACCATACCAGGGATCAGCGGGGCCCGCCTTGGCTCTACAATTCCGTCTGATGAGACAGCAGACCCCAACAGCCTCACATCTCCCTATAAAGCAAACGTATTTTATTTATTTCAGAAAAATACCACCACATTAAAAGTGATCGGCATGCCCTGCATTCTAGTATACATCGAGATCAAGGCAAAGAGATTTAACTCAAAGAAATTAAGTATCCCTTCCCTTGGAATATAATAGATTCATTTGTACACAGTGATAGCATTTTATTAGATGACTTTTGGGTCAGGCAGGACAACATGTTCAATTTTTGGTTGGTTTGTTCCCAAATGTGGTCTCAAACAATTTACTAGTTCATATGTTTGTCTACTTGATACATAAGAGAGACCTATTAACCAAACTTGTGATGCCTTAGCAGTACAAACCAAAGACTCTTCTACCAATACCAGGAAACTGTTGACAACCTTATGATTAGAAAAAGGTTTTCGAATTCGGTAATCAATCCCAGTAGGAAAATTCATTGCAAAACACATCTTTAGCAAGCCAAAATAAATCCATGATTTTTCTAAAACAAACAAACAAAAAGAAAAGGAAGTGTCTTTCACTTGCCTGGAGCACCGCGGCTACAAGCGCAGCCGCCTGGCTTGAGTTCTTCACATGATCCTTCATGCTAACATCAGCTGGTAACGCCGCTCGCATTTTCTTAGTGGGTGCCTCAAAATCTGGGCTAACCAGAACAAACACCAATTCTTTTCCCTCTGGGAAATTAAGCCGCAACAACTCAAGTGGCTCATAGCTCCTTATCAGAACAAATCCTCCCATGATGGCCGGCCCCACATTGTCAGCATGGTACCCACTCACTTTCTTCTCTGACTCCAGCCTATGTTAAGAATACAGAACAAAAGGTTTCGTTATCTTTTTTACAATTTACTACAAAATTGCTTTGAATGTTAAGAACTGAAGTTGAACTTCACCGGACAGTAACCAGGTCATTTGCCAGGCACCAAGTTTGTATTTAAAATGTTTAAAAAGTAAAATTAATTGTTTTTTTATGAAAATTTGCTATGTTCCTTGCCAATATTTTTAGTGTTGAACAACTTTTTTAAGGTGTCATGGTATCAGAAAATGGTCGGAACAGATACTTCCTATGATTATTTACCCGGCAAGAACAAGCTCGGAAAGAGACAGTGGCCCACCGAACAGCTCATTGACCGCAACAGCAGCCGCAGCAGCCGAAGCGGCAGAAGATCCCAGACCAGATCCCAAAGGAAGGCCCTTATGGAGAGTAAGAGAAATGGCAACCGATCTGACTCGGAGGGCCCGCATGACAGCTAAGGCTGCTATGCCAGCGCAATTCACGTGGGGGTCCCGAGAGAGCTTAGCTGAAGAGGGAAGGTCAGAGGTGATCGAGGAGATGGAGAGAGAGCCAGGAGGGGAAGCAGGATCAATTGCGGCGGTGACGGTGTCGCCAAGGGAGTCAACGGCGCATCCAAGGAAGTCAAATCCGGGGCCGAGATTAGCAACAGTTGCCGGAGCAAAGGCAGAGAGGGAAGTGAAATGAGGCGGAGGGTCGGGTGAGGTGGTGGTCGAAGTGAGACTGGAGGTTTGGAGGGAGACGCAGCATCGAACGGTAGCGAGACGGAGTTGTATAGGAGATCGACGGTAGATGGAATGGGATCGGGAAGTGGAAGGTGAGATGTTGCACTGCGCCGCCGCCGCCGCCATGGATTTGCAGAGAGAGCGTGGAGAGGAGTGAATGAGAGTGGAGCTGACGTGGAAAGAAAGTCAATTTGGGATTTGGTTTCCGTAGGTCACGCCGTCACAATCCGATTTCATATCCTCTGAGATATCTCATATTTTGCGTGACTTTTTGGAAATTATGAACCGTTCAAATACGTTCTGCACGAATCTTGAATCTCATATAATACTGGCCCCCTGCGCTATTCCCGAATAGGCACCAGACACGTCGGTCACGTAAAAGTTGAGATATCTCAGAGGACACGCACTCGTCACGGTCTCCTGGATATAAATGGTTTTCGGATTCACTGTTGCTTCGCTTAACCAATTATTGTGCAATGAACAACTGACACGGTGAACACGTATCCTCTGCATTAACTCAAAAGGGAATCTTTTGAGTTAATGCATCTCAGCCGTTTGATTTTAAACGGAGACAATCTGGTCGTCTGATTTTAACAAGGGGCTCTCTAATATTAGTGTGGATCTAGTCATCACGAATCTTAAAGCTAATTATATGATCAAGATGCATTAACTCAAAAGAGAAGAAAGATTCTCTTTTGAGTTAATACGAATTCCTGTCTGTCAAGTAGATTCTGCAGGAAATGTCGCGAAAATGTTTATAGCACGGATGAATCGTGGAAAGCTATCTCCGGACGAATTCGTACCGATTTTTTTATTAATAGAAAATAAAATAATAAAATATCGAAAAATGGTATAGATTTTGAATTTTGTCGAAAAATAAGTAGAACGGGTTTAATAAATCCGTCCAGCGGGACGGGTCTAATTATCCCGTCCAGGTCTCAATATCAATTAATTTAATGATGACGCTAATTAAACTCAGCAGGAAAAACAAAAACAGAAAAACCCAGATGGTACAACCAGACCCGTTTGGAGAAAAAAAAAAAAAAAAAAATCTCGGACGGGATAATATAACCCGTCTGGCGTTTTTCTTTATTAGATGTCCCTTTTCTGTATGATTGGCTCATCACAAAGCTCCACAAATCCGGTACAACGGAGGTAACACCAAAAGTATGCTCCAATTCATACAATAACCGTTTGATCAAAATCAAACGTATCAATCTATAAATGTTAAATCCAAATTAAATATATAAATATCAAATCCAATCTATAAATGTAAAATCTATAAATGTTATTTATATAAATCATATGAAAAAATTAAATCAATAAAATTTAACCCAAATTAAATATACCTAATGAAATTTTAAAATTATATAAATAACTTTGGTTGTACATCCGCCCCTGACAAGAGATGCAGACGATCAGGCACCGCATCCAAGTAAGAGATAAGTATATAATTTTAAAATTTCATTCGGTATATTTAATTTGGGTTAAATTTTATTGATTTAATTTTTTTATATGATTTATTTTTTCATAAAAAATTAAATGTATATTTATAATTTAAATGATTAGAATTTCACTTTATAGTTGTTAAAATTTGAATTCAAATTTCATCTATCACCTATTATGCATTTTACATTTTAAAATTAAAATTTTGTAGTTTCTTCTTTTGTTTGCATTTTATGCTTGTATCTGCATTGGTTGAGGGGCGACTTGGTGGGGTCGGGCTTGATGTGTTTGAAAATGAGCCCAATGTTCCTGAGTTGTTGTTTCAGTTTGATAATGTGGTCATGAGTCATGACACCCCATGTTGGGAGTGACACTGTGGAGACAAGCAAGGCAATGGCAGATTTGGTGATTGCAAATCTAGAAGCGCATGTTATGGGCAGGCCTCTTTTGACTCCTGTCTTGTGATGGTGCAATTGTTTCAGTCTTCTCTCCTTGTAAATCGAAAGAGGTGTGTCTTATGCCTCCGGCTGGGGAAGTGCATGAGTTGAACAAAGGCAAGCCATTTGTATCTCGGCTCTCTATTTTTGTTGGAGCTGATCTGAAATTTTTTTAAGGATAGAGATTTTAGTTATTTTTTCCCCTTAGCCGTTTAGATTCCAGAACGGGAGGTTTTATTTATCTTATCCGGTTTCTGAAAGTCACTTGACAAGGAAATATGAGTTGTTAAGAAAATCATTTTTGCTCTATTAACACTATTATTTTTTTTTTTTAAATACTAGATAAAAATAAAAAACACAAAGAAGAAACTACAAAATTTTAATTTTAAAATGTAAAATGCATAATAGGTGATAGATGAAATTTGAATTCAAATTTTAACAACTATAAAGTGAAATTCTAATCATTTAAATTATAAATACACATTTAATATTTTATGAAAAAATTAAATCAATAAAATTTAACCCAAATTAAATATACCTAATGAAATTTTAAAATTATATACTTATCTCTTACTTGGATGCGGTGCCTGATCGTCTGCATCTCTTGTCAGGGGCAGATGTACAACCAAAGTTATTTATATAATTTTAAAATTTCATTAGGTATATTTAATTTGGGTTAAATTTTATTGATTTAATTTTTTTATATGATTTATATAAATAACATTTATAGATTGGATTTGACATTTATATATTTAATTTGGATTTAACATTTATAGATTGATATGTTTGATTTTGATCAAACGGTTATTGTATGAATTGGAGCATATTTTTGGTGTTACCTCCGTTGTACCGGATTTGTGGGGCTTTGTGATGAGCCAATCATACAGAAAAGGGAAAGAAAAACGCCGGACGGGTTATATTATTCCGTCCGGGATTTTTTGTTTTTTTGTTTTTTTACTCCGGACGGGTTTGCTTGTACCGTCCGGAGTTTTTCTGTTTTTTTCTGCTGAGTTTGATTAGCATCGTCATTAAATTAATTGATACTTAGACTCGAACGGGATAATTAGATCCGTCCCGCTGGACGGGTTTATTAAACCCGTTCTACTTATTTTTCGACAAAATCCAAAATCTATACCCTTTTTTGATATTTTATTATTTTATTTTCTATTAATAAAAAAAAATTGGCGAATTCGTATCCCCTCAGGTTACCTGACTGAGTAGAATTGAATTGAACGGTTTGAAAATGGATTGGCACGCATCTCAAAGCACGAATAATCCTGCCCCCATGTCATCCCGAATCCCGACCGGCTGAGAGTAAATCTGACCCGTACGTTTCAATTGTGTTGAGTCAGGTACCTGGGAGGATACGGGTCCTCTCCGGACTTGGCAAGTTTTCTTCTATTGGATGTGGATCTCTATAATTGTTTGTATAAAAATGTTGTTGCCAACAATGGCAAGTTTCTTCGATTCTCGGCCAATTTAATTTAGACTCAGCGCAAATATTACTGGTAAAAGAGTTACACTGTACCTAATAAGTCTTCTTTTTTCATCAAAGATAAAAAATAACAAGTAATAGAAGACAGTAATTAGCATAGTTAGTTACAACTGATTTACAGTTAGAGATTTACTGTTAGAGATGTAATAGTTAGTTAGACTTGTATTAGGCAGTTGGCCTCTGTAACAGAATAGACTTGAGTCTATATATAGATGAAGAGACATTATGTACAAGATACAACAATCAATACAATTTACATTTTCTTATTTCTCTAGTTCTTATCATAATAAGTCTTCTTTCTGACAGTAAATTCACACTGATACAGTAAATAAATTTTTGCACATTTTTATATGTTTATGTTTTCACTGTAATAACTTGACATTTTTAATTCAGCTATAAATATATAATTTCTAGAACTAAATACTGTAATCTATATTAATTTCTCTGTACATGTGTAAAAATTTAAGATATTGTGATTTCATTTTGGTTAGTCTCAACTCTCAAGATCTTTAAAAACACTTATATAGATAATTTTTTAAAGATAATTTTCCAAATTATTGATTTATAGTAAAAGTTTTTCTATTTGCCTATAGAGAACAAAAATATACCGAAAATTTTGATTGTATTTACTTAAATTATATAAACTTTTACTCACAATTATTCATCATTGTATATACCTAATCCAATATACAAAATTAATTAATTAATTTTATGATCATCTATTGAATTTTTTATGTTACATTATATTTGATAGGATTTATAAAATATTCAAAATATTCTTTAATCTAATTTATATTTCAAAGTAAAGTTAGAAAATATTTGCTAATATTTCATTAGTCTGCACCAATATAAAACACATGCAACCAAATTAACTACAGGGTAACAAAGTGCTGGTTATATTCATATTTTATTCACATTATTATTATTTTCAGCACTTCTCAATGATTTTCAATTTTGTCAAACAGTACAATACACTATTTATCTAATAATATTAATAAAAATTATAAACAAAAATATTTATTTCAAGAAACATTAACAAACATTAACATCTTAATATATTATTTCACTATAAAATGACAGATTATTTTTAATTATACCCGTCATGAATTTCAAACTTTTCCAAATTATTTTTAGAATTTCCCTCGAGTTATAATCAACGCTGTAAAATAACGATATGTGCTCGTCGAACGAACAAAGTACTGCTAAACAACTAATTAGAAATAATTGATCATAATAAAAAATAGAGGAGGGTTCAAATGCACCCAAATTTTTGTGCACCCAAATGCACCCTATCTTTCAAATTCTTTGTCTCCGTTTTCAAAGTCCGAATAGTCAATCCGAACCATTAGATGTGATCTATATATTAAGATGTGCTTGGAGACCAAATTTTACATTTTTTGGAATTTTTTTACTATTTATTAAGCCACTTTGAAAATCGCAGATTTTACATTTTCTGGACCATTGGATCAGTGATTTTTCAAAGTGGCTTAATAAATAGTAAAAAAATTCCAAAAAATGTAAAATTTGGTCTCCAAGCACATCTTAATATATAGATCACATCTAACGGTTCGGATTGACTATTCGGACTTTGAAAATGGAGAAAAATGATAGGGTGCATTTGGGTGCACAAAAATTTGGGTGCATTTGAACCCTCCTCATATAATGGACTTACTATATAAAAAAATCTGTAACAGTTTGATCACCACCAATAACTAATCAGCCTAAACGAACGTTTTTCACAGCAATGTTAATGAATAACAACGCATCTTGAGTTGAATTCACATCCCCTCAGGTTACCAGATTAAGTACAATTGAATCAGACGGTTCAAAATTGTTCTATTTAACTTGGCACGAATCTCAACGCACAAATAATACTGTCCCCTATGTTATCCCGAGCAAGGACCGACTGAGAGTAAATCTGGGCCGTCCGTTTCAATTGTGTTGTGTTGAGTCAGGTACCTGGGGAAGCAAATCTGCTGCGATCTTACAGGATCGCAGGGTTCTGCGATTCCAATTTCAACCCTTCATTTATTACAGTGTGGGAATTTTAAAAAGAGATAGTTTTTGTACACGAATCTCAAAATATATAAATAGCTGAAATTAGAATCGCAGAGACCCTGAGATTCTGTAGGATCACAGCAGATTTATTTCCGGTACCTGGGAGGATACGGATCCTCTCAAGTTAGCGTCTGAGCACAAATCACGAAGCAAGTAAGATCGCGTGGAAAAAGATCTCCTGTCAAATGACCGTTGGATCTCCGCATCTCCTTGTCACAAAACCCCTCTAGCTGCTTATCAAATGAGACGCTGCCAAGTGTAATCCCTGCCATATGTCGAACTCTTATTGGCCAAGCTACTCGCACATGACCTTTACCCGTTTTCAAAATGCACGCTTCTCCTTGTCACGTGATTTGAAGGTAGCAGTGGTAGCTGACTAGCGCCATCAGATTTGAATCCTTTGATCGACCGAGAGAAAGATGCGACGAACCAAGACCTCGCGCCTCCTCCCGTCGCTTCCCCTGCTCCTCCTCCTCCTCCTCCTCCCTCTTGCATCTCGCTGCGAAGCCATCCCAGACCACCAGCCCCAGGTTCGTTCCCAGCTGTGCATATCCCTTTCTTTTTCTTCTCCCCCGTCCTTTTTCTTGTTTCTGTGTCTCTAACTGTGCTGTGTTTTATGCGTTGGATCCGTACCAGGTACGATGTAGCCGATCATGCGTGGCTGAGGATTGCAACTGTAAGTGCGGAGCATAAATTCAAATTAAGATCTTTTAATTGCTTTGATATTTTCAGCGTTCAGTTCCAAATCTGATTTCCGTATATTTTTTGTAATTTGAAATTTTAATAGCGATGGGAATTAGGTACGGAAAATACTGTGGGGTTGGATGGTCAGGATGCCCCGGAGAGAAGCCGTGCGACGATCTCGATGCGTGTTGCAAGATTCATGATGAATGTGTTGAGAAAAAAGGTTATTTTTCTGACATCTGATTTGAACCAGATCTTAGAAGAATGTATATATTTAATTCCGGAATAATTATTGAAATTCTGTAATTGCATCAAGAATTGTTGGACCACTTGGTACCAGTACAGTACCAATTGTGTTACCATAGTACCAGTACAGCAATTAAACCGTACTGTAATACTCCTGGGCTGTGCCATAATAATAATGCTGGTAAAGCTGTACGGCATTGAAATCAGATTCTGATTTTCTGTTAGTTGACTGCATCATTTTTTTTTTTTTCAAATTTAAAATTTTATTTTATACTGAAATTGAATTGTAGTACAATAAGACGACCTTCTGAAGAACCTAGTTTTGTAAAAAACTGTAAGATTGTGATTATAAGCTGATATACAATCTGAAACATTTTCTGATGAACAAGTCAATGTAAAAAAACTCAGGTATGATGAGTGTACGGTGCCACGAGAAGTTCAAGCGGTGCATTCAAAAGGTGAAAAAATCGGGGAAATTGGGGTTCTCAAAAGAATGCCCGTATGAAGTGGCTATGCCCACCATGATACAAGGAATGGATATGGCTATCTTGTTCAGCCAGATTGGTTCTGATCAAGCTGAATTGTAGTGTTCTTACAAGATAACCGTAACCGATACACAATTCTTTTACAATTTACAATTGTTGGATGAGCATTTTTTATAGAACAATTAGGTCTGGTTAGACACCAATAGGATATTTTTTTAATTGACTGAATTGTACTTCTATTTTGAATGTCATTCTTTAATCCAGTGATGTTTTTAATAAACAAATTTGGGATAATTAAATTGCACATTTCATTACATTGAGGCAAAATATATGGTATTTGGGCTAATGAGATGGGCTGGCTGTTCCTATTGGGCCTTTAAGCCCATTAGATTATAATCTAATTTGGGCTAGGATAATAACTAATGCGAGGCCTATTTAAAAGAGGTATTGTCAATCGAGAACTAGGAAATATATTGGTGAATATTTGTTTGCATGTGCAAATATGTTAAGTATGTGTTCAAAAGTTGTACTTGTTTCATATAACATATTTAAGTTTTTATGCAATAAACTAGTGAGGCTTTGTTACTATGCAATACGTACATAGTTCATGCTATGGATTTATATTATTATTTTTAAAGACGAAATAGTTGACCTGAAGCGTTTAAATATTCATATGAAAAATGTACTTGGAGATGGACAAGATATTTTATGTTTTTTAGAATTTTTTCATATTTTTTAGATAAATAGAAATTCACATGATCTGAAGATTATAAACCATCCAAAAGTATTAATTTCTTGTCTATTTAAAAATTAATAAAATAGTTCTAAAATATAAAAATTGGTCTCTAAATACATTTTCATATAAAGTTATGTTAAAAAATTCGAATTGACTATTTCAACATTAAATACTGAGATACATTCTAAAAAAAAATATGTGCATTGAAAATTTCATAGTCTCACTCGGCAACACATTTAATGCCTTGAATGTTTTATTTTAAGTTCGAATAAAAAAATAAAAAATAAGAACACCACAGTTTGTCATCATATTTGTAGTGTTGGCATTAGGCAATGAAATTCATTCCTCACTGACAAAATAATTAATTTTACCTTTTTTTCTGGAAGCTCTGTATAAAAGGTATCTTGCAGAAGTACTTTGATCAGTTGTTGTCTTGTTGAAAACCACCAAACCATCCACTAGATTTTCATCCAATAAAAAAGGAAATTTTTTATCTTTAGAAATTATTAAATTAATACGCACAGAAACATTATTTCATTTTCAACAAATCTAGAAAGATCGGATTCAATGGTCTAGATCTATCGAAATATTTTATTCAAAAAATAGATGTTAATGGAAAAATATATAATATAGATGCCAAAGAAAATCAAGTTAGAAATGGATATGCCTCAACTATGAAAATCCAATTCTAGATTGATTAACTGTGACAACTACCATTCATCTTTTCTATCGAATTTAACAAAAGAAATTTGAGTCAAATCTACTTAGGATTGATGAGATGTGACATACAAATTTTTCTTTTTTACAGTTATATTGATGAATCTGGATTATTAAGTCCGATTCATATATTTGAATCAGACTCGTTAAAATAGATCATTATATATTTGTTGAAAATCAGGTACTCTTTATGTTTCCGTGCACATGAATTTAATGATTTTTATAGATAAAAAATGTCAAAAAAAAAAAAAAACGCGGTACTTTTCCATGAACAGTAATATTTTTTTTCCCAAATCATTAACTAAAGTGTAAAAAGAAATATATTCCCCCGATTTAAGTCAAGAATCAGGATATCAGGACAAATTCCCTAATTCAATTTGTATCATTCCGTGTAGTGAATCACTGCACGATGACAACCATCACAAACGAATGGTTGCGTAGAAATCATAGAGATTCCGCCGCAGAAAATCTAGAAAGTGCAGGTGCGAGCGACCTTTCCTTGTGACAAATCACGTGGTACTTGCCTGAAGAACAAACAAAGTCTCCGTCATAAGGCACACAATATTTTTTACGACAAACGCACGGCTGCTTATAATTGGCTGTTGGGTACAGCTTCTAGAACCTTTCTGCGTATCTCTCTCTAATTAGTACGGACGGCTAGAAGAGACCGGTCAAGGTATCCAACGGTCTAGCAACGATCGAGGAAAAGATACCCGAAGAATCTGCGATTTGACGGTAGTACCCTTGTACTTCCAAACACGCGCTTCGAAAAGTTTCAAGTTCGTTGGACACGGCGTGCCGTACGGTAATACCTTTTTTTTCTTTATTTAACTTAATTTTGAGCATTAAATGCCAGCGACAGACAAAACAAAATTAGTAAATTACTGTACAGAATCTGGGTTCAATTTCCAGAAATAAATTACCCTCCATGCCTCTTGGTGGTAAAGATTTTAACAGAGCAATTTTGCTTCTTACAGCGCATGGAGATTTTTTTTTTAAATAGAATTCATTTAAATTATTTAAACAGAACAAGCCTATTTTGATCGGATTTTTGAAAACTAGCCTTCACCGATCCCTAGGATCGGTGGAGCAAAAAAAACTCATTCTACACTGGTCCTAGGGATCGGTGGAGCCAACATTTATCCCGCCATAAATATGATGCACCAAAGGCCACACCAAAACCTCCACCGATCCACAGGATCGATGTAGCTTCAAAAAACATCTCCACAGGATCGGTGTAGGTTTAGGTTCTAAATCTAAAAGTTATCAGTTCTCGGAGGTAACCTTTATACTCTTCTCTTTCTTCTCTATTCTTTTTACATGTATTTTTTGGGAAAGAGAAACACATAGGTCACCACATTATTCAGTTCATATTCAAATGTTTCGTACTCCAGAACATCTAAATCTGATTAGTTTCTCGGTTCAGTATAAAAGATGTCATATATATTCAATTTCTAATAGGTAAATATTTCCACACAATTGCTATTTTTTTGTGTGCAGGATTCGTGTCAAAGTGTGAGTAATTTAGCTAGCACCTTGGAAGTTGTTGGTTATGACTTCGAGAATTTTAACTCAAGGTCAATCTTGGAATCTATGAAAAATCTTCAAGGTCGAGCTAATTAACAAGCCCAGTGATACTTGCTATGCCTTTTGGTATATTCTTAAATAATATTCATATATTAGTCATTACAGTTACAATTACCAGTATTGCTGTTGATTATTATCATGACTATTAGAACAATGCTAATGGTGATTATTTTCATTGTTGTTATATAAACTCAAATTATATAAAAAGTTAATCCCATGTTTTAAGCCTAACTGACTCTTGCTCTTTCTATCTCTAGGGTTGGAGGTGCACTGAAAATGTTAGGATTATATCACTTATCAACCAATCAGCACTTCGTGACTTTTTGTTATCTTGCCAATCACCGGTAATACTCCATTCTTTCATGTATATTTTTCTACACCTGTAATCAAAAGTTTTTTATGTTTGATACTTTGATTTGATAATATATTACTTCCTTTCATTACTTTTAGTGTGGTGGGTTCACAAAATGCCAGTACGAGGCAATACCTGATCTATATCACTCCTACTACGGCTTTGCAGCTCTCAGCTTGTTAGAGACTGAACTCGACCCCCTTTGTGTCGAGCTGGGCCTGGCTACATTTAGTCAATTGTAGAGGTTATGCTGAACTTCCAAAACAAGGATACCATTCAAACGGAGAGCTCGGTTTGGAAGGAAGAGGAAGGAGGAGGAAGTAGAGGAAAGGGAGAGAGATGAACCACGGGCTGCAAAATGTGGAAATCAAGCCTCCACCGATCTCTAGGATCAGTGGTGTGGTATGGGATCTTCTGTGGCTACATTCTCTTGGGTGCGAAAGTTGGCTCCACCGGTCCTACGGACCGGTGTAGAATGGGTTTTTTTTGCTCCACCAATTCTAGGGATCGGTGGATACTAGTTTTCAAAAATCCGATCAAACTAGACTTGTTCTGTTTAAATAATTTAAATGAATTCTATTTAAAAAAAATCGCGCATGGACAATAGAATTAAAACAAATTCATATGCTTTTTGCGCTGCATGAAGCTAAAACTACTCTGTTAAAATCTTTACCCTCTTTGTAGTGGACACGGCGCGCGTACGGTAATACTTTTTTTTATTTTTTATTTAACTTAATTTTGAGCATTAAATGCCAGCGAGTCAGCGACAAAATTAGTAAATTACTGTACAGAGTCTGGGTTCAATTTTCAGAAATAAATTACCTCCATGCCTATTTGTCAGGGTTGTAAATAATGGTATGTGGTCGTTGGACGGATATGA
Source organism: Carex rostrata (assembly GCF_964058835.1). Taxonomy (NCBI): domain Eukaryota; kingdom Viridiplantae; phylum Streptophyta; class Magnoliopsida; order Poales; family Cyperaceae; genus Carex; species Carex rostrata. The sequence continues at coordinate 12,971,270 of NC_135924.1, forward strand.
TACCACCAAGTGATTATTCAGGAATAATCAAGAATAATTGAGTATAATTGGAAATAATCGACTGATTATTCGAGAAAATCCGTGACGGTTTGATCACCGCCAAGGACTAATTGGCTGATTAATCGGTCTAAACGGAAGTTTTTTTACAACACTGCTATTTGTAGTTAATATATGGAGCAACTAAACTTCAAACATAAATGCACTGGAATGGAAGGAATCTGAAGAATTTATATATTTTCAGAACTTTTCCAGTTTCCAACGATCCGTTATATGAATAATTTTATTTTTTGCTTTCAACTGCACATTAATCTGGAATGGCGCTGTTTCTTTGAGACGATTAGAAATAGTTTTATTATACAGTTGCATTATTCCTTGCAAACAATAAATACATTACAGTAAATCTCTAGTTGTAGGGCCTGTTCGGCCAGATCACTATTCACGTTGGAAAAAAAAAATTCAGTTCAACTGAATTTTTTTTTTCCCACGAAAACAGTGTTTTTCAGTTCAAATTCCGTGCCCGCGCTCATTCCCATTTGTCGGCCGAACAGGCCCGTAATGTGTGTTGCATGAATATATATGGTACTGGTATTGTATCGGATATGATACGGAATACGACGATACGGTAATTTTCAGTATCGGAATAAAAATAATTGTATAACAGTCATGTATTTAATTATTTCTATTAGCAATCAATAAAGTGATAAACAATGAACAGTACTTCAACTTGGTAACAGAGGAAGAGAAATAGGATTAGTTTGTTATATAATAGCATTTTTGCTAATTATTGGGACCATATTCTCTACAGAAATAATAAAAGGACAGTGATCCTGTTACTTCATGCTACGTAAAAACAAACCGTACTGCCAAATTAATGCAAATCATGATTCATGATCTGTGACTCACTGTGTAATTCCTTTGAAGACATATATGTGTCTCCAAAAATAAAGCTATTTGGCAAATCTACAAACATCATGAACAGCATTTAGATGAAGAAAGACAATTACATACCAGTATCGTCAGGGGCAGATTCTTGAATCTTGACTAGCTAGCTGAAATGATCACATTTAATGTGGGTATTATTAATTTCTCTGGTCCATGAGAAATACGGATTTCATAAGATTGCTGTACACGTGTACGGTATTCACTGCAAGGTCAATTACAAATGTCTCAGGCCCGGACAGCAGTAGACCAGACTAACAGTAACGGGTGTTGACTGTTGACCCATCTCATGGGTACCGGATCCAATTCAAATTGGATTTACATATTTGACCCATTATAAGGGATTGACTTGTAACACAAATGTGTATCATCTGCATTAATTCAAAAGAGAATCTTTTGAGTTAGTGAATCTCAACTGTTTGATTTTAAATAAAGTCAATCTGATTCTTGTCTGTAACATAGAGGCTCTTTAATATTAGTGTTGATCTAGTACGTACGAATCTTAAAATAGATCGGATGGTCGAGATGCATTAACCAAAAGATTCATTTTTTAGCATTGAAATGGGGCGGTCTGTTGAGCGATGTTCGGTCAGAGTTAGTTCGATATGTATTAAAATTTGTGTGCACTTGATTCGCGTAGATTTTACAGTTGTTTGTGCGAATATTGATGTGCATCAGATTGTTTTGACTTAGCATCGGATTGTATTTAATTCGATATCCATCAAACCGCCCCTGATTTCTTTAAAAATTTCCAATTTATAAGATCTATCCCTACTATATACACGGATTTTTACATGTCAAATCAAGATCAGACTTGCAAAATAAATCGAGAAATGATTAAATTATTAATTCTATAACAACCTTGTGTAGTTTTTTAATGGACATCAGACCAAAATCTGTACGATATCCGATCAAAATTGTTTGATTTGTATTGAGATTCACACGAGCGAATTTAAATATATACTAATTTCGATTGTTCTGTAAATTTATACCGTACGCACTAATATCGAGGTCGAGTATTGGACAAATTTAAGGTTGTGCTCCAGTAGAAGAGAAGAGACCTTCATTAAAAGAAAGAAAAGACAGCGAAGGAGAAGAGCGATCAGACCATAACCATTCCGAACTAGTGGCTGCACCTAAGGTACTTTATGGATCAACCAATCAATGGATGGAGCATCATAGAAATGTTGCCAAATGAAAAAACATTAAATTAAATAAAAACTTGAGCTGTTGAGCAGATGATCTACTCTTAATGATTGAACATATATAATTTGTAAGGAAATTTTTTATCTGTAGAAATTAAAAAAAAATGAAAGAGAGAAACAGAAAGAGTACATTATGTCTTTGATTAATAGAAAGATAAGTACGATTTTTACCGATTTTAAAAATAAAAAAATTTGGATCGGTAGAAATTCTACAGATCTAAACTTAGTCTTTTTTTTATTCTGATGTATAAATAGAGAGAATTTTTATATCAAAATGCTTTTTACAAAATAGATATAATGTTTCTATCATAAAATCTTTTTATATTTTACTAAAAAAAATTTAAAAAAAAATACAAACTAGTTTGGATCAGTAGAATTCCTACCGATCCAAACTTTTTAATTTTTAAAATCAGCAAAAATCCGATCAATCTTTCTGCCAATTGAAAATATAATGCACTCTTTCTAATTCTCTCTCTTCCTTTTCTTTAATTTCTACCGATAAAAAATTTCCAATTTGTAACCGACGTTTGTATCGCACAAATTTTAAACCTTATTTCAGGTAGATTCTGCAGGAAATTTCGCGGAAATGCTTAGCACTGTGCACGGATGAATCATGAAAATGTTGAACTGTTGATAAGCATTAGTCTTTTATATAATTTAGCAGAGATATATCGAAAAAATAAAGTTAAAAAGTGAAATTAGGAGCAAAAAAAGGTGCAGAATCAATTTAGTTATATTACCTAGTAGTTTATTATTATTTTTTCTTTTAAGGAAAAGGTACCTTAAGAAGACTTTTAGGGCCTGTTCGGTTGTCAATCGGGAACGAGAATGAGTTTGAGTTCGGATCTAATTTTAATGGGCGGAACACTGTTCCCGCGGGAAAAAAAAATTCACTCAGAGTGAATTTTTTTCCCCACGAAAACAGGAAAAGCCGAATAGACCCTTAGTCCGATGTCTGATTGAAAACTTTCGATCGATATCTTGAATGGACAATTTTATATTTTTTGAGTTTGTGAAAATTACATACCCATAAATGTGGATCAAATATATAAGAATGAATCTTATGACTAATTGAGCATCTCCAACAATACAATTAATTAGCAATTGCAAGACAGATGTCAAATTGAAGTAACTACTAATTGTAAAATAAATACATTAATAAAATAATATTAATTGTAAAAATTTATGTTACATGAATGATAACATTTTTTAAAGGATAGTAACCACCAATTTTCGTCAGATGAAAATGTTTTTGAAAGCTTTCATGATATGAAAGATTTCAAATTTTGAAAGAGTCCCGCATCTCTCAAAATAGAAATGAAATTGTCAACTCATATTTTTGTAATTGTCAACAAAGATTTTACAGTTGCATTTGCAAGGCGTTAGAAATGCTCTTACAGAATAAAAAGAGTTCGAATATTTAAAAATCAACCAAAGTTATTCATAAATTTTTCTAAAGTTAAAAATTTTGATTTTATTTTATCTAAAAATAAGTTACTAAACCGAAAAAAAGCAAGAAATTTGAAGGCGATGGTGACCAAGTGCGCCGTGTTGGACCTTTTCTCTTGGCAAATTGCAAGCTTAGCAGCTGACCGTACCGTTGCAGTTGATGTAAATCTTCTCCATTTTAAGTAGAACCGGAGAGGTACTGTCCCTAAATTTGTTGAATTTTTATCGCCCAAGTATGTATAAGAAAACTAATCATAGTATTTTATTAATAATAGATAAAATGGATGCTATTATAAATTTTAATATAAAAGTCAATAAATTTGATAAATTTGTGAGTTTTTAAAATTTAGAATGGTAAGTATGATATTTTGAATTTTAGATAAAAGATATGTAATTTCGAGGTTTTTGAGGGGTATATTTAAAATCCCACCTATTGTGGCAATTGAGGCTGAACTGGAGAACAATAGAAAAATTGAGACATGTACTGGTACAATTTGGTGGGGTCTAATCAATTCAAGAGATATTTTTAAAGGCAGTCTCTTTCTTTGGGTCTCCGTCAAATTACACACTCAATGGTCTCGGGGACCAGAGCACCATCTCTGCTGCTGTCTCTGTCTTTCTTCTTTAAGAATCGATACAAGAGACAAATCGGGTAAACACTGTAATATATGAAGCCTTAATTCCTTCATTTTTAATATTTATTAACGCGGAAACAATTGTTTTTTCAATAAAGGATTAGAGTGTAGGTATGTAAATGAGCCGAATATTTTTTTTGTTAGAAGAAATAAACAGAGTTGACCTCAAATCTGAAAAAAAAAAAAAAAATTACTAGAGAAGCATAAAATAGCATCGCACCATCCAGAACTAATTTGGGCACACATTGAGGGCCTATTCGGCAGTGCAGTAGAGAATAGAAATGAGTATAGGAAATGAAAATTTTGAACTAGATTTTATTGTTTACGTGGGAAAAAAAAATTCAGTGTAAGTGAATTTTTTTTTTTCCACGTAAACAGTACTTTCGGAATTACTGTCGAACAGGGCATGAGAGCCTTTTCAGATGCAAAGTATTTGATGGGAATTGATGGGTTTTGCACAGAATCTATCAATCTATTCCAAAGTCCATTCGGCAGCCCTTTTTTTTCCAAATTTTTTTGGCGAGTACAACCCACTTATTCCCTCTTCAATGTAAAATTCTAAGTTACAAAAATACCACCTCCAACTTCATTTGTTTTTTTACCCAATTATCTCTCTCCTACAGGGACGGATTCAGGATTTTGATTAAGGGTAGGCACAAAATATTGACAAGAGTATAATATTTTTCATGACGAATTGAAATGGAGTAGTGGATAAAGATCTAAAAATATCACGGTACGACCAGATACGACACGGTTCCGTCATGGCACGTGTGCTGGTTACGTGCCGTGACCATCCACATGACGTGACAATTTTTCAAAAAATTGACACGATAAGACACGTCACGTAAAAGATTTGGTCATGGTACGACACATTATCACGTGTAATTAAGATCATTAGATCTTAATCGAATGGTAAATATTTAATAAACTAACCTAAATTATGAAAAAAATAGTTAGACATGACAAACGTGACCGGTTACGTTTGGTCACGTCTTGTCACGACGTGTCATGGTCATGGCGTGATTAACATGCTGTGACCATTCACTTTCTATGATCATCCTTCTAAATTTAATCACAACACAACAAGACACGTGATCTAAGTTATGACGCGACTAATCACAACATTGTACATATTTATATCCTTAGCAGCACATCTTTTTTTTCTTTTTTTACACGAATCAGTCTAAACTGATTTTCTTTTCCGTACAATTTTTTTCTACCGGACCCTAAATTAATTTCCAGAGTAGACATTATATCCATTCAGATATAAACACAAATATAAAACAAATAAATAGTTGAATCCAAGGTATGCAGTGCCGGAAATTTTTTATTCATAGAAATTGAAAAAAAATAGAGAGAGAAATAGAAAGAGTGCAGGTTTTGTGATATTGATAGAAAGATCGGTACAGATTTTACCGATCCTAATAATCAAAACACTTAGGATAGGTAGAATTTCTACCCATCCTAACTTATTTTGGATCTTCTGTGAAGACGGTGCCTGAGAAGATCAAGAATTGATCTGTTGCTATTCCTGTTTTGAAGACGGTGTCATAGAAAATCCAGAATATATTAGGATGGGTAGAGATTCTGCCTAACCTAACTGTTTTGATTGTTATAATCGGTAAAATCTGTACCGATCTTTCTATTAATATCACAAAACTTGCACTCTTTCTATTTTTCTCTCTATCTTTTTTTTCAATTTCTATGAATAAAAAATTTCCGGCAGTGCTATTCTTGGATCCGCCACTGCTCTCCTGTGCTTTTTCACCTTCTTTTTGCTTTTCTGCCTCCCAACACTTGGTGGCTCTCTCTTTCACCTTCTCTTTTTCTTTTCTTTAACCAACTAACTCATGTACATAACGAATGAGGAAATCATTTTATTTTTCTACTGTGGAACTAAATAGTTTGGATCTGCACTGGATACTGACACATTCAGAACAGGAACATGTTGGTTGCCGCATTACCAAGTAACGAATTCGAATATCCAATTACCTCGCTCTCTTATTATCTTTGCTTTATCCATAGTCATAAATAAATAAATAAATAAAAGAAATATGTCATAGGTAATCCCAGATTCTCTGTGGCATGTAATATTAGTCATACGCATAGTCACAAGATTCGCGAATTAAATCCGAATAATTCATTTTTTTGTCATACAGAACGCGAATTATTCGGTTGACCGAATTAAACTCGAATAATTTGCGAATTTTACGATCTTTTTTCAATTTTTATGAATTTTTTCCGAATTTTTTCTAGAACCGAACTCGAATTATTTGCCGAACCCAACCTGAATAATTCAGCTGTCACTGTGGCCATACAGAAAGAAATAAAAACGTGATGTGGTGTAATTGATATGTCATCAATTGATCATGTTATGCTATGGTTTATTATAAAAAAATCATTTTCATATAACTTGCCAAGACAATATGTGACTGATCACGCTTAATTAATTTTACATAAAAAATAAAAAACAACGATAAAAATAAGAAAATTTAGTCAAATAACGTTTTTGCTTGTTACTTTTTGTGAAATAAATTAAATTAAAAAATAATATTAAAAAAATTAATCACATAACATGTTAAGTGGTATGACGTAACCATATCTGTTTGGGCAATGTATAGTTTTAAATTCGAAAATAAAACACATCACGCGATAAGCGAATCATGTTATATGACCAACGCACATAACGTGTCATGACTTAATGTATCCGTGACGACGCTAGTAATATACCACTCATATCATAATACAATCCTTTGTTTACATAATCATCAAAATCAACTGTAACATTATGTAATAGTGATATGAAATTAGTAATTGAAAATAATATACGAAATAAATCGAGTTGATTTTCTTTAGAATAATACGAAATATTCCAAGAACGAGGGAAATTGTTTTCGGAATAAATCCACAAAAATGGTTAAACTAAGTTGTGACCAATATGATTAAGTAAATTATGGATCTTCAAAATTAAGAATAATATTGATTATGAATTTATTTACAATTTTGAAAAAAAACTTTGAGGTGCACATGACATTGGGTATTTTTCTCTTGTTGCTTGTTGTATTCAACATGACATTGGATATTTTTCTCTTCCTCTAATTTATTCTTCTTTCAAACTCAATTATAATTTTGATAAATTTCTGAAGTTTAGCAAGTTTAAGCTTGCTTTAGGTGTTGAGAGAAATGAAAAGGATTATTGGGTTACTAATTTATGAAGAAATATTGATTTAACAAATTAAACAAGGCAAGCTAAAATATTGTGTGAATTTAGTTGAAAATATATTTAATAGAGTATTCTAATTGATTTGTTTGAGGCCTCTTCTTTTACCCTTGTGTTTCTACAAATTATGTCTTCATTGGTTTAATTTTCAGATTTTTGGTGTAGAGTTCCAACCTAAATCATACCTATCGATATCGAGCTCAAACCAACTTGTACTTGTGTATTGTTACCATTTTCCTTTTGGTTTTACATTTCTTGTTAATTGCTATGATTGACTGATTAACATTGAGGGTTTAGAGTACTGCTGGTAGGGGTGCAAACGGGTTGGATATTATCCGACCGTATCCGACTTTGTATCCGAAAATTTAATACGGATATCCAATATCCGAATATCCGTGCGGATAGGAATACAGATATGGTTTTGAATTTTAATTATCCGTATCCGAATAGTAGATATATATTATATAATTTAATATGAATTATGAAAAAAATTATGTTATTCACTATTATAAAAAACGGATATCCGTATCCGTATCCGGTTAATATCCGATCCGTATCCATATCCGTCTAATATCCGATCCGTATCCGGAAAATAAAAACGGATACAGATATGATTTTACCACTATTCGATCCGTATCCGATCCGTTTGCACCCCTAACTGCTGGTACCCGTCAGTACCGGTCTCACTGTATCATGTTACCATGGGCTTAATTGTAAACAAAATAGGATAAGGAAGACATAATTTGTAAAATACCTATGAATTGATAAAACCAAATTGTCAGAGGAGCCTTAGTGCAAAGTTACATATATGATAAGGTGTTAGCTAGAGAACTTTATATATGAGAATTATAATCAGGTTTTGAATTGGACAAGTAATTATTTAAAGTAGAAGAATAGCATCAGGATTGTGAATTCAGAATTGAAATTTCGAATTGAACTTGGACTTTACTCGTAGACTTTGAAAAAATGAAAGAATTGAATGAAATTGAGCTTGCCTTGTGCTGGATCGAAAATATATAAATAATAAGGATTAACAAAATGATTAAATAATGGTCAAAAGATGTCACTATTTGAATTGAATAAGGTTGGGGGATTAGAAAAAAAAAAAGTCTAATTACATGTATAAGAATTTAACTGACATTAGAGAGTACCGTGTGACATCGAAAATAAATATAAGTATTGATTAGAATGTGTATACTATTGTTAACGTAGGCATAATAATGAGAAAGACTGATAAGACAAAATGATCAAGAAGAACAGTCTGTTAGCGACTTCATCTATTGCCCTACGATATCATGTGCGAGGTTATTGGATTAGTTTGAGATTCATAACTAGGAATTAAATCGTAACTCACTGTGTATTTTGAATATTTGATTGATTGCATTGATTGAACTATTGCATCATGTGCATAGCCCAATATAATTGAAATGAAATTACATGTAAGTCTATTGACTGTCATGTTGATATTGTTTATCGATTGATTGATTTTTTTTTTATTACAAATGATTGATTGAGACCACAATGACTGAATTGATTGAAATATTGACTAATGTAATCCTTGAACCTCCATATAGTAGAGAAAAATAATTAATATATCGTAAAGTCTAACTAGCTACTAGACTTTACTCCAGGACCCTTATACGCATATGGTGAATGGCCCCAACTGAATCCAGTACTGGATAGGGGATATTGAATGTGAATTGTGATTGTAAGATAATGAACTGTGGTAACTGCCTTATTATTGATTTTTTTTCTGATAATGACAGCATTATGATATTGATTTCGTATTGTTTCCATTAATTAGGTGTCAGGATAGTTGGAATGGTATAAGCCCTAACACGACATATACATGTTATAGTATCTATCAGTGTTACCAGACTAGAAATTGTAAAGTTAAGAAACCAAACGTTACCAGACTTAGTGGTTGTAAAGATTAGGTCCCAAACATTACCATACTTAAAGTATTAAAAGATTTTGACCCAAATCATTTATTATGATAAGATTCTTAGAGTTCTGATTTATTTATATAATTTTTGTTATTCAATTGAATACTATTATTGAGCATTTGCATTCGTCATTATGAAATGAACTGTTTGTTTCTCATGCGGTGATTTAATTCTGAATATGGATTTCTTTCGAATCCAATAATCTGAGTGGCAATCAGCACTGTTCTCACTCGTTTCCCCTTGTGGATTACAGGTTTATTATACGAAGATAAAGAGCACTTCCGGGTTATAATTAATAGCAGGGTCACCTAAAGATATGAAATTTGGGGTTATTTTATCTGACAGGATGCAGAGAATATTTCTCTAGCATCATCCACTATAAATGTCAGGTAATTCTTGTTAATTATTTGGGATGTGGCAAAAATATAATGGATACTATTGACAATGCATAAAAAAACCCATGTCATGTGTTACGTATATTGAATGGTAAATAGACGCGGCTGGATTGTCGCACCTCCGGATCGGGTGTGTGACATCAACAAAACCACAAGAACCAACATAAGTCAAGAAATTTTTAAAAACCTATATGTATATAATTAATTAATTAATTATACATATGAGGAATTTAAACACTTTTATTTTTTTGTGTTTTTTAACAAAAAAAATAATTTATATATTAAATAAAACCGTTAAATAAGATTTATATTATTTTCTATACATATTAATAAAAATTTATCACTCCTTAGTTCTATTTTTACATGACCTAATAAGTTGAGAAACGGATAAAATGTGCGTTTGTGAACTTGGTTGATTTCTTATTGAACGCTTAGCACTCTTGTATGTAATATTTTTAGGCCTTAGATAAACATTGAAGGTATATACAGGTAATTTGGTATCTGGTCTTTTGTAATTTCGGTTTTAATAGAAACTGGTGAGGTTTAATAATATCTCCTTTGACCCCAAAAAAAAAAAAATTAAAAAGTTGAAAAAATAATGTTTAGAAATTATTCACATCGATATATTTTTATAATTTTTTTTATAATAATAAAACAAAGTTCAAATGTCATAATCTTTTACACGTACGTAGAGAAAATAATATAGATAATTTCTAATTGTTTTATTTTGATGTTTAAATTTTAGATAAAAAGTTGTTAGAGTTTTAAAAATAAAAGCATAACAGAGATACAAAAATTGAAAATATTTGAAACCTCGTTATGTATCGAGAGAGTACAATTGTTATGAAGGTTCTAAATAGCAATTATCGCGTCGTAACAAAAAGGTTGAAAAAAAGTTATCGCGAATAGCGTAGTTACAACGAAAGCTATTATACATAATGATTTTGTTTAAAAAATTATTTTTTATATTTTTACTAATTATCAACATTATAAAGTCTTATAGAACAATAAATAATGCAAAATTGATTAAAGAATTAGAATATTCATATTGAACTAGTACAAAGTTAAAAAATTTATTCAAAATTTCTCTAATAATACTTGTTATTATTTTGTTTTATATAAAGATTTGAAAGCTCAAGCCACTCAACTATTTAATATCCAAAAAAAATATATATATATTTGGATTTTAAACATCCGATCTCTTGCACAAAGATCAAAGGATGGTCTCGAGAGTAAAAATAATTTGACTGAGAAAATACTAAGAAAATGTAAAATTTATTTTTAAATGATAAATTTTACTAGTAATCTCAATTCTCCCTCCTTACAGATCAAACATTTATGCGAAATTCGTGATCTTTATAGCCTTATTTTTATATATCTATGTATTTTTTTGAAGAAGAAACAAGGGTCACGCCGTCATTTGATTGATAAAAGTCTGTTACAAAAGTTTTGTATCAGATCAATACAATGAGCTCAAAACAGTTGAGCTAGATACCCTGACCTTATTGCAAAAGGAAATAAGAGAAAACTAAAAAGAGAAACAGTCTCGTTCCAAAAAATAAAAAGGAAATAGAGAAAAGAAAAAGGAAAAAGAGACACAGTCCCGTTCCAAGTGAAGTTGACTACGTAAAAACAGAAAGAAAGAAAGTAGTGCCAGTATACAGTATAGTTACTGGTAAATGTTATACAGAAAGAAAGAAAGGAAGGGTGTTATGGTGGTCAAGTGGAGATGAATCGTGTTCATAATTTTAAAAGAAAGGTAAACTAATAAAGAAATAAGATGGAATAAATATTTTTTTCATTTATTCATTTCTTGAATTGATGCTCAGGGCGGATCCGGCATGTAACAAGGGGGCTGCCGCCCCCGCACACAACTCTCCCTCCCTCCTTATTTTGAGTTTTAGTGGTGATTTATCGGTACTGGTCGATCTTGTCTCACTCTGAAATTTGTTTTACCTCCTCTGGATGTTTGATTTGTAATTCGGGTTAAATTTATCGTTAAAATCAAAATAAATTTCTTGAATTATGATTGGTAATTATAATTATAAGTTGAAGCATCAGAAATTACAAGTCAGAGCATTGAAAAATATAAGTCAAAACAATATTTTTTTTTATCGAGTACCCAATTAGCTAGTTAATGAGTTTAAAACTTTAAATCCAATTCGATATTTTTTTGTCTCTCTGACAAAATTTTTGGATCCGCCCCTGATAGAGCCATATTATAATATTATAGATACAATTAGCTAGTTCACTTATATATACATATTGTGATTCTGCTTGGGTCAAATGAATCTAAATCTCACATTATTTTGTCTAAATCTAAATATTTTGTGCGATGTATAATGTAATTAGATATAAATAGATATGTTCTAGAGATTCTTTGAAAGATTTCATCAAATATATATTTTTTGTTCTAGGATTCTCTTGGGTTGAATATGTAAGGATTGGATGGAATTATAATATATAATTTATTGAATATTATAGTTTCCTCCCCTCGATCAAATTAAATATTCCAACCTGTTGTCTGCTTGGAATTTTTTATAAGCTTATCCATAAAACGGAAGATTTTAAATCAAAATTTTTCATCACAAGTTTCTCGTCATTAATACATCATATTTCATTTATAGACCATCTCGTACATTGGATTATAAATCGTTGGATTCGAAGTTCAAACAGTCGATTTACAAGATTCTTCATGTTAAAATTTGCTCGGAGACTAAATTTTACTTTTTTTAGATTTTTTTTTACTATTTATTTAGAATTTTTAAAAATAGCTATTTTTCAGAAATTTCTGAACCATAAAAAAACAAGAGTGAGTCTACGGTACTATGCATATCACGGGTTATTACCGTGCTACGGCTCTATATTCGAGTTTTCAAATCCTAACGGTCGATCCGAACCATTCATCGTGTTCTCCATATTAATATGTGTTTGGAGACCAAATTTTACATTTTTTGAAAAATATTTACTATTTTTTTAGATATTTAGAAAATCACTTGATCTGAAAATTCTGGACCATCCAAAAACAGCGATTTTCAATAAATCTAAAAAAATAGTAAACAAATTTCAAAAAATATAAAATTTGGTCTCCAAACACATATTAATATGGAGAATAAGATGAACGGTTCGGATCGACCGTTAAGATTTAAAAACTCGAATATAGAACTGTAGCACGGTAACAAATCGTAATATGCATAGTACCATAGACTCACTCAAAAAACAATGATTTTTTTAAAAGTTCTAAAAAAATAACAAACAATTTCAAAAATGTAAAATTTGGTCTCCAAGCACATTTTTTTTTAAAGATAGTGGTATTACCACCGATTTCATAAAAATCAAGCATATCTGATATGGTACCTAAAATTGGTACCAAAATCAAATATGAAAAGTTGTACATCAAGTCATCATCAACAAACATAAAATCATACAAATAGAGATAGTACCTCAGCAAAAACTAAATGAGAAATAAAATGAATACTAAGCCAAAGAACAAGTCTGAAAAAACAATCATATCATAGGAGACTAGTAATCCAATAAATCCTCATCCGACAGCTCGTCTCCAGACATATGATATGGGGGGTTGCCGACTCCAAGAGCTTGAGTGTACTTCTCTGCCTCCTCCAGTATCTGATTTGGAAGGTCCTTAACATCACATGGAAACATTAGACTTAATTTTAAGTATGAATTGTTAGAGCTAGACTTACACCAAAAAGTAGCTAAAGAGATTATCTTAAATCTTAATGATTTAGCAGAAATGGGAGTAGTATTATCATTAAAAATAACTCGATTTCGTTCTAACCAAACATTCCATAAGATGGCTCTCTCCAAGCACATTTTAATATGAATATAAAATTGAACGGTTTGAATTGGTTATTTGAAAATCAAAACAAACAATTTATAGACCCATTTTCAAAAGAGTGTATAATGCACCATAGCTTAACTCCATAATATATCATATTTCATATTTCATTTATTCTAATCATATATAATAAGGGTAAACCAGGAAATTATCATATATTAATATATCACATTTTTAATCTCAAACTTTTGCACGACACAGCAATGTTGGCTAAGTAAGAATTAAGTGTTACCAAAACGAGAAAGCAATATATTTAATTCGTAGCCTTCACAAAAAGAAATAAAATAAAGCATTTTCTTCTTTTGGATAAGCAAACTTTTATCAAAAAGACAGTCGGTTCCTGCTATTACAATGTCGAATTTTTGTTTCAAACTAATAATGCTCCGTTATGGCACCAAAATTGTGTTAAAACGCACATGAAATTTCCATGAAATTTCCATGTGATTAGGCTTTAGTCTTTTTTGATTTGGATTAGACTCTACTACTAGTCATGAACCACGATCGGATGCTATCAGAATTTTTGTACCGTGTCTTAACAACACCGCGTATTTTTAACTTGGAGTGAATATAAGTTACGCGACGGTGGAATAGACCTGCCACGTCAGAGAAAAGAGACATTTTGTAAAAGGCCGTAAATATTTTACGTGGGTGATAGTGTGATTTTCCATTTTGAACTGAAGCAGTGGTGAGTTTTCATGTTTGGTCGGACAAAGCGGAGTGCTTTGTCGTTAACCTAAAAGTATTTTCATAAAAGCTGCACCTGGTTCATGACTGGGAGAGCACCGGTGGTTAAATCTGACTATTGGGACCCACTGTCATAAGCATAAAATTTCTTAGTGATGAAAAAAGCCAGGATTGAAGAATCAGTTTACAATAGGCGTACTTTTTGCTGAAAAATCAAATCACTGTGGTCCCCCATTGCTATAGGGAAAAGAAAAAAAATTAGGGTTTTGATTCTTGCACATCAAACCCAATGTTGTTAATTTATTTTCTCAACCTTTTTTTTTTTATTAATGTATCCACTAGTTGGTGGATAACTGTTGTTGAGCTAGTTGCATTAAAAGTTTATGTAAGTTTGACATAGTACAATTATTCAACTAATTAATAATTTATTTGTTGAAAGTTTGAGTATCTCAGTACCAATTCAGTTTGATTTTCACGTGTCAATGGCACGATTCTTCATTAAGGGCCTGTTCGGCCCACTATCGGGAATGTGTGTAGGCATAGAAATTGAATTGCTTTTTATTGTTTTTGTGAGAAAAAAAAAATTCAGTTGAATTGAATTTTTATTTTCGCACGCAAACAGTAACGAAGCCGAACAGACCCTAAATGTTTGTTTGAAAAATGAGACCAGTAGAAGTTATAAATCAAGAAAAAAAGCAGGGTGAAAGTGTAAAAATCTCAAGAAACTATTCAAATTCCTGTGCTCCAGGCGTATGCAACAGCCTATACAGTTTTGTGCCTCCTCAAAAGCTTAAAAATGACACCTGGCTCCTCTTTCCTTATTTCACTGACAGGAGGAATTGACAGGTGGGCCCCAGCTGTCGGTAATAGAAGGTAAGTGCAGTTTCTTCACCGCCCGGTGGGGGTTATAATTTTGCAAATAAATATGCTGCAATTCAATAGGATCGCAGATTCCTGAGATTCTAATTTCAACCGTTAATATGTTCTGAGATTCGTGTAATCTAATTAATTAATGGTTGAGAATAGAATCGCAAAACCCTGCGATCCTTTGAGATCGCAGCAGATTTGCTTCCACTATAATTTTATCTCAGATTGTCTTTTTTCACTCCGACTCCTCTCTCTATCACACCGCTCCTCTCCTCTCCTCTTTTTTGGCCTCCTCTTCGTACCAACTGCTTTCTCTCTCTTCCTCTCTCAGAGAAGACAACGATTTTCTCGTGACCGAGTGAGGGTTTTTTGCAAGGCGATTTCGCCTCCGAATCGGTTTCTTACTTCTAGTGCAGGTTCTTTCTTTTAATTTTTAATTTCCTCTCTATCGGTGGTTTTTATTTGGGGAAATTTCTTTATCAATTTCGTATTGTTGCTGGCTGTGCGTTCCACGAGAGGCTATTATCTTCGGAGACTTTGATTTTTCTTTTTCTTTGAAGAAATAATTTAGTAGTGGTTTTGGATTTTTTTGGCGAATACTTTGGTAATATTTCTTTTTAAGTCTGTGAACTATTAAATTCCGTTTACATATTGGCTTGTTCTGAGTTAATTGGAAAGCTATTAAGAAAAACCTCTTTGTTTGGGCTAATTTTTTAGTTATAGCCAAGCGATAGAGGAATAAACCTTTGATAGGGATATAGGGTAATTTTATTATTATTTTTTTTCCTTTTTTTGTCATGTTGCCTTTTTTTTTTTCCTTTGTATTTTTTTTAAAATAATCATCAGCAGTTGCTTTTGATAATTTGATTCAGATTGTTTGTACATTACATTGGTTTTTTTTTTTCTGTTCATATTCAGTTACGATGAAGTAATTAATTAAAACAATAACAAAATCATGGATATAAAAGTAAATAAATGAATTGTGATTAAGATTTGCTGATGAAGCAACTTAGGTGCAGTCTACTTATTGCATTATATAACTTCACCCAAGTCTTCAATTGCATAAATTTTTTCTAAAGACATTATAGAAGCATATGTTTCCTTTCTGCTTTTCCTGTAGGAAATGGGTCTGACCTTTTGTAAAATAAAGTTTTTGATATTGTGCCTAAATTGATATTGCACCTTAATTCCGTCATGCTTGCTAAGTAAGAGGTCATGTAATGCATAATTAAAAAATTAGAATGTTTATTGTTTAATATGTTAAATTGTTGATTTTACAAAACTAAGATTCCCTTGTTTGACTTTGATTAAGCCTCTCCGTAAATGTTAGCACTTTATCTAGATAATAATTAATAATTTGTTTTAATAATTACAAAATTATTTGTGAACAGTAGTTTTGGTTTGTTTAATAGTACATAGATCTGAGGCCAGAAATTTTTAATGCAAAACAAGTACTTCTTTTAATTACTAATCCACAAAACCTGTATTGTTAAATTGAGGTGCATCTCTCCCCCAGAAGTGTCCAAATATCTTTCTTTATTTCTTTTTTCTAGTTGTTGACTCCACATTATCCATTTCATTTCTCTGTTTCCAGTCTTGAAGCATGTCTGACACTGGTGGTGGTAGGAGGGGAAGGGGACGTGGGTCCCCGCAGCAGTCTCCCAGGGGTCGGGCCCCATATCAACAAGGAGCAGGTGGCAGAGGGGGCAGGGGATGGTCACGTCCTCCTCAGCAGGTTCAGCCTCAGCAGCAACAGCAGGAAGCTTACAGGGCTGATGTGGCAGCTGGAAGGGGGGGCCGCCCTTACCATGTGGGTCCCATGAGCCAGCAGGCTCCCGAGCTGCACCAAGCAACACGAGCTCCGTCTCCGCCTCTACAGTTGCCACTTGAGGCCACAGGTCAGTATTGTAGATGGTATTTTTAGGAACCTTTTGGATCTAATTGGAAATTTGTTGAAGTAATTTTCCTTATGGTTCGGGTTGGGTCTAGCCCTAGGACTTTCAAAATGTATGAAACCTTTTTTTAGGGTTTTTAGTTGAGTCGAGGCACCTAGATCAATGGTGCAATGTACATTTTGCTAATTTCTTTTTATGGGTTGAAATGGACAATATTTTTTTGGCTGGTAAGTGGTTGGGACGGGGATGTAATAACAACATAGGTGATTTTCCATTTCCTTTAATCTTATTTTTCTTTAAATTTCTGTTGGGGTGGGGGTGAGGTGTTGAAACTGTGTCACCAAATATTCCATATAACTTGGATAAAATTATATCAGGGACAAAACTTGATTGTGGCTGGGGGTCGGACTAACAGATTAAGTTTTAGAACATTATTAATTATTGAATTCTTCTTTGCCTAAAACTCATAAGAATTTCACTTGTTGCACAGGTGCTCCATCTCCTACGGCTCAGGTGGTTGAACAGTTTACAGAGATGTCTGTTCAAGGCGAGGCCAGCTCAAGCCAAGCTGTCCA
The DNA here is from genome assembly GCF_964058835.1 of Carex rostrata. NCBI lineage: Eukaryota > Viridiplantae > Streptophyta > Magnoliopsida > Poales > Cyperaceae > Carex > Carex rostrata. The sequence continues at coordinate 12,988,939 of NC_135924.1, forward strand.
TCCGTTGGGCCCACCCGCTCCTGTAGCGGGCCCGGTGGTTCCAGTTGCTTCGAGCAAGTCTATGAGGTTTCCTTTGCGGCCTGGGAAGGGCAGTATTGGCACAAGATGTGTTGTCAAAGCAAACCATTTCTTTGCTGAATTGCCAAACAAGGATCTTCATCACTATGATGTTAGCTTCTTACTTTCTGCAAGGGCTTGCACCACCAGTTTTAAAATATTCTTGTTGTGTGTCTCAGTTGGGTTCAATTGATACTGAAAGAACTCTCGATTGAGATGGAGTTGTTTAGTTGTGTTGTCCAACTATTGATTGGATTAAGTTTTACAAAATGGCATGCCATTGCTTAGTTGCCTAATCTAGGGTTTGATGACCTTAAACTCAGTCTCATTCAGCCAGAATTTAATTGAGGAAATTGAAACCTTTTCAAAACCAGTACAACATTTGAGTATTTTATTGTTCTTTTCTTCACTTTTCCTGTGTCAGTGAGCTATTTCACATTTCTGAACAGGTGGCAATGTCTCCGGAAGTGGAGTCGCGCATCGTTAACCGTTCAGTGATGCATAATCTGGTGAAACTGTACAAAGAGTCACACTTGGGAGGCCGCCTCCCGGTTTATGATGGCCGCAAGAGCTTGTACACTGCTGGTGCACTCCCTTTCACGTCCAGACAATTTGAAATTACATTAATCGATGAAGATGATGGGAGTGGCTCGGCCTCAGGGTATTTATTGTTCTTGACAGCTGTATTTTGTTATTATTATTATTATTATTATTATTATTTTTATTTGAAGTGAATTATATAGATATTGTTCATACTGCATACCATCGTAGCCATACCGTACCTTATCCCGTTGGGGGATGAAAGAAACACCATGCACCTCTACTACTTATTGGATGATCCCTAGTTTTGGTTTGGAATTACCTGAATTACCCTGATTTCTCACTATAGTCTGTTTTGAATTTGAGAAAATTGGGGTAGGTTGGGGGAATGTTGGAACAAGGGAGTTTTGTGAGAAATAGTTCTAGGGATGGATGGGCACACACTTTTAATGGTCCCGATGATCATGTTTTGTATGATTGAAAGACTCATATATGCACATTTTTAATTCTTATTTCAGGAGACAGAGGAACTTTACGGTGGTGATCAAGTTTGCTGCACGCACTGACCTTCACCACCTTGAGTTGTTCTTAGCTGGCCGCCTGGCTGATGCGCCCCAAGATGCTTTGCAAGTACTAGACATTGTCTTGCGAGAGTTGCCTACCACTAGGTAGTTGATCAATCCCAGTAATGTATTAATACAAATCAAGCTTCTTTCAATTTTTTGTTCTTTGAAATTCCTTGGTTCTTTATAGGTTTGCATCCATCGGCCGTTCTTTCTATTCTCCTGGTTTGGGGAATAGGCAGACACTTGGCGAGGGTTTGGAGAGCTGGCGGGGGTTTTACCAAAGTATAAGGCCTACTCAGATGGGGTTGTCGCTTAATATTGGTATATACATTATTCTTTTTATAATAGTTGTTGCTTCATAGTGTCATTTGTGCAGTATTATAACCTGCCACATATTCTTGCCATGTTAGATATGTCATCAACTGCCTTCATTGAGCCATTACCGGTGATTGAATTTGTATCACAACTTTTGAATAGAGACATCCAGGGAAGACCTTTGTCCGACTCCGATCGAGTCAAGGTAGTCTCACTTTTGATTACTCTCAAGTCTTTAACTTCACTTTCGTTTGAAACTTCTCTAATTTTCATTTTTGTAACTCTTTTTTTTTATTAATTGCAGATAAAGAAGGCACTGAGAGGTGTGAGGGTAGAAGTTACTCACCGTGGTAACATGAGGAGGAAGTATCGCATAACTGGGTTGACAGCACAGGCCACTAGAGAACTAACGTAAGCATTTTTCAATGCAACGTTTTACAATAAATGAAACAGAAAATTTAAAATTGTACAATAAATGCGAAGTTGTACAATATTAGTTATTTAGAAAACAAAAAATGAAACAGTAAAACACTTAGCATGTACTTGTACAGTTTTACTGGGTATGCACAATGATATATATATGCATAAAACACAGTATGCATTTTTCTTTTTTACATGGTAGTTATAACATTTGCCTTGTGAAACAGGTTCCCTGTAGATGAGCAAGGCACCATGAAATCGGTGGTGCAATATTTTCAAGAAACATATGGGTTCATAATTCAGCACACTTACCTTCCTTGCCTTCAAGTAGGAAACCAGCAGAGAGCAAATTACTTGCCAATGGAGGTGAGCAAATTACTTGCCAATGAAGGAGGTTCTCTTTTTATTGGTTTCATCCTCTTTTCCAAAAAATATGCAGAAGTTGAGTCTCTCTCTTTGTGCTTTTGGTTAATAAAATCTATAGGTGTGCAAAATAGTGGAGGGACAGCGGTACACCAAGAAGCTGAATGAGAGACAAATAACTGCCTTGCTTAAAGTCACATGCCAGCGCCCTATAGATAGAGAGCAGGATATTATGCGGGTAATTTTTAATTCTGCACTCCCTCTTTTTTCTTCTATGTTGTTTTCTTTCTTTCTTAAAACGGGCTTATGAATTGCGATGGATGCTTACACTAATCTCGTTCATTATCGCTGCTAGACGGTTCGCCACAATGCTTACCAGAATGATCCCTATGCAAAGGAATTTGGTATCAAGATCAATGATAGGTTGGCGCAGGTGGAGGCTAGAATTTTACCTGCTCCAAAGGTATGTTCTTAAATCTTATTCATCGTGAGCATATCATGACCACATATGGCACTGTGTTTGAAAATGACAAAAGAAGCTATTGTTTTACGAAGTCATAACACTGAATTTGTAAATGAAAATGTTGAAAGCATATTTATACATCAAAAAGGCCTGCATCAGTCTAATTTATTTCAATTTTACTGCTCTTTTTGTCTTATTGAAAAATATTATTATCCTGGTCTGGCAGCTCAAATACAATGATACAGGGAGAGAGAAAGATTGCCAACCAAGAGTCGGCCAATGGAATATGATGAATAAGGTAATACTGAATATTATTGGATAAAATGTGCCTTATCTTATTTGTCCGTTGTTTGCTGAAACTGATAATGTGCTTTTGCATATGGTGATTTTCTCCCTTTTTTTTGCTTGTAATTTACAGAAAATGTGGAGTGGCGGGAAAGTGAAGAGCTGGATTTGCATCAACTTTGCACGTAATGTACAAGATCAAGCCGCTCGTGGATTCTGTCACGAGCTTGCTGTCATGTGCCACACTTCTGGAATAGTAAGCCCCCCTCCACCCTATTTTCATAATTTCACTTCTCCAGATATATATTTTTGATTAACAAATTCATTCAGGGCTTGATAGTTAACCTACTAATATGCTTGAGCTCTTGATCTTCAATACTTCTTATGGACACACTAGTAACTAGGGCTATTATATCACAATCTATATTGGATGTACCGGCTAGTTATATTAGGTACCATTAGTGGCGTCTGGTCTTGTATAAGATGGTAAAACACTAATTTGGGATTATGTCCAGTCTTGATGTTTAAGCCTCTATCCATGTGATACTAAACAAACAAAACATCTCTGATAGGTTGATAAGTTGAAGAGTTTTCACAAAGAAGTGAAAAGTAAAATTGACTAGGTACAAAAAGTAGTAATTATTGAAATGAGATATATCCCACTAATAAATTTCTTGTGTTGATCTTGAAAATATTGTAGGATTTTGCACTTGAGCCAGTGCTACCCCCATGGAGTGCACGACCTGATCAATTGGAACATGCTCTGAAGGCATGCTACCATGATGCAGTGGTCAAGTTGCAACCTGAGAGGCGCGAGCTCGACTTGCTCATTGCTATTTTGCCTGATAACAATGGCTCCCTTTATGGTATTTTCTATCTGCTTTTCTGCCTAATTTCATGTTGTGCCCTTGCAAAAACTTATACAAAGTCACATATCTATAAAAATCATCTTGCATACTCCCACACAACATTTAAAGAATTGTTTTAGTTACTTGCAAGATTGCCAAACTATGCTCCTTTACTGTTCCTCTCCAGAAGATATGTTGTGTTTATATATTTCTAATTTTTCTTGTCACAAGTAAGATGGGCAGTTGTTGGCAAGATAATTTCTTTTGGTAGCGCAGTACCATTACCTGCTAACTGGAGATTTGAAAAAAAGAGTATTTTAACTAACATTTGTATAGAGGAGAAAGACACTCATTTGTAGAAGCAAAAGCTGTTCTTTGAGGGAAACTATTAAGTGTCATAAAATTTGTACAGTATAAATACCCTAACTTGTTTGGGACTAAAGGCTTCGTATTTACTGTTGTTGTATAAATATCTGAGCGTTCCCTTTCCCTTTTCTTAATTTAATAGGTGATCTGAAACGCATATGCGAGACAGATCTCGGGTTGGTATCACAGTGCTGTCTGACGAAGCACGTGTTTCGCATGAGCAAACAATACCTCGCCAATGTTGCGTTAAAGATAAATGTCAAGGTCTCAAATAGAAAAATGTTGTATATCCTTCTCTTCTTTTACTTTTCTTGGATCAAAACGAGTTCATTTCTTTGTTCTGTTTATTTGATTAAAGGTTGGGGGTAGGAATACTGTGCTGGTTGATGCCCTCTCGAGGAGGATCCCACTTGTCAGTGACAGGCCCACCATAATATTCGGCGCTGATGTCACCCATCCTCATCCTGGTGAGGATTCAAGCCCTTCTATTGCTGCGGTAAGAAAAAAAGTTTAAATGCTTTTATTTGTTACAGTCCCTGTAAACTCATTCGTTCTTTAGGTATCTGTCAGAAATGTTATTGTGTTTGTATTTAACTATAAACTTGGTCTCAATCACCAGCGGCAGTAGCATATCCAACTAAGGTCAATTTGGAAGCAAACAATAAAGATCCAACTTGCTTGAATGCTCTGGTGGTACCCTTTGCTTAATACTTGTATTATTTTTTTTTTCTGCCAATTAGGTTGTTGCATCTCAGGATTGGCCAGAGATCACAAAATATGCAGGCTTGGTCTCGGCTCAAGCACACCGACAAGAGCTGATACAAGATTTGTACAAGGTCTATCAAGACCCCCAAAGAGGCGCTATTGCCAGTGGAATGATCAGGTGATTAAAAATATTCTTTGCTACTTCATTATTACTTCTGAAAAAAAAAATATTGTATGCTAGCTTATATGAAACCCAAAAACTTAATATTGTTATAGGGAGCTCCTCATATCTTTTAGGAGAGCAACAAACCAGAGACCCCAGCGTATTATATTCTACAGGTAAATTTTTCGAAGGACTATTAGATTTGAAGTAGTTTTAATTTATTTTATCGAGTTCAAGTTCCAAAATGCTAGTAATTGATGATCTCTTAACAATGTCTACCTACTCCACTGCCCCAAATGCAGGGACGGAGTGAGTGAAGGCCAGTTTTATCAGGTTTTATTGCATGAACTAGATGCGATTCGTAAGGTTTGTGTTCCTCTTATCCTTGCATATGGGCTTCAAAACAGTGAATTGTTGGTACACACCACCACTGTGATTAGTATCATACGATTTGTAAGTCTAGTCTCATGATATGATATGTTTCCATACCTTAGCGATGTGAATCTGTTTAGTTCAATTTTGCTCCTTTTGACATCTGCTCTCGATGCCTTTTCCTTTGTTTTTCTTGTGAGATGATGCACCTCTCGTTCCAATTTCAGCCCACTGCTCGATTTTGGAATAACATGGAGACATCAAAGTATTTGGGGAAGAAAGAATCTCAGCTGATAGTATAGGTTTAGGCCACACTTGGCCCGTAGTTTTATTTTGTCATAAGACCTGTGCATGTTTAAACTTGATTCACAGTGCACCATCTTTTTTAGTGTTTTAGTTAACTAGTGGGCCACTAGTGATACAATACAATTTGAAAACATTGCACATCACCAGCTTTAATTAACACCTTTGTCAAAAAACCAAAAGACAGGAGAACAGAACTAAAAGATATGCATGAAGTGCACCTTTTCTTTTATTGATGTGAAATTATATTTATTTTTTGTGCTTTATTTCAGGCTTGTGCTTCTCTTGAGCCAAATTACCAGCCGCCTGTAACTTTTGTGGTGGTACAGAAACGGCACCATACTAGGTTGTTCGCAAGTAATCACAATGACCATTCTTCAGTTGATAGGAGTGGCAATATACTCCCTGGTTGGTGTTTTTAGTTGATTCTTGTGTTTTTATTTTTTTTTAAATGGTGTTTATTTAAAAAAAAATCATGGTCTTTTGCTTTTTAAATAACATGTATTTGGTGATGCAATTTTGAAGGCACTGTTGTGGATTCAAAAATCTGCCACCCAACTGAGTTCGACTTCTACTTGTGCAGCCATGCTGGTATCCAGGTCAGCGACTTTCTTTGACTGGGTTTTGATCTATGTTGTAATTTCTACGATATGTTCTTAAATTGAACTTTATATAGTTAGCAGCCAAAAGAAGATACATTTCACTGTAGTTTTCTATTGTATCTTTTTCAAGAAATATCCAGCTGTCTATCTGATATTTCTGTTTCATAGTTTGTGTGAGGTACTTTAAAACTGTTCTGTTAATTGATTTTTTTTTTTAACCCACAGGGGACAAGCAGGCCAGCTCACTACCATGTCCTGTGGGATGAGAACAAGTTCACGGCTGATAACTTACAAACCCTGACAAACAATCTTTGCTACACGTAACTCAAATATTTTCATGACATTTTTATTTTAGTTATTCTGACATAATGTTTAAAAGTCTGAATATTTTTTTATTTTTATTTTTTATGTTTCAGCTATGCAAGGTGCACAAGATCTGTCTCAATTGGTGAGTCTATTGTTCTATACAATGAGAAAATAAGCCTATTTACTGTTCGGGTCATGTCAGCCATCAGACTCATTAGTTTCATATATGTGATTTGTTTGACATATCATATGCACCTTTACAAATTTTCATGCAGTTCCACCAGCGTACTATGCTCACTTAGCTGCATTCCGAGCACGGTTTTACATGGAGCCAGAGACGTCGGACAGTGGGTCCATGCCTTCTGGCCCTCCTGGACGTGGTGCGGGACCAGCTGGTGCACCGAGGTCCACACGGGTCCCTGGGGCTGGTCCAGTTAGACCCCTTCCTGCCCTTAAAGATAATGTGAAGCGTGTCATGTTTTATTGCTGATAAGGCTGTTTATAATGTGTTGGAATGAAGCTACTTCCTAAATTAATATTTTGTGTTTTGTATGTACTCTGGTGTGTTTTACTTGAATGTTTGACTGTTAGGTTAATAGTAGGTGTGATTGGTGGTCCTTAGTGGTAGGTATCCTGTTGTTGGAGAGTAAGACAGCATTGCAAGTTAATCTTGTTAACTGATGTGATGACCATGTCTTTTTCGAGTATGAAGTCAGTAAACTGTGTTAGCACTCTTAGTAAACTGGTTTGCTTGCTTTGTTGTCCTGTAAAATTCTTTGGTAGGATTCCTTGATTGGCTCTACTTAAATTAGATAGCAACATTTTTTTTTTGTATGTGTACAATGCTGCTAGAAATTCTGCAAATAGGAGGAACCAAACATATTTTCTTGTTTGGACGCTAAATAGCTTGCTCATTATTTCATTTTTTTTTTGTTTTGGGCATACAAAAGGCTAGCAACATTTTTTAGAGCAATGAACACATTAGTAACACAACAGGTATCACTCCTTTAAAATCAATCAACAACATAAAAGAATTCCTCTCTTTTTATTCAAACCTTAACGTAAATGCATTCCTCTCATTTACAAATAAGCAATCACGAGTTTTTCTCAACTGTACACAATCAATCAGCAACATAACAATAACTCATAACAGTTCATACACACGTATATTTTTTGTACACATTCTTCTTTGCTTCAAGATGTATTACTCCTTGCCTTGGAGGCAGGAAATTTTGGTGCAAACAGATTTGTAACAACCCTAAGAATCAAATTCAGAGTTAGATTGAGCGATAAGAAAACTAAAATTGAATAGAATTATGGTAATTTTCTGCACTTTGAGATGTTGTATCTTACCTTTGCATGCGTGATTGTGTCCTTCTGCATGTAGAAAATTTATCATCATCAGTCATTTGCTTTGCTTTGGTGTTTTCTTCGGAAAAATTTTAAAGAGGGGGCACACTTGCCTTTCTTTTGGCTGCTTCGGTAATGCGACTGCTGTGTTTCCATTTACAGTAATAGCAGTGGCTGTGCTGGTTCCTGCAGCTGCTTGCTGAGCTGGATCTGCCAACATCGGCACTGCTTTTGCCTATGAAAAGAATTTGAGATAAATCAGTAAAGGAAATTACTTTGCTTCCATGAAAAACAAAAACTCGAGTTCTATTGACTTCCTCAACGTACCAATCTGCGGAACTGGAGATTGTAGAACAGTTGGAGATACCGCTGTTTAGCTAGCCTCTCCTCTTTATTCAACAGCCTCCAAAAACTGTATATCGATCCCATGTTTAGCACTCTAGTTGCGTATATCTTCCATGTATAGCTACAAATGATGTAGACAGAATTTATCAGGTTTTTAGTTGAACAGAGACAAAAAATTTTGTAAAGAAGAATTATAGCACGAGTTATGTTGAGTGTATACCATTCCATTATGCGTTTAAGACCATCTGTGGAAACCTTATTCCAATAGCCGGGATCATCCCTGCATTTCTCAAAGAAGTCTGCGATTTTATTGCTTGACTCATCGCCGTTCAACGGGTTGATATGGAAACCCGAGACACCATCGACTATGATCTCTGCGGGGCCCCCTTGGTTTGTTGCAAAGGTTGGTAGGCCGCAGTTCATTGCCTCGATAACTGTCAACCCAAATGCTTCATACAAAGCAGGCTGACAAGAAAATAAACATGGGGGGGGGGTGGGTTATTCCCAATTTTATGCAGTTTTATCATTATTGATTTTGTAATATTAATCTACATTCATACCTGAACAAATGCACCCTTTGAATCTGCAATGACTCGGTACAGCTCGCTGTTGCGGTTGCGGTCAGTCTGTGCCCGGATCCATCGGAACTGACCCGTTAGCTGATACTTTGTAATCAGAGACCTCATCTTGTTGATTTCCTTGATCTCTTCTCTATCTTTTGATTTTGAAGGATCCAATAACCCAGCAACAACTACCAGGTTGACAAGGTCCCTCAGCCGATTGTTTTTGCCATACCACTCAACCAAACCTGTTATATTCTTCACAGTGTCGAGACGTGCCATTGAGAAAATTATGGGTTTCTTTCTGTCAGCCAGATAACCTCTGTTTATCAAACAACATGATAATTAGCACCAGGGAAAAAAAAATACAATTAAATGTTCTACTACTAAAGCCACTAACCTTACGAAAAAAATATGTTCTACCACTATTTATTTTTCCTTTAAATACAATAAGGGGCTCAATTTTTTTTTTTTTTTTTTTTTTGTGATTAAAATTTCTTACACATGCTCCTCGTTTTCAACTTTGCCATAGAGAAGCTCCTCGATTTCCGGGTGGAAGTTTGTAAAACGCTTTTGTTTCTGTGTGTACGGGAAGTACACGGTCTGGTCGGCACCCGGTGCAGCAATGTTGAATTTCGGGTCAAATACATTGATACCGGTTGCATACCGGCAAAGACCCGGCATGGTGAACGCGTAGTGGCTTTCGTATTGACCTATCTTGTCCTTGCTGCATTATTAGTTAACATTATAATGAAGTTAGGGGTAGCAAACTATATGAATTGAATAACACAATAAAACCATCATTTTCTCTCCAAGTTCAAATGGAATTTCTAGTTAAATAACTAACCTTCCAGCTATTTCCTGATAACTGCTGGTGATAATGAAATCACTGGTGTTCATAGCGATCATGTCGGCCGTGAATTGGCACGAGAAATGGTACTTCTGGTCAAGTTCCTTCCAAGTTACATCAGAATCTTCATACTTTGTTTTCTCCAGAGCATGTGCAATTGTTCCCTATTTATTTCCATAACAAAATTGAGTCATTAGTCATTGGCCTGTTGCCCCTTTGAGGTAAGAAATTGTTTGGTAATCAAGTGACCATAAATTCAATATCTCATTTATTTGGTGGACATAAATTTGTCGAATTATACCTATATGGTATTTCATAAACTGTGGTGTATAATCTCATACCTGAGTAATTCCAAGTTTGGTTGACACAAGAGAGGCAACCAAATTACCGTCGGAGTAATTACCAATAATTAAATCGGGCTTCCCCTCCATGTGGTCAACTATCTTAGCGGCTGCATCCTATAATTCCATAACATATCAGTTAGTTGTGAAATACTCTTTTACTAGTATTAAAGACACAGCGCACACAATTTAACCTGTACATCACTAACAGATGTTTTAACAAACCTGTGCATATCTCTCCAGGTAAGGGTATAGGTCGAAACGGGACACCCATTGACGAAGCACGCCGGTTTCGGTACGGAATGGTATGCGAAGGATGTGGGAGTGGCTTGTGCTGAATATAGGTTCAAGTTCTTGGTTGCATTTAGTTCCTTTGGCATCTGGTATCAGCCTTGTTACCTATCGAAAAAAGAAGTTTGCATGTTAAACAAATACTAGTGCTAAATCGTATGTATGATATATCTATTGCTTTTGGTAGATAGATGTTTACCACAAGGATTTGCGGTTTTATAGAAAGACCCATAAGCTTGATTCTTTGAACAATTTCTTCTTCGAATGCTCTTACTTGATCGAGAATGTACACCACCTGGTTCGACCAAAAGATTTCAGTTGGATTTTTTCAGTAATTTTAAATGAACTAAAGTTGAGCTTTTTTTTAGTAAAGTTCAAAATCTTCATGATTTTGTACCTGACCACCGGTGTCGGGCAAGCCGAGAACATTCTCTTGACCAAAGTAACCGTGCGGAGAAAATATGACAATATTGAAAATAGTAGGGATTCTACTGAAAAACTTGTTCAGGTTGGCTGGATCTGGTGCTTGTAGAACTTCAGAGAGAGAATTCACAGTCTCCTTGACATGCTCGGCAGTGTCACCCCATCCCTTCTCTAATCCCCATTCCTGAAATCTGTACTTTTCTGTTGTTAGCAAGAAAAACTTATACAGTACCATTTTATAATTAATGTTTTCATTTGTTAAGTAGTTTCTTCAAAAGAAAGAAAATAAAAGTTATCATGTTGTTAAGCGCTTTTTGTGTAGATTCTTTGACAGTTATTATAAAATGATATCAACTTTACTTTTGTTCTATAAGATAAAAGCTGATATGATATGATTTTGTAGTTATCCAAAATAGAAAAGTACCTGTGCTCAAATTTCTGGAAAGGAGTATTTCTGGGAAGCCCGCTTATGAAAACTTCAGCGAGAAGCAATGCTGTTTGAAGCTTGTTCACAGTATCCAGTGTATCATTGATCATTAATTTCTATAAATATCAAACAGTAGCTTACTGTTAGGAATTTGGGACAGTACCAACTACCAAGTGGTACTATACATGGTAGTGAAATTTCACAACAACAAAAAAACTATATAGAATTGAATTTTTTTGATGACATTTGTACAGGTTAAGAAAACTGGTAATTTAATAATTAGTTATTACTAACTTCGCCACGGTAGTTAAGTGCAATCAAGTAGTCCAATAGGGGTTTCATGCTGTCAGGCCCCTTTGCTAGCTTAGATGACATGAATCGAGATACGAATTGTAGTCCGTTTCCTATTGAAGATGGCAAAGTGAGACGAGGTGTTGACAGATCGAGTGCCCCGAAATCAACTTCAAGGGCATTATCGTCCTTTGCCCTGTAATGTTGCATGCAAAATTAACACAGCTGAAGTCAATTAGACAAAAAGATATATCTATGTAACTAGGATGACCATGGTTTTTATTTCTCTTTGTTATTTTCGGGTTGTTTTTATATACTTTTCGTGTGTTAAATTTTTTTCTTACCATTTTTCATCATATAACGTCTCCTTAAATTTAAGATACTCAGATGGTGTTATTCCTTCAACCGAGAGATCGTCTGCATGAACCTTGACAAACTCCCATATTCCCGGGTTTGCCCGCACTGCAAATGCCATGAGAGGTGGAAGTACCACAGCTTCCTAAAAATCATAATATATAACAATTTATTATTTATTTTCTCAAGTCCAATGCTGTTTACGTATTTTTGGAACCCAAAAAGAAAAAAATCAGTTCCAAGATGACTAAAATATATATATATTTTTTGATATAGTATATTGTATATCTCATATATAGATAAATAGATATTCTTTTGATCCAATTTGCTTTGATTCATTACACTTATATGTAACTAAAAACAGAGATACTGAGTGGAACGGCGTGTATTATTTACCTGTGTAGAACAAATAATGTAGCCAAGAAAGCCTTCCATCAATTTGTCTTTCTCGACTTTGTCATCCATCGATTTCTCGAGCTCTTCCATCAATTGCTGGTTCTTCATGAGCCTCTTTCCCTTTGAGATATACCTAAATTGCATACTTGAATTATTAAACACAGCAATTTGTATTTTATATCCATCATGCCATTTTTACATGTACATTGCTTTGGAAAGTCATGTAAAATTAAACAAATTATCCCCCATAGGCCAATGAAAACATAGCTATCAGTAATATACCGTGCAAAGCATCGTTTCATCTGATAACGACTTTGTCTCAACGCCTCCGGCATGCCATCAGCAATACTATCTGACCGTTTGAAACTAAGCGAAGCCGCCATTTTTTTTGTGTGTGTGTGTGTGTGTTTTAGTGGAGGGGGATTTGACTTAATTTGAATGGTCCTTTGTTTTCAAAGGGATTGTTTTTTGGTGTAGGTTGATAGGTTGGTAAAGGTTGAGGCAATTTATAGTACATGGTATTAAGTGGGAATTAGGAAATTGCTTGCTGGCATAGGAAGAGGGAGGCAAGGAGAGAAAGCACTTTCTCTGGGACTGAGAGAAGTTATTCCAAAGAAATATAAGAGGGCAAGAAAGGGATTTTCCATTGTCTCATTTTTTGAATTTCTAAATCATCTTTTGAGGTTTATCAATACCTGAGGAATAGAATCTTATTATTTCTTTTTATTTGTTTTTTACAGTACAGCAAGGTACCAAAGGTTACCTAAAAGGCTAACAAAATATAGAACATTTTAGTTCATTCTAAAAATAATTTGTATTTTTAGAATTTGATCTACAATTTCTAAAAAAAAATTTTATTAACATCAAACTTTGAAAAATTCACTGAATAATTTCAAATTTACAACGATTTATATTTATTGACTTTGTTGAAATGTCAAATAAAACTTTAATTGTATAACGTGAATACACATTAAATCTATAAAATTGACAATAACCACATTTTTTTATATTTTTGATTTATTTTAATAACAATGGCTAACTGTTAACATTATCAAATTAATTTGTTGTCGACGAATCAGTAGATGTTTGGAATTTGTGTTAAGTCATTTTAAATATATAGTTATAGAATAAGAACAATAAAGAAGTCAAAATTTAGTTTTAACATAGATTATGTTCCAATTTGTTGCACATTTCATCTTTCTTTATCATGCGCCACATAGTTATTTATATTTTGATTGGAACAAATACAGGAGCCAAAATTCCACCTAGAAAAAATTTCGTTGGAATTTATTTGATTAGGGATTAGGGAAATCGTTTATATTCTTAAGCAACCTTAAATTTAACGATAAATAATTTCCTCGTCTAGAATTTTTTTTTTTAAACCTCGAAAAAGGGACAACAATGTACCAAGACGAGATATTGAAATTTTTTCGGGAACAATAGTAGCATTCTAAATTTTTTCTCTAATTGGTAAAACACTACCTTTTTTTTTAATATATTCATCATATATTATTGCCCTTTTACATTTTTTACCACGTCCGCTTTCTTTCCAAAAATTTTATAAATAAAAAAATATATTAAAAAATATCGAGATTAGAAAAAAGTGATAATTAATCACTTTTCAAGTGAGTTTTTGTACACATACAATATGGATTATCACGGCCAGAATTAACACTTAATTATCTCCTTTTCAAGTGAGTTTGAGCTTCTAACTAAACTAAGAAAAAAACCGAAAAAAAAACCCCGTCTATTATAGATTGAAACGGCCAGAGTCTGTCTGTGAGAGCCAGGAGCAAAGAAAAAAAAAATATACATATAATGTCTAATAATGTCCATGATGCTTTTTTTTTCCTGCCTCTGACCGTTACTATCCATCACGGCTAGCTTTTTATTTTTTTATTTTTTTTGCGCCTGACCATTTCTATCTATCACGGACAGCTCTAGCCATTCCACTCCGTAACGGATAAGTTTTTATTTTTTTTTTCTAGTTCAGTTAGAAGCTCAAACTCAATTGAGAAGGTTAATTAAGCGTTAATCTGACCGTGTTAAACTGTGATAAATCATCACATCTTCCCTATATCTCGAAAAAACACAAAAAAAACATTCTCTAACCCTCAATATTTATTTAATATATTCCCTATTAATAAAAATATCGGCGCTTTCTCCCCAAATCCAGCCCTAGTGCATCTTTTTACCACAGCCGCTTTCTCCCCCAAATCCAAACCAGCACTTTCTCCCCCAAATCCAAACCAGCGACTACCGTTACTCTCTCCCAATCAAATCTATGGATTCTCGCTCAATCAAATATTTGGATGAGGTGTTCCCTGCTGCTCAATCCTACTGGAAATCCAAAAATGGTATTTTTTTTTTTTTTTATATTCTAGGTGCTATGCTTTAGCCGTATTTCTCTGAGTTCAGAAAATTCTTTCTTTGCAGTACCCCAACAGATTAAAATTTAAAATTGCTAAACATGAATTAACGACTCTTACTGTACCAAGTAGAAAACCAAGTAGCTTTTCTGATACTTGTATTGAAGTCTAATTTTTGTACACGTACAATAAAATAGACTATAGTTAATGATCCTTCTGTTCTAAGATTGCTTCTTTTTATCAAATTACAACATAAAACCATAAAATTTATTGTCTTCATAGTAGCTCTTGTGCCCTCATAAGTCTTCAAACACCAAATACCCTTTTGTCAAAATTTTACACAGGAAGTAGTTACACATACATCCAACTTAAAATTTATTGTTTTAAGTTCAGTACTCCTATACCAGTCCCTACTGAGTCTGTAGTAATATGTATCAAACCAACTAAAGAGGACTTCGCTAATATCCAGAAAAACTTCTACCTTCTTCCGGCGGCTCCCAATCCAAATCAATAGAACTTGTACCTTCTTCCAGCGGCTCCCAATCCAAATCAATGGAAGATCTTGGCAGCTCCCAATCCAAATCAATAGAACTTGTACCTTCTTCCAGCGGCTCCCAATCCAAATCAATGGAAGATCTTGGCGGCTCCCAATCCAAATCAGTGGAAGATCTTTCTCAGAAATCTGGTTCGAGTACTTGTTCTTTTCCTCTATTATATTGTTTGGTACTGTTTCGTTTCCCCTATTATATTGTGGTGGTTGTTTCCCTGATAGGCTGAACTTCTCTTTTTAGCTTTCTTTTTTTGTTTTTTTTCAAACCTGTAAACAAATGACCATATAAACGAAATTAGTAAAACATTGTGCTTCATCATAACCAAGCTGGTCAATTCTTGCTTGTTATGTGATTTTGAACTGAATTGACTTGATAGTTTTCCTTCATCATAACACACCTGTAAACAGTAAAAATAAACTAATACAGCAAAAATCTTCAAACCAATTTACCAATTTGTAATATTGAAATTTTATATTTTCTTGTTTAAATTTCAGCTCAAGGTCTCAAACGGGCTCGCCAACCGTTAAAAGAAAAACTATCATCTCTAACTAAGGTGGACCGGCTGGTCAAACCCTCCCTCTATAAAATACCAAGCTATAAGGTCGACAAGATGAAAAACGAACTCACTCCAACGTTAATTGGTTTAGGGGTTTTCCATGGGAAATTAGATAGCCATTTCCAAGAAATTAAGTCACACTATTTGAATGAGTTTTTGAACCGTGGTAAGAAACCCATTGAAATTTATTTGAGAGAGCTCGAAAAAATTGAAAGGTGGATTACAAATTATTACTTTCCCCAACCTAAAATTTCTAAAGAGGAACTGTTAGAAACAATGATGCTAGATGGGGGATTTTTGCTTGGATTGTTCGTGAAACACGATGAGTGCCTCAATAACCCATCAGGACTAATCATGGTAGATGGGGGACCCCACAGGACGATGCCGGATGCTTATCAATATATCCCCCAGCATGTAATGAGAACTCTGAAAAGGGATTTGTTGAAGTATGAAAACCAAATTCCTTTTGAGGTTGTTGAGCTATTATGGGGCATCCAGAATGGTACAGAACCTAGTTCCATAGAAAAATTACACAAACTCTGTATGGATTTCTTTGAGATTGAGGTTCCAACCTTACTACATCGAAGTAGGGCAATGAGCAGACACGAACACCTCTTGGAAATTTATTATTCCAATTATATGTCCCTACATCCGCACAAAATCAACGCACCCGATGCAGATGTCACAACTGAGCCCGGTCTACAAGTTCCAACCAATCAAACCTTCACGTCAGTACCAACCGCAACCAACCTGAAAGAATATGGGGTGAAATTTAACAGAAGTTCACATGGGAATCAAATATGCGTGGAATATGAAGAAAAAAAATTGGGGTTACCGTTTTTTAAAATAGATGACATGAATAGGTGCATTCTTGCAAACTTTGTCGTGTATGAACAACAAGTGTATGCAAGTGCAAAACCTATTAGTGCACTATGTTCTTTTCTCAATTCGTTAATGCGCGACGAAAAAGACGTCAATGCACTGGCCAAAAAGGGCATTATAGAAAACATTTCGGGAAATGACAAAGAAGTGGCAGAATTCTTCTCTCACGCATGCCTTGATGTGAAGATAGAAAGCAATTACTTACAACGTGTGATCGAGTGTGTAAACCACGATTTCCACTCCCAGCTTAAACGTTGGTGGGGCACTTTTATGGTTGAGTTTTTTGAATTGCCTGGGTCAATTCCGGTATTCTTCTATGGAATCATATCAGTTGTTTTTAATATTGTCAGGTTCATTTTGCAGATTCAAGATCACAACAGGAAGTAGAAGTCTTATCAGCTTAGTCAATTTGTAGTTGTTTTACGCATGTTTGTCTAATTGATTCTACTCATCAGTACAGTTTTGTTTGGTTGTTGTTGTTTGGTTGGTGTTGTTTGGTTGATGCATTAAATATTTTGTTTGGTCGATGCATTGAATATTTTGTTTGGTTGGTCTTGTTAAAAAATGTTACTTTTTATCTTGACCGCTCTTATAAGTATGCTCATGTTAAATCTCATTATTGCTGGTATGATGTTTGATACCGTTATTTAATACCGTTATTTAACTGATTGAGATTTTGAACCGGATCTGGAAAGAGAATAATGCACTTGTGCAACAAGAAGAAGATGGCAGGAGACTAGTGATGGTAATTGCTTTCCTGTAATCATACCTCTCTGTGGAAAAATTAAATCGGAGAAAACTATTGTAGTTCAACACATTGACGAAATACGAGTGCAGAAAACTTACCAGTCCTATTAAGAGTTTGCACGCAACTATTCTTTTTGCCTGACATGTTCCTTTATAACCTCACGATCTACCTATTAAGAAATGAGAATAAATACATGAACATAAAACTTTTGAAGAAAAATAACTAATGTTACGAGTATAGCCCAGCTAGTACTGAATTACTAAAGAAAAAGTGACTGGTCCGACTGAAATGAGATTTGATTTTGGCTTAGATTTTTGATAAAGAGATTGAGCCTAGTTCAAACCTCCTACTAGAAGGGAGCAGAAGTGAGTCCAATCAATAACATATAAGGAAATACAAGACAGATGGGTCCTTGAGCTAACAAGTGTGCCCTGAGTGGAATAATGCACTTGTGCAACAACTCTTCTCTTTTTCTTTTTATTTACAAACTCTGCAACAATCTCACAAAACAACATAAATAGGGAGATAAACTATCCAATATTTTTTTATAGGACTCTAATGCACATCCTCTTTCCCCCATTCACACTTCTCAACTGGAATGAGCCTTGCATACCATGAAATCATTTTTGGCTCCAAAATGTACTCTTTTAAATCTCTTATGAAAGAGAAGTAACTAAACAAATATGATGCGGGGAAAGATAAATATTACCTGATTCATATCAATTGCCCCATGACCTTCACCTCTTGTGAAAATAATAGCATTGCTCTGATTTGCAGATTTTCCGTCGCACAATACAGCAGGGCCAGGCAGCTTGATTTTACAAATCACCCATACACATTTACAAAGGAGAGAGTTTAAACTTCTGTGGAAAGGAAACAAAAAAGATAATTAGAGAGAGGGATGTTTTTTAACCAGAATGGAATTCTGCATTGGATCGGGCCAGCCGTCAGGTTTGAAAAAATGAAAAAAAAAAAAAAAAAGAGAAGGCAAAAGTTTCAGATTAGATTTACAATCAGATTTATGAAGGACTATTCTGAAAAAAATGAATTATACAAAAAAGGGGGGAAAAATGAAATATTAGGATTAGATTTACTGTTAAATTTATGCAAGACCATTGTGTGACAAAATAAATCATGCAAATTTAGAATCAGATGCTTGATTATTTTCTTTTGTCCATTTTTATTATAAATATGCTAAATTTTCCTATATATTAATCATCTAAAAAAATGGACCTTAAAAAGTGAGGTAAATACATTGTTGTACTTCATTAACGTTCCAAAGCTTATAAAAAAGAATATGAAAGCAGGTCGTACAAACTGTGATTTTTATTATTGGATGACTTTAAGAATCATGAAGGGCTTGCAAATATATAAGAATCATGAATCTCATTGCATCTATTCTACTTGAGAGGCATTTGAATATTGAGTTCAATGATGAACTGTTTTTCGAATTTTATATGACAGAAGGAATGTCAAAAGCTAAAAGAGACAATTGGTACATAATAATTTACAAACAAGACCTAACAAATGCTGAATGTTATATTTGAACAAACAGATTCTTTGTTGTTTAGATCTAATGTTTAAATGTTTAAATACTACTTACTGTACATATGAATACGAAAGAGCTTGCAACAACCAAGAAAATGTCAGTACCAAAGCATGAGAAAACAGAACTCGTTAAATCTTTTTTTTTTTGTATAAAAAAGCATTAAACCGTCAAATTTAACCAGACTATGGAAAAAAAGAACATGAACATTAGAAATTATGCCCTATGCCTGTTCTTTTTACAAAATCATCTAAAACAATGCATCTTAAAATGAAAGTCAAATGATATATGCATGCAGTAACTCTACTGGAACAACCCGCCCATTTGAAACTCTGGCACCCCATTTGAAACTTTTGCTGGAACAACCCTTTTTTTTATTAATTTACTAACTCTACTGCAAGCTCACAAAACAACAACAATAAGGAGACAAACTAACCTTGTCCTTTTTTCCCGTAAGAACTATCTAATCCACCTCTTCCCCCCATCAGACTCATTGACTGGAATAAGCCTTGCATACTACGCTCGTGGTAGAAACTGAAACCGCAACCGCAACATACCTGAGGTTAGAATCTACACTTGGCAAGCTAAGAAGACATCATACAATCAATTGAGCCCTTTAATCAAATTATGGTCAAGAGAGACTATTTCATTCGCAACCCCCAGACCAAACAGAATGAACAGTAAATATCCAGTAAGAAAAAGGTTGATTCTCTTTACAAGATGCGCAAAGCACCCCCCCAGCTCATTTTATGTCACTTAATGAATAGGCAGACCTGCTTAGGAAATGTACTTGAGTACTTGTCTGGAGAAGTCTTAAGCTGGATAAAAAATGTCATACTTGGCATTCATCCCGGCCACCCCAAATTTTTCATCGCCCTCTAAAATACAGATAAACACACACACAGATCTACAAGGGGCTTAATTGGTTCTTTCAAGGAAAAAAGTCATAAGAGTGCTACATACCTTGTGGGAAAAAACTCATGCCTCTGATATATTGTAATCGGTTCTTTCATCATGTCTTTTGTAGGAACCCACAAGGTGCTTAATCTGTGCATAAAAAAACCAACTCCGTATGTAATATTTCATATGAGGAGATCAGTAATATTCTAGGATCGTAGCAAACAAAAACCAAGATTATAAGCGAAGGAGAGAATTGAACGTACCTCAACAAAGTAACTAAAGGCCATTTTCATTGTTAACTAAAGTATACCAAAACACATGTCAAAGCAAGCAAATAGAAAACCCAAAAAGTGACTGATTGAAATCGGATTAGCATTGCAACACGAAGAGAATTGTGCGCCTTCATGCATTCCTCTTCCGACAAACAGACAAGGCAGTAATTAAATACAAGTGACACGGCCAAGTTTTTTGTATGACAAGGTACGGCATATCTCAGGGGTGTGTTTTACAAAAGTGTGTGCTATAAGTTTATAGGATCTTTCTCAAACTCAAATTGTACAGGATTTGCAAATGACCCTAGAACTTCTCATATCAGCAAAAAAAAACCAACTTGGAAGTTTGGATCCTGACAATGACATTAACCCTTAATTAAACAACTTAAAACATATATATTAGCCTGTGATTATATCCCATTGATGTCAATTGAAATAATTTGATGCTGCAAATTAAATTGCTGTCCAATAGGTGACATATTAAAAGGGCAAAGAAAAAAAAAATCCCATGCACAAAATGCATGACCAGCGTAGTGATAAAAAGCTGATTTTTTTTTAAAAGCAATGAGAGAACATAGTGATAAGACAGCTACGCTGATATGTATAGTGATAAAGTAACTGAGAGTATTAATATATATTTTAAAGCAATGCTCGAAAGACAAAATCTAATCAATGTTTATGTCCAATAATAACTCTGTGTTGCAAGAGGGAAAAATACCGCTACTGTTATGTACTAATTTATTAAATCACTTGTGAACAAACATGTAATACTGATTGTAGATTGGCTGAGTTTTTTTTTGTTTTTCTTCATATATTTGTTTTTTCCTTACTCAGATATTGCATAGTACCTTCAAATTTGGAGCTCGTGTCCCTGTCCTCACAGCCCAGCTTCATATTTCTCTCTGCACAGCTTGTATAGTACTTCAAATTAACCAACTCAACTCCAGTCTCCAGGTTAACGGGTCCAAGTTGGATGTAACTTGTAACGCAGAGGCGAGACAGCTTTCTCCTAATTACAGAGGTCAAGAGTCAGATAATGGATTGCTAAGATTGCTTGATTTGAAAATTACCCCTGAAGGTGGAGGCATCAAGGCAACTAATGAATTGCTAAGATCGCTCCAAATTTGAAACAAGAAAGTGAAAATTAGAAGCGATCAGAAGCAGCTACCTTCTCTTTTTCTTTCTTTATTTTGGAAGAAAGAGCGCCTGTTCCTTGCATGGTCGCCGTCGGGAGTTTCGAACAGAGGAAAGAGATAGATCTAGGCACAGAGGAAAGAGGAAAGAGGAAAGAGGAAAGAGGAAAGAGAGAGAAATGACAGGAAGCAAAGTCAGAAACCCTAAGGGTGAATATAGTAACTTAACTTAATAATATAATAGTTGTTAAAAAATAGAGAATAGATTTATAGGCTAGATCTACTGTCACGTTTCTGACGCGTGTTTAGTCTCTCCACGAGTCGTACAGATAATCTAGTTTAGTGTTTTTTTTTTTTTCTGCACGCGTCGTCCTATCGGTCTATCCTAAAGTACGTATCCTAAAGTAACCGACATATTGGGTTTAGATCTGGACCGTCGGTGGAGATTCGAATTCCATATCTGGGTTCTCATACTGTCTCGATTTTCTGGTACCGCTTTTGATCAAGTGCAACCAAAAAAGGATATTAAAGGTCGATGCATCTGTTCTATTATTCAATCCGTACGAACCAGCTTTGCTGTTTTATTTAACATCTCTGTATGGTGTGACCTTACCTTTACATGTTACATATTGTGCATAGAACAGCATTCAAGGTAGAACAGTTTTATACGAAATCTCCATAGATGGATCCTCTGAGTTATCTCATATTTTGCGTGACCGACGTGTCCGGTGCCTATTCGGGGGTGACGTAGGGGTCAGTATTATTTGAGCTTTGAGATTTGCGTAGAACGTATTGTAACGGTTAAGATTTTTCAAAAAGTCACGCACAATATGAGATATCTCAGAGGATGCGAATTCGTCCGGATCTCCTAAACTAAAGTAACCGAAATATTGGGTTTAGATCTGGGCCGTCCGGTCGAGATCCGAATTCCATATCTGAGGGTCTCAGTGGGCCTATTTTCATTTGGTCCTTTGATTCCCCACTTTATCGTAACCGAAATATTGGATTTAGATCTGGACCGTCCGGTTGAGATCAAAATTCCATATCTGGGGGTCTCAGTGGGCCTATTTTCATGAATTCGTATTCTCTCCGTGAGCTTAAAAAGAAATCTTTTGAGTTAATGAATCTCAATCATCTGATTTGTTTTAAAATTTGTACATATTAGATCTGCACTAATATTGAAAGACTCTTATGTTATAGGCAGGTATCGGATTGACTTCATTTAAAATCATACGATTGATATTCATTAACTCAAAAGATTCCCTTTTGAGTTAATGCAGAGGATATGCATTCCTATTTTCATTTGGTAGTTTGATCCTTGCTTGATCGTTTGAGATATCTCATATTTCGTGTGACCGACGTATCCGGGAGTCTGCATCTTCTACATTACCTCAAAATAGTATAGTTTAATACATTTCGATCATCCAATCAGGATTGGAGCCAATTCGGTCCACGCCTATCACGTACGGGTTTTTTTAATATTAGTGCAGATTTCAATCGACGGTTCAGATCTATTAACGCACGTTTCGTTAATGCAGAGGATACGAATTCCATATTTGGAACCTATTCAGTACGAGAGCTCTACTAGTTGAAAACTCGAGATAGATTTAATATCTTTTATTTCAATTAAGTAATTGCTGAATAGAATAAGTTATTAATTACGTACATTTATATTAGATGTTTAATATGGTTCATATAATTTTATATGAAATGTAATTTTTTTATAATTAATCTTTCATAAGAAGATTTATATGATGTAAAAAATTAATACAAGAAGATTTCAAAAAATCTTACAGAAGAAGATTTATATGATTTTATATTGAGAAGATTTCAATAAATCTTCTTGAAGAAGATTTAACAAGATTTATATGATGTGCATTTTTTGTAATGATTTCAAGAAATATTAGCATCTTTTTAAAGAAGATTTAAAAAAAAAGTTCATGAAAGAAATTTCAAAAATATATATATATATATATGATGCGCAAAAATAATATTTATATGTTACCTTTCACATTATTTTATGTTAATAAAATGGTTTAAAGATATGTATTATTTTACCTTTTACAATTTCAATGGGATTATAAAGATATGTATTATTTTATCGTTTTAATTCTTGTAACGTGTATAAATAAAATAATATCTCATAACTCATGAGATGTGAATGTGGAGATGCGTATTATTATAATTAGACACTATATTATTAATCTAAACAATAATGGTAGTAATGAAATTCAATTCGAGGATCATATTGTTAATTTTTCTAGAGACAGAAAGTTATGAGAAATTGTATTTTTTCTATTTTTTCTTGTATTTAGTCTAAAGCATATACAAGGGTATTGTTAGTTTGTAATAATCTAGAAGTCAATAATACGATAATTTATCATAAAACTTTGTTCATGAATTGGATGATTAATATCATTTTGTTGCCTTGAGTATTATTGAATTTATGGATCATTTCGAGTTCATGACTGAAATTGTGAAACTCCATAATATAGATGATATATACTCTTAATCTTAAAATGTCACTAACCAAGGTAATTAGCAGGAACACTAATTACCGCTATAAGGTTAGTATGTGGATTAAAAGATGGTTAAGTTTTACAAACCATTTGACACGAGATGTCATTTTAATCACATAGATACATGTTCTAGGAACATGGTATTTGACAGACCCCGAATGAGACATTAAATAGAATTGTGTTCGTGTCATTAATGTTTCTCATTCAGTGTCACGTTCTAAAGTATGAGGTATTTATCGTTCCCACTAAGAAATATATATGTGTGAGTGTTATCTAACACTGTCCGTAAAAAGCAGTCATAACGGTAGCATTTCGATATATATAGCTTAGCTGAGGAAGTGATAGTCTGCCAAGAATACTACTTGTCCCTCGTATCTCTATACGAGTTATAGCATCACTGGGCCCCTTGATAGAGTAAGATTATCAGCGCGCGGTATAATTACAAGAGTAATTATATTTGATAATCTGCTCAAGATCAAGAAAAGATTCAGTTAGCAAGGATGACACACATCTACCTTGAAACTGATCTGATAGCTATGAGACAGAAGAACAGACACAAGTAAATTGTTTACTGGATCGTGATATTGTACAGTACAGCATCATCTGTGTAATTGGATGGTCATGATGTGTTGCCAGACGCCACCCATGATTATAGAAGTTAAAACAGTTTTAACTCTATTTACCAACATAACACAGATCCTATTGGGTCACACCATATAGGAGTTAATCGGAGAATCTTATTTTGATTGATTATAAATTGGTTATGATCAATGATAAGATGGTTATAATTAATTATACGTGTTATAATTAAATTATAAATGTTATGTAAAAATAACAAGCAAAAACATTGGTTAATTTATAAACGTGTATGACACGTTGTATAAAAGTTAACCGGTTAATTTATAAATGTGCAGGACACATTGTATAAATTATCGAAACAACAACCGCAAGAAAAATATATATAATTATTCAGAATAATTATACGAATATTATTTGTGTTCGGGCCGAGGGCATTCGAGTCTTTTCAGATTCGTCCTTATCCGCATGACATGTCATCGATCCTATCCAGATGACACGTCATCAATACCGAAACAAATAACCCTAAAGAAAAATATATATATAATTGTTCAGAATAATTATACGAATATTATTTGTGTTCGGGCCGAGGGCATTCGGGTCTTTTCAGATTCGAGCTTATCCGCATGACACGTCATTGATCCTATCCAGATGACATGTCATCAATCCCATCCACAAGGGCAAAATGGTCATTTCACACCTATGCCACCTTGCATGTGTAGAAGCATGGAGAAGGATGTGGAAGGGTGTGGAAGGGGTATTTTGGTCATTTCACATATAAAAGGATGAGGTGTCAATGGCATATCTTGTAAATAGGCCGAACTTGGAGGGCATTTTGGTCTTTTGCAACCGAATCTAAACACTATAAATAGGGGTGGAGGGGTAGAGAGAGAAAGATATATTCACATATAAACATGTATATTCACATATATACATATGCACATTCACATGTATCTTTTCGTGCAGAAACGAATCGGTATTTTCTCTCTTTCCCGGTTTCTCTCCCAAATAGTGTTTCGGTTGAGAAAAGAAAGTTATACGTAGTTGACGTATAATCTTGCGGGTTGTTGTGGAGAATATTTACGGGTTGATGAATAGTGTTTTACCGAATTTCGCGGTATGTCAGTTTTGCATATTGATGAAACTGAGCAACCGAAAATTCGTGTTTACGGGTTTTCGTCTTATTCCCGTGAATAGTGTTTTTGCATAATTCCGCGGTTTACGGTATTTCCGGCAGAAGAAATAAACCGCTCTCCGGTTAGTCCTGGTGGATAACCGATAGAGGTATCACACGTGTGATACTCCGAGTCGACTCCTTCCCTGGTGAGGCTCTACTCGCTCGGTCTGCATTCCAACTGTGATTTGGAAACAAGGTATAAATATGTTATATTAATCTATTTAATTTGTAAGTAGATTAAAGTTTTAGAAATCAATCATGGAGTAGATCTGTAAAAAGGATTAAAAGAGTCCTTGCAATGAAAGACTTCAGAAGGAACTCTGCTTTGGTCTTTCCGGCATATCCCTTTTAATTCACGGCTTGAGTTAGAAGTAAAAATTTTTGTTTTACGTTCTTTCCGCAGCTTAAGCCTAAAAGGGTTTTGGTTACCGCGAAACCCCAAAAGTGGTATCCGAAAACCCAACAGGTATATATACCTTCCTTTCTATTTTGTACCGTTGACATTCTAACGGTTCATTTCTAACTATTCTAAATTACAATTTTACCCTCCTCTTTATTTTACAATTTAGCCCTTCTAATTTACTCTATTCTTCAACACTCCCCCTCAAGCTAGGATTAGAAATGTCGATTAATCCTAGCTTGCGTGTTATTTCTTCGAATGCTTTTGGAATTAGTCCCTTAGTGAAGATATCGGCTAATTGGTCTTGACTCTTCACGTAAGGGGTTTCAATCTCTTTTGCTTGCACCTTTTCTCTTATGAAATGACAATCAATTTCAATATGCTTTGTTCTTTCATGAAATACGGCATTTGAAGCAATGTGCCTTGCCGCATTGTTATCGCAAAACATCTTCATTGGCTTATCAATTTTGAAGTTCAATTCTTCAAGTAATTGTTTGATCCACGTGAGTTCACTCGCGGTGGATGCCATGGCACGATATTCCGCTTCCGCACTTGATCGTGCCACGACATTTTGCTTCTTGCTTTTCCATGTGACTAAGTTTCCGCCTACAAATGTGCAATAGCCGGTTGTTGATTTTCTATCAAAGCTCCCGGCCCAATCTGCATCGGAATAGCCACACACATCATTAGATTTATTATTTTTCATCAATACACCCTTTCCGGGTGATTTCTTTAAGTATCTCAAAATTCTATCTATTGCATCTAAATGAGGTTTTCTTGGTGCGTGCATAAATTTGCTAATTTGGCTTACCGCAAATGATATATCCGGCCTAGTTACTGTTAGGTAAATTAATTTACCTACAAGCCGTTGGAATTGATTGATGTTTTCCAACGGTTCTCCATCTTCGGAATTTAATTTACAATTACTATCTATGGGTGTTGAAACCGGTTTGGACCCTAATTTTCGCGTTTCTTTTAGAAGGTCAATAGTATATTTTCTTTGTGAGATAAATAATCCCTTGATAGAATGAGCTATTTCAATTCCTAAAAAATATTTAAGTCTACCAAGGTCTTTTATTTCAAAATTTTCTTTTAGATGTTTTTTAACATTGTCAATTTTTTCATAATTATTTCCGGTAATAATTATGTCATCAACATACACAAGAACAATGGTTGTATCATTATTTTCATGTTTTGAAAATAGTGATGTATCGGATTGGCTTATTTTAAAACCGAGAGAAATTAAATATTGAGATAGTTTTCCATACCATGCCCTTGGCGATTGTTTAAGTCCATAAATTGACTTGTTTAACCTACAAACAAGGTTAGTGTTTTTTTCTTTTACATGACCCGGTGGTAGAGTCATATAAATCTCTTCCTCAAGTGTTCCTTGAAGGAATGCGTTTTTAACATCCATTTGGTATATATTCCACCCATTATTTACCGCTATTGAAAGCAAGATTCTAATGGTATTCATCTTTGCTACCGGAGCAAAGGTCTCTTGGTAATCAATACCATATGTTTGGGTATACCCTTTGGCAACTAGCCGGGCCTTATACCGTTCTATGGATCCATCGCTTTGATATTTTATTTTATAAACCCATTTGCATCCAACGGGTTTTTTATTTTTTGGTAATGGTACAATGGTCCATGTGTCATTTTTTTCTAAGGCTTGAAGTTCTTCTTCCATAGCCTTATACCACACCGGTTGGTTAATGGCTTCCTCAAAATTTCTTGGTTCTTCCATTTTAGAAATTGAACTAAGAAATGCACGGTGGATTTTTGAAATATTTTTATATGAAATAAAATTTTCAATAGGATATTGAACCTTATATGTTACGAAATCTCGTAACCTTGTTGATGGTTGTCTATGACGAGTTGACCTCCTTCTAGGTTGTTCTTCAATATTTTCGCCTTCTTCAATATTTTCATTTTCTTCCTCTCCTTCTCCTTCTTCTTCTTCTTCTTCTTCTTCTTCTTCTTCTACTTCTTCTTCATCATTTCCTACAATTCTTTGCTCAATAATTTGATTAGTAGACATGGGAATGACAAAGTCATTTGTGATAATTTGATTATCTATCTCATCTTTATTTTTAAAATATGGCTCATTTTCAAAAAAAGTTACATCTCTAGAAATATAAAGTTTTTTATCTATAGGATCATAGCATTTATAACCCTTTTTTTGAGATGAATATCCTAGAAAAATAGCTTTTATAGAAGTATGATCTAGTTTATCTCTTTTATTTTGGTGTACATAACATGTACAACCGAAAATTCTTAGGTGACTAAAAAATATTTTTCTTTGGTAAATAATTTCTAATGGACTTTTATTTTTTAGAACGACACTTGGCAACCTATTTATCAAATAAGTTGCGGTGAGAACGGCATCCGACCAATAGATTTTTGGAACATTGATTTGAAACATAAGTGCTCTTGTCATTTCAAGTAAATGACGATTTTTTCTTTCGGAAACCCCGTTTTGTTGTGGAGTATAAACACAAGTTGTTTGATGTATGATCCCTTTTTGTTTCAAAAAACTTGCAAAATTTTGATTCACAAATTCGGTTCCATTATCGGTTCTAAGAATTTTAATTCTAGTATTGTATTGATTTTCAACCAAATTTGAAAAATCTTGAAAATGAGAAAAAACCTCACTTTTATTTTTCAGTAAATATATGTATGTTAATCGTGAAAAATCATCTATAAATGTAACAAAATATTTAAAACCATTGTAAGAGTCTACCGGGGCGGGTCCCCAAATATCGGAATGAACAAGTTCAAATATTGTGCTACTTTTAGAATTTGAGGTTACAAAAGGAAGTCTCGTATGCTTTGCAAATTTACATACTTCACAATTACTACAATCTAGGTTTGAAAAATCGAAAATACATTTTAAAACTTTATCAGAGGGATGTCCAATTCTTTTATGCCATAGACTTCCCAAGTCTTGTATTTGTGTGTTGAAATTGAATTTTTGGCTTTTTAAAAAATAAAGTCCATTTTGAAATAAACCTTCACCAATCACTCTCTTGAATGTTTTATCTTGAAAAAATACATTTTTACATGAAAATATAATTTCACAATTTATTTCCTTTGAAAGTTTTCCTATAGATAATAAATTGGCGGTGCAATTTTTTACATGCATGACATTTTTAATTTCCTTTAAAAAAACAATAATGGTGCCATAACCACAAATTTCCATTCTTTCACCATTTGCAACATAGACAAATTCTCCACCTTTTCCTTTTTTATAATTTTGTAATAGATTTTTATTTCCGGTCATGTGATCGGTTGCATCGGAGTCTAAAATCCAATCAAGATTACTTCGGGAGTAATTTTGATTTAGATTTCCTAAATATGTGTATTTTTCTGGTTTTGTTTCATCAATTTCAATTTCAGATCTGTCTGGGTTTCCATTCACCCTTGATTTGGCCTTGATTTTATTTTGTTGTTATAAGGTTTTAAATTAAGATGGGCTTTAGAAAAACCTGTTTTGGGCTGCAGCAGCTCACTGAGTTGAGATAGGAGAGCCCCTATTTCAGCGCGAGTTATGATTGAGGATCCATTAGAAGTGGCGGATCCGTTTAGAGTGAACCCAACAGGCGTGGCAGACCCGTTTCTCTCTTCGCTCGGTTCACAGAGCGATTCGTTTCGTTGGAGAGACCGCGCCGCTTCAACCTTCTCCCCCTTAGGGTTATGCCCTTGACAACCTTCGCCTTTCTCCTTCCACCACTTTGGTCGGAGATTAGGATGAAGGAACCAACACCGATTGAGTCCATGGCCCTCCTTTTTACAGTTACTGCACTTCATTGGTGTTGTGTTGGGGCTTCTCTCTTCTCAGATCTAAGGTTAGGCCTTTTTTTTTTTTTTTTTTTTTTTTGGTTTTTGTTTCTGAGTTCTTTGTGATTTTTTTGGAAATTTCGGATATATGATGAGCACAAAGGTTTTTTATGATTTTTCTTGGTATAGATATGAACTGATACCAAGAACAGATTATCGGATGTGGTGTTGGTTATTGGGAATATGTTGCTCTGATTTGAACTGGGATTTTTTATTGGTACAAATCTGTTTTTTTTTTTTCGTTTTTCTGATATGGGTGCTGGTAAAAAACAGAATCAGCTGGTTTCTTTATTCTCTGGTTTCTTTATTATGGGTTTTGAGAGTTTATCGGGTTATTGAGCCTAAGCTCTGGTATATATTTTTTCGGTATTTTCTGATATAGAATCAGAATCAGATATTGGTTTGTAGTTACCAGGTTTACTGGTAAAACACGGAAGCTTGGAGCTTTATCGGGTTATTGGATATTGCTATCGATTTTTTCAGAATTGCTCTGATACCATGTTAATTTTTCTAGAGACAGAAAGTTATGAGAAATTGTATTTTTTCTATTTTTTCTTGTATTTAGTCTAAAGCATATACAAGGGTATATATACCTTCCTTTCTATTTTGTACCGTTGACATTCTAACGGTTCATTTCTAACTATTCTAAATTACAATTTTACCCTCCTCTTTATTTTACAATTTAGCCCTTCTAATTTACTCTATTCTTCAACACATATTATAGAATACAACGTATGTTTGCCAGTAGGGGTGTTCATTGGGTCGGTTTATTCGGGTTTGAACCGAATTAATTTGGTCTAAATGGTTCGGTTTTTCGGTTTAATGGTTCGGTTTTTCGGTTTAATGGTTCGGTTCGGTTTGATTTTTAAAACCGAATTATAAGTTCGGTTCGGTTTAGTTTGAAAATTTTCAAAACCAAACCGACTGAACTTTTATATATCATGAATTTCGTCCTGACCGTTCCGGTTTATTTCATAATACCCGATTTATTTCTTAATTAATTGCTTTAAATACTTTGGTTGATTTCTTATAATCCCAATTTACATCTTAATACCCCGGTTTATTTCTTAATATACTTTGGTTTATTATAAATCACTTGCTTTAAATAAAAACATTAATATATTTCGGATTGAACCGAATAAACCGAAATAAAATTTTGGTTCGGTTCGGTTGCAATGTTAAACCAGTTTGGTTTGGTTCGGTTCTATTTTTGAATCCGAATTATAACTTCGGTTTGCCTAGTTCGGTTCGGTTTCAACCAAACCGAACCAGT
Source organism: Carex rostrata (assembly GCF_964058835.1). Taxonomy (NCBI): domain Eukaryota; kingdom Viridiplantae; phylum Streptophyta; class Magnoliopsida; order Poales; family Cyperaceae; genus Carex; species Carex rostrata. Next base: position 13,019,983 of record NC_135924.1, read on the forward strand.
GAACACCCCTATTTGCCAGTTTGTTTCTTTGATTTCTTGATTAAATATTTTATTAATTAATGTTAGCTAAATGCAGTCTATTTATAGTGGTGAATGGAAATTGCACATTAATATTTGATATCTATTTATGTAACATTTATATCGATTGGGTCCCGTGGTGCAGTATAATTTAAATTAAAGAAGAGATAAGAAGAAGATGGAAATGTATTTTATTATTTCTGTTTTTTTGATGATTATACAGAGGCGTGCACTATTGTATATATAGAGCTAAAATCCAAAATACATCTAGTGCTAAATCAAAGGAATGACAGCTAATGCTAAATCAAAGGAGTAATACAGATTATAGAATTTAATTCGTTGGATTGCCATCTTGGGATTCTTGATCTTCTGTAGCAGAACTGTGTTGTGCAATATGCAGTCACATAGGTATTCTGACTTCTGAGGCAAAAAAGGGGTTTTCTCAGGGTTTTGTAGTCATATGATGGTTTCTTTCTTTTTCACATATGCAGTGGTTAATTTTGGTTTCATAAAAAACTTTCTTTTTCTAATTATGGTTTATAAAAAAAATTCCAATGCGGTGACCAAAAGGTACTAAAATCTAAGATAAATCTAAAGCATGTGCTACAAGTTAGTTCACCGGTACATTTGGTACACATTGAATATTTGATCGCACAAAAAACTACGGTATAGCAGTGTAATGTAAGGATATTTGTTTTCAAATTTTTATTCAATCCGACATCTCTCAAATGATAAAATCAGACAATCCAACGGCCTTGGAAAGTAAATATCAACCGGACTCAAAAACCCGGTATATGAAATAATTTCTCAAGGGCTGGGTTACATCTGAGCCCATCCGGTCTATTAATAGTTCACTAATCGATAGGTATGGTGAGAAAAAACAATTCAGTATTACTCAAAAGTCCCTTTTTTTATTTACCATTCTAATAAATCGAAATTAAATAATTACCACTCAGTTAGCGAGAATTTCATTTGTACCACTCTCGCAGACTGCACACGGATTTTTTTTTCTTTTCAGTAATCTGAATTGTAAAACGGAAAAAAAATTACAATTCGTTCGCAGACCCAGTCTGCGCACGGATTTTTCTTTTCATTAATCTAAATTGTAAAACGGAAAAAAAAATTTACAATTCGTGCGCAGACTGGATCTGCGAACCGATTGAGATCCGTACACGGACCCAGTCGGTAAGGGTGGTAGAAAAGAAATTCTGGCTAACCGAATGATAATCATTTAATTTCGATATATTATTAGGGTGGTAGCTAAAAAAATTTCGGCTGAAAAGTTTTTGTTTCCCAATATTTAACGAAGGAGAGGCACAGTGAGGTATAATAATTTTTATTGAATCTGACAACTCTCAAATGATCAAATCAGATAACTGACGGTTCTGGGAAATAAATATCGACTAGTCTCCTAAACCGGGTCTATGAAATAATTTCTCAAATGCTAGGTTACATACTTACATCTCACCCGGTCTATGAAGAGTTCACCAATCGACAAGCTTGAATTGAAGTGTGGGTCTGTGGGATGATTTCTATGGAACCTGTATTTTATGGGAGAGGGGGGTTTCCGATGGGCATCGGATCAAATCCGGTTCGATGGGGGTTTAAACCGTCAGATCTGCTTTAGGATTCGCACCCGCAATTTCGCGTCTGCTTTAAAATCTGTACACACGAATTCTAAAGCAAATCTGACGGTTTAAACCCCCCATCGAACCGGATTTGGTCCGATGCCCATCGGACACCCCCCTCTCCCGTATTTTATAGCTACAAATTCACTACCGAAATACATGATGAATGAGCAATATTAAACGGGGAATGAAATACCTGCCTATTAATTCCTCTTCTGGATGTATCACAAAAATTTACTTCAAGATCCGTACGCACCACTTTAATCTTTAATATTTGTACAGATCAAATGCGCATGAATCTTGAATCGGCTCAGACGACAAAGGAGCCCGTCAGACTCACACACTCTACTCTTTTCCTTGCATTTTAACGCCCCCCACCCCCCCCCCCCCCCCCCCAAAAAAAAAAAAAAAAAAAAAAACCTTTTGCTATGGTAAACAAAGTGACTGTAACTGAAGGTTATCTTTCAGGATCGACTAACAATCTCTCCTGTTTCAGTCTCCTAAATATCTCCCTAACTAACTGATGCATAAAGTACGATGAGTACTACTAACTACTTGGGAGAACTACTAACTACTTCGGGGACCACTTATATTTGAAAAAATTTACAACTGCCGCGCGTATGTATGAATACTTATACGCACGAGTATTACCATATCCCCATTCTTATATTATGCACCATATCTCCATTCTTATATTATATACTTAGATGTCCTGATCAGTCAATGATTATGATTGAAAGATGAAATTTTGATTTAATATCAACCCTCCAATCAAATAATATGTTTTTTTTATTGAATGTATTTTTTTTACGTGAAGAAGTCTAAATTCCCGAAATTTTTCAAAATACCATAATACAAAAAAAACCAAATAACCCCTAGATGTGGACCCCTTTCCTGGGGGCCGCATCCTCTAGAAGCATCCGAATGAATCAGAATTGCAAAAAAACATCGTTTTTAGTGCCTCAAAAATTCAGTTTAAGTTTTCTATCAACGGTTACTGCATCTGTTTGGGAAAAAAATTCGTTTAGTGCATCTGTTTCTATCAAAAATTTGTTTAGTGCATTTGTTTGGAAAAAAAAAGGGGCCGCATCCCCTAGATGCGGTCCCCAGAAAAGGGGTCCGCGTCGGGTAGATGCAACCAGGGTAAATTTCGAATTTTCATAAAATAATGGTTATTTGGTTTATTATTTTTTCTATTATGATATTTTAAAAAAAAAAATCGGTCTAAATTCAATTAAAAACATACTCACCACGCATACTGCCACACGGTATGTTACAATTAAAATTGAATAGATGACAAAATTGAAGAGAAAATCAGTTTAAGAATCATGATGGATGATCAATTTATTTTTAAGAATATCAAATGCTGACATCTTTTTAAAATATTTTATCATTATTTGATATCTTATTAAATTATTTGATATCTCCAAATTTAATACATTACTCAGTTTAAGCAATAGTAAATCTTTTTACAATTTTACTTCTTCAATTTTGATAAGATAAAATATTCTTTTATATTAGTATGCTCAGGTTCGTTTTTAGTTTGAGTTATTAATTATATGGAGAACATATACTAAGGAGGAATTTTTGTAACATTAACTACAATTAGTGCTACAAAATGGAGCAACTAATCTATTAATACGAATTCACTTTCACTAAATATTGTTTGTCCTTTTGGCTTTTGCATATGGGATGTATTTATTTTTACATGCCATTTGTCTTTTTTTTTTTTTATCAAATCTCTTTACTCGCATCAAAGTTTGAAATTCAAATTGTTAATAAACTCTTGATCTTCTTCATTTTATAATATATTTCCGTTGCAACGCACGAGTATGATACTAGTAATTATGAATAACCAAAAATTAAAATTTGTATAGTTATGAAATTTATGAACTAAATAAGAAAAAATAAAAATATAAAATGAAATTAATAGTATGAATATAATCCCACATGGTATGAGCCAGTTATTTTAAATAATAACTCACGCTAATACCATGTCAGTTCTCATTCATATTGCTCGTTTCCATAATTGACAACATCATGTGCTATAATATAGAACTAGGCTGCTTTCTCCAAAATAAATGTGGGACTAAGAGAAATTGAGCCGGCCGGCTTCTTTGCACTCCCAAAACCAACCATATATTAACTGGAAGCACCAGTTCAAGCAATAGTATTTTAGGTTTTGATAAACATTGCGGCTCCCCAAATGATGTTAAGATCTGTCTCGACTTGCACATAATTAAATTTATTAATATATAAAAATAAATATTAACTTATTGTTTAAAATATCATCAGATAAAACTTGTATGCCTTGCTAGGTTAACCAACACATTTTTCATTTTTTAATGGGCTGAAAAAGCATAAATCAAGAGGCTCTTTCCATCTTTTACAAATCTGGACATCTCTAAAAGCTTTTTTACATTAACCAATGTGTTAGATCTTGTTGAGAATGCACGCATTTCAAAAATAGACATAAGATTATCAAATATTAAAAATTAAAAATTATTGTTCTTATTCATTTAAAAATTCAGATAGACAGAAAAGTTAGTTCTATTTACTATTAATGAAGAAAATTAATGTATAAACTACCGGTATAACTAGAGCTGCTAAAAAAAAATTCAGTTTGTAATTTGATTCGACTTCGGTTCGAAAAATGCGTAGTTCGTAATTAATTCAATTCAAAATTAGTTCGATTCGAAACAAATACCCATTTCGGTTCGAATCTTATTCAAATCAAACTCAAACTAGGATAAGTTCGATTCGGTTTGATTTGTTGCCATCCCTACCTACTCCCATGACCATCCAATGGATCATACACATTTAGGAAATTGAGTTTTGATGTAGTGTTCTTAACTGTATGATATACTTCGGTGAACAAGCGTGATTCTAGAATATTTGAGAAAATAAATAAATTAATAATCTCTTCCTTTTTTTTGACAAAAGTGGTATTTTACCACCGGTTTCATTATGAAACGAAAGAGTTCATACAACAGATCTAAAATAAAACGCTAGCATACAATCCATCGACACCTAACAATCAATAAAAGTCTAACCACAAATTAAAATAACAGAACCAAAATAACACCTAACACCATAGTCTAACAACGAAAGCATACTAGCATAATATGAAATAGTAATACTAAATGGAGTCAGAAATGGCTATAACACTAGAAGAGGAGGTACTAGCTGATGAAGATGAAATACTAGACAGAAGGCCAGCATCACGATCAACAGCATCAATAACTGCTCTGTCACTCATAATCTGCTCTTTTTAATATTTAATGAAGTGTCTTGATATAACTAGTCAAGTGTCTGTGCTCTGCAACGGAGAATGACATGATTTTTAAGGAGCGACATAGAATGAATAACATGAATTTTTAAGAACTAAGAATGAATAAAATATTTTTTGAAGAACGAATAAAATATTTTTTGAAGAACGAAAAAGAATGAAAAAAGTGATTTTTAGGAACTACTTTGAAATCTTAATATGAACACAAAACTAACATGACAACCAAAAATATAAAATCACCCTCTCATTCTTTCGTACCATTACAAGTACTGGTACCTATATGGCATCATTATCCCCTCTCTGAAACCAAAGTTCTAAATTTCAAGTTAGTACCCCACACCCAAAATTTATGAATGATCTACAATAAAAAGTTCTATAAAGAAAATTATGGAGTATGGATCCATCTTTGAATTACAAGGTCGTATTCTGCCTAACAAATGTCAATCTATTCTGTTGAGAAACCTTATCAAATTGATTCAATGACTTGCATCAAACTCAAATACTCAAATTATACTAAACCAAATCACACAATGCTAAAGACCCTAAACTCAAATTGATTTCTTAGTATGATGTGTGAAAAGGCAAAACGGTACCTCAAAATGTGAAAATTGCACAGTGGCTAAGAGACGCAGTAGAGGTGGCGCGACGGATGAGGTAAGAAGGCGACCGAGAGAAGGTTCGGCGGTGTGGCGTCGTCGGAAAGGAGAAACAGGAACCCAAATTCAAAAGACAGGTGCGTGGGGAAGGAGAAAAAGAAAAGAGACGCGTTTTCTGTCTCAGGGAAGGAAAAGGGAGAAAACACGTGGAAAAAGAGATTTATGTGATATAATTTCTGTGTGTCATTGTATGTAGCATAGATCTAACTAACTAAATTTAGATTTTTACACGCTTGACTACATAAAACAGATATAGAAAATCAAAATTATTTATTAAAGGATGAGATTGAGATCTGTTTTGATGAGTGGCTGAGATTTATAGAATCAACGGCTCAGATCTTCTCTGGACAAATAGAGGGTTGGGTCCCAAAAAAATATGCATGGTATTTAGTAATCCTGATATTTAGAACAGAATTGAAATAATATGAAGATAATTATTTTCAGACAATTAAAAGTACTATATGTATGGCCCCGTATATATATATAGTGAAAAATGCAACTGGTAGCTAGTAGCCTATATTAACTTTATTTATTGGGCCAGAGAAGCAAATGAAATCTGGAATTAATAATATTTAATACCATTAACGATGCAAAAGGATCAATGTGTGAATGAGGTAAATTAATGACACAGCGTTGTAAAATTTACAAAGTAATGATGTCATCAATTAATTTTCTCATATTCAAAATGGTAGAATAAAAATAAAAATGAGGTACTTATTTGATTGAATATTTAAACTATAGATATAAATTATATTTTTAATACCTGATGCGAATTGAATAGAATATTAACTTTAAATGAAGAAAGAAAAAAATATATATAGGCCAACAAAAGGCTTTGATAAACACAATTAGTCAAATCTAAAGCGCCCTTCATCAAACTAATAACTGTGTTATGTAATTTGACCAGCAATTTCATTTTATTGTTGTATTAGAACCAGGGTGTTCTTAAGTTCACCAAGTTTCTTGGTGAACTTAAGTCTAAAACTCATTGAATCTGTTTCAAACGACAAATTCAAACCATTGAAACTCATTTACCTTACAAGTGATGCGTTTACATGTGAAAATTGTCAAACATTTGAATTAATTTAGTATAAAGTCAAGCGGTCAAAATTAAAAAAGTTAACAAATTAATTTTAATGTATTTATTTTTTGAATGTTTTTTTCACTACTTGACTCTATGCAAAATTAATTTCAAAATTAAATTTTTTTACATGTAGTCGCATTACTCATAAAGTAGACGGGTTTCAATAGTTTGAATTCATCATTTGAAGCAGATTCGATGGATTTCAGACTTGAATTCCTATTGGTGAACTTAAGAACACCCTAGTTCTACTCTTGACCAGCAATTAATTAATGTATTCAAGGAGTCAAATACAAGACCAATGTTGCTTTAATTAATGTATTACACTATATATGACACCTAAATTCTTTTCCAACATGATCATTCACTAAATGTGTTTGGGGACACCTAACTGTCATAAGTCTCTAGCAATTTGTACCATGCTCATTCATCAAATTAATAAGGATTTGGCATATGTGTGACTAGCTGCTACTTATCTAAGAGAAAATTGTGAAAATGCCACTCCAAAACCTTCAAATTGTGAAAATGTCATCCCGAACTTTAAAATTGGAAAACTGCCACTCCAAACTTCATTAATTCCTAAATTTGCCATTAATATTGTATTTTTATACTATTTTTATTAAAAATTAACTGAAAAATATTGTTTTAATATACGTATTTCTGTATTTTTGATTATACCCTCAGATACAATTAATTGGTTATTTGCCACCGATTTACAAAGTACGTTGATTCATCAAATGTTATTGTTAAATTAAAAAAAAACTAATTATCTGACGAATTTTAGGTTTTTTATTTCATGCTTAGAAAATTAAGTTAGAATTGTCTTAACTTTAATCTCAGTAATTTCCTGAAAATTTTCTCCACCGTCTATAATTATAAAATTCAAAATAAATTAGTTTTCCTTATTTAAATTGACCAGTTGTTGTACTACGCAATCTCATTATCACTTGCAAGTTACAACCTTCCATATTCTCGTATTTAAATATTGTTCCCTCTTCAGTCAATTTGCTCATTTATCTTGGAAATTAATTCAATATGTTCCCTTAATTTTTCCTTATATTTTTTTTTAAAATAAAAAAAAAATCGTATTTGTTTTCTAACTTCCATTTGGATTGGTTTGATGCAATAAATAAAGCACGATGCTGATGACAGAAATTGTAATTAGAAAAAAAAAAAAATTCTACACATTGGATTCAAATATTCTACTAGTGACTTTAGCAAAACAAAAACACTATATTTCTAGTAAGTCTAGCAAAATATCCACATTCTGGTTAAGGATTAAAATTTTCAATCAAACCGGAACAGATATCATAATAGTAATATTTTTCGTTTATTTATTAATTCTCACTAATATTCCTTTCTGGAAAACAAGAAAAAAGGCCTTGAACATTATTGTAAGACATACAAATTTAATGCAAATCATACATTACGAGAACGCATGAATTCTATTGTTAACAATTTATGCTCTAGTAGTCAAAGAATTAACAAGAGTTTAAAAACCAAATTACACTTGAGCAATCACATCACACCCACAGTAGTAAAAGTAAAATGTTAACATGAACACATATTGCCACATCAATTTACAAGACCCGACGAAGCCCGAGTAATTTTACTTACAAATACGATATGCAACAATGTTTCATGTGCTCCAATTCTCTCCTGAACTCGAAAGCAAAAAATGAAACTTAACATGTGTTTTCATATTATGCTAGTCAATTAGAGTATTTGATCCAGAATTGAATTTACCTAAGTGCAACATGTAGAAGAGGTCTGAGATCTTGATCCCGCGGGTCCATCAGAAAGAGACACCACTGTCGGGTTTTGTACTGGTTGAGCACGTGGTAGCCGCCTTGCTACATTGGATAAAAACATATTTGATCTATAAGCAATCATCACCAAGTTTGTAATTCAAAACCTCAAAATATCAGAAAACAACATGAAAACTATGAACTTAAGTACACTACAAACATAAGACAACAGGATTCGATTTTTAAATAACATTTCAAACATTTAATAATATATTAATTTAGCTTAATATTCTTTTCTTTTCTGTAAAAGATAAAGTTGGTCTCACCAATCTCATAAAACATATCATTAACATTTATGGCTGTTTTTGCTGATGTCTCGATAAAATAAAGGCCATTCTCCTCGGCATATGCACGGGCATCCTGCATTTTAATGCAAACATCCACACACATAAACGAACAACTTGTTAAGAAGCCCGCAATAAATCCATGCAAAAATAAATAATGAACATACAAAACATATATGCGCATAATAAGATAATAAACAACCAAAGAAATGGAGAGGTAACTTACATCAGCAGCAACCTTTCTTTTATCGTCTAAGTCGGCCTTGTTACCGGCTAGAGCCATTACCATATTGGGATTACCTACATGTAGCTCCAAATGAGACTAACTTCATCAAATAAAAATTTAAAAATTTCTGTAATAAATAATAAATCTGATGTTCGATCTTTGAAACCTTGTTTTTGTAGCTCAACTACCCATTTCTTAGCTCGCTCAAAAGATTCCTACATCAAAAGAAATATTTTAGAAGGAACAAAAAATAAACACATGCCTGTAGACAACCTCCAAAAAAATAACTTAAGCACCAGGGAAAGAAAAATATCTACAATAAAATTGAATATATCATTAATACTCTTCCTCCATTTATCTTTGAGAAATAAAAGGTATAATATCCATTGTCCCTTGTTTGGAGTGAAAGGGGGAAGCTGGAGAGAGAGGAAGTTAGAGAAACTTTTGAGGAAAACCGGGGTGCAATAGGAAAGATGGCAAACAAATTTTACAGATTAATACAAAATTTTCAGGTCTAGCAACAGTTTAATGAAACTTCTCCTCGAAGTAAAAAGCAACAACTTCATATCTGCCCCTAAGAAAAAGCATAATATCACGTGATCCAGAAAAACAAGAAAAAAATGGCATGCACTGTTCCCCTCTAACATAAATAGCAACAAACCCATCTCCTAATTTCTTTGATAGGACAAGAACTATCCCCATCCTTCCTAAATTATACTGTGAACTAAGAAGGAAAGAAAGTCTGGCCATATTTTAAAGTTGGAAGGTTCCAGGTACCAAAGATATATACCCAAGTGCATCTTTCATGAATTGTCGCCACGTAAAATAAAAATAAGAATTTATGATCATTAGAGATCTCACATTGCTGGTGATGTCATAGACAATAACAGCTGCAGCGGCCCCACGGTAGTACATGGGAGCGAGGCTGTGGTACCGCTCCTGTCCAGCTGTGTCCCAAATCTCAAACTTCACTGTCGCATCATTCAAAGCAAGGGTTTGAGAAAAGAAAGCCGCACCAATTGTTGATTCCTGGTATCAGACAGAATTAAACAAATAAACCCTGCAATTTCCTTGATATATGAATCCCAGCAATCATCTAAATTGATGTATTGGACAACAACAATAACAAATTGAAACAAAGTCTTTGTAGGAAAAAGTTGATACTGGTACAACATGGTACCAGATGTTGATGATATGTTTCTGGGTAGGATTTGGTGTTTTGAAAACCCCATGCTGACGAGGAGATTTTTTTCTAAAAACTGCTGAAACTGGGGTCTGCAGAAAGCGATGGTACAGTTGCTGCTGTTAATATACTAAGTTAGGTGTGTTCTGAGGCAAAAAGGGGTTTTCTCAGGGTTTTATAGTCATATAATGGTTTCTTTCTTTTCTATAGATGCAGTGGTTAATTTTAGGGTGATGTAAATCTTTTTTACATAGCAATATATCCCTGGGTATACAGCCTTTTTTTCCAAAAAAAGAAAACAACAAATTGAAACAAAGTAAATGTAATTGAGATCAGACAGCTTGCAATCGGTACATGCAGTGACCAAAAGGTACTAAAATCCAAGATTGAAATCTAAAGCATGTGCTGGAAACCTCGGAGTTAGGTCACCCAGTAAATTTGGTACACATTAGATGTTTGATTGCACAAAATATACGGTATAGCAGTGTAATGTAAGGGTATTTAAAAAAGAAAAATAAGTACGAGAAGATGAGTACTTGGAAGTCAAGAAATTGTCCTTTAACAAATCGAAGTACAAGACTAGATTTTCCTGTTCCCATGTCACCAAGCAATACCTGATATCAAGCCAATATTGTTCAATACATGGTAGTTTTAGAACATTATTTGCATTTTTCTTAGGAAGCTAAAATCTAAGAATTTATTTTACATCTCAAGACTTTCAGCTCCTTTCTCCTGGAATTATATTCTCCATTTCCTCTTAGTATGTTCAGGGAACTCATTTTAACTGTATAAGTATACACTAAATTGCTAGAAATATAGAAGTCTGGAATTACAAATCCAGATAAACAACCCCTTAATTCAAGCTTAATTCCAACTTTACTGGATAAATCTTATTTCAATTTGGCGGAACCTAACTATAACTTGATCACCTCATCAAAGAAACAAATCACCAGTGAGAAACAAAAAAAAACAAAAAAAAAAATCAAAATCACATTGATTACCATCCTGATTTGAGTTGACTATCCATAACACCAATACTTTACAGGAATTTGTCGTCAATCTTAGATCTCACCTTTTCACCTAAACTTATTAATTGGAGCTACAATCATTCACTCCAAACCCCTACCCTAATTCCACAACTTAGTACCAGATTTGCAGAAACATAACAGCTATTAAAGAAGAGTAAACATAGTTAGAGAGAAGAGGAGCCTACAAGCTTGGCGTTAATGACGTTATTGTTATGCCCAGTAGTCGCCATGTCAGCAAGAGAGAGAGAGAGAAAAAGAGAGAGAGAGAGAGAGAGAGAGAGAGAGAGAGAGAGAGAGAGAGAGAAAGAGAGAGAGAGGAGCAGAAACCCCAATCGGAATCGGAAAAAAGAAAATGGAGATGGGGATCGGAGGGGAAGAGAAAGGACTAGGGAGGGAGACGTGAAGCTTCCGTAAAAGAATTCGTATCCTCTGCATTAACTTAAAAAGGAATCATTTGAGTTAATATATATGGACCTTTCGAAAAGCTTTAAGATTCGTGCAAATTAGATCAGCACAAATATTAAAGACCCCAATGTTATAGGCATAGACCGGATGGGCTCCGTTTACAATCAGACGGCTAATATGCACTAACTGAAAAGATTCTCTTTTGAGTTCACGCAGACGATGCGGGTTCTCCGTAAAAGATGTGACGTCGTTAAAGAATCATTTTATTTTATTTTATTTATTTATTTACTTATTTTATACATTTTGTCTTTGGGTGTTTTTTTGGCAACAGAGAAGCACCTCGGGCAGCATTTTCTAATTTTCGCACAGCTCTTAAATTATCGTATAATAATTAGGAGGATATTCATATTTAAATATATTTAAAATTCAAACAGTAGATTCTAATCATTATATATTATTTCTATATCAAAATATATTAAAAAAAATCAAATTTTATATTTTCTCAAATTATTTTATGATTTTTTAGATAGGTAAAAATTACTACTCACGGATGGCCCAAAAATTTTAAATCAAGTAATTTTTTTATCTACATCAAAAAATAGTGATTTTTTTTTTAAATTCTAAAATTTAGTCTCAAATATATTTTCATTTAAATATCATATTTAAATACTGAGATGAATTATTTACACTTTAAAAATAACAATATAAATCTATAGCCCAAATGGATCCTAATATGCATATTACCATGTCCTGTTATCACTATATCATTATCTCTTAAATGGGCCGAAGCCCATATAACAGCTTGATGCATAGGGATGCATAGGGCCATCAATTAATGTTGACGTGAAGACACTTAAATGGGCCTAAGCCCATTTGGATCTGTGGCTGAAGAAGAAATAATGGGCCACTGTTAAGCTTTTGATCAAGGGGAATTTCATACATCTCCCGGAAAAACTTCAATTTTACGTACTTCACCCTCAAAAGTCTCTTGTATTATATTTGCTCTTTAAAATTGTAAACTCACAAATTTAACCATTATAACTCTACAATATATTAAATATATCTAAAAATAATTAAATAATAATATTTTAGGCTCTTAATTCACTTAAGACTATTATAGAAAAACTGAACCGTTTAAACCAAAATCTCTTGGTTCGGTTTAAAACAGATTAAACCGGAATGAACACTCAAGCCGAAGTAATGCTTACATCCATACGACAGGAAGGCCAACCAAAACCTTTTGACAATTTTAGACTAATTTAAAAAGATCTAAATTAGCACATATACAATTAATAACTCTTGCATAAAAATAGGACATGTATAATTAATAAATCCTGGAAAAAAATAGCACAAATATTCTTTATTCCTATATTTAAAATTTTGCATGCTAGCTAGCTAGACCTGGAGATGTACCTTCTATATATACGGAAGACATATCAAAGGAGCCTCAGGCCTTTCTGAAACAACCACCAGAAATCAGAAATGGATTTTCCGATCCGACACAATCCCTTCTCATCACAACCGCCGCTGTCGCTACGATCAGCGCCTCCATTGCTTTCCTCAGCTCTTTCAGAAAGCACCACAAAAGCAGAAGCAGAAGGTACTTCTTTTCTTTTCAGAGAAAAAAAATACAACCTTTACCACTTTCATGGAGAGTTATACACACAGAAAAATTAGTCTGTACATACTGTCACGAAAATTTAGCGTATTACGTTTTATTTAACCGTCTAAAATTCTGAGAAAGTTGCTTTTGAGAATATATAGCAAGGGCGTTGTTCTTCTCGAAATGCAATATTGTAAGCTTACTTAGCACATATGGTGAAAGGTCTCTCTCTTCTTTTTACGAAGAGATGGAAATTGAATTCCCACAAAAGATATATAAATTAAAAGACAATGGATTGAAGTTAATGGAACCCTTGTTAGAAATAAAATAAAATTAATATACTAATTACTTTTTCTTGAATTGTCAGAGGGACTACACCTTGATAGCATAATAGAAGAAACAACCAAACATATTTTTATGAGAAAAACATATACTCTTACTAATAGATTAGAGCAAATGGTCCACGTAGATGGTCCACGGAGAATTTCAATTCAGCGTTTGAGCTCGCCATTTATATGCCACCTGCGTGGAAGCTCAGATATAACCAATTGCGTATTCACACCTCAAGTAATCTCCATCGGGCCATATCATCATGGTAAGAATTGCCTTGCCAAAATGGAGAGGCACAAGTCACGATTTCTCCAGGACTTCCTATCCCGTGATGGTAGCAGAAGTTTAGAGCATTATCGAAACAAAGTAAAGATGATGGAACAAATGCTAAGAGATGATTACGAGACAAAGTTTGATCTTACAAGCGATCAATTTGTAGATATGATGATACTGGATGGGTGCTTCATTCTGGAGTTGTTGATTAAAATCTACAATCATACGCCAGATGAAATTTTTAAGAACGAGTCATTGTTACAGTACATCAAAATTGACTTATTGATGATTGAGAATCAGGTACCATTGCTTGTACTTGAGATATTGCATGGCAATCCACGCAATTATAAGGGTCCTATTCCTACTATAAATCAACTTCTTGCCTACTATTTCTGGGATATTAAAAATGCTTTGTGGAGATATGAAGGCTGCTCACATCACAGCCTGTTGCACTCCTACTATCAATTCTTCATCTTTCCTTCACTCGGTGATAAAAGATCAATACTTGCTGAACCAAAAGAAAGAAAATCTACAAAATTTGGCGTAGTAGTACATAGTTCACCCTCTATTCCCTCTGCTCAAGAGCTTGAAAAGGTTGGTGTAGTGTTCAAAGCGAAAAAAACCATAGATTTTCTGGATATTACTTTTCATGAGAAAGTTCTTGAAATGCCTGTCATGTCTGTAGACGAGCAATTCCTCCTACTTTTCATCAACCTTGTCATGTTTGAAATAGTTTCTGGCCGTGATGATATCATGAAAGGCTATTGTTATTTCATGAGGTACTTACTACGATATCCCGGTGATGTTGCTGTTCTACGAAAGCATGGAATCATTAAGAGCCATCTCATGACCGACGAGAGTTTAACATACTTGTTCAGCCGGCTGAATTTGCAATTTGAACTTTGTGGTGCACAACCCCTATATTTTATGGGTTTGATGGAAGATTTGAGGCAGTTCCGCGACAGAGCGAAGACGACATGGCATGATATTCAAGGATACTATGCCGAAAGGATAATGCACATAATCGAGGTTTTATGGTTCTCCCTTTCGGCTGTTCTTATACTTTTCATTTTTCCCATCTTCTGCGTCGTTGGTGTCATTATTTGTATTGTTGCATTTATTAAAAAGTGAAAGAAAATGAAATGTAGGAAATGGGTAGAGAGGGAGGCTACCCTTTAGATCAGTAGGTATAAATTGGGGACAAATGCTTCATAAAGATATGTCTCTGTTCATCATCATATCCTTTATTCCCTCCTTTTTGTCTTCCTTCCAATATTTCAGTTGTACTTCGTACTTCCAATAAAAATGTAGTAGTATTGTTATTTTCTGAACTTGTACTTCTTTAATTTGGTTTAATAAACTTGGAAGTTAGAAACTATGTAGTTTGTTATTGATAAATTTGGTTTATATTATAAATTTTTTCTTGTTTAATTTGTCACTAGTCGCATAGTAGGATACTTGTGTTTTCTTGTAAATATTTCTGTGCAAGTTTATACATTAAAGCATGTTTGGTAAATGTTTATGAACATTAAAAGACTCTTGATGACATACCAATTAATTTTGTTTTTGATTTTATCACTATACAGAGGATGTATGTCTTCAGTTGTCTTCTTTTTGCTTTTTGATATAACTAGCATGTAAGTATATAACCTGTTCGAGGCACGGGGCATTGTTATTTCGAAATTTTCAAGATTTGATGTTATATTGAACCACCCCGCTACTCATGAAATCTTGCAATAATTTATTATTGTTATGAATAAATTATTAATGTGCATGTCCATAACTCCTAACATTCATTCTTCACTACCCCCACTACTATTGAAATTCATATCCCACTACTATTGGAATTAATTTTCTCATTTATTCTCGTAATTAATTTAGATGGTTTTTCATTCACAATTTGTGGCCTATAAATAGAGCCTTTGTAATCTTGTATTGTACACACATGAAAAATATATGAATAAAGATATTGCCATCTCTTATGTTCTCTCTATCTTGTTTATTATTGTTTATGCTTGTTAATCTTTATTTTATAACACGTTATCAGCACGAGAGCTCTACTAGTTAAAGATTCGAGGTAATTTTAATAACTTTTATTTCAATTTTATTTATATAAATAATACTTCCTAGTAATTGCTAAATGAAATAAGTTATCAATTTATTTATATTTATTTTGAGATGTTTAGTATGATTCATAGAATTTTACATAAAGTGTATTTTTTAATTTAATTTTTCCGAAGAAGATTTAAAAGAAAAATCTTGTTGAAGAAGATTCATATGATGTTCAAATATTGTATTGTGGTTCATATTTTTTTTGCTTTAATAATTGAATCTTCTTGAAGAAGATTTCAAAAGATATTAAGAAGATATTCCTGAAGAAGATATAAAGAAAAATTATATGATGTGCAAATTTAACATGATGTTCATATTTAAATACTGAAATGAATTATTTACACTTTAAAAATAATAATATAAATCTATAGCCCAAATGGATCCTAATATGCATATTACCATGTCCTGTTCTCACTATATCATTATCTCTTAAATGGGCCGAAGCCCATATAACAGCTTGATGCATAGGGCCATCAATTAATGTTGACGTGAAGACTCTTAAATGGGCCTAAGCCCATTTCGATCTGTGGAATGCTGTATTTCCGGGATTGGATTTCATGTTCGAATAAACCTCTTAATCGTAAGAAAGTCAGTTTTTTAGCTATGGGCCTAGCAAAAGAAGAATCAAGATAGGTTCCTATAGGATTCCCACCTCTGAAATCGGACGTGAAGGTTTCCTCTCATCCGGCTCAAGTAGTTGCACTAACTAAATAAAGAAAAAAAAAAGTTCTTTCTTATTTTTAGACTTTTTCGAAAAAAACTGAAAAAGAACTACTCTTTACTCAAGTTCCCAGTAAAAACCAATCTCTCATTGATTCATTCTTTCTTTACTTGAATTTGATGAATGAAATGAGAATGTCAAATTATTGAGTAGTCTACTTCCCTGATGAATTCTCTTAAAGACTTCTGATAAAGATTTCTTATTTTTGAATTCATACGAGATTTATTTGTCTATATCTCATTCCCTTTAATCTTTTAGGTCCCTACTCACCTCGACGGTTATGCCTTAATATCCCTTGAAGCATATATGCGATAGATAAACTCTTGTAACCATACTATATTTGCTTGCTTAAGCAAAATCTTTCTTTGAAAGAAATGGAATAATAAAACGGGGAATTTCATATATCTCCCGGAAAAACTTCAATTTTACGTACTTCACCCTCAAAAGTCTCTTGTATTATATTTGCTCTTTAAAATTGTAAACTCACAAATTTAACCATTATAACTCTATAATATTTAAATATATATAAAAATAATTAAATAATAATATTTTAGGCTCTTAATTCACTTAAGACTGTTATAGAAAAACCGAACCATTTAAACCGAAATCTCTTGGTTTGGTTTAAAACAGATTAAACCGGAATGAACACCCCTATGCATCAAGCCGAAGTAATGCTTACATCCATACGACAGGAAGGCCAACCAAAACCTTTTGACAATTTTAGACTAATTTAAAAAGATCTAAATTAGCACATATACAATTAATAACTCTTGCATAAAAATAGGACATGTATAATTAATAAATCCTGGAAAAAAATAGCACAAATATTCTTTATTCCTATATTTAAAATTTTGCATGCTAGCTAGACCTGGAGATGTACCTTCTATATATACGGATCGAAGATTTATCAAAGGAGCCTCAGGCCTTTCTGAAACAACCACCAGAACTCAGAAATGGATTTTCCGATCCGACACAATCCCTTCTCATCACAACCGCCGCTGTCGCTGCGATCAGTGCCTCCATTGCTTTCCTCAGCTCTTTCAGAAAGCACCACAAAAGCAGAAGCAGAAGGTACTTCTTTTCTTTTCAGAGAAAAAAATACAACCTTTACCAATTTCATGGAGAGTTATACACACAGAAAAATTAGTCTGTACATACTGTCACGAAAATTGAGCGTATTACGTTTTATTTAACCGTCTAAAATTCTGAGAAAGTTGTTTTTGAGAATATATAGCAAGGGCATTGTTCTTCTCGAAATGCAATATTGTAAGCTTACTTAGCACATATGGTGAAAGGTCTCTCTCTCTTCTTTTTACGAAGAGATGGAAATTGAATTCCCACAAAAGATATATAAATTTAAAGACAATGGATTGAAGTTAATGGAACCCTTGTTAGAAATAAAATAAAATTAATATACTAATTACTTTTTCTTGAATTGTCAGAGGGACTACACCTTGATCACATAATATTAGAAGAAACAACCAAACATATTTTTATGAGAAAAACAGATACTCTTATTAATAGATTAGAGCAAATGGTCCACGTACATGATCCACGGAGAATTTCAATTCAGCGTTTGAGCTCGCCATTTATATGCCACCTGCGTGGAAGCTCAGACATAGCCAATTGCGTATTCACACCTCAAGTAATCTCCATCGGGCCATATCATCATGGTAAGAATTGTCTCGCCAAAATGGAGAGGCACAAGTCACGATTTCTCCAGGACTTCCTATCCCGTGATGCTAGCAGAAGTTTAGAGCATTATCGAAACGAAGTAAAGATGATGGAACAAATGATAAGAAATGATTATGAGACAAAGTTTGATCTTACAAGTGATCAATTTGTAGATATGATGATACTGGATGGTTGTTTCATTCTTGAGTTATTGATTAAAATCTACAATCATACGCCAGATGAAATTTTTAAGAACGAGTCATTGTTACGGTACATCAAAACTGACTTATTGATGATTGAGAATCAGGTACCATTGCTTGTACTTGAGATATTGCATGGCGATCCACGTAATTATAGGGGTCCTATTCCTACTATAAATCAACTTCTTGCCTACTATTTCTGGGATATTAAAAATGATTTGTGGAGATATGAAGGCTGCTCACATCACAGCCTGTTGCACTCCTACTATCAATTCTTCATCTTTCCTTCTCTCGGTGATAAAAGATCGATACTTGCTGAACCAAAAGAAAGGAAATCTACAAAATTTGGCGTAGTAGTACATAGTTCACCCTCTATTCCCTCTGCTCAAGAGCTTGAAAAGGTTGGTGTAGTGTTCAAAGCGAAAAAAACCGTAGATTTTCTGGATATTACATTTCATGGGAAAGTTCTTGAAATGCCTGTCCTGTTTGTAGACGAGCAATTCCTAGTACTTTTCATCAACCTTGTCATGTTTGAAATAGTTTCTGGCCATGATGATATCATGAATGGCTATTGTTATTTCATGAAGTACTTGCTACAATATCCCGGTGATGTTGCTGTTCTACGAAAGCATGGAATTATTAAGAGCCATCTCATGACCGACGAGAGTTTAACAGACTTGTTCAGCCGGCTGAATTTTCAATTTGCAATTTGTGGTGAACAGCCCCTATATTTTATGGGTTTGATGGAAGATTTGAGGCAGTTCCGCGACAGAGCGAAGACAACAATATGGCATGATATTCTAGGATACTATGCCGAAAGTATACTGGACATAATCAAGTTTTTATGGTTCTCCTTTTGGGCTGTTCTTTGGTTTTTCGTTGTTCCCCTCTTCGGCCTCGGTGTTGTCATTTTTTGTATTGTTGTATTTATTAAGACTCTGCAAGAAAAGGGAATGTAGGGAATAAGTACTTAATATATATGTTATTGATATATAAATTTGGTTTCTATTATAAATAATTTCTAATGTCGATCGTCATTGTATATTTTATTTTTAGGATTGGCAATTAATTAAAGCCTCTTCTCGTACATTAATTAGGATATATATATACTTCTGTTTCCTTGTAAATATTTATGTGCAAGTTTATATATTAATAATAAAGCATGTTTGGCAAGTGTTTATGAACATTAAATTAAAAGACTCTTGATGACATATCTCTCCTTTAAATTGAATTGATTGTCTAGAAACTCTAATGGCTGGGATTGATTGATATAAATTTGGATTGAATCTGAACCTTCCTGTCACACCCCAAACCAGGAATTCTGGATTAAGGTGTGATCAACTTCACCTCGTGCTTAATTAATCATTAAGCACGCAAGGCTAAGATAAACAAAATAATAAATCAAACAGCAACGGAAGCATAATAATATAAAACGTCAAGCATCAGTCACATATGAGATAATCAAATACAATTATAAATATCATACAGTCTGATCCGTCTCGGATCCAAAATAACATCATCTAATGAAAAATGATACATGATCTATCGAGCCCGTATATATAACACAAGAAATACGGAGCTCGTAAACCTAATCAAAAGGCTAACTCTAATTAATCAAGCGGGGTGGCCATCGAGGACAGCTCCTGACAACTCCTGCTGCAGATCGCCAGATTCTGTACCTAAAACCCATGAAACAACTTATGGGTGAGCGATGAATCGCCCAGTATGTGACCCAGAATTATCCCCTCAGGGATCCTCTACGGTCAAAGCACTTTTATTTATAAATTGCGTTCAGTTATGAATATAATTTAAATATGCGCAAGTGTGATCCTAATTCAATATCTAATAGAATCTACAACACTTTTAATTAATGCCATGATGCGATTAATCTACCATGCCAACATGCAAAATAAACCCAAAATCAAAATACAATATCGGATAGAAATCAAGTCGGAATCCAGTACTCCTAGCACTGTGTGCCCCAAATATAATAATATGCATTAAAGTAATTGACCCCGTGCTGTGCCAATAGGATCAAAGATCCAAACAATATAATCCAAGGACTGTGTTCATAGTACAATGATACACGTTGCCTAGTGATATCGAGCATTGCCCACAAGATAATAGCACACTAGCCGATGGGTATATCAAATCCTGTGTATCATCTCACCTAACGATTCATCACCCAAACATATCCAACAGGAGAAATCATACAATGCAAGTCGTAAAATTGTTAATCTCTTCCCTCATGAGCAGGAGAGAACTCTACCATCCGGCTAGATCAATAGGACATCACACATGATTCCACAAGGCTCGAGACCGGCTAGAGTCCGGCCTGAGTCCGGCTTGAGCCCGACACAACCGTAGGCTCCCGTTGACTCCCGTAGACTCTTGTAGCTCCTGTAGACCCTCGTAGCTCGACATTGGAATCCCGTTCTAGGCAAAGTAGCTCCTAATGGGGAAAGAATAAATCCCGAATCGTACCGTGCCACAGAACTCGAGATCGGAAGTGCTCACGTCAAATAATAAAATGATCGAAAAGGATACATAATCAAAGTTTATACATATAATATAAATCCTAAAGCCATCTGAGAGTCAAGTGACGCTCGGCTCAGTGGTTGTCGGGCCGTCCCATGCCAAGTGACACCAAGACGGAACGAAGTCACTCGGCTCTGCTCAGCTCTCACCAATGCATGTGTATGCACGTAATATGATAATAATATATTGTCTTCCACGAGAAGAAGACAGACTAGTAACCTAATATTCTAATAATATAAATATAATATTATTTAATTACTCTAATCCTAAAATACAGTAAATTCGTATTTTTCAGGGTTTATGCAATTCTACCTATAGTGCAGAAAGGATAAACATGCTTTACAGTTTTAATGCAATTACTTAAAAATAAAGTGCGGATGTCAGGTCAGATGGATTGACTGGTAAGAGTATGTCCATAAAAAAGATAATTCAGTTATCACATACCTGTAGGGCTGAAGATTCTGTGGCTAACCCTCAGCGAAATCAGAGTAATCCGCGTATACTCCAAACTGCGGGTCAATCCAAGGATCGGACTCGTACGGAATCGGCTGATCTGAAATTACGTAGTTTGCACTAATCAAAATCTACTCTAATTTATTCTAACCCTCGCCCCAATTAATATGTTTAAATTACATTCTCGATTATTTTGGTTTAAAAAAAATTGTCGATTCGGTCAGTCCGACTTACCCGTTTTAGTCAGATTGACTTGATACGGATTCGTCGCGAGTAACTTGACTTACTTTGATCTAATTTTATTTTAAAGATAAATTGCATTTTTAATATTTTAATTTGAAGATCAACTGCTCGTTTAAAAATCTAATGTCGAAATTAATAATCGCAAAATAATTATTCGTGAGTTATAGTAATTTTAATATGTTCTACTTAATTTGCTTTATTTGTAACTACCTAACTTACGTTAATTCAAGTTTAATTTTAACTACAATTAACCTAGTCGTTCGAATTTGGTTTTGAAAACTAATTTATAAAATAAATTCCTAATCCTATTATTACGATAAACTATGTCAATCTAATAGTTATTAACTAAATTCTTATTTATTCGGTTTGATAAAATTTGATCATAATTAAATATAGTAATTAATGCAATATTGTGAATTACTTTGATTACTTTGATTCACCTCGTATAATTCAAAATAATTTAGTTACTTACGTTTATAAATTTACTTACATCGTATTAATTAATTAATTAACTAGTTACCTCCTGTAATCATTTTTATTTGTCATTTATCTCCTGTTAGTTTTAGATGCGATTAATCTTAATGTATATGTTACTAGTATACAATAAATACTATCTTAAATAATTTGTTAAAACATATTAGATACTTCTATAATGATTGTTAGAAATTCATAATACCTATGTGACTGCACCACGGGACCCAACCTATATAAATGTTACATAAGGCCTTTCCATAGAAATCAAATATTAATGTGCAATTTCCATTCACCACTATAAATAGACTGCATTTAGCTAACATTAATTAATAAAATATTTAATCAAGAAATCAAAGAAACAAACTGGCAAATAGGGATGTTCATTGGTTTGGTTTGGTTGAAACCGAACCGAACTAGGCAAACCGAAGTTATAATTCGGTTTCAAAAATAGAACCGAACCAAACCAAACCGGTTTAACATTGCAACCGAACCGAACCAAAATTTTATTTCGGTTTGTTCGGTTTATTTGGTTCAATCCGAAATATATTAATGTTTTTATTTAAAGCAAGTGATTTATAATAAATCACAGTATATTAAGAAATAAACCGGGATATTAAGATGTAAATTGGGATTATAAGAAATCAACCAAAGTATTTAATTAAAGCAATTAATTAAGAAATAAATCGGGTATTAAGAAACAAATTGGAACGGTCTGGACGAAATTCATGATATATAGAAGTTCAGTTGGTTTGGTTTTAAAAATTTTCAAACTGAACCGAACCGAACTTATAATTCGGTTTTAAAAATCAAACCGAACCGAACCGTTTAGACTAAACTAATTCAGTTCGGTTCAAAACCGAATAAACCGGACCCAATGAACACCCCTACTGGCAAACATACGTTGTATTCTATAATATGATCCTCGAATTGAATTTCATTACTACCATTATTGTTTAGATTAATAAGATAGTGTCTAATTATAATAATACACATCTCATGAGTTATGAGATATTATTTTATTTATACACGTTACATGAATTAAAACTAAAACGATATAATAATACATATCTTTATAATCCCATTGAAATTGTAAATGTAAAATAATACATATCTTTGAACCATTCAATTAACATAAAATAATGTAAAAGGTAACATATAAATATTATTTTTGCGCATCATATATATATATTTTTTTGAAATTTCCTTCATGAACTTTTTTTTTGAAATCTTCTTAAGAAAGATGCTAATATTTCTTGAAATCATTACAAAAAATGCACATCATATAAATCTTGTTAAATCTTCTTCAAGAAGATTTATTGAAATCTTCTCAATATAAAATCATATAAATCTTCTTCTGTAAGATTTTTTGAAATCTTCTTGTATTAATTTTTTACATCATATAAATCTTCTTATGAAAGATTAATTATAAAAAAATTACATTTCATATAAAATTATATGAACCATATTAAACATCTAATAGAAATGTACGTTATTAATAACTTATTCTATTTAGCAATTACTTAATTGAAATAAAAGATATTAAATCTATCTCGAGTTTTCGACTAGTAGAGCTCTTGTACTGAATAGGTTCCAAATATGGAATTCGTATCCTCTGCATTAACGAAACGTGCGTTAATAGATCTGAACCGTCGATTGAAATCTGCACTAATATTAAAAAAACCCGTACGTGATAGGCGTGGACCGAATTGGCTCCAATCCTGATTGGATGATCGAAATGTATTAAACTATACTATTTTGAGGTAATGTAGAAGATGCAGACTCCCGGATACGTCGGTCACACGAAATATGAGATATCTCAGACGATCAAGCAAGGATCAAACTACCAAATGAAAATAGGAATGCATATCCTCTGCATTAACTCAAAAGGGAATCTTTTGAGTTAATGAATATCAATCGTATGATTTTAAATGGAGTCAATCCGATGCCTGCTTATAACATAAGAGTCTTTCAATATTAGTGCGGATCTAATATGTACAAATTTTAAAACAAATCAGATGATTGAGATTCATTAACTCAAAAGATTCATTTTAAGCTCACGGAGAGAATACGAATTCATGAAAATAGGCCCACTGAGACCCCCAGATATGGAATTTTGATCTCCACCGGACGGTCCAGATCTAAATCCAATATTTCGGTTACGATAAAGTGGGGAATCAAAGGACCAAATGAAAATAGGTCCACTGGGACCCTCAGATATGGAATTCGGATCTCGACCGGACGGCCCAGATCTAAATCCAATATTTCGGTTACTTTAGTTTAGGAGATCCGGACGAATTCGCATCCTCTGAGATATCTCATATTGTGCGTGACTTTTTGGAAAATCTCAACCGTTACAATACGTTCTACGCAAATCTCAAAGCTCAATTAATACTGACCCCTACGTCACCCCCGAATAGGCACCGGCCACGTCGGTCACGCAAAAAATAAGATATATCATAGAATACATTATGGAGATTTGGTATAAAACTGTTCTACCTTGAATGCTGCTCTATGCACAGTATGTAACATGTAAAGGTAAGGTCCCACCATACAGAGATGTTAAATAAAACAGCAAAGCTGGTTCGTAAGGATTGAATAATAGAACAGATGCATCGACCTTTAATATCCTTTTTTGGTTGCACTTGATCAAAAGCGGTACCAGAAAATCGAGACAGTATGAGAACCCAGATATGGAATTCGAATCTCCACCGACGGTCCAGATCTAAACCCAATATGTCGGTTACTTTAGGATACGTACTTTAGGATAGACCGATAGGACGACGCGTGCAGAAAAAAAAAGAAAAGAAAAAAAAGACACTAAACTAGATTATCTGTACGACTCGTGGAGAGACTAAACACGCGTCAGAAACGTGACAGTGGATCTAGCCTATAAATCTATTCTCTATTTTTTAACAACTATTATGAAGTTACTATATTCACCCTTAGGGTTTCTGACTTTGCTTCCTGTCATTTCTCTCTCTTTCCTCTGTGCGGCTGTGCCTAGATCTATCTCTTTCCTCTGTTCGAAACTCCCGACGGCGACCATGCAAGGAACAGGCACTCTTTCTTCCAAAATAAAGAAAGAAAAAGAGAAGGTAGCTGCTTCTGATCGCTTCTAATTTTCACTTTCTTGTTTCAAATTTTGAGCGACCTTAGCAATTCATTAGTTGCCTTGATGCCTCCACCTTCAGGGGTAATTTTCAAATCAAGCAATCTTATCAATCCATTATCTGACACTTGACCTCTGTAATTAGGAGAAAGCTGTCTCGCCTCTGCGTTACAAGTTACATCCAACTTGGACCCGTTAATTGGTTAATTTGAAGTACTATGCAAGCTGTGCAGAGAGAAATATGAAGCTGGGCTGTGAGGACAGGGACACGAGCTCCAAATTTGAAGGTACTATGCAATATCTGAGCAAGGAAAAAACAAATATATGAAGAAAAAAAAAAAAACTCAGCCAATCTACAATCAGTATTACATGTTTGTTCACAAGTTATTTAATAAATTAGTACATAACAGTAGCGGTATTTTTCCCTCTTGCAACACAGAGTTATTATTGGACATAAACATTGATTAGATTTTGGCTTTCGAGCATTGCTTTAAAATATATATTAATACTCTCATTTACTTTATCACTATACATATCAGCGTAGCTGTCTTATCACTATGTTCTCTCATTGCTTTTAAAAAAAAATCAGCTTTTTATTACTACGCTGGTCATGCATTTTGTGCATGGGATTTTTTTTTTCTTTGCCCTTTTAATATGTCACCTATCGCACAGCAATTTAATTTGCAGCATCAAATTATTTCAATTGACATCAATGAGATATAATAACAGGCTAATATATATGTTTTAAGTTGTTTAATTAAGGGTTAATGTCATTGTCAGGATCCAAACTTCCAAGTTGGTTTTTTTTTGCTGATACGAGAAGTTCTAGGGTCATTTGCAAATCCTGTACAATTTGAGTTTGAGAAAGATCCTATAAACTTATAGCACACACTTTTGTAAAACACGCCCCTGAGATATGCCGTACCTTGTCATACAAAAAACTTGGCCGTGTCACTTGTATTTAATTACTGCCTTGTCTGTTTGTCGGAAGAGGAATGCATGAAGGCGCACAATTCTCTTCATGTTGCAATGCTAATCCGATTTCAATCAGTCACTTTTTGGGTTTTTTGTTTGCTTGCTTTGACATGTGTTTTGGAACTCCAAGTATACAATGTTTTGGGATACTTGAGTTAACAATGAAAATGGCCTTTAGTTACTTTGTTGAGGTACATTTAATTCTCTCCTTCGCTTATAATCTTGGTTTTTGTTTGCTACGATCCTAGAATATTACTGATCTCCTCATATGAAATGTTACATACGGAATTGGTTTTTTTATGCACAGATTAAGCACCTTGTGGGTTCCTACAAAAGACATGATGAAAGAACCGATAACAATATAGCAGAGGCATGAGTTTTTTCCCACGAGGTATATATCTCTCGTATGACTTTTTTTCCTTGAAAGAACCAATTAAGCCCCTTGTAGATCTGTGTATGTGTGTGCGCGTTTATCATTTGACTTTCATTTTAAGATGCATTGTTTTAGATGATTTTGTAAAAAGAATAGGCATAGGGCATAATATCTAATGTTCATGTTCTTTTTTTCCATAGTCTGGTTAGATTTGACGGCTTAATGCTTTTCGGTAAAAAAGAAAATAAAAGATTTAATTAGTTCTGTTTTCTCATGCTTTGGTATTGCGGTATTGACATTTTCTTGGTTGTTGTAAGCTCTTTCGTATTCATATGTATAGTAAGTAGTATTTTAACATTTAAACATTAGATCTAAACGAGAAAGAATCTGTTTGTTCAAATATAACATTCAGCATTTGTTAGGTCTTGTTTGTAAATTATTATGTACCAATTGTCTCTTTTAGCTTTTGTCATTCTTTCTGTCATATAAAATTCGAAAAACAGTTCATCATTGAGCTCAATATTCAAATGCCTCTCAAGTAGAATAGATGCAATGAGATTCATGATTCTTATATATTTGCAAGCCCTTCATGATTCTTAAAGTCATCCAATAATAAAAATCACAGTTTGTACAACCTGCTTTTGTATTCTTTTTTATAAGCTTTGGAACTTTAATGAAGCACAACAATGTATTTACCTTACATTTTAAGGTCCATTTTTTTAGATGATTAATATATAGGGAAATTTAGCATATTTATAATAAAAATGGATAAAAGAAAATAACCAAGCATCTGATTCTAAATTTGCATGATTTATTTTGTCACACAATGGTCTTGCATAAATTTAACAGTAAATCTAATCCTAATATTTCATTTTTTCCCCCCTTTTTTGTATAATTCGTTTTTTTTCAGAATAGTCCTTCATAAATCTGATTGTAAATCTAATCTGAAACATTTGCCTTCTCTCTCTGTTTTTTTTTTTTTTTTTTTTTTTTTCACTTTTTCAAGCCTGACGGCTGGCCCGATCCAATGCAGAATTCCATTCTGGTAAAAAAATATCCCTCTCTCTAATTATCTTTTTTGTTTCCTTTCCACAGAATCTTGAACTCTCTCCTTTGTAAACGTGTATGGGTGATTTGTAAAATCAAGCTGCCTGGCCCTGCTGTATTGTGTGACGGAAAATCTGCAAATCAGAACAATGCTATTATTTTCACAAGAGGTGAAGGTCATGGGGCAATTGATATGAATCAGGTAATATTTATCTTTCCCCACATCATATTTATTTAGTTACTTCTCTTTCATCAGAGATTTAAAAGAGTACATTTTGGAGCCAAAAATGATTTCATGGTATGCAAGGCTCATTCCAGTTGAGAAGTGTGAATGGGGGAAAGAGGACGTGCATTAGAGTCCTATAAAAAAATATTGGATAGTTTGTCTCCGTATTTATGTTGTTTTGTGAGATTGTTTCAGAGTTTGTAAATAAAAAGAAAAAGAGAAAAGAGTTGTTGTACAAGTGCATTATTACACCCAGGGCACACTTGTTAGCTCAAGGACCCATCTGTCTTGTATTTCCTTATATGTTATTGATTGGACTCGCTTCTGCTCCCTTCTAGTAGGAGGTTTCAACTAGGCTTGATCTCTTTCTCAAAAATCTAAGCCTTTTCAAAATTAAATCTCATTTCAGTCGAACCACCCAATTTTTCTTTAGTCTTTTTACACTTAAGTTGACGCTTCTGATTTTTCTTTAGTAATTCATTACTAGCTGGGCTATATACTCTTAACATTAGTTATTGTTCTTTAAAAGTTTTTATGTTCATGTATTTATTCTCATTTCTTAATAGGTAGATTGTGAGGTTATAAAGGAACGTGTCAGGCAAAAAGAATAGTTGCGTGCAAACTCTTAATAGGACTGGTAAGTTTTCTGCACTCGTATTTTGTCAATGTGTTGAATTACAATAGTTTTCTCCGATTTGATTTTTCCACAGAGAGGTATGTGAAAGCAATTACCATCATTAATCTCCTACCATCTTCTTGTTGCACAAGTGCATTATTCTCTTTCCAGATCCAGTTCAAAATCTCAATCAGTTAAAACAGACCTATCTCTATTTATGCCTTTTTGGCTTCCTTCTCTTGCCATTTTTCTAAACTATGATTTTGTTCTATGGTACTTCATAACGACACCAGCAAGCACCTACAATAATTAGCTAACTATCCGAATACAATATTTCCCGTATTAAATAACGGGATCAAACATCATACCGGCAACAATGAGATTTAACATGAACATAGTTATAAGAGCAGTCAAGATAAAAAGTAACAATTTTGAATCTAATTCATCAACCAAACAACATAGAATCTAACACACCAACAAAAAGCCCCAACATAGAATCTAATTCATCAACCAAACAACATAGAATCAATTAGACGAACATGAGTAAAACACCTACAAATTAAGACTTCTACTTATGCGATCTATAATCTGCCAAACGAACCTGATGATATTAATAATAACCGATATGATTCCATAGATGAAAACTGGAATTGACCAAGGCAATTTGAAAAACTCTACCATAAAGGTGCCCCACCAACGTTTAAGCTGGGAATAGAAATGGTGGTTTACACACCTAATCACAGTATCCAAGTAACTTGTTTCTATCTCCACATCAAGGCATGCGTGAGAGAAGAATTCTGCGACATCTTTGTCATTTCCCGATGTATTTTCTATAATACCTTTTTTAGCAAGGACATTGATGTCTTTTTCGTCGCGCATTAAGGAACTGAGAAAAGAACACAGTGCACCAATAGGTTTTGGACCTTCATACACTTGTTCATAGACAACAAAGTTTGCTAGAATGCATCTTTTCATGTCATCTATTTTAAAAAACGGCAATCCCATGGTTTTTTCTGAAAATTCCACACAGATTTCATTCACACGTGAACTTCTGTTAAATTTCACCCCATATTCTTTCAGGTTGGTTGCGGTCGGTACTAACGTGAAGGTTTGATTGTTTGGAACTTGTACACCGGGCTCAATTGTAACAACTGCATTGGGTGTGTTGATTGTGTGTGGATGGAGGATTATAAAGTTGGAATAATATATTTCCAAGAGGTGTTTGGGGATGGTTTCTGCACTATGATGTAGTATGCCTGGGACCTCAAAATCAAAAAAGTCCATACAAATTTTATGTAATTTTGCTAGGGAATCAGGTTCTGTACCTTTCTGGATGCCCCATAATAGCTGAACAACCTCAAAAGGAATTTGGTTTTCGTACTTCAACAAATCCCTTTTTAGAGTTCTCTTTACATGCCGGGGGATATATTTATAGGGATCCGGTATCTGACTACTATTGAGGCACTCATCGTGTTTCATGAACGATCCAAGCAAAAACGCCCCATCTTCCATCATTGTTTCTAACAATTGCACTTTAGGAATATCAGGTTGGGGAAAGTAAAAGTTTCTAATCCGCCTTTCTATTTTTTCGAGCTCTTCCAAATAGATCTCAATGGGTTTCTTACCAAGGTTCAAAAACTCATTCAAATAGTGCAACTTCATTTTTTGGAAATGGCTATCTAATTTCCCATGAAAAAACCCTAAACCGATTACCGTTGGAGTGAGTTCGTTTTTCATCTTGTTGACCTTATAACTTGGTATTTTATAGAGGGAGGGTCTGAACAGTGGGTCCACCTCAGTTAGAAATGATAGTTTTTCTTTTAACGGTTGGTGAGCCCGTTGGAGACCTTGAGCTGAAATTTAAACAAGAAATATAAAATTTGAATATTACAAATTGGTAAATTGGTTTGAAGATTTTTGCTGTATTAGTTTATTTTTACTGTTTGCAGGTGTGTTTACTGATGTCTTGGTATTGCACAGATTTGTTTTGAAAGCCTGCAGCACTACTAACCTCCACAAGTTAAAAGGTTTACATGTACCCTATGTAAACTTGTTTTCAAGGTTTTATGGCATCCATCCTAAATGAAGGGATTTTTGGTTTAGAAGTTTCAGAGGTTGACAATGATATAAAACCTGATATTTCAATTCATGTAAGTCAACTTGCTGTAAAGACTTGGATGTCAGAAAAGGCCCTTAAAATTAACAAGCAATATTAGGATTTGAAGAATTCGAGCTATGTATTATGCTCACAATTTGACAATACAAAAGAATTCCATTCAGTTCAAAATCACATAACAAGCAAGAATTGACCAGCTTGGTTATAATGAAGCACAATGTTTTACTAATTTCGTTTATATGGTCATTCGTTTACGGGTTTGGAAAAAAAACAAAAAAAGAAAGCTAAAAAGAGAAGTTCAGCCTATCAGGGAAACAACCACCACAATATAATAGGGGAAACGAAACAGTACCAAACAATATAATAGAGGAAAAGAACGAGTACTCGAACCAGATTTCTGAGAAAGATCTTCCACTGATTTGGATTGGGAGCCGCCAAGATCTTCCATTGTTTTGGATTGGGAGCCGCCAAGATCTTCCATTGATTTGGATTGGGAGCCGCTGGAAGAAGGTACAAGTTCTATTGATTTGGATTGGGAGTCGCCAAGATCTTCCATTGATTTGGATTGGGAGCCGCTGGAAGAAGGTACAAGTTCTATTGATTTGGATTGGGAGCCGCCGGAAGAAGGTAGAAGTTTTTCTGGATATTAGCGAAGTCCTCTTTAATCCGTACCACCCTAGGAGGCAAGTCATAAATCCTAACTATCCATTAAATGTGACGCGAATCTCAAAGCAGACCCCTAGGGGACACGGACTCAAATTTTATGAGGTCACAATACTGTAGTCGACATGTGATGAGTTAAAAAATAGGGATCGACTAACAGTCCCCCTAGTTCAGTCCCCTATCTGTCCCCCGCACTAAAAGACAAAAAAAAATAGTTAAAACGTGCTGACTACTACCAAAGAGCAATATTAATGCTATTTTATTAATAGTCAAAACGTATAGTATTCATACCTACGGATTTATAGTATTCATACTTATTATCAGAACTATTTGTCATATGTAAACACAAGTTGGAGGGAACCAGTAACGACCAGGGGGACCGCTGACGTCTTGTGACAGTCTGGATTGGGGACCGCAACCGCCTGAAAATGACATTTGCCAAGATTGGAGACCACTACAGCGAATCTATATATTATTTATATCTAAATAAAGAAGTATTCATATCTAAACAAATGAAGTATTCATACTGGCGATTACGAAGTATTCATACAAGTTTGAAATAATATACAATTCAAAATTCAAAGTTAGACCCTTCTTCATGCATATCTAACAAATGAAGTATTCATATCAAACTAATAAAGTATTCATACATGTTTGAAATAATTTATACAATTCAAAGTGAGACCCTTCTTCATGCATATCTCTCTCACCCCACCTCTTCTAATAAGTATTCATATCTAACATGAAGTATGCATATCTAACAAATGAAGTATTCGTATCTAACTAATAAAGTATTCATATGTTCTACTTTGACAACCTTCGTTGGGCTAGCATGGACCCCTCTAATGGTGCACCACGCTCTCCCCGCCGGATCTCGATGGTGCACCGCACTCTCCTCGCCGGATCTTGTCAGATCTCGACGGTGCATCACGCTCTCCTCGTCGGATCTTGACGGTGTAGGAAGAGAAAAGCGCGGAAAAGGAAGCCGCGGAGGAGAGAAAAGGAAGCCTTCGACGCCGATGCAGAGGTCAAGCCGGAGGCCGATGAAGTTTTAGCCGGAGTTCGAGGTGAGAGGAGGCGGAGAGAATCCATGACTGGGGGGCGGAGAGGTTGTTCTTATTTTTTTTCTGAAGGGGATCGAATTGGAAAGAATCAGGGGGATAAAATCATTACTAACTAATTTTGTTAGTTATTAATTAGACAGTTAGGGGGGATAGTTAGGGGACTAATATGCGGGGACAACATCTTTACTCTAAAAAATATCTCCAAATCTTATTAAATATGTATGGTGCAAGTATTTTGGTGTCATTTCTGTGATCGTCCCAATATGTGTTTTAGAGTTGCGAGTTGAATATAAACTAAGATATGGGTTTTTAACTTTTTATAGATTTGAATATAAACAAGATGCCTGTTGGCTGTGTGGTAAGTACTTCATACTTGTGATTGAATTTTTCTTTAATTTAAAATAAATAAATAATCAAATTCTCCATGAACATACTGACTGTTTTTTTCCTTCAAAAATGATAAAGACTGATTAAAAGTTTCAGTCTAGACATGAGGTGATTGAAACATTGGTTCGGTTCAGTGAATTTTGCACTTGCACACAACTGGGGACACATATAAATAGGGTGGACCAGAGTAAATATTCGATCAACTCCCTGATCTGAACTTAATATTTAATTCGGCCCACCTTTTTTGCTTTTCTAGGTTTAATATATCTAAAACACCAAATGATTTTATTTTTTGGCATCACTTTACGAGCTTTTCAGAATGGAGGTCAAACACGAAAATCAGAGTTTTCTACGAAACATTATGGCCATTTAAAGTTCATGTTTTCATTTACATTTTTTGCTTGTTTTCTTCAAACTGCAAAGATTAAATAATTTAATCGTTAATAAATTTTTTACCACCAAATTAATCCATTCAATAAAATATTAATATAAAAAATAACAACAACAACCACCATCAAACTGCAAAGATTAAATAATTTAATCGTTAATAAATTTTTTACCACCAAATTAATCCATTCAATAAAATATTAATATAAAAAATAACAACAACCACCACCACCACCAAGTCTTTAGTTCCAAACAAGCTGGGGTAGACTAGAAATGAAACTTAATCACAATCATAAACAACAATAATAACAATAACAACAAAGCCTTTAGTCCAAAACAAGCTGAAATAATTTTTTTTAGTAGTTATAATATTTACTATATTCTTTGGTTAAGTCTTTAATCATTTATACAAATTTATTTTCTGTTATGATTATCTTAAATACAATATATAAAATAATTAAAAATAATAAATATATAATAGACGTGTCGTGTCCTTTATTTTTGAGAATTGTCGTGTCGTATCTGACACGACACCCGTACCCGTATCCATATGTAACCCAGCCCTTGAGAAATTATTTCATATACCGGGTTTTTGAGTCCGGTTGATATTTACTTTCCAAAGCCGTTTGGATTGTCTGATTTTATCATTTGAGAGCTGTATGGCCCGGGATATATTGCTATGTAAAAAATGGTTTACATCATCCTAAAATTAACCACTGCATATGTAGAAAAGAAAGAAACCATCATATGACTACAAAACCAAAACCCTGAGAAAACCCCTTTTTTGCCTCAGAAGTCAGAATACCTATGTGACTGCACCACGGGACCCAATCGATATAAATGTTACATAAATAGATATCAAATATTAATGTGCAATTTCCATTCACCACTATAAATAGACTGCATTTAGCTAACATTAATTAATAAAATATTTAATCAAGAAATCAAAGAAACAAACTGGCAAATAGGGGTGTTCACTGGTTCGGTTTGGTTGAAACCGAACCGAACTAGGCAAACCGAAGTTATAATTCGGATTCAAAAATAGAACCGAACCAAACCAAACTGGTTTAACATTGCAACCGAACCGAACCAAAATTTTATTTCGGTTTATTCGGTTCAATCCGAAATATATTAATGTTTTTATTTAAAGCAAGTGATTTATAATAAATCACAGTATATTAAGAAATAAACCGGGGTATTAAGATGTAAATTGGGATTATAAGAAATCAACCAAAGTATTTAAAGCAATTAATTAAGAAATAAATCGGGTATTATGAAATAAACCGGAACGGTCAGGACGAAATTCATGATATATAAAAGTTCAGTCGGTTTGGTTTTGAAAATTTTCAAACTGAACCGAACCGAACCGAACCATTAAACCGAAAAATCGAACCATTTAGACCAAATTAATTCGGTTCAAACCCGAATAAATCGGACCCAATGAACACCCCTACTGGCAAACATACGTTGTATTCTATAATATGATCCTCGAATTGAATTTCATTACTACCATTATTGTTTAGATTAA
Organism: Carex rostrata; assembly: GCF_964058835.1. Lineage (NCBI taxonomy): Eukaryota > Viridiplantae > Streptophyta > Magnoliopsida > Poales > Cyperaceae > Carex > Carex rostrata. The sequence goes on from NC_135924.1 coordinate 13,054,701, forward strand.
TAATATAGTGTCTAATTATAATAATACACATCTCCACATTCACATCTCATGAGTTATGAGATATTATTTTATTTATACACGTTACATGAATTAAAACGATAAAATAATACATATCTTTTTAATCCCATTGAAATTGTAAAAGGTAAAATAATACATATCTTTAAACCATTTCGTTAACATAAAATAATGACTATCCAATGGATCATAAACATTTCTAAACTTGAGTTTTGATGTAGTGTTCTTAACTGTATGATATACTTCGGTGGACAAGCTTGATCCTACACTATTTGAGAAAATAAATAAATGAATAATCTCCTCTTTTCAATATCCAATGAAGTGTCTTGATACAATATTTAGAACATAATTGAAGTAATATGAAGATAATTCTTTTCAGACAATTAAAAGTAATATATATATATATAGAGACAGAGATGGGCTATGGTGCATTGCAATGCATGAACCCCCTTATGCATTGCACTATAAATCACGGTTTTAAAGTCCAAACAACCAATTCGAACCGTTAGATATTTAATCCATATTGAAATGTGCTTGGAGACCAGATTTTATATTTTTTGGAATTTTTTTTACTATTTATTAAGTATTTTTGAAAATTGCTGTTTTGCTGTGAACAGTAAAAAACAGTAAATTTTTTTGGATCATCAGATCAGCGACTTTCAAAATTGCTTAATAAATAGTAAAAAATTTCCAAAAAATGTAAAATTTGGTCCCCAAGCACATATTAATATGAAGAACAAGATGAACGGTTCGGATCGGTCGTTTGGACTTTAAATCCGTGATTTATAATGCAATGCATAAGGGGGTTCATGCATTGCAATGCACCATAGCCCATCTCTCTCTCTCTCTCTCTCTCTCTATATATATATATATATATATATATATATATATATATAAAGAGAGAGATGGACTACGGTGAGTTGCAAAGTAAAACACATTTCTACTTTCATGCCGTATTTTCATTTTGAAAGTCCAAACGACCGATCCGAATCGTTAGATGTTTAATCCATATTGAAATGTGCTTGGAGACCAAATTTTACATTTTTTGGATTTTTTTTACTATTTATTAAGCATTTTTGAAACTTGCTGTTTTGTTGTGAACAATAAAAAACAGTAAAAATATGAGCGTAAAGTAAAATAGTCGCTTTACTTCGCAACTACATAATCATAATAGTCGCTTTACTTCAAAAATAGCAAGAATGAGGATTTTTTTGTGAAACATGCATGCATATATATAGCATTGAGACATGGTCAGGGAAGCGGTACGGTACCGACAGGGGGTTCAGATCTGATATGGATAATAATCTGGAATGGAAGTTGGTGCAGGGTGCATTGCCACTAGGTAAAATTCTGTTTTGGAAAACATCAAAGGGTGAATCACTGAAAAAAAAAAAAAAAAAAAAACCTAAACCATGTAGCACCTGCATTGGAATTTAAAAAAAAAAAAGAGCCTATATATGTTTCTCCCTTGTGTTAAATTTAAGTACATTTGTAAGGATAGAAACATTATTTTCAGGTTTTTTTTTTTTTTTTTTTTTTTTTGTGTGAACGATCATGACAAGTTAGAAATTTGACTAAATTAAGATCAATCCTTAATTTGTTGAATTTTAAATTTAGAAGACTAATTTTCTATCTTTTATCTAAGAAAACAGTTTTTATATAACATGTCATAATATCTTTAATCATTCATCTGACCTATTCAATACAACTTACGTACCATGCATATATAATCTTATAAGAAGTGAACTTCTATAATTTTTCACTATGAAAAGGTTGTGTTTTTTTACTATCGTATCAAAAACGAGATAACCCGATTCTGGAGTCCTCCATTTGACATTTGAATATATATAGAGAGATTGGTTAATATCAAAATGTTTATTTTTAGGTTATATATGAAACAAGCACCTCGGTTTTTACATTTTCAAATTTCAAATAGTCAATTCAAACAAGGACGGAACTAGAAAATAGAGATTGGGGAGCTGAAGAATCAAATATAGATTAATTTATTTTATAAAAGGGCTAAAAGATATTAATACATATAAAAGTTACAAAATTTTTTGAACCAAACTACAAATTTTCAAACTATAGGGGGTGCTTAGCATCCTTTCCCCACCACTATGTTCCGCACCGGGATCCAAATTGTTTAACATTCAATTTGTATTAAAATGTTCTTAGCGACCAAATTTTAAAATTCTTGGAATTTTTTAGTATTTATTAAGTCAGTTTTAAAATATTTGTTTCCAATGATCCAAAAAAATTTCACGGTTTATTAAAATCATCTATTTTACAACTAGCTTAATAAATAGTAAATAAATTCCAAAAATATAAAATTTGTTCTCCAAGCATATTTTAATATAGAGATCATATCTAACGGTTTAGATCGACTATTTAAACTTTAAAAATCGGAAAAGCAATTGGTTGCACCATAGCTCCAAAACAAATATTTTTATACACACACACACACACACACACATATATATATATATATATATATCAAATTGGTGTATATTATAATTCACATCAAGAAGAGCCTCTCAACATTGATCCATGTTTTCCATTCCCCGACCACGTGCATGGGTGGATAAACTTTTTTTTTTTAAATCTTCACAGAGGCTGCGAAGTATATCGAACTCTCGATCTTTGACGGTCCTAAGACTTTTTTCTAGCAAACTGTACTATCTCCCCTTTTATACTGGTGGATAAATTTAAAGGTTAGATATTGTACTCATAAACAATTTGTTAATTAGTATTAGATGATAAACAAATTGAATCCTTAGCCAGAATGTTGATATTTTGTTAGAGTTATTAGAAATAGCAGCTGTATAGGATTTAGGGTTTAGGGTTAAAGAAGACAAAAATATCACCTGTATTTAGATGTAACCCAAAGATATCAAAGGAGACAAAAATAACACCTGTATTCTTCATTCTTATATTTCTAAATTTTGCATTACGCATGCTAAATAGGGAGATTTACTTCTATATATACAGAAGACATATCAAAGGAGCTTCAGATCTTTCTGAAACTGTCATCCAGAAATCAAAATGGATTTTCCGATCCTTCACAATCCTCTCTCGCAACCGCCGATGTCCAAGCAATCCACGCATCCATTGGTTTTCCCAGCTCTTTCAGAAAGCACCACAAAAGCAGAAGAAGAAGGTATTTTTCTTTTCAGAATAGGAGAAACAACCAAACATATATTTATAAAATAAAATCAAAATAATATAATAATTACTTTCCTTTGTTCAATTTACTAGTATTATAAAATTAATGTACATATCCATCATCTTTTTCTTGAATTATCAGAGGGACTACACCTTGATAGCATAATGGAAGAAATAGCCAAGCATAGTTTTATAAGAGAAACAACCAAACAGATTAATATATTACGGCAAATGGCCGACGTAGATGATCCACGAGACATGTACAAATGGCGTATGCGAAGCTCGCCATTTATATTCCGCTTGCGTGGAAGCTCAGAAATAACCAATTGCGTATTCAAACCTCGAGTAATCTCCATCGGGCCATATCATCATGGTAAGAATTGCCTCGCCAAAATGGAGAGGCACAAGTCACGATTTCTCCAGGACTTCCTATCCCGTGATGCTAGTAGAAGTTTAGAGCATCATCAAAACAAAGTGAAGATGATGGAACAAATAGTAAGGGATGATTATGAGACAAAGTTTGATCTTACAAGCGATCAATTTGTAGATATGATGACACTGGATGGGTGCTTCATTCTGGAGTTGTTGATTAAAATCTACAATCATACACCAGATGAAATTTTTAAGAACGAGTCGTTGTTACCGTACATCAAAACTGACTTATTGATGATTGAGAATCAGGTACCATTTCTTGTACTTGAGATATTGTATGGCGATCCTAGTAATTATGGGGGTCCAATTCCTACCATAAATCAACTTCTTTCCTACTATTTCTGGGATATGAAAGATGATTTGTGGAGATATGAAGGCCCCTTGCATCACAGCCTGTTGCACTCCTACCATCAACTCTTCATTTTTCCTCCTCTTGGTAATAAAAAAGCGATACTTGCCCAACCGAAAAGAAGGAAATCTACAAAATTTGGTGCAGTACGTACAATCTTCAATATTCCCTCTGCTCAAGAGCTTGAAAAAGCTGGTGTAGTGTTCAAAGCAAAAAAAACTGTAGATTTTCTGGATATTACTTTTCATGGGAAAGTTCTTGAAATGCCTGTTCTATCTATGGACGAGCCATTCCTACTACTTCTCATCAACCTTGTAATGTTTGAAGCTTTTGGCCGTGTTGATATCATGAATAACTATTGTTATTTCATGAGTTCCTTAATACAGAATCCCGATGATGTTGTTGTCCTAATAAAGCATGGAATCATTGAGAGCAATCTCATGACCGAAGCGAGTTTAACAAACTTGTTCTCCCCCCTGCATAGTTTTCGATCGAATCCTCCTAGAAATTCCCTATATTTTCTGGGTTTGATCGAAGATTTGAGGCAGTTTCGTGACAGATCGGAGATAACATGGCACTATATTCTACGATACTATGCCTATCGTATGTGGTCCATAATTGAGTTTTTATGGTTCTCCTTTTTGGCTGTTCTTTATTTAATTTTTCCCATCATCGGCCTCGGTGTTATCATTATGTGTATTGTTGTACTTATTATGGCTTTAGATTAGTAGGTACAAGTTGGAGGCAAATGCTTCATAAAGATGTGTCTCTGTTCATCATCATATCATTTCTCTCCTTTTGTCTTCCTTCCAATATTTCAGTTGTACTACTTCCAATAAAAATGTAGTAGTATTGTTATTTTCTGAACTTGTACTACTTTAATTTGGTATAATAAACTTGGAAGTTAGAAACTATGAAGTATGTTATTGATAAATTTGTTTTATATTATAAAAATTTTCTTGTTTTGTCACTTGTCGCATAGTAGGATACTAGTGTTTTCTTGTAAATATTTATGTGCAAGTATATATATTAAAGCATGTTTTGTAAATGTTTATGAACATTAAAAGACTCTTGATGACATACCAACTAATTTGATTTTTTATTTTTTTCACCATATAGAGAATGTATGTCTTCAGTTGTCTTCCTTTTGTTTTTTGATATAACTAGCATGTAAGTATGTAACCTGTTCGAGGCCATTAATTTGTTGATAGAAAAATTATTCATATATTTGTAAAGCGCCAGTTTTTTTTAGAAGTGTTGGATTATAATTTGTACTTCTTAGACATTGCATATGTAGATATCTAATTTTTTTTTTAAATAGTGATTTGTACCAATCTTAAAAGATAGTAAAAAAAATAATTTGATTTGTTTTTTTTTGTCTCCTAACATATTTTAATGTGGATATCATGTTGAGTGGTTCAGATTGTCTGTTTGAACTTTGAAATCAGAGACAATAATATGAAGTATGATTGAGGAATGAAAGCAATACAGGACATTATTTGAGTCCTCTAATTTTATAGTTCACATTAAAACGGAGGCATTTGAACCCTCCTCTGTTAGTATTAGTATTATTACTATTATTATTGATAAGTATGACTAGTATAACATCAGTGTCGATCATTTAAGCCTATATAACACTAATTCCAAAACTTATTGAATCGACTTCAAACGTTGAATCCAAACTCTATAAAAATCCATATCTTAGTTTATATTCAACTCACAGACGATCACATAAATGACACCAAAAAACTTGCACCATACATATTTAATAAGATTTGGAGATATTTTTTAAATTCAAGAAAATTCAGTGGAAACTAGGTTGCTGCATTTTACCGCCCACCCCCCCCCCCCCCCCCCCCCCCCCCCAAAAAAAAAAAAAAAAAAAAAAAATTGCCTTTTGCTATGGTGAAAAATTGACCATAACTGAAAGTAATTTTTCATTGCAGAACCAAAGAGAGTTTCAAAACCAAACTACACTTGAGCAATCACATCACACCCGAGTCATTTCACTTAAAACTTAAAAGTAAGATATGTAACAACAGTGTTTCATGTGCTCCAATTCACTTTTTTGTTTAATTTTCTTAATGATCATCATGCCTGCATTTGAAAGCAAAAAAATGAAATTTAATATGTGCCTTTTCATATTATGATAGTTCTATTTGACTATTTGATCCACAAATATTGATCTTACATAAGTGCAACTGTACTTCCAATTGGAGAATCGTACGATGGACAGAGAAAATACACCATGGAGTAAGAGTAAGAGTATCTATCTACCTCCACGATGAGGCATAAGTACTCTGTGCTCTACACTCTTGTATACATCGATCATTGCTCCAAGCCTGTAATTGCAATATTCAAATAAAGGATTACAAAACACATTCACTTACAACTACAAGATCAGTAGCCGAAATATTAATCTGAACAATAATGGTAGTAATGAAATTCAATTTTCGAGGATCAGATTATATGTTTGCCATTTTGTTTTCTTTGATATATTTTTTGATTAAATATTTTATTAATTAATGTTAGCTAAATGCAGTCTATTTATAGTGGTGAATGGAAATTGCACATTAATATTTGATATCTATTTATGTAACATTTATATCGATTGGGTCCCGTGGTGCAGTCACATAGGTATTCTGACTTCTGAGGCAAAAAAGGGGTTTTCTCAGGGTTTTGGTTTTGTAGTCATATGATGGTTTCTTTCTTTTCTACATATGCAGTGGTTAATTTTAGGATGATGTAAACCATTTTTTACATAGCAATATATCCCGGGCCATACAGCCTTTTTTTCCAAAAAAAAAAACCAACAACAAATTGAAACAAAGTAAATGTAATTGAGATCAGACACAGCATGCAATCGGTACAATGCGGTGAATTTTTTTTTTATAAACCATAATTAGAAAAACAATTCTTATAAAACCAGCATGATTATTTTTTCAAGGGCTCAAAAACCCGGTATTTGAAAAAATTTCTCAAGGGCTGAGTTACATCTGAGCTCATCCGGTTTATTAAAAGTTCACTAAGCGATAGGCATGGTGAGGAAAAACCACTGTTATTAAAACCGGACCGGACCGGACGGATAGACCAGAATAAACCGGACCCGGAACCAAATCCGGTTTGGTTCGAATAAAGGACCGCATATGCATATAGACCGGAAGAAAATAAAAAAATCGGACAGTTTTCACAAAAATCAGTGAACCGGTTTGAGTTGGTTCCTTTGCTTTTAAAATTTTAAAGTTTGAACATTGCGTGAACTCCCAGGGCCATTTATTGCTTTTACCTTTCCAATAAAAAAGCAAAAAGCAACTAACATGGGTTAATCTGTGAATAACTCTATGTTGTCTTTTGTGTTGCTACAGGATCTTTCAAACAATTATGTGTTCTATAGTCGTCGTGACATTATTTTATAAAAAATAAAATTCAAACTGCACAAAATTTTTTTAATATGGATCGTTGACGAATTTTTGTATAAAAATAAATGAAGAATTTTTACAATGTTAATTTTTTAATTCTAAAATAAAGGTCTAAAACTGTAAAATCTCTTTGATATTTTTTTATATAATATTAGAAATAAGCTCAATCGATATTAAGCTTCACAAAAATATATTTCTTATATTTTGATACCATTAAATTTAGAGTTGGTTTTCACTTTCCTGTTTAGTGTTTTTTTAAATCTTCAATTATTAATAATAATAAAAATCAAGATGTTGTATATGAGAATGTATCTTACTAAATTAATTGGACAGATTTAGGTTCTATAAAGAAAAATTAAGGAGAAAAAATGTTAAAAGATACAAATTTGATTATTGAATGTCAATTTATTCAGCTTTAAAATTGAATTTTTAGTCATTTAGCTTTATTGGTGATTTTTTTATTCATTAGACAAATTAAACTTTTATTTGATGTATTAGTTTAAAATATACATTTTTATATCATTGCACTTAGCTAAATTTATCAAGAGACAATACTTTCATTTTATTTGGATAATAACATGTCTATTTATTAATATATTTAATATTATTAAAAAATCAGCAATTAAACCGGTTGAACCACTGATCCGACCAGTGAACCATTGAACCGAAACTTTAGCGGTTCGATGTCCGGTCCAGTTCTGATAACATTGGGAAAAACAATTCAGTATGACTTGAAAGTTTCACCAAAACCGGGTCTATGAAATAATTTCTCAAAGTCTAGGTTACACCTCACCAGGTCTATGAAGAGTTCACCAATCGACAAGCTTTAATTGAACTGTGGGTCTGTGGGAGCATTTCTATGGAGCTTGTATTTTAATCTGGATGTATCAAAATTTTACTTCAAGATCCGAACGCACCACTTTAATATTTGTGCGGATCAAGTGCACACGAATCTTGAATCGGCTCAGACGACAAAGGAGCCCATCAGACTCACACAGTACTCTACTCTTTTCCTTGCATTTTAACCCCAAAAAAAAAGAAATTACCTTTTGCTATGGTAAACAAAGTGAGTAACTAAAGGTTATTTTTTAAAGATCGACTAACAGTCTCTCTGTTTCAATCTTCTAAATGTTTTTTCTAACTAACTGATGCATAAAGTACGACGGAGGCTACTAACTATCTGAGAGAACTACTAACTACTTGGGATACCACTTATATTTGAAAACATTTACAACTGGCGCACGCATGCATGGATACTTATGCGCGCAAGTATTATCATATCTCCATTTTTATATTATGCACCATATCTTCATTCTCATGTTATGTGCGTAGATGTCCTGATACGTCAACGGTTATAATTGAAATATGAAATTTTGGATTTAATATCAACCCTCCAATCAAATAATCTGTCTTTTTTTTATTAAATACATTTTTTTTACGTGTAGAAATCTAAATTCAGTTAGAAACATACTCACCATACATACTGTCACACGATATGTTACAGTTAAAATTAAATAGATGACAAAATTGGAGAAAAAAACAATTTATTCATTTTCTTATTTCTCCTCTCCAGCTATCTCACATTCATTATTTCCTTATTTAAGAATCATGATAGATGATCAATTTATTTTTAATAATATCAAATACTGACATCTTTTTAAAATATTTTATCGTCATTTGATATCTTCAAATTTAACACATTACTCAATTTAAGCTATAGTTAATCTTTTTACAATTTTACTTTAATTTGATAAGATAAAATATTCTTTTATATTAGTATGTTTAGGTTCGTTCTTAGCTAGTTTGAGTTGTTAATTATATAAAGAACATATATTGATTTTAGTAACATTAACTATAATTAGTGCCACAAAATGGAGCAACCAATCTATAAATACGAATTCACTTCACTAAATATTTTTTGTCCTTTTGTCTTTTGCCTATGAGATGTATTTATTTCTACGAGTCATTTGTTTTTTTTTCTTTTTTTATCAAATATTTTTACTCGCATCAAAGTTTGAAATTCAAATTGTTAATAAACTCTTGATCAATGAAATATTCCCATTGCAACGCACATGTATGATACTAGTAAATTATGAATAACTAAAAATTTAAATTTATATAATTATGAAATTTATAAACTAAATAAGAAAAAATCAAAATAAAAAATAATATAAAATGAAACTAACAGTATGAATATAATCTAACATGGTATCAGAGCAGGTTATTTTAAATAATAACTCACGCTAATACCATATCAGTTCTCATTCATATTGCTCGTTTTCATAATTGACAACATCATGTGCTCTAATATAGAACTAGGCTGCTTTCTCCAAAATAGATGTGGGACTAAGAGTTAATTAAATTGAGCCGGTTTCTTTGCACTCACAAAACTGACCATATATTAACTACAAGCATGCACCAGTTCAAGCAATAGTATTTTAGATTTTTGATAAACATTGCGGCTCCTCTAATGATGTTAAGATCTGTCTATCGCAATAGTATTTTAGGTTCTTTGCATTCACTAAATATTTATATGATATTAGGAAAAAATCAAATGACAACATAAACTTATTAAAATTTATGAAACCCACCCTACAACACTGCCATCACCCACACAATTTCCAACTTCCTCAAGCTATATATCATAATGTCAAATATTTCAAAAATATTTCTCAAAAAAATATTCACATGAAATATTTAGACGACATATTCAAACTAATTTTTTTTATACGTATGTTAACTACGTTAGCTAAATTTGTTTTGAAAAAAAAAAATTTACACGACATATTCTCCTAAACCCTATCTGGATAATTTATAATTTATAGGAACGAAACAGATTTCGGAAGTGAGTATATTATATATCGACCGGATCTGTTTTGAAAAGGCACGCGCGGCATGTAGGCCTCAACCTATTTTCATAATAATATATTTATATGATATATTATTATGATTGAGATGAGTAAACTCATATAATATATTTATATGATATTAGAAAAAATTAAATGACAACATAAACTTATTAAAATTTATCAAACTCACCCTACAACACTACCATCACCCACACAATTTCCAACTTCCTCAAGCTATATATCATGATGTTAAATATTTCAAAAATATTTCTCAAAAAAATATTCACATGAAAAATTTAGACAACATATTCACACTATTTTTTTTTTATACGATGTTAACTATGTTAGCTAAATTTATTTTGAAAAAAAAAATATTTAGACAACATATGGCACAAAATGTAACAACAACTAATAAAACAAACATTCAATTAAAATAATTACTCAACAAGCTTCAATCCACAACTATTTATAATGTATCATAGTAATAACAATAACATGCATTATTTATTTCACACTTTGAATTATACATTAACAATTGTAACCATCTGATTACAATAGGGACAATTAGACCGTAATAAAAGTGCAGCCTCAATACATAGTGGATGATAATAATGACAACAAGGAAGAGTTTTAATCTTCATTCCTATGGAGAACTCCTCCAAACATATGGCACATATCGGATCTGGTAATTCATCAAGTTGATGCGGAAGTGGTGGATATGTCACCACGGGCAAACTCATAATAGCTTCAGGCTCGAGGCTTCAGACAAGAGGCATCACTGGTGGTGAAGCAAGCTCGAATTCTGGATTAGCCTGTTCCGATCCAGAAAGTCTAGTTCTTCACTTTCTCAAACAATAACATAATAATATTAATAATATAATAATGACAACTCCCAACAAAATCCCACCTGTCATCAGAATATAATGTGACGTAGTCCCATGACCATGCAATGGATCATACGCATTTAGGAAATCGTGTTCTGACGTACTCCCGTTCTTAACAGCTTCGGTGGACAAGCGTGATCCTATAATATTAGAGAAAATAAATAAATTAATAATCTCCTCTTTTCAATATTCAATGAAGTGTCTGGATATAATATTCAGAATAGAATTGAAGTAATATGAAGATAATTATTTTCAGACAATTAGAAAATTTTATGATTTGAGCTAAATAAGCATTAATTTATATGTGGGAGATATGTGGTTCGATTTATATGGAATCGGGTTGGAGTCTGGGAGATATGTGGTTCGATTTAAGATGGAATCGGGTTACTTTGTTGGCCTGAGCAATGGCGACCCTTTTAATTTTTTTTTCTGTTTTCCGGGTCGGCCTGGGCCATGGCGTCCTTTTTTTTGCTTTGTTTTTTTCTTTTTTTTTTCAATGGGTTTGAGTATACCAAGGCATCCCACAGGAACGCTATGACGGCCTACTGCCTATTTGATATCTCGTAATCCTATCTACTTTCCGACTCATATTTTGTACCAAAACTTGTGTTTAGAACTGTTAAATCGGTCGTATTCCATTAAATATCTATAGAATATGGTACTGCTGCACTTTTATTCTTATCTTGCAGGAAACGAGCGAAAATGAGAAGAAAATCTGTTTTCTGAACATTCTGTCCGGGTGGGACAACATTCTGTCCGGGTCGGACAACATTCTGCTGAAATTTCAGCGTCTGAACTAAAACAGTCATAACTTTTGACTCGTAACTCCGTTTTCAGCGTTCTTCGACTTTTCGGAAAGCTTGCGAGAAGATCTACAATCTGAGCAAAAGAGAAGCATTTTAGGAAATCATGTCCGACCCGTACAACATCCTGTCCCACCCGGACAAAATCCTGTCCGACCCGGACAAGATCCTGTCCGGGTCGTATCAGACAGATCCAGAAACAGATCCAGAATCTGGAAACAATCTCTAATGAAGGAAGGTCGGCCAGAAAAGCTAATAGACGAAAATCCTTGCACCTGGGAGGGTATTCTGGAGGAGAGGAACATTTTCTAGGGTTTGGGAGCGAGGGCTTGGCTTGGAGAACAAGTAGAGAGGCGAAAAATGAGAGTTTTGCGACGGATCTTCTTCGTTCCTCGAGTTTTGCCATGAGCCACCTTATCATTATCTTTACTTGTTTTATTTGCTTTCTTTTCTTTTAGTTTCTAGGGTTAAGATACAATCGAATGTTTTGTTTTGCATAATAGTTATTTGATTCTTGTGTTGAAATTTGTGTTTACTTGATTGTGTTTGATTTTAATTGCTTAGCAGAAATTGTTTGATTATTATTGGTTTGCCAATAGATGAATGACCACGTCTGTAACGCATTACAACCCTTATAATCTCTCGACCAAACTAAGTACATGAGGTAGGATTAGTGACCCGAAAGGTGAAACCAAGTAGTAGCCGAAAGGTGAACATTTCCTCTTATCGACGGATAAGAGGTTACCTTTAGTATACCAAACAAGCAACTAGGTAATTCGGACCAATATACGACGGTTGAGGTCTAGAACCCGACGAGGGCAGATATTGAAATTCCATACCAAGTTAATGAACCAAAATACGACGGTTGAGGTTTAGGAACATTAGGTCTGGTCAGTAAAATCCTACACAAAGGAACAACACAAAGAAACTGTATCTGGTGCATTAACTCGAAGTCAGTACGGGTCGGACAGGAAGCTGTACGACCCGTATCAGGGACTGAGAGGCAGAACTTAGATGAGTCTGAAACCCTGGAAACGCTTTTTTATTCTTATTAAACAAAACCCCAAAAATATTTATTGTTTTGAATATTATTATTTATCTTTTTTAAACACCAAAATCACATTTGCAACTTCTAGAGTTTATTTACTTTAAGTAAAATCCAGTTAAGTTTCAACCGTCCCTGTGGATCGATACCTGATAATACTACGCGATTAGGATTGTACACTTGCAATCTGAGTCGAAAGTGTAATCAAGGTTAAAAGGTACAGCTTGTTGTACTGAAACTTTGTGCATACTTTTGTGTGAACACTATTCATTTTTCAAATTTTCACGATACATTTCTTATTTTTAATATTTTTTATAATCTTGCTTATGTATAAAAATTTCGGGCGGTACATCATGTATAGAATTTTGAATTGACTTTCTTCAAAATAAAGAAAAAAGTTTTAAATAAAGTGAGGTAGACAGGTAGTACCAGTAACAATTACGGAAGAATGCATGAGCAGGGATAGTGTGGCAATGGCCAGAGTTAGAAGTATATATTTTGAAGCCATTCTCTGATTCTCTCTCTCTTTCTCTCTTGTATAAAATATGAAAGATTGGTGGTTATCCAATGAAGATAAGTCTGTGTATTTATAGGCCTAAATGGACACGCTTTCAATTAATTTATTTATTACTGTAGTTATTGCTTGCATCGTTTATTTTTGTCTTTTTAAAATTATATGCAGAAACCTATGTTGCGTTGATACGAGTACGGGTATCGTGTTGGATACGACACAGCTACGACGATATGGCAATTCTCAAAAATAGAGGATACAATACGGCTATTATATATTTAATATTTTAATTATTTTAATTATATTATTAATTCTGTTTGTCCAAAGTGCTGCATGATTGACAAATTCGGGCTTGAGTTGAGAGGGTTCATGCACCTTTCTCATGGAAACTATGTCCGAACGGTATAGCCAAGGCTCTTGTTGAAGGACCTCGTACATTTCTCTTGGGCTCACAAAATCAATCAAGTATGTGTTTCTAGCAATTGGAGAAATTATTGTTCCTGGACAAACATCCCAGCGAGTCATCATTGTGCCAATAAAATTATCGTCGAAAACCGTTCGATCGGTTAGAACCCGAGCCAAGCATGACAGGGACCAATCCCTATATGATGTTATTTGCTGTGGAATAGAAATGCGGTGACTTGCAGAAGATGAATTAGGAGCAAGGGAGGCGAAAAGTGCAGAAATTTCATCACTGGTATTCATCATGATTATAAGGAGCTTACTGTGAGTAATAGTCGGATGAGGGCCTAGAAGAGAGATGTTATTTGGAGTGGATGAGAAATTGTTCACCTTGCTGTGGGTTTTATAGCGAGGTCCTTTAAGTTGAGTGGGATATGGCTGTGCCCGTGATTTTTTGCGACTATATCTAGTAGCTGTGTGTTCATTCGGGTTGTGAGCGAGGAATATGCGATCCGTTTCATCCCTAGCCGCAGTCCCACCTGTTGTAAGGTAAGTGGTACTTGGAGAGATTTCTTGGGTAAAGATCATCTGCTATTATGTTTTAGGGTTCCTTAATTATATATAGCTATATAGAATAGAATAAAAGAGACCTGATGTAACACTACCTAGCTTGTAATCTCCTTCGTGAAATGAAACTGCCTACGTGCACTTCAAACAAAAAAAAGAAAAAAAAGAGAGTGATGGACGTCTTTGAAATCACAACAGATTTACTTCCGAAATTTTTATTAAAACCCATAAAATATATTAAATTTAAAAATCTACAATCTATTAGATAGAATTTCAAAATCAGTTCAAGCCGCAAAATATTTTTATGGAAATTCAGCCTAAAATCGCATTTTTTTTCAGTTTTGGAATTCTCAAACCGAAAAAAATGCAGTTTTGGATTTTGGAATTCCAAAATTGCAAATTTTTTTGCGGTTTTAAGTTTTTTTTAATTAAAAACAAATTTTATACCAATATCTTATATATGAATTTTGCTTCACAAAATTTATCAAAGATCTCGATTTGTAAAGAAATTGAAAATTTACAATAAGGTTATATCTCAATATTATAATTGAGATGAGTAAACTCATATAATATATTTATATGATATTAGAGAAAATCAAATGACAACATAAACATATCAAAATTTATCAAACCCACCCTACAACATTGCCATCACCCACACAATTTCCAACTTTCTCAAGCTATATATCATGATGTCAAATATTTCAAAAATATTTCTCAAAAAAATATTCACATGAAATATTCAGACGACATATTCACACAATTTTTTTTATATGTATGTTAACTACGTAAGCTAAATTTGTTTTGAAAAAAAATATTTAGACGACATATTCTCCTAAAATTTATGATTTAATTCGAAAGTTGATATAGATATTTTCTACAGGGCAGTGCCAGCTGTAGCTCTTCATGGCAAGACTGATAAAAATAAATTATATTATGGAGAACCGCATGGTTGCAGAAATTAGGACCAAAATTCAACTGATTAACATCAAATAAAATGGTTATGTTGTATAATTGCAACAAATTTATGTTCAATGATAAATTTCAATTTCCGATCAATTTCAATTTTTTGGTAAATGTATTTGAATTTTCTAGATAGATTAAATATTTATGGTTTCTAGGATCATGTTGGAATGTACAATTCATGCACTTGATGCGTATGTCATAGTTAATATTATATATGTTCTAGAATATCTAAAATGCATCATGTAGCTTATAAATAGATGAGTTATCATTTGTAATATGTATGAGAGTTAGAAAATACCAATATAGTATGAAAATTTATGTTACTCTTCTTCTCCTTACTATTTTTCGCTTCCACTAAATATAAAAAATAAAACAAATTAATATAAGGCCATGAATAGGCCAAAAAAAAGAGATAGAAGAGGGAGGGAGAGAGAAACAAAGAGATCGGAAAAGGGGGAGGTGTGAGATATGCGCAATAAATGTGCGAGAGACCCAAACAAATCGAGTAAGTGATAGAGTGGGAATGGAGAGGAGAGGAGAGGAGAGGAGAGAAGAGGAGAGAGGAGAGAAGAGAGACGGTCTTTCTGTTTTATTTTTTCAATTTTTTTATTAATACATATATAAAACATTTCCGTAAGTCAATTTATTTATTAATTTTCATATCTCTATTTTACAAAATGTAACAACAACTAATAAAACAAACATTTAATTAAAATATTACTCAACAAGCTTCAATTCACAACTATTTATAATATATCATAGTAATAACAATAACATGCATTGTTTATTTCACACTTCAAATTATACATTAACAATTGTAACCGTCTGACTACAATAGGACAATTAGACCGTAATAAAAGTGCAACCTCAATACATATTGGATGATAATAATGACCACAAGGAAGAGTTTTAATCTCCATTCCTATGGAGAACTCCTCCAAACATATGGCACATATTGGATCTGGTACTTCATAAAGTCGATGCGAAAGTGGTGGATATGTCACCACGGGCAAACTCATAATAGCTTCAGGCTCGAAGCTTCGGACAAGAGGCAACACTGGTGGTGAAGCAAGCTTGAGTTATGGATTAGCCTGTTCCGGTCTAGAAAGTTTGGTTATTCGCTTTCTCAAACAATAACATAATAATATTAATAATATAATACTGACAACGCCCAACAAAATCCCACCTGTAATAAGAATATATTGTGACCTACTCTCATGACCATCCAATGGATCATAAACATTTCTAAACTTGAGTTTTGATGTAGTGTTCTTAATTGTATGGTATACTTCGGTGGACAAGCGTGATCCTAGAATATTTGAGAAAATAAATAAATTAATTATCTTCTCTTTTCAATATCCAATGAAGTATCTTGATATAATATTCAGAACAAAATTGAAGTATAAAAATGCCTATGCATTGCAATGTATGGTAGCCTTACTCTCTCTCTCTCTCTCTATATATATATATATATATATATAGTTAGGCTGGGGTGCTATGGATAGCATAATGGCCTCTATGCTACGGCTCAATATTCGAGTTTTCAAAATCCAAACGGTCGATCCGAACCGTTCATCTTATTCTCCATATTAATATCTGCTTGGAGACCAAATTTTACATTTTTCTGAATTTTTTTACTATTTATTAAGTATTTTACAAAATTATTGATCCAACGGTGGCTGCACAAAACAGTAAAACCGTTGGATTAGCGATTTTCAAAGTGGCTTAATAAATAGTAAAACAATTCAGAAAATTATAAAATTTGGTCTCCAAACAGATATTAATATGGAGAATAAGATGAACGGTTCGGATCGACCGTTTGGATTTTGAAAATTCGAATATTGAGCCGTAGCATAGAGGCCACTATGCTATCCATAGCACCCCAGCCTAACTCATATATGACACCTAAATTGTTTCCAACATGATCACCCTTAGATGGAAGCTTGAGTAAAAATTTGGGGACAACTAACTATCAATTTGTACCATGCTCATTCATCAAATTAATAATGATTTGGCATGTGTGTGACTGCTATAAAAAATAAAATTTTCAAATAACTTATCTAAATATGTGGTAAATAGTCAACATGTCAACACGACATTGCCTCATGTCATCAGTAATAATGGAATTTAATCAACCCCAACCTTTTATATTTTTTTTTTATGTAAAAGTAATTATTAATATATTTCTAAAGAACTCATATTTTCTTCGAACTCTATTTATTTTTAGATATATATATTTTATTGCTTCTTCTTAAATTCTTAAATTCTTAATTCATATTTTTTATACTCATTTTAGATTCATTTTGCATGACTTCTAAGTAACATGTACTACAATTATTGTGGAAAAGTAAATGAATTTTGTGTTAAGACCCAATATCTTATATATGAATTTTGCTTCACAAAATTTATCAAAGATCTCAATTTGTACAAATAAATTGAAAATTTATAATAAAGATTATATCTCAACATTATAATTGAGATGAGTAAACTCATATAATATATTTATATGATATTAGAGAAAAATCAAATGACAACATAAACTTTTTAAAATTTATCGAACTCACCCTACAACACTGCCATCACCCACACAATTTCCAACTTCCTCAAGCTATATATACTATCATCATGCAAAATATTTCAAAAATATTTCTCAAAAAAATATTCACATGGAATATTTAGACGACATATTCACACTAATTTTTTTTATATGTATGTTAACTATGTTGGCTAAATTTGTTTCGATTAAATAAATATTTAGACGACATATTCTCCGAAACACTATCCGGATAATTTATAAGTTATAGGAACGAAACAGATTTCGGAAATGAGTACATTATATATCGACCGGATCTGTTTTGAAAAGGTACGCGCAACATGTAGGCCTCAACCTATTTTCAGAGCCTGGGACTTGTCCTAGAGGTGAAAACAAATATGGATTATCCGATTCGAATTCACTTTGAATACGGTTACCATCTGTATTCGCTTAATTATATATCTGGATTATCCGATTTGGAGAAAACGATTTGCTAGGGTTTGTACAATTTTTTCAAGAGTGCATAGAAATTAACTTACATTTAAAATTTATCAGATCGGCAAAGAACATGAAATGAATTAAAATGATTAATCAGTTGGATCTTCTGGCTGACGGGTCAAATTTTTGCATACAATTTTGTTTTTAAAGTTTGTGTTGTATATATATATAGCTCTAAATATTGTTTAGTTGTTCAGTATATTAATATCCGCAGGTTATATAGAGAACAAACTTTTCTGACAACGTGACAATAATTAAAATACTACAACGGAAAGTAAAATTATGAATACTTTTCTCGATATATAGTTTAAACAAGTAGAATATCAAATTTAATTAGAGTACGTAATAAATATATAATCTACGTATAATACTTACGTAAAAGAACGAGCAAAATGATATAAGGCCAGCAACTTATAATTAATTGATATGGATTAGTATATTTTAAATGGTAAAATATACATCGGACCGGAGATGCGACAAGAATTAAAAAATTGGACGTCCAAGCATTTCTTCTGCTTCTTCTTTTTTCTTCTGCTTCTTTTTTTTATTTGATTGATAACCCGTCGACAATTTAGTAATAGTTTTCTTTGTACGTATATCACAGCTGAGAAAGCACTGAATTTAAACTAAATTAGAAACTGAATCGATTGAACCAGACAGCCACCCATAAGCTGAAAAGACACTGAATCATACCAGACTGAGAATTAAATGAACCAGTTTAGGACAGTCACATCTAAAGAGAAAGAGAGAAAAAAAGTAGAATAAGATGCAAAAAACAACATAAAACAACACATAAACATCAAATTAAAAACGGAAGGTATATCTACTGTATACAGACGAAAGACTACTCGTCCTTACATCACCGAAAAGGAAAAAGCATCAACAACTAATACGTTACTTCAGTTCGATACTCAATACGATGGGATGAACTCAACGAGAGGGACTTGTTGAGAATATGAGTACCAGAGAGCAATCACACAACACAGAAAGAAAGAAAATTGAGAAATAATTAAAATCAGAACACACAGATTTTACATGGGAAACCCTCTAGGGGAAGAAAACCCACGGCCGCCCGTCAAACAAAATCCAATATTTCTCAAAGTCAGTTACAACAAATTATAGAGAGATTTAATGCATATATAAAATACAAAACCCACTGAAAGGGCGTAAAAACAGACTAATATAGACCGCACATCTTAATGGGTAACTTGACTAATCTGGACCGTCGGTCAAAGAATTTTTATACAATTGACTTCTCTGAAAATAAAATTCTCTGGGTAACCTCAGACACCGCTCACAGGGGACTGCCGCCCCCCTGCCACTCCCCCCCCTCCCCCCCCCCCCCCACATACTCATAGAATCACGCCCACATACATAACAGGACTTTGTTTTTTTCCTTTTTGTTTTGCCTTTGTTCACCTTGCTTATCGCACCGCATAAGCACTGCTTTATTCACCGCTTTCAGCACTATTCTATGGTCCACTTGAAGACCTCTCATGACTCGTGTCTAAGCATTTCTTTTCTTTGGAGGCTGTTTAATTATAAGCACCCGTCACATCAATCGGTCCCGCAATAAATAATATTCATATATGAAGAGGAGTTTAAATTTTTCAAATTTTTTGAACTTTATCATATATACCTCCACATTTTAGTTTTCTAACAACAAAATTTGTAAACTCATCGACAAATAAAACCGTAATTAGATGATATACATATAGCGTACATTTTTCGTGATGAAGGTAGTCTTGTACTCTTTGTGACTATTACTAGGTTCATCGTCTCACAGCTTAGAATAATTGAAAAAGCACCGGGACTCTCCTCTTAAATTTCTCTGTTGGAGATGCTTGTCGGAAGATTTTCTAGATAGCAGACACAACCCTTGATTTGACATTCACGTTGTGCCATCATTGACGACAGAGCAGTACCGATCGAGAGGGTCGGTACGTACATTACAACATGAATGTCAGTTCCAAGATTGTGTCTGCTATCAGAAAGAAAAAAACTTAATTAATTTCTGATGAATTAAGAAATTCAAAAGGAGAGGTGAGGAGGAAGGGGGCGATTGATCGAGCTTGAGAATGAGATATGGGAGCTTGATCAGGAAGAAAGCCGGGGACGATATATATATAGGTGAAGAGGTAAATATATATGCCTTCATAATATGAGGGGCTTTATTAGTTCTTATGTTTTTCCCCTTCAATCCCTTGAGGTTGCGTGGGTGCAGCGCTGGCAACGATATCTAGAGACTAGAAGACTATGCATAGATACGGTAATGAAGGGCAGCCGTATCTAATATCTAATATCTAATAGAACCTAGTAGGCCTACGGGCCATGTAAGAACCAAAAAAAAAAAAAAAATAGAACCTAGTAGCTAGGAGCCTAGAAAAGAGATCATTGATACTTAATTTGTACTCCTTAATTAATTAGTCCTTAATTGCATATAATAAAGTAAGTATAGTGTTAATGACAGACTCGATCAATTTCAATTTGCAAAATTTTAATAGTAACTCAAATTTTGTGGTTGGATCCGGACCGTCCGAAACGAGAACGGAGCGAGCACATATCCTCTGAGGTAACAGAATATTTATGTTTATATCCGGACCGTTCGATCAGAATCCGGTAAATTCGGCCAGCAGTAGAAATGTATAATGCAGGGGGGGATTTTTAATATTCGTGCAGTTTCTAATCGAACGGTTCTGATCAAAACAGAAATATTATGTTACCTTAGGTGATATGAATTTGCAGGGAGCACTGGAGCAGCACACTATTTTTCTTTCTAGGGTTTATCCTCAGTGATCACCTCCGCTACCACCAGTCCACCACTTTCCCTCTCTCTCCATGGACAACCACCATTCAAAACGCAAGCGCGAAGACCAGTACGACGAAGCTACCACTCACAATGGCGTCGATCTCTCCCTCCTCGAATCCCTCGAGCAATCGTCTTCTGCTTCTGCCGAGCCTCTCGACCTCCGCGCCGCCAAAAAGCTCGTCATCTCCTTCGAGCGCCGCCTCCGCGAGAATCTCGAGGCGCGCATGAAGCATCCCGACCTTCCCGACCGCTTTGCCGACTCCGAGGTTGCTTTACACGAAGAACTCGACCGCCTCCGCACCCTCGCTGGCGCGCCGGAGCTTTACCCCGATCTGATCTCTCTTAATCTCTTCCCTCCTCTTGTCGGCTTACTGTCGCACGAAAACTCAGACATCGCTACTGACACGGTATCGCTCCTATCGGATCTCACTGACGCTGATGAGGACTTAGATGACCTGGCTCCTGCTATCGCCTTAGCTGATTGTTTAGTAGAGAACAACACTCTGGAATTGTTAGTGCAAAACCTGACGAGATTGTCAGAATCTGATACAGACGAGGCCAATGCGGTGCATAGCACCCTAGCAGTGATAGAAAATCTGATTGAGGTCAAGCCGGCCGTGGCCGAAATGGTGTGTGAGAGAACAAAGCTCCTTCGGTGGCTTCTCAGTCGAATTAAGACCCGTGAGTTTGATGCAAACAAACAGTATGCGTCTGAAATCCTTGCAATTCTCCTCCAGAACAGTGTTTCCAACCAAAAGCGGTTCGGCCAGATCAATGGAGTGGATGGAATATTGCAAGCGGTGTCATTTTACAAGTCACGGGACCCGAAGAGCTCTGACGAGGAGGAGATGTTGGAGAATTTGTTTGATTGTTTGTGTTGTTTGTTGATGCCGGTGGAGAACAAAGAGAAGTTTATGAAGTCAGAGGGAGTGGAGCTGATGATTATTATAATGAAGCAGAAAAAAACAGCATACGGGTCGGCAATACGGGCATTGGATTTTGCCATGACCAAGTACCCGCCTGCTTGCGAACGTTTTGTGGATGTGCTTGGGTTGAAGACAGTTTTCTCAGCCTTCATGGGTAAGGCAAGTGTTCTCTAATTATCTTTCAGAGTGTACTACTTTTCATGTATTGTAGAATTTTGTAGAACATTGTCCTTTATTGAAAATTTGAGATAAGCTCCTATTGGGATTAAATATGGTTGTGATATGCTGCTGCAAGTAAATAAGCAATTACTCTAGACATTTGTAGTAATGTATGGTATAATGTAATCTAGATATTTTCTCTTCTAACATAAATTTTGAAAGGTTTCTGAGGCACATATGGTCAGAACCCACATGTTATTCATTCATTTGCAGGGATTGCTTTATTTGTAATGTATATGTTCAGAAGGCAATTGTTATTTTTTAAATATTTGAACATAATCTAGATAGTGCTTTCTTTTTATTTATTTTTTTAATTCTTTGATAATGTATATGTACAGCTACCAATTGGTAAGAAAAACAAGGAGAGTTATCAGGAGGAGCTAGAGGAGCGATTGATTTCGCTTATTGCCTCATTATTTGGTAAGAAGGCAAGTGTTCTTTTGATTCAATTTCATAACACAATATACTTTTCTTTTCTTTTTAATTCTTGGTGATATGCTGTTGCATTGGGTGAAGATTATCTTTTGACTGTACTGATCTGTATGGGCAAGCACTGTGGTTACAATGGTACTGAGGAAACAAAGATAGTTTAATTTCTGCCTAGGGAGATTTTAATATTGATTTTTGGCAAAGAAATTAATCATTGAAAGCAAAACAGTACTGAAAAACTTTGAATTCTCTTCATGTGATTTGTGGTGTAACTTTCCTAGAATACTTAAGTGAGACGTTTTAGACTTTTTAAGTTTAATTATCTGAAGAAATAAGCTCTGAAAATTTCTGTGGTTTTGAATGCAGGTGGTGTGACAAGAGGTTCAAGAAGGGACAGGTTGCTAAGTAAATTCGTTGAAAATGAATGTGAAAAGATAGACCGCTTGATGGAATTCTACATAAGGTAATAAATACTGAATTTAACTTTGCAACGCTTTTATTTATTTTATTTTTTTGCAAAAGAAGCATGTGTTTTATTAGTTATCCGGAAATTAGTATACCGATTAACCGACACATTTACCGCTCATAATAGCATGGTTGCTGACTGGTTTGGTCCTTGAAGGCTAGCTTCCGTGTTTTCTGTTTATATTTTCCTAAGCAGTTACAATTTTGACCTAACTCAAATATCAGTATGTAGACAAACCAAAAGATCAGTCTGACAGCCCTGTGCAGTGCTAGCTGGTACACCAAGTTTTACATGACCTGAACTATTATGTGCAGATATTCAGATAGAGTAAAGGCTGAGACAGAACGGTTCAACAAGCTGGAATTAGATGATCTAGAGGTCTTCTCTCTCCCATTCTTTCAATAAGCCCCTTCTATATTTTCTACTTTCTTGTTTCAATAATTCCTGCATACATTGTAAACATTCTGGTGATCTCTGTGAATTATGACCAATATAGCCTGCTACTGCCTGTTGGCCTTTGATTCCTTCAAACTGCAATGGCTTGAGACTACGAGTCATTTGATCCTATGTCAAACTTGTGAAAAGATAAAAGATACATTTTGGGAAAGAACAGTTTTGAGGTCTAGAGAGGGATGTGTGTCTTTGTGTGTGTGTTGGCGGGGTGTATGTTTGGTAATAAGACAACATTTCTTATTTTGTGAGGTTAGAATGATATCATAATGGAAAAATTTTTTTTCTTCTTTTTTCTTGTTGATAGATGGATGAAGATGAGCGGTACATCAGAAAACTTGAAGCTGGCCTATATACACTCCAAGTAAACCCTTAACCCTGGTAGATATATAAGTACTCTTTTCTACCTTTTCCTTTGTTGCTTTGTTTCTGATCTGAGAACCCTTGTTTTTTTTTTTCAGTTGATTGCGGTTATCCTCGGTCATATATGGACTTCTGAGTAAGCAGTTTTTTTTCCCTTTTTAGAATTATGTATTCTTTTTTTTTTTTTTTTTGAGAAATAAAATTTTTTTTGAGAAAAGAATTATGTATTCTAAACCAAAAATAGGGAAATTTAGTTTATTTTAAATTGAGGAAGGGAAGGGAAAGGGAAGAAAGGGGTATGTTAACCTTGTCCTCAAGTTATAATTACAGGAGGTGAATAAAAGAGAATGGAGAGAATCACTTTATATATCTTTTCAATATTTATTGCCTTCCAATTTGGAGGGTAACAGACCTAATACTCTCCTCATGTCTCCCCTTTCCTTCCCTTTCCTCCGGAACTCGGGATCAGACCTTAATTGGAAGAAATCCAAAGTTTGGTTTCACATGGCAAATTGAAACTAAGAAAGAGTGGAGGATATTTCATGCACATATCTCTTGGTCTTGAAATGATACCAAAAACATCCCCCTCTTTTGTGTTGGTTATGTACAGATGAACTGGGAGAAGTGGAGGTATTGTGGGCATCTTTTGAGAAAATAAGTGGTTGTTTTGGCTTCTAATTGCATGATATATTTGCTAAGCTGGGATTTCTGATGTTTTGAGATGTTGCAGGGTTACATGAGAAATTTCCTCAAAATAGCAGTGAAAGAAAAAAAAAACTGATAAATAGCAATATACTTGACAGTCTTGCTTTGTCTACTGTTTTACAATTGTAGTCATCCAAAAATAAGAGCAAGAATAGAATTACTTCTAAAACAGAACAAATTGTCGAAGGAAGATGTGAAGGATATTCTGCAGGTATTTGAAATGTTATTTTACACCCCTTATTTTAATATCTAAGTTGGTCAATCTTGCATTGATATTTGATTGGTGGTAAATGTAGGAGTACCATGATAATATAGGAGATTCAGATGGACCCGAAGAAAAGGAACGATCTCAAGCACAAATTCAGAAGTTCATTTCTGCTTTATAATACCTTTTTCTGGGTCAATTTTCCAGAATTTGTTGCAGCTTGTAGTTCGTTTCTGTATTTAAGAACAACGTAGCATAACATGTTTTATCCAAATTTGATGTTAGTGTGGTGTGAGAGTTTCTGATTACTGTTACCATAAATTGTGCAATACAGAGATTTACCAAATCATGAAAATCTTATTTTTAGGTCAAAATAAGAAAGTTTTGAGAGACTACTAACGAAAAATCCTTGAGGAAGTACATGCGAAACTGAAATATTTAATAATTTTCTAGAGAAAAGAAGTTTAAAAAGAGAGGATATTTACAATGAGTGTGAAGTTCCAAAGTTACAGTGTCTTTCCATAACATGTTTTTTACAACAAACAAACAAACAAGATAACCCAAAGCCAAGCTGAAATAAAAGTCAGTCCATTGGATGGATTAAAGATGCATCTGATGAACCAAAAACAAAACAACCTGAGCAAACCAAAGGTGGAACCGTGATTTTTGCAAAGCTATTACAACTATCTTCAAAAATTCAAATCTTATGTACACAAACCACAAAACCACACAACACAAGAATCCCAACCAAATCTGATAAAAAAAAAAAAACTCTCTTTGACCAATCTTTTCTTGAATCTCAAGGCTATGCATATCATTGACAATTACATAAAATCTTTGTTTCACAGAGCTAAGTATGACATATCTAAGTATTGGTGTACAAGGGTCCAAACAAAGGACCAAAATGAAATGTCCAACAAACAAAAAATGCCAATTCCAAACACCGAGAAGAAAGATTACCATAACCAAACTTCCGAAAAACCAACTGTTGTATGAACACCTTGAAGAGAAGAACAGTGATCCTTGTTGTATCTATATCCCCAAAGCGACAGTATTTCTGGCATGTCAACTACAATAGAAGTAAAAATAATGTATGGTTTGAATTAAACCCTCAGCATTAAATTTGTTCAACTTCTGAAGCAAATAACAAACTTCCTGTTCTACAAGATACAGGTACTTACTGGCAACTATGTTACCTGTACAGTAACATTTACATTTTTTTTATTTTCTCAATTATTTGCATCTTCTGACTTGGTGATCAGCTATCAATCACATATCCCAGGGTGAAATTAACTAATTTATAATTACTTATTAAAAATCAGGCTCAAGCTAAAATCATGCTAAGCTGACTTTTAGCATCACCATTAAAGATAAAATGGCTTTGGCTCAGCTAATAATTGTTTGCAAGATTGCTAAAATATGCTAGGAATTGCGGTATTGTGAGCTAAATGCTGATAAATAACATAAATTTTGCACCCCTCCTTGAAAAATCTAATTTCAATAAAGAAAATTAAGTTCAAAACCCTCGTAAAAGAAACACACACACACAAAAGAAAAGAAAAAAATCCATACCGGCACATATCAAATCTCCCAAACAAATCACTCATCAGAACCAACATTGGTCTCATAAATGCGCCGGTTCTTGCTGTACCAAAGATATGCCTTCCCATCACAGGTTGTGGCACGAAACTCCGGTATCTGTTGCACAGCTTGCCAGTTCTTGCCCCCGTCCATGCAACTCTTCAGCAGTGGCAAGCTACAAGTCAGCTCGAACCGTTTCAGATTATGTGTCGCCTTGGGTCCCGCATAATGCTGCTTCATCAAATTTGAAAGCCACCTCGGAAACTCAATGCTCCAGAAGATAATCAGCTCCTCGAAATAGAAAGTCTCGGTTGATGGTGGGTACACTAGGCTGAGCCTTTGCAATGCTGCGAGATTGTTCACATGCTTCAGCTTCTGGCAGTCATCGACAGTTAGGGATTTTAAGGAGCCAAGATCAGAGAGGCGGAGCAGCCCCTTGTTGTCTTTGATCACTAGCTCGTTTGTTAGGTGAGGGAAATTTCTGATCTCAGTGAGGCTGTGTGCTGATTCTATGTGGAGGGAGCGGAGGGAGGTTGCGGCAGTGCCGAGGCCTTTAGGAAGGGATTTGAGTTTGGGACAGTTTATGATTTCTAGTGACCTTAGGTTTGGGAAGATTTCGGGGGTAGTTTCAGTAGACCCAAATGTCCATTCTTCCAAGCTGGCCATTTGCTTTATGCTTAGAGACTCAAGCTTTTCGAAGGCAGGTAAAGTTGTTGATGATGATGTGTCGGTGCTTAGAAACTCAGGTCCAATGGTTTTAACGGAGTCGGCACCAGAAATACGTAGCAATTTTAGCTGCGGTAGAAGCCCAAGAGGAGGGATCTGTGTGCATGAGGGGCAAACAAACAGGTCCAGGTAAACCAGGTTCGGGAGGGAGGCGGGTAAGTTTGAGGTCATAAGCCATGTCGGGAATTCTTGCTCCGGGTAGTGCTTTAAAACGAGTTTTTCAACACTTGGTGATGGGGACAGCTCTCTCCAGTCCCTAACGGGTTTCTTAACGGGTTCATCATTTCGCACCAGAACAGAGTTCTCTCCTTCCTGTCCCCCTTCTGCTTTATTCTCTTCTTCTTCTACTGGTACCGGCTCATGCGGTCGCCAACATAGGTAAACATCCCTTAGGGAAGCCTTGTTTTTTAGAGGGAATGAACCTGACTTAATCTCTTTAACCCTCTCAAGGTTCTCCATGTGGAGATACCTCAGCTCTGACAAGGAATGTAGCTCATCCAATGTGCACCCTTCAGTTTTGTCCGTTGCATCCCCCAGTACAAACCCGTCAAAATGGTTTAGTTTTGTCAAGTTTCTAATCCCCTTGGGTACATCTGTGATAGCTGTCCCTTTGAGACATAAGCATCGTAGCTCGTACAAAAGGTTGATGGTTTTAGGAAGCTTATGCAAGGATTGGCAATCTCTCAGGCTGAGTGTTTGTAGGTTTATCAAGTAACCAATCAAAGTCGACAAGTCTGTAATTTTTGTTCTATCAAGGTTAAGATACCTTAGGTGCATCAAATTGGCAATTGAAGGAGGAAGTGCCTCGATTCCCGTGTTACTAAGATCAAGTATGCGTAGGGAAATGGCTGTTTGGAGAAGCATCTCATCAATCAATCTCACATTGGGGCTATTTATGAGAAAAATTGTTCTTAGACACCTTTGCTGCTTCATCGAAATCGGGTCATCAAGGCTATTTTTCTCCACATTACTCAAAGCCAACCTCTTAGGCTTCAACAAAGTCACAATCAGCCTCTGGCCTCCTTCAAGAAATACACTCTCATCAGTGATCAAGAACCGCGCGAGTGTGCGTAACACACCATGCGGTATCAAACAATAATGGCAATTATGGGGACTGATTTGCAACATGTTCCTCCCGATGAGCTCTTGGTAGCACTCCTCTGCATAATCTTCAATTGATATCGTATCCCCATTCGGAATTGTCACTAACCCCTCGGCAATCCAATGGCGTATTAGGTGAAAGCGGTTTATAGGATAATCCTCTGGGTACAGAGAGCAATAGAGAAAACATTGCTTCAAATAAGCCGGTAAATCTTCATAACTCACATAAAGTGCCGCCGGGATCTCTTCGGGAAGCTGATATAGAGACGACCAAGAGTCCCTTTCTAGAACCTTCTCCCACTCGGCCTCGCTCCTCTCCTTTGTCCTCAGCATACCACCAACAGCCTTAATTGCAATTGGCAAACCTTCGCACTTCTCCACGATTTTAACACCAACTTCTTTTAGCAACCCAATTTCATCCTCATCAAAATATCCAAATATTTCAGTACACAACAACTCGAAACCATCAATGGCATCCATTCTCTCCACTTGATGTATGGTTGCATTCATCTCCTTTGTAACATTCACATCTCGTGAAATTATAAGCACACGACCCCTCGCCACCCCATCCCCTAATGGAACTTTGAGCAAAGTTTCCCATATACCCGGCTTGTACACATCATCCAACACTACTAGAAACCTCTTGGTAAGGGAAGAGCCGAGAGAAGTCACTAGCTCTTCTTTGGTAGCAGACTCATCGCCAGGATCTCCTCCGGCACCCTTAATTATCTCTTTCAACAAATCTATCTCAGATAGGTTTTTCGCACTAACCCAAATCCTGATGGGGAAATTTTCTTGTATTATCTCATCATTATAAACCATTTTGGCAAGGGTAGTTTTGCCAATTGCAGCCATACCAACAACCCCAAAAAGCTCAACCTTCTTCTTTGAACCCTTGAGTATTGATTGCACAAGCCCATTTGCGGCTTTCTCAATTTGCCTCCCCACTGGTAAATCCCCCAAATCCAAACTAAAATCCTCAAAATTCACAGGAGTACCTTTGGAAGGTGAAACCGAACCAAGCAAGTCGGCAGCAATTGCCGACAAGGAAGCCTCCTCAAGCTCTTTGAGCCTATTGTTGATCTCTCTAATCTTATACACAATCTCATGCCGGTATTTTGCACATTTAAAGCATGATAAGATTTTGAAAGAACATTTTTGAGACGGGGCCGGGTGATCTTCTAGCAAAATTTTGCCTCCTTCGATCACACAGATGTCAATCAGATCATCTATGTCATAAACCGCATCTTTCAGCTCGGAGATCCACAAGTCAATTTGCGGGTGCTTGAGTTGATTTCTCTCTCCAATTATGCCAATTTCATATATTCTCAGCATGGTTTTGAGTAGCTTTTGTGCATCTTCTCTAACACCAAGCATTAGACAAGCATCACTGTTCACAAATTCTTCAAAAGAGGCTGTTAGTCGCCTCAGAAAGGCTTCCAAGACTATGGCCATGGTTTTGTTGGATCAAAGGAGCTTTTTCAGTTACAAATGATTACTCTATTAGACAACAATAGAGCAAAAAAGGGAATTTGGGTACATGCCATCATGGATCGTTAAAAGAAGGAAACAGAGAATAGCAGAGTATCTTTTGAAATGGGTAATGATTCGCTTTAATGGAAAATTGGAGCAAGAAATCGCCTTTCTCCTTTTCAAAGATTTGTTTCTAGAAGGAGAACGATTCTAACTTTGAATTTGGCTAAAGAAAAGTTGGTGGGTCTCTTTCGCGGCTATTGATTGGAAACGAGAAACCAAAAGAGCTTTATGAAGAATTGAGGAATGTCTTTTAATGGCGATGAGAGAAAGGAAGAAGAGAGAGAGAAAGGTAACAATTTTTGTTATTGGTTTTTCATTTGTTAAGAGAGGGAAGAGAGACGAAGCATCGAAAGCATGATCAGCATTCAGCCATTGTTGTCTCTGTTCTTGACTTTTACTGATTCCTTGACACTGATCGACACCGACAGCTAATTCCATCCAGAAAAAACGCGAATTTTCCTTTTTGGAAACTTTACACTATTGCCACGCACAAGTTCAAAATTCGTAAAGGTACATGAAATTTTTCATATTTATGAGGAAAGACTGAGGAATTGTTAGCTAAAAGAATTGTCTAAGTCGTCAGTTAGGGGTGGCAAAAAAGTTCGTACCTCGTGGCTCTATCGTGACTCGTATGCTTACAGGTTGTTTGTTACTGGATTGAGCTCGTGGCTCTATCGTGACTCGTATGCTTACAGGTTGTTTGTTACTGGATTGAGCTGTTAATAAGCCAGCTCGCCACTAACTCAATCCAGAATTAACGAGTTCAAGCTGGGGCCTAGCTTACTCGCCAGCTCGCGAGCTAGCTTGGTTAGGCATCAATTTGTGAATTTTTATGAATTTGTGTGCATTTTATACTGTCTATAGCTCGGTCCATCTTGATTCAACTCGATCTAGAAAGTTTGTAGAATTTATTTTCTTCTTAAAACAAGATTCAGCCAAACTCAGTGAGCCAACTCGTCAATTGGTGAGCTAGTTGGGGCTGGCTTGTCACGATTTAGATTTTAGCTCGGATGCCCTAGGTTCACCTCGCTCAGTTGTAGCTCAGTCCAGAATTAACAAGCTGAGCTAGGACTTAGCTCGGATCGAGCTAGCTCATTGCACTGTTGTCACTCACAAGTTCACAATTGATAACGGTACCTGAAATTTTTCATATTTATAAGGAAAGACTGAGGAATTGTTAGCTAAAAGAATTTTCTAAGTCATCACCAAACAAAATTATATTAAATTATGAGAAAGACGCTTAATTAATAATTAATAGAAGTAAATAAGTATATTATATTAGATGAAAAACATAATGATTGTATAAGAAAGATAAAATTGAAAGGAATATGGAGGCACAGATAATGAATTTTTGCATGAAATTTTTGCATGTAATAGCATATATAACTACATACAACAAAAATAAAATGCTTTTATTTATAATGATAGAAGCGTCATTTAAATAAATTTGTTATATTTTACACAATAAGAAGACAAACCTATAAACTAGCAATGGTGATTACATCAACAAAAAATAGAAAAGAAAACAATAAAATAATTACAATTATAAAAAAAATCACTACATTTAATTATGGTGTTATAAGTTATAACATGTCTATAGACATACTATTTTTTTTTTCTTTGAAGACTTGTAACTATTATAATTTTTATAAACTATTCTAAATGTTGATGTCGTCTATACGATGCCTTTTTATTTTTAAATTGGTCCTTATCGTTATTTATGTTCAGAAGTACCTTTGTAATTTGTATTGATTTTTTTTCTTTTTAAAAATTATAGGCAGACTTTTTCTTTTTAAATTGGTCCTTATCATTATTTATCTTCAAAAGTACCTTTGCATTGATATTGATTTTCAAATTTTTGCAGGGTAAATTTGCAAATAACCCTTTGGCTGCTTGCTTTCCACATTGAAATGAAATGAAGTGGGCCAGTTTGCCAGGAAAGCAGTTGCCAACTAGTACTTGCTAATGGAATGAATTACCACTTTAGTCCCTAAAATATGCAAAAATTATTTCCCTTCTCGGCGTTCACTTCAATTGTACATTTATCTTGCCAATTCAATAGCTCTCTCAATTTTATGCAAAATTTAAACACCATGCAATGGTATAAACAGTCAGATACGGATCCGATAGTGGTCTTATTGTATTAGTATCCATTATAATTTTTCAGATACAGATACAAATAATCTCAGATACGGATATAGATCGGATATTTTTCATAATTAGTTTGTTGGTTACAAAACATCTATTATATTATTAAAATATAAGTCACTAATTATGTCATAGTGTTATATTGTTCATCAAAATATATATGCAATTTAATAAATCAATTTAAGAACATATAGCACATTTGTTGTGGTTTAAAAGTGTAAACGGTCGGATACGGATAGTTAAAAGTCTTACCGTATTCTTATCCGCTATAATTTTTCGGATACAGATACGGATAGTCTCGGATACAGATATGGATCAGATAATTTAGATAATTTTCCAGATTCGGATCCGGACGAAATTGGATAATATCCGATCCGTTTACACCCCTACCATGCATTTAACATCGACAAATTCATGTCGAAACAAATTTAATTGAGCAATTATTTTAATTTTGAGGACCATATTGCAGTTATCCTAGAACATAAAGAAGTCAAAAATATATTGTTTTTTCTACTAGAAAATTAAAAGCTGGCGGAGCAATTATCGAAAAAGATTTGATGGCAACATCCACAACTGATCGTGTTCACCAATTACTACCAGCTGGAATTATTTTTTGCTTTTAGCTGTATTTTGTTTTTGTTTGGTTGTACAATTATCCTTTTTATTTGCTTGATTTTGTTGTTAACAACTCCTTATTGCATATCCAGAAATCCACGGAAGGAATCAGGCAGTTAGTTTTTTTTGTTACCTTTTTTTTTTTTTTTTTCATTTTATCTTAATTCGATGTGGTTTGATTTTCTCCATTCCCACAGTAATTGAGATCTCATCTTTGGTATGAAGGGATGTCTCCAGTAAATAGAAATGGAGAGGAGCTGGTTGTCCAAATAAACATAGATAGTGACAGGAAAGCCGAAAGCTGAATTGAATTGTAGACGTAGGAAATAGACCCTCAAGCGCTTTAAATTATACACAAGGATCTTTATTTGAGTAGAACTGGTGTTATTAAGTTGATCAAATTAGACCTTTGTAAATTTAATTTTAAAATTAATTTTAAATGACGAATTCAATCGTTTGAACTTTGATATAACATATGAATGACACATCTACATGCAAAAATTTAAAATTTAAAATTCAGTAAAATCAAGCAATTAAAATTAGAATGTTTATATATTAATTTTAAATAATTTATTTTTTGAATATTTTTTTACCACCTGACTTTATACAAAATTAATTCGAAAATTTAATTTTTTTCTATGTAAACACATCACTCATAAAGTAAATTAATTTTAATGGTTTAAATTTATCGTTTGAAACCAATTCGATAGGTTTTAGAGTTGAGTTCACAAAAATAAGCTTGGTAAACTTAAGAACACCCTAGTTCTGTTCTCTTTGTTCACCATTCATGCACAAATTTATGTGGGATTAAACTACAAAAATTATGTGGCAATGTTAAACCCCAAATAAAATTGATGTGGCTAAAGAACATATATCAGGAAAATTGATGTGCCAAAAAATAGATGCTAAAATTCTATACTATATACAAATGGTACACTCCCTGGATGATTTAGAAGTATACTATATATAAAAAAGGACGGAATGAATTTAAAAACCTCACGTTATTCAATATAAATTACAAACAAAAACCTAAACACCAACACCCAGAAGGTTAATTTTGTGATTTATTTTATTTTCACAAAACAGAAGGTTTAATAGGGAAATACCAAGCATTTGTGTTTCACATAACATTTCATATATCGAGATGAAACATTATTCTGCAGTTGAATTTATATAATCACTAACAATCATAAGAATATAATATTAGAAGATATATTCACCATTTTGCTACTTCATTTAGTACCGAAAATTCAAGATGAGCAAATTCTGCAACATAATATTAGAACCACACTGATTTTCTTTGTAGACCAAATTTACTGTTTTTTTTTTTTTTTTTTTTTTTGCTTTTACCTTGGCAAACATGTCTCTGCAATCAAAAAGAAAAATAGCTGCTGCTTTGGTGCCAAAGAAAACTGTCAAGGGATAGTGAGTTGTTATATCCCAAACCTCTTGGTGCCACATTCTGAGCAAAATTTAGAAGTCTCTCTCAAATAGGGGGACCCACATTCATCACAGAATTTAGCAGGGCTTGTAGGCTGCACACAAAAACAATCATTTAGCCCATAAAATGTGGGTGCATTTTGACTGTTCCTAGAATCAAATAATTATACAAATTTGCAATTTTTTCTTATGCATTTGCATTCAGACACATCACCAGCTATATTTTGCTAAATTTAGAAGCAATTTCACTTGTCCTGAAAAGACAAACTATTATTGATAGCCCAAATAGAGAAATCAGTTTTGTATTCACACATTACTGTAAGCATCACATTTGTTTCCAAAAAAAACATCCATAACTATTTATGGTGACATAAATGATAAAGAAACACAGGAGGGGGCACATGAGTTGTTTCCCATATCTTAGCCAGCAGGCATGACATTTCTTAATGAAAGGATATGGGCATAAAAGATGCCTTTTGGCTCGGGGCCTAATAATTTTTTTTATAAAACAGTGATGTGCGTACTATACCACTATCTATTTTTTTTTTCTATCAGTAGAATGAAATTATTATTTGACAGGGAAATCCTTTCTCTTTTCTTGTTCTTTTGTGAAGAAAGAACAAAGAAACAAAAATACCACATGAAGCAAACGGCCAGGGAGATGAGCTATGCTTGACAATTGCACACAAGCTAAGTGTGGGGCCAAGTTACTGACTCCATGCGGCTGGTGCTGGTTGGCCCCACTGTCAGGTGAGACAGGCGTGCATGGGTATTGTGTGGTCATGTACTGCTGGTTATGGAGAGGCATTTGGGGCTGCAAATGGTGCACCAGGTGGTACTGGGGTTGTTGCTGTTGCTGTTTCGACTCTGGTAGATGATCATTTTGCAACTAAAAATAGAGAAATAATCATGTGAAGTGAGCAAATTGAATAATCTTTTTTATTTTTTTTAACTAAAACAAGAATCAGTCACTAGATAGATAACAGCAATTAAAATGGAACCTTAGCCAACCCCTTGTATAATACCTGCACAAGTACTATCCCATAATTACCATCAACTAAAAAATCAAGTTAACAGAAAACAATTCGCACGTTTTTCCAAGGGTTAATGCACAAATAGAAGGTTCATATGGTGCTCACAAGAAAATGAAATTTGCAACGTAAAATGTAACATGGGTCTTACTTCATTATTTGGTTGGTATTCAGAAGAGCTACCCACAAGTGGAGAACTATCACTTCCAGAGAAGGCCTGGATAGATGTAATCATATAAACAAACAGAGAATAAAAGGAAAAAGTAAAAATACCCTTCAAGAATTTAATATTACTGAGAAGTATATCATACTGCTGATTCATGGATGTTAAGTAGAGGTTGAGACAGGGATCGCCGATGCTTATGCCGTGGTGAATAGTACTTGTAATCTCTTGTGGTTACAGCTACCTCACATCGACCTGTCAAGCGCTTGAACCTAAAAATAGAATGAATAATATAGTATGTCAAAAGCATACTTCCAAATTAAGCCCAATGTTTTACGGTATTTGAAAATAATGTAAAACACTCATTCTCGCAAGTATCACTGATAAATTTTGGGCCATTTGCAAGTACCATGAAACTATCAAAGAAAAACCTTAGTCAAGAAAGGGACAAAATGCTGCAAAAGTTTTAAAACAAGTACAAACGAATCACTTCATATCAAGCTCAAACTGACATTTAACCCACAATTTAATGCTCAACTTGATTCTTCTCCTTAAGCTTACAAAATTGAGCTCATTAGTGGTAGGCGGGCAAAATCATTCCATATATAATTGGCCACACCTTTTTCATCAGAACTGATGTGTTGACATTATTTGAAAATAGTTCAAGGACTCGAGTATGGTGACGTCAGTTAACAGTTGCAAATATTATTGAATGTTGTGTGCTATAGTGAGAAATCATACAAAATGTCCTGTTACACACCAAAATGCTACAAAATAAAGTAACAATGTCATTTCAATAGCTTCTTAAGCCTACCACTCAGCATCTTCCATCAACATGGTGGTTGGTTTCTCAACAACGTCCAACCCATTTATCACCACAAATCGGACCCGCTTCTCTTCTTGCACCACCAGCTCTGGGAAGCGGTTTCGTGTTGAATGAGAAGTTGCAAGCTCTCTTCTCCTAAAGCTTATTGGGCCTACAGCACCAAAGCATGACAGAAATTATAATATATCAATAGCCAAATACAAATAAAAAAAGCCAATTCATGTTTACACTTTCATTAGTACAAAATTTGATAAACGTGTATGCCCCTATAAAGCATAAGGCATACAGAACAGGAAAAAAATCCTAGATAAATATTTTGACCATTTTCTTAAAAAGATGCACAATGTAACTCTTCTTTCTCATTGCTTCTCTTTTGTATGTAGTTTAAAAATATCAACTAAAAAGGTGGAACAAAATAGCATTTCATGTGTTTGTCAGAGATACATACTGTAGATTTTATTGATGGGTCTGCATGATGTTCTGAAGTTCCGCAGATGGAAAGTTATAGACAAACAAAATAGAGGTAGAAATATGCAATATTCTTTTTAAATATTTTTCAGTTTAGAGTTCTGGTCCTGCTGCATTTTTAAGACTTTATTCTAGCAATTTGGACAGAAATTTGATCCAATTGCATTTCACAGTAAATAAAAGCAAAACAGAAAAAACACAGCAAACTTACCTTTTTTGGGGAACTTACTGACGAGCTTCCTGTATAAACCGCCAGCTGCCTCAAGGGCAACCCCAATAGTTGCCTCCCGAGTTACATTCAATGCCCCAAGACGAGCATTGACGTCATTTACTAAATTCTCATATAGGTTAGCAATGTACATCAGAGGCAAGGCTACCCGCGGGTCACCCTCATACCGAGCTTCACGTAGCTTTCTTTTATTGGCCTTTTCATGGGCCCTATAACCAATTTCATGCGAGTCACCCACCTCAATCAAATGTTGGTTAATGAAGTGATCAACTATCAAGTCTAAGAACCTTGCTCGAACATTCTCAATGGGTAATACATCTGCACGAAATACAACAGCAGTTATTCAGCTTTCTCAATTGGATAAAACCGAGGCTGAGTACTGTAGTCGAAGCCTAATTCAGTTTTATCACTAACTTCTAGCCAAAAAGATTAAAAAAATCAGATCAAATTGATGCTTATGTTCACAAATCACAACTGAATAGCAATTTAGCATTCTTATTCAGTTGTGGGCCACAAAGGAAGTCGAAAGTGCATTCGGGTTCGCTCATGATATGCTGCATCATAGTTTATAATAAAGGAATGAAATCTAATTACCTTGGGACAAAAGAATATTGTAAGAAGGGGAAGACGGTCTACTATTGTTGTCAAGCACCGAGCGCTCTTCTTCAACAGCCATGCCATGAAGTGTTAATGAATTTCTGTATGATTCATGTATGCAATCCTACAGTTAACAGAGGTAAATGAGAAACCACAATTTCCTACATTCTATTTCTTTTCTTTAATCAGCAAGCATGGGCAACATAAAATTTTGCAGGAATCCCATTCTAGAAATGCAAGCTCCCTTATGTATCAACCGATTAAAATCAAGAATTACAATGCCACTTGGGACCAATACTGGTGTTATACTGGCATATTATGGCTAAATACTTGAAGCCATGCTGGTTTAATCTCTAAGAAAATTCTCTTTGGGGTGTGTGTGTGTGTGGGGGGGTGGGGGGGTGGGGGGGTGGGGGGGGGGAGGGGGGGGGGGGGGGGGGGGGGGGTGAGAGAGAGAGATATTACTTGGCTTATTTGCAGTGTAATTTGAGTCATATGTACAGTGCAATGTGCTCAATTAGGCTTTCAATATCTACTAATGTTCAAAAGCCCAGACGAAACAAACAAGTGCTAATGCTATTTCACTTTTAAGCAAGGTAAACTACTTACAAGTTACAATCTGGGTCCATTACCAGGACAAACCAGTATACACCAATATACCAGACATGTTGAAATTCTCAGTGCAATTGCTTCTAACAGATGGCATAAAAGTGCACGACATGACTGGGTGGAACGGAATATTAAATAGGGATAGACTCACAAGTTCAACAGCTATTTTCAAAGTGGAAGGCACCAATGACAAAGAAAATTCTCTTTTACCTTACCCCCTTAAATGACTGTGACCTGACCCAAACTCGACCCTGCCTTAATTTTATTAATAGAAGTTCACGTAAATAATGGACATAACGGAGGATAGGTTAATTGCTATGCTCTATTAATGCATGAAACTGAATATTATCACCTTATTAGATAAAAGAGTGTCATGAGAAGCCAAACATACGAAAAAAGAAATGGAGATAAGGAAAAAATGGACAAATCATCATCTCCACGCCATCTTGTACCCATAGAACCACACTTTCTTAACCCCAGTGGCTTGATTAGAGTCTGAATTTAGGAAGACAAAAAGTACACGATTGGATTTAAGAAAATACTGATCTAATTTTAGAATAAAAAGAAGTTATTTTTACTTTTCTTTATCACTTTAGGGAAAAATACTCGTTTACTAAAGGTTTAGGGAAGCCTGACTATGATCACCTCCTAAAAGGACAAAAAAAATTAAACAAATAAAGTAAAACATACCGCAGACACAGAATTCGAGTCATCGCCATTTTCCAAGCTATCTTCAGTGACGGCTTCACGATCAATGTCACTCATCCCTTCCATCTCTCCTCCTTCCTGTGCATCTACTGTATTTAGATCATGCAATGATGCACCGATGAAGGAACCGCCACCGCCGCTTCTCATGCTGAAGTGCTGCAATGGCATCCTACCTTCCTTCTCCTTCCTCTTTTGCTATGAGACAGAAACAAATAGGTAAGAAAAAGTTTTAACATACTGTACTTGGTGAGTGGACTAAAGCAGGTAGTGGTATTACCTTACTGTAGTTTGGTTATTATATCTGTTGGCTCTTTTTGCCAACTTAGTTGGGATTCAATGCATCAGATGGTGTCTGATCAAGGCTGAAGTACATTAAATTGAGAATTTAGCTTTAATTGAAGGTAAGTTCGGCTAATAGAGATTAAGTGCATAGGTGATGTCTGATTAAGGCTAAAAGTACATTGCATTGAGGATTTCGCTTTTATTTCTCTCTGCAAGTATTACCATAATCAATTAACCCTCCTATCTTGGCCTTTTTGGTCATTAAGTGTATAATGACGGTAAATTAACTTTAAATTTATATGCAGCAGTTGATCGGAAACTGGAACAAAATAAATCTGCTTCACAAAAAGAAAAAAGAAAAGAGAGAAGGAAACAGACAACTATAGGATACAGATGATAATTATCATCTGTGATGAGTAGTAAGCATACGAATCTAAAAATTGGTCGAAAAATCTTAGTGATTGCAACCAAAAACCTTGTTGGTTTTTGGTTTCTTTTCTTGTCCTTTTGTTTATCTAATAGCAAAATTACAGGCATATTCAAGTTGCATTGGTTTAGATCAAGGCCAAATTGGGGTCGAATCTCAATAACTAAGCGAATATCAATTGAATTGAGGCTTGATTGCCAAATCATTGCATAGGTAAACAGGAATTTTTCCAAGGGTTAACTAGGGGCACCAA
This sequence comes from Carex rostrata, assembly GCF_964058835.1. Classification (NCBI taxonomy): domain Eukaryota; kingdom Viridiplantae; phylum Streptophyta; class Magnoliopsida; order Poales; family Cyperaceae; genus Carex; species Carex rostrata. The sequence goes on from NC_135924.1 coordinate 13,094,448, forward strand.
AACATGAGTTCTTCCAAAAGCAATCCAATTTAGGAATAAAGTATGAAATTTCATTTGGTCAATTATATCTATTTTTCCTTGTTCAGAAAATATTAAAATGATAACCTAGTGATCAAAGCTTGTAGATTTCAGTAAGCCAGAAATCCAAATTCCACAAATTATGTTCGGTGAAGTATAATAACACTTCTTGCGAGCAACCCCGCAAAAAAACCTGAAAAACGACTAAATATTAGAGGAGAGGGGACTGGAGAGAAGTAGAACCTGGGTGACTTGAGAGGAATGGAGCCTAGGAATCACCAAAGCAGCGGACTTGCTCCGTTGCTCCTGTTTCTTCCCGGCTTCGTCCCTTGAAGCCGCTCTCCAGTTTTAAATTTCGACTTCCCGACTGAGAGTTTTGAGCTCGAGTTAGGAGAGAGTGGAGATTCGCGCATTAACCCTTGTTATGTTCAAAATGGTGCCTACGGGCTTTTAATAAAAAAATATGTTCAGAATGGAGAAGGAAGCCTACAAGGCCGGAATTCAAAAAATACCCAAGCCTTCAAGTCATTCTGCGCCTCTGCGGCCTCAAAGAATACGAATTCATTTTCTGAGTGGAATTAATCATCCGATTTTGTTCTGATAAAAGTGTAGCTAATATGTTCTTAAAATCACAAACAAAAATTTATGAATTTAATTTTGAAAATTATTGGATCAAGAAAAAGCAAAAGGAAAGTCTGCGAGGGTTTTATTTTTTTGAAAATATAACTCCTATGAGAAGTCTTGGTTGAAATTAGTGTTGTAAATAACGGTATGTGGTCGTTGGACGGACAGAGTACCGTCAAGCGATTAATCGGAAATAATTGAAAATAATTGGCCGATTAGTCGGGAGTTGAAAAGTTTAGATGTTTAGTACGAGTTGTTTTATTAGAAAAGTTTGAGTGATTACTTTGTTTTTAGACGTTCAAGATGGAGCTGAAATTCTAATATCTGAGTCTGCTACCTCCTTCTCTCCGAGTTTCAGCAGAAAAAATGAGATGAGGAGAGAATTTCAGCGAAAATGATAAAGTCTCGCCGAAAAAAGCAGAAGAGAAATCTGTGCATAGAAGAGGAAGATGCGGAGAAAGAGAAAAGACTAATTAACTTATTAATTGTATTTTATAAAATACTAAAGTTAATTAATCTTATTTTTTTAATTAATTGAGTAAATATGTGCGTTATTAGAATATTAGATTTTTAGATGAAAAATACGTAATTACTGAAATGAAATTTAAATGGTAAATTCGTAATTTCACAGTTTTTAAGCGGTATATATGAAATTCTCCAAAACCCTTCTTATCTTCGTTCTCAGTTTTCACTGAAAAACACAACCAGTAGGAGAGAAAATGGCTCTCCTCTCCTCTAATCCAAGCACCATCTTCCCTGCCTCCCCTCCTCTCCTCCCCCGCTCCACTACCAAGCTCGCTTCTTTCTCTCTTCTTCGCCTTTCTCTCACCTCCAAACCCTTCTTCCCTCTCCGTCTCCACAACTTCACCCCTCTATCCCCTTCGCCTCCTCTTCTCCCGCCGCCTCGCGCCACGTACGACATACCCATCTCGATAAAAAGTGAAGAATACGAGACTTTCCTCGACCTAGAACTTTGGAAAGGCGCCATTGTGTACAAGAGGGATGCATACGTGTCACATATCGAGTACTGTACATCTTTGCACAGGCTTATCCTTGGGTGGTACTCATCTCGCGTGTCAGCCGATCGAGCTGCTGAGATGGGTCTCAAGCTTCCTGATGACTTAAAATGGCCCTCTGATGATGATGAAGAAGATGAGGAGGATGAGGATGAAGATGACGAGGAAGAAGATGAAGACGAAGACGAGGATTCTAGTGGGGAATTGAATGAACAGGAACAGGATGTGGCGATTAGAGGTGAGTGTTTTAATTGCAACAACACCGGGACTAATTGAAGCTTTTCTTGGGTATTAGTTAGTATATTTTGGTCAGATAGAACTTAAAATGTTACATGGTACCATCACTGTTACTGAATTTGACTGGTCTGGTATTATAGTAAAGTAAGAAACCAGTCTGATTTGTTTTTATTTTTTATTATATAATTCTGGAAATAAATTGGTGTCCAGTTGGTACTGACCATGGTAACAAATGAATTATTCGGGTTCGGTTCGGCGAGGTCAAAAATTCATGATTCGGAAATAATTCGGGTATAATTTGAGAATGATTTGGAATTATCCGGACCAAAGATCTCAGTCCTGCAAGAGAGTAAAAAAAAAATCCAAAAAAAAAAAAAATGTTATGGGAAATATTCGGGAAAAATTCACGAATTATTCGGGATAACCAAAAAACAAATTATTCGGATTTAATTCGCAAATCTTGTGACTATGGAACCTGGATAATAAGGTGTTATAATGCTTGGATGAAACATATATGGTAATTGTTTTTCAGGTGTAGACGAGAACGGCAACCCAGTGTCCCTATCATACGACGAGTTGAAAGATGCAGAGGTTTCTGTAGAGTATGATAATGAGGATCATTCTAATGCATCTATTGATGATGAAGAAGAAGATGACAAATCAGATGATGCATTTATGGATACACCTGTTGCTCTGTCAATAGATGTAACAAGAAGGAAAGGTCGAATTAGACTTGATGGAATTCTCCGCACCGTCCTCGGACTTGATTGCCACAAGTTAGTAATCTGAAGCCTATGTATCAATTTAGCAAGATAGCATGTGAAGTAGTTTTATGTTGGTATTTTTCACTATTATCAATTTGCTCAACTTGAATAAAATTGCATGGGCCCTTGTTGCAATCAAATGTTGCAATCAAATCCTGTTTAATAGAGAAAAAGAGGAAAAGGGAGAAACACAAATCTGTATGAAAGGCTGGTCTTAGTGGTGTTGCCATGTTTAACTATAATGCAATGATATAGTACTTACATGAAGTTTATATTTATTTTCTCTATCAGTTGTCTTGGACCTGCTGCGCAGTGTTTGTACTTAAATTTCTCAATCTTACTAAGCGAAGACCCAATAGGGGATCCTGATGACAACCTGGACACTATTGAAGAGTTGTTTGATGAAGCCCCTTCAAACAAAATCATGTTTGAAGGGAAAGGTGCATATCAAGGTGAAGATGAAGACCAAGACATAGAGTGGGATGACCGGTTTTACTTCCCGCCTGGAGAGAAAGAGATAGATCTTTCGAAACATATCCGTGACATGATTCATCTTGAAATAAACATGGATGTTCTCTGTAGCCCTAATTGCAAGGGAGTGTGTTTGATGTGCAGTACCAATTTGAATGTCGGTAACTGCACTTGCGAGAAAGTCGAGGGAGAAGAGGGAGAAGAGGAAAGTTGGGGCACGGTTGTGAGTGACGGACCTTTAAAGGGCTTGAGAAAGAAGTTGGGAAAAAGCTTGGATCAGTGATGTTAATGTTAAATGTTTGCTGTACTTTCACAATTTTGTGACATGATAGTATCAGAAGTTTTTATAATGTGAGCTCTTGGCTTTGTTTTTTTCTTTCTTTTTACTTTTTCAGGTCTATTTGTTGTTTTTTTATTACATTTTTTATCAGGCTGTTGTATATTTAGCTTTTGTACTGGCAAGTACACTAAATGTACCAGCATGAAGATTTCATCAAAGATATTTGTTAAAAAGTTCAAAACTTGAATGCAAATAGCATATATATAGATAAGAGACTTTCTCATTCATAAATGAGTTCACCAACTACAAAAATGACACTTTTTTAAAATAAAAAAAGATCATCACTATGAAATTATTTCTTGCATGAAACGTTTGTATCAGAAACATTAATAAATACAATGTTTTACATATCTCACGATTAAAATAGAATGGTTCGTATCGGACGTTGTTGTTAGACAACTGCATCTCCTCTTTTCCCGATGAGTACCTCTCTTTTGCCAGTAAGTTTGATTGGTAATATTCGTCATATAACTTTGATTTTTATAAATATTAGAATCAAAGACAAATCTCTAATTAAATTATGTGAATTGTTGGTTCACGAATATGGTCATTAGTTCCCTCCAATATTTCAAATAATTATATTTGAATTTTATGAAACTCAATTATTAACACATTGTAGTAGAATAACAGAGAAGATATATAAGGAACCTTAATCTACCTAAATATATAAGGAAACTATCATAAAAGTAAGCACACATAACATGCTTTTTTCTGTTAGATCAACACATCTTATAAAAAAGGAGAAATGAATCATGAGAGCAACATGAGCCTCAACTGAAAGGAAAAATCATCCAGTTGTGAGACCTACAGCCCCAACATTGTGAAACATAGAGCAAAATTGTGTGGTCACTGGTGTTATTCAGGTTAAGTATATGATAGCCAAACATAATTTTATTACAATTTCATTATCTCCAGTCAGTCTTATTGTTTTTCCAAAAATACCCTTCTAATTTAGTGTAATGATTTTGCTCATCCGAGGCAAATCGCTTAGAATTCACATCCCCTCTGGTTATCAGACTGAGTACAATTGAATCAGACGGTCCAAAATTGTTCTATTTAATTTGGCACGAATCTCAAAGCACAAATAATACTGCCCCCTCTGTCATCCCGAGCAGGGACCGGCTGAGAGTAAATCTGGGCCGTCCGTTTCAATTGTGTTGAGTCAGGTACTTGGGAGGATACGGATCCAATTTTACGCATGAAAAATGATGATTCATGTACATTCGAGCTATGAAATCTGCACAAATTTTAAAGCAAAAAGAAAAAAAAAAAAAAAAAAAAACTTGAACCAACCATCTTTAATCTAACCAATTTAGAAATACGATTTCCGGCCGTTGTTCGCTGTTGAATTTTATTGTTTATTTATTGCCTTATGAAATCGAAAATTCCAATCACAGAGCTTTCCCCAGTCTTGTCAATTAATTTTTCTGTATTGTTGAAGTTCATAGACCCAGACTGAAGTGCAATTCATATCCTCTGCATTAACACAAAAGAGAATCTTTTGAGTTAATGCATCTTGATCATCCAATCTGTTTTAAGATTCGTGCAGATTAAATCCGCATTAATATTAAAGGATCTCTATATTGTAGATAGAAATCGAATTGACCCCGTTTAAAATCAGACAGCTGAGATTCATTAACTCAAAAGATTATCTTTTGAGTTAATGCAGAGGATACACATTCGCCTAAACTGAGTCTGTATCCCCTAAAGTAGCCCAATTTTTTTAGTTTTGATTTTGACCGTCCGATCAGATATGCGGGCCAATCCGACCCGTACTAGTATGCACGGGCTCCTTTAATATTCGTGTTAGAGCATATCAGACGGTCCAAATCAAAACTAAAAAATTGGATTATTTTATCCGAAATCTGGACCTCTAATAATATGACTGATTACGATATGTTGAATGAAATTCCTACGAGGTGCTTCATTTAATACCGGAATGCGCATTAGTTATAGGAGTAGAACTACGGTGTTCTTGACTTCATTAAATTTCTTTATGAACTCAAAAATTTATCGGATTGATTTCAAATGACGAATTTAAACTATTAAAACTCATTTATGTGATGAGTCATGTCTATGTGCAGAAAAAAAAAATAACTTTCGAATTAATTTAGTATAAAGTCAAGCGGTCAAAATTAAAAAAAGTTATAAATTAAATTTAGTGCATTTATTTTTTGAATATTTTTTGACGACTTTATTCAATACGAAATTAATTCAAAATTTTAAAATCTATTTATAATAAAAATAATAATATGATTAATCATATAATAATTCATGTAGAGAATACAAATATATGTTCTCTCTTTAATGAAGGAAGACAAAATGCATGAGAAGATATGATCATATATATCCTCTAATCATAATAATTAAGGATAGATAATATATTTGGATGATTGATGATGACGTGGCATATGTTTAATTCGAGTGTAGATAGGGTTGTCAATGGGTATGGTACGTGTCGGGTGGAAGCATTTTCATACTCATACTCATCAAATTTGATTTTATTTATACTATATCTATACTCATTAAAAATTGACCTTATCCTACCCTTATCCGTTAATATTATTGAGTAAAGAAACGGTCATGGAAAATAACGGATAATACTAATATAATAATTAATTTTATTATATGTTACAAATTAAACATCAAAAAATTATTTATTTCACACATATATAATTGCATTTCTAATAAAAAATAAAAATAAATGTACAATCAATTCCAAATAAATTGTTTTTTTTTATAAAAGAAGAAAATTTAAAAACACAAATATATATTTAGGTGTGTTTGGAAATTGAATTTAATATATATTTAGATTTTATTATTATCTTATAGAATAACGGATACGAAATAGTAATTGCCCATACTCTTACTCATTTAGTTAACGAAAAAAAAATCTTACCTATACTCGTCTTATCAAATACGATACGGGTTGGATAAAACACTAAGGGCCCGTTTGGCAACCTAGTAGGGAATAGGAATGGGCGTGGGAATCAAAAATTTTGAACTGAATTTTACTGTTCACCGTGGGAATAAAAACTTAGCTCTGAGCAAATTTTTTTTTCCCACAGTGAATAGTATGTGGCCGAACGGGCCCTAAAAAGGTACCATTGACACCCCTAAGTGTAGATTTTGGAGTCCATATGTCACCTCTAACCTCAATGAAATTAATCCGTGGTTTTTACCCTGTTTAATTTGTTTTGTTTCTTAAATAACTTTTGAGCTATTTCAAGGGCAGCTGCATCTTCTTTCCTATCAACTATCTTTCTTATATCAGTATTCAGTAGGTTCTATTTCAATGAATATTAGAAGTAAAGATGAAATATTTATTTCATGTTAATACTTTCCTTTTCTTGATCAACTAAAAAAAAAAAAAAATTAGAAGGAATTTTGCCTTCATGATTCATAATCCCTTCATATTCCAACCAAATGTAAAATGAGTGTACAATTAAAATTCCTGAAGTATTCCATCACCATACAATTTGATCCCCAATTAGGAGCCTAATTGTATATATAAGATGATAAGAGTTATGTAATTCATTCCATTTTGAAAGAAATCGCATACTGACTACATTCTAAAAGATATATCTGAAGTATTATTAGAAGTTTTAGAATAAAATATAATTTTTCTTTTCCCTAGAAATTCTTTTGTTTTAGTATTTACATGTCCATCTTAAAATAATTGTAATTTTGCTTTTTGTTGCAAAAAAGTTTATTTACATTATCTGCATTTGAATTTCTATCCTCTTTTATTATTTCAAGGTCTTGACTTCTAATACACAATCTTTTTTCTTCAGTTTTCTTCCAGCCTTTGTGTCTTAATTGTTTTCCGAATAAATTGACATTTTAACCTTCAGTTTTCTTCCTATTGAAGCCATATTTTGACATATCTAAGCTGCAATGAATTCGTAGTGAGAATTAAAAGAATATGATCAAATTGAAATATGCACAGTGACATAAATTTCAAGTTCAAATTAAATGTTGTAATTTGTAAAGCTAAGGTTCCATTAGTTTCCTCCAATATTTTGATGATTTATATTCTACTTTTATGAGACTCAATTGTAAGAAATAAATGGAGACATTGTCAATTTGAACACACTAAGATAGAGAAGAGGTTTTGCATTGATATAGTGAATATATACTATTCTACTATAGCATCGACCTTAATTTATCTGCATATATAATGAAACTAATTTAAAAGTTAGCACAAAATCACAAAAAACATGACCTTTTCTGTTAGATCAACATATCTCACAAAAATTGTATTATCATGAGACTAAAATGAGTCTCAACTAAAAAGCAAATCATGCCTATTGTGAGACCCACAAACCCCATTGTGATAATATACCAAATTTGTGTGATCAGTAGTATTATACAGGTTAAGCTTAAGATAGCATAAATATTATTAAACTTTTATAATCTACTTTCAGAATTAAATCCAGTTGGCTGACTCATTAAACTCACGACCTCAACTCGCTCATTATAACTATAGTGACAAACAAATAGTTCGGATTCGGTTTAGCTGGATAAAATATTTGTAATTTGAATATATTTAGATATAATTCAGAAATGGTTCAATAAAATAAATGAGCAAAAAAAAACCCCAAAAGAAAAATAAAAAGGAAATTTCTCTTTTTTTCACATTTTTCTAGCGAATAATTCGTGACTCGCGTTTTATTTGCGAATAAAATGAATTATATATTTTTTGTATTTTATTCGGAATTTGGTTCAGAAACATAAAAAAAATGAATAAAACGCGAAAATTCACAAAATAAAAGTGAGTTGTGTGACTATGCTCCCTCTATTAATTAATTACATGAAATTATTACTTTGTATCAGAATCACGGATAAGCCAACTTTTATATCTCGGTTAAAATAAGACAATTTGTATTGAACATCCTTGACTAATTATGAATGGATCTTTATTTATTTTGAACCATCAGATTAAAAGAGTTTTAGTTGGATAATTTATGTCCATCACTATTTTGTGCTGCTATGCAGTGGATCAGAAAGTCTATCAGTATAATAGAAAGATGTCTATATTGGCCAATGTAATAAAATGCAGTTTTATGCAGCCGTATATATGTATGCGTCCTCAAATCACATTAAAAATTCATATGCGGCATAGTGACAAATGAAAAATTCGGATTCGGTTTGGTGGGTTCAAAAATTCGTGATTCGGGTATGATTCGGAGATAATTTGGAAATTATTCGGTTTTACAAGGAAGTAAAAAAAAAATCAAGAAAAATGTATAAGTACTTACTTTAATTTTTTTTAATTTTCAATCTTTTTAATAAAATTTGAAGGAAATTTTTTTTTTTTTTTGAGAAAGTGCTCAAAAATTTAGAATTATATATAATAGTATTTTTCTTCCTTTGACATTCAAAATTCTGAATAAAAAAATTGATTTAAGGTGGTTTGGACTTCCCATGCTATTCTCTCTATTTCTCTCCTCCTCCTCTCTCTCTCACGTGATTATCTTTCTCTCTCTCCTCTTTTTTTCCTCTTTTTTTAAGAGAGATAGGAAGAACAGAAGAGTAGCGAGCTGCTTTTCTTATTAGAAAAGCAGCGGATACACATCCTTTCAAATGGAAATATACTCTCTCCTATACCACGTGGTGGGGTCCACATTTTATTCAAAATTCAAAAACAAGGACTACGTTGTGCCTTACTGCCTTAGCCTCAGCTTGAAAAGCACGGACTACAAAGCAAAAAATTATACCGAGCAACAAGTTTTTCAAATAAAACGCGATTAATTCGTAAAAAACGTACTATTCATAACAAAACGCAAATCATGTTACTATGATATGCGGACCACATATGTTGAAATGTTGAAAACAGATTTAAAAATATTAATAACCCATTAACTGAGTCCTGAGATTCGAGATTCGATGGATTGTATGCTAGCGCTTTATTTTGGACATGTTGTATAAACTTTTTGTTTCGTAATGAAACCGGTGGTAAAATACCACTTTTGTCAAAAAAAAAAAAAAAACTGAGTCCTGAGATCCAAAATGTCCAGTACCCATTAAATGAGTTCCGAACCAGGATCCGTTAAGAAATCCAGCAACCCCCCCCCCCCCCCCCCCCCCCCCCCTTTCTTTTAAATTGTAGGACTAATTCGGAATGTAGAAACCAGACTGGGAGCTGCTGGTTTGGAGCACTGGACTTTGGACTTTGTTAAGTGGGCTGGGAAGCAATTCGCTTAGCTCATTTAATAACACTCCTTTGAACACTTGAATTAAATCAAAATTATTATTGAGCTTATGTGTTTAAAAATAAAACAAAGTATATTAAATACTTAAAAATAAAGATAGATTAATAGAAGTTCGTTACTAAACATAATATAATAGATAGACTGAACTTTTTTTTCTTTTCATTACTAAAATCCGCATATATACGTCCACATAAAAATTCACATATGCAATCGCATACCGTATATACGGTATGTAGTGGCTTTCCACATACCGCATTAATACTGCATTTAATAACATTGATATTGGCTGATAAATGTATGCATTGCATTACAGTTACTAAGCTTTATAATTTCTAGTTATTATAACTAGGACCGTTGTTCAGGTTTCGCTCCGAAAATAATAACCTCTATTTTATAATATATTAAATTTTATAATGATAGTTAATTCTAAAAATTCTAACAATCAAACAAAATTTGGACAAACAAATATTTTTGGAATTTCAAAATCTATTTATAATAAAAATAACATGATTAATTTTATAATAAGTAATGTAGAGAAATGTAAACATATTTGAATCCTCCCATCATAATAATTAAAAATGGATAATTGAATTGGATAGATTATGATGTCGATGACGTGGCATAGGTAAAAAGGATTAAAACTATTTTAGGGGCATAGCTGCATTTTTCCTAACAACTATTTCTTTTATCAAAATCATCTCAAATCTTTTTATTTTTTATGAATATTAGAAGTAACGATTAAACATTTATTTCATGTTAATACTTTCCTTTTCTTGACCAACTCCAAAAATATTTTTTTATGAAGGATTTTTGCCTTCCAGACCATATCATATTCATATTTTATAATCTCTCCATATTCCAACCAATTTGATCCTCAACCAGGAGCCTAATCTATACGGTGATATGAGTTCTTGTAATTCAATTAATCCATTTCCAAATAAAATCACCTATTATTAAATGTTGTAGAATAAAATATATTTTGTTTTCCTATTAATTAGTAGGCTAGTAGCTAGGGGTGAAAACACTATGGATAATATCTGATAAAAACTTAAATGTGGATATCCGATATCCAATTATCCGTGTAGATAAGAATGTTGATATGATTTTACGTTTCAATTATATGTATCCGGATAATAGATATATACCATATATTTTAATAGGGTCCGGCTAAGTTGCTGCTGGCAGCATTTTAGCCGGAGGTGCTGCCGCTTTTTTTTTATTTTGTAATGTTTAAACAACAAATCCAAACCGTTAGATGTTTAATCTATACTATAATCTACTTGGAGACCAAATTTTACATTTTTTGAAATTTTTTTACTATTTATTAAGCTGGTTTGAAAACCGCTGTTTTCAATAAATTTCTGCAGCATTGAAAACAGCGGTTTTCAAACCAGCTTAATAAATAGTCAAAAAATTCCAAAAAAATGTAAAATTTGGTCTCCAAGTAGATTATAGTATAGATTAAACATCTAACGGTTTGGATTTGTTGTTTGGACATCATAAAATAAAAAAAATGCGGCAGCACCGCCGGCAGCAAATTAGCCACAGTCATTTTAATATATATTATGAAAAATTTATGTTATTCATCATTATAATTAGATAAATATTACGACCTTTAATATTTTTATATTATTTTAATAAATATTTGATCTAATTCAAACTCGGATCCGTATCTGTCTAATATCCGCTCCATATCCGTATCCCAAAAATGAAAAAAGAAATATGGATATGGTTTTACCACTATCCGTTCCGTTTTCACCTCTACTAGTAGCGGTAGAATGATAAAAATTAATATTTTTTTGCTTTTGCATCAAACACGCTTTTAGCCAATTTTTATTGATACTGACGTGAAATCATTACATTAGTTTTTCTTATGAAAATGAGATAAAAAAAATCCAGTACCACTGATACACAATTTTACTGTTAAAAATTACATTAGTATTGATACTCTCTATCTTCTACCTAAATTAAATTAGAGAACTAAAATACCACTGATACAATAATTCCAGTATATCTCTCATATATTCTACTTAAGTAAATCAGAAAATTATACCAGCATATTTAAAAAAATTTAAAGAAAACATGCATGAAAATAAAACAAATTATAAGAAAAAAAAACTAATAGTGATAAACTATCACACAAGATAATTAGCACTGGAGACAAAGTCAGTAGTATGAAATCTACGAAGAAAATCTAGTTGTAGGACTATAACTTCCTATAAGTCGTCCAATCCAACGTGTTGCGAAGCTGTTAAAATCTTCAAGTTCTCACTCCAAGCTCTCAATTTTTTATTCCTAATAGATTGACAAGTTCTGTTTGATCGAGAAGTCGCACCAAAAAAAATTATCATGAGAATCAAATGAGTCTTAACAAAGAATTCATGGTAGGTCTAATGCCCATTGAATCTATTTTGATTCGATGGCTTCAATCACGCTCGATCTGTATTAAGATACATACATTTTTCTTTAAAATCGTGCAGTGCCTGCTTTAATTTTTGTACGCACAGATCTTAATACGGATCAGAGAGTGCTGGAGCTCATTGGACTCAAAAATAGATCCAATGTCCATTGAACCTACTCTGTTCTCCTTTGTTAAGGCAGATCATGTCAATCGTGTGACCCACAACCCCCTCATTGTGAAACATATAGCAAATTTGTGTAACAAGTAGCATTATCCAGGTTAAGTGTAACAGAGCATAAATATTATTAAATTTTAGTAATATTCTTTCAGAATATATTTTTTTCTTAAAAATACTCTTTTACTCTAAAATAGCATGGGGATAGTCTAGTATGAATTAATGAAGCAGCATTAGCAGCGGTAAAGAAGCCTGTATTTCTCGGAAGTGGGCTGGGCTGGGCTGGGCTTGGCTTGGCGCCTACTTCATTTCTTAAAGAGGCCCGTTAAGTCAGTCACAAAAGTGAAGTTCCCTCAAAATGCATGAAGTAATCTTGGGCCTACCTGTCAGTGGTATGGCAGGTCTTCAGGGGTGGTAATGAAACTATTTTAATATCATAATGTTTATTCGTACAGTTAACTATATAATATATTATTATTACTAGATTTATTTTAATAATATTTTATATGATTTAATTTTATCAGTTATTTTTATTTCTTGTAAAAAAATATAATAAAGGAATGGATAATTATATTTCTTTTTCTATGAGTTTAAATTAATATAGTTATTTCTTTGTAAAAAAAATGTTTGGATGAAATTATATAGATTCTCATAATTCAATATTTGTTCATTAATTTTAACGAGTAAAGATAAGATAAGAATAAAATCAATACTTAACATACAAAAATTATACAATTACAATAGATATTAGCAGTGTTTTAATATTCGATTTATATGCGGTATGCGGCCGTATATGCAGATTTTTATGCGGATTTATACATGTAGATTTTAAATGAAAATTCATATATATATATATATATATATATATATATATATAAACAAGTATACGGTAATATGTGGTATAAACCATTGTTCATATACTCTAAACCATTAATATACTTTAAACCGGTATAATATGTGATATAAACCACTGTTAATATACTCTAAACTGTATATTCGGACTAAATATAACTTTTCTATTCGGATTACAACCGAATAAGAATATTCGTTAGAATAGACCGAATATTACTAGACTGTTAGACAGATTATACTATAAAAATATTTCTATTTTGAAAGTACCGTAATTTTTGACATTTCTGCTCGTCTCCATATCCCTCTCGGAAGATCTGCAACCAATTCTACGACAAATATGAACACTCTCTGTAAACTTCTCTTTTGTTTAATGGACATCTTTGGATGGTGATTGGCTAATTGCCTTTTTTTAATTTGGTACGAATCTCAAAGCACAAATAATACTGTCCCCTCTGTCATCCCGAGCAAGGACCGACTGAGAGTAAATCTGAGCCGTCCGTTTCAATTGTGTTGAGTCAGGTACCTGGGAGGATACGGACCCGAATCTCTATCCTCTGAGGTAACAAAATATTTCTATTTGGATCACGGAATACGGATCAATCCGGTTCAAGACAGAACACAAGGGACCGATTTCATAGTTGTGTGGATTCTAATTGAACGGTTCAGATCTAAACATAAATATTCTGTTAGATTAGGGGATACGAATTCCCTTGGCTTGGTCCCGAGTTTGGATCTTCTAAAGTTACCCAATTTTTTAGTTTAGATCCAGACGGTCTGATTCAAATCAGACCATGAGATTAAAAGAGTCTCGTGTGCTCCACTTCAGACTGAATTGTTCCGAATTCAAATTGAACAGTCTGAATCTAAGCTCAAAAATTAAATTACTTTAGGAGATCCTGGCCCCTGGGTCTCTGTGTCCCATGTGAGATGAATGTACAGATTATATAAATAAATGAACCAGTGTTCTAAATAGCTAGTTATAGTTTTTTCGGACCATAAACGCTAAGCTATTAGATAAAAGTGCGCTAACTCAGCTACGACCGCTATATGCGACCCGCTATAACTATCGCTATGTTACATGGTTTTTTTTTTTTTTTGCAATTTATATGGATTTTTGTACTTCTATTCTTATTTCTAATGCTACATGGTCTTCTATGATAAGTATGCTAAACTAAACTATGTGCTTCTGTTTATTTGTGATTTATTCTCTCATTCTATATTGAGAAATATTGAAATATTAAATCTTCATTTTCATTGCTCTTCACATAGTATTCATTTGTAAAACTATTATCGTTCGTTTCAATTGAAAGCTGATTTTGATTATTATTATAATATATAAAATGTTTAAATATGTATATTGACTTCATTTACCTTATAAAATTAATTGCTCTTTTTCTATTATAATATGTAATACTATGAAGTATGAACTATTAAATAATGTTACATTTTAGATTTTTTTTTTCCTTCTTATTTGCGTAATTGATAAAAAGTATAGACTTAGATTAGTTGTCACTTAGTCGTTACATCAATTCTCTAATATTAATTATGTTGATAATTAGTAGAAATATAGAATATAAAATTTGAAAAGGAAAAATCGCTATGTATGATAGCTTCCGCTATAGCTACGCTATTCGCAATAACTTTTTTTTTGTCTCCCCGCTATACCACTATAATCGTTATTTGGAACCTTGAAATGAACATTGAGGTATCGTATTTTTGCATTTTTTTTTCTATTTTGGTTTAAAAAATCACAAGGTTTTCACCAAAAAAAAAAATAGAAAAATTAATGTAAACTTTTGTTGTCACATATTTTAGGTAAATTTACGTTATTTTGATAATATTATGTATTGATTAAAATATTATGTATGTGTTACATGACAAGGGGAGAAGAGCCAAGATATTTAGTGAGGTGGCACAAAATTTTAGAATGAGATATAAATTTATAATTATTTTAAATCTCAAATATATTTTTATAATGTTTTTTGTACAAAAATAAAAAAAAATATAAAAATAGATTTTTTTTTTTTTTTAAATAATTTTGATAGGCCACATGTCAGCAAAAGGTTTTGGCCCATTCAACTGAGAAAATGATGACAACGAACAAATGGTGCAAATTGCAGTGCTGCTTTTTTCTCTTTATAGTGTGGTGGGATTAATTAAAATTACAGCACAAAAAAGAAAATATTACTAAATTAGAAAGGAAAAGTAAAGACACCAACATGCAATGTGTACCGTCTAATTTTCCCTTATATTAAATAAATGAAAGCATTCCAAGTTACAATAATTTATATAATTGTACCACTTATCATGTGATAACACTTTGTAGCATCACATAAACTGCTAAAATAATGACAGCATATAAATGGATAAATGAGGATAAGTAAGGTTAGACAATAAGGATATAAATGGTCTGACATGACTTAAGAGCTTTAAAATTTAATTAATTTGGAATTTTGGAGAAATATTGATGACCTTTAAATAATTAAGGGAATTTTGTTGTATTTCTAAAATGGAAATAATTATTCAAATATTTATTGTACAAAATTAAGTTATCATTACAAGAATCTGTTTTATCCTAAGAATAAAATTAAGTATCCCTTTCATTCCAAAAGAAATAAAAAAGGGCAAATAGTATCAAGATGAGCGCACAAGACTAAAGATGAGAAAAATGGACTATATTCCACATATATATTTGTTGTTTAATAAAAAATATTATATTACACACGTATATTTGTTTAGCACAAAATTATATTTATGTAGGATATACATTGTTAATCTTACTATGTACTGTTTTTTATCTGGTTTGATTCAGTGTCTTCTACGATAAAATCGACCAGCAGAACAAATATTGTGCACAGAGAAAACAAATTCTCTGTAACTCTTTTAAAATAAATAAAATTGTCTATAGGCTTTTTATAAATAAATGAAAAAAAAAATCTGCTTTGTACGATCACTTACTGGTATAGTCTAAAGCCTACAGACACTTTCATATAAAATAAAAACAATTGATAAGAACAACAAAAATAATAATAAAAGGAAAAAGAAAAAAAGTAGTGCCTCTTTTGCTCCAAACCTCCAACGGATTAAAATAATAATAATATTTAAAAGAGAAAGGGTACCAGGGCCCAATACCAACTCCAGCTCCAAGAAATCAGGCAATTCATTCAGCATAAATAAATTCACACAATTCACGGAGAACCCCCTGAAATTTGCCATATTCCTTCAACAATATCAACCTAGCAATAACATATGGCTCCAAATATTTTATTTTGGGAAAATTTCTGGTGTACCCATCCAAACTTTTGAAATAGCCAATATCCCCACAAAAAAAAAAAAAAAAAATTTCTTTCTCCTATCCCCTTTTATTTATTTTATCTTTTATCTAATTGTTTTAAGAATTAAATTGACCATTATACCCTCTTTTTTTGAAGAGAGGTGTCCAATACATCTAATTATTTTTCTTCTAATTGCCCTGACTTGAATTCCTTACCGGGTTTCCTGAAAAGAGAAACGTTGGTGTGTATGTGACTATGTCCACATGGCAATTAGAAGTGCATTTCATTTGAGTAATCTAGATTATAGATGTTAATAATTGATTTTGTATCGGATAGCCTACAAGAGCAACACTTTAATTCGGATTAGAAAATAAAGTGATAATTTGTTGAAACCACCAACTACAGTTTATCTTTTCTTTACAGTTTTTGTCTGATTTATGATTAAACTGAGAAATTTGGTTTAATTATTAAGGGAATTGATTAAATTGTTAGTGGAATCAATCTGAGATCCTCCAAAGAACAAAGAAGAACAAGGACGGATGACCAGGAGGGAAAGGTGAAGCAAATAGTACTATACTGGGAGAAATGGAAGAGGCCATCGATGAAATATATTTCTATTTGTTGTCCTCCCATCAGATTCTCTTATTAGAAAGAATAGACCAAGCATTGCAAAAAGAACCTACCCCAAGAGGAGCATCGGTTTCAATTGACTCGGTGGTCAAAATAGCATTTGATAGGCTTAAAACAAGAAATGAAACAATTGCATAATAGAGAAAAAAAACTGAGTAAAATAAGAAGAAGCATTTTTGCTTCTTTAAGGAGGCTTTTTTTTTTTTTTTTTTTTAGCATTCATGAAGTAGGTCTAACTATTTCCGCTTTGTTTAGATGATATATTAAAAAAGGGATTGAGGCACGATCATGGCTTTTTGGAGCGTTCTGGTACCAAAACCCCATAGGCCATAGGTAATTTAGACCCATTCTCACTCTAACAAGACTCAAGGACCTTCTCAAATTTTCTGAATTGGACAGAGTAAAAAGTTCTCTAGCAAAATCCGAATTCAAGATTATTCGAATAGCACAGCCTATTTGGGAGAGATAAGGGTATAAATGTCAATTTAATTTTTAAAATTACTAGAAAAAAGGTTAAATGAGTAAATGGAGATAGAAGAAAATTTATTAAGTTTTTATGGGGATATAGGATATTATGATGTTTTGATGGGGATATTGGCTATTTTAGAAGTTTGTATGGGTACACTAGAAATTTTCCCATTTTATTTGTGTCACAGGGCACACATCAAGAAAAACAATCTCTGCGCTTTCCTTAAAATTCTCTTTAGGGGGCGTGCTTCAGAAACCTGTTGCGCAGAGAAAGGGGACGGAAGACGAAAGAAGGGGAATGCGCTCGTGTTACTCCGTCTACACCCCGAATAGGGGGGACAAATTTCAGAGCTGTGTACGTAGAGTTACCCCTGCAACAGTAGCATTTCTCTTTCTCTCCTCTCCGATTTCTTCATTTCTGAAGCGAGTAAGCGTAGGGGCAGCTCCGGTCTGAGAGCGTCTCCCCTTCCTTCCTTTTAATGAAAGATTTCTCCTCCTGATTGAAGCACAACCTTAGTGAAACTTGTATAATTATATCATAAGCTAAAACAGTATGCATCTATTTAAAGTTACCCTAAACTAGCATATACCATATGCATGGAATTCCTTGTCGAGTTTCCGTGAAATATTTGTTTGGCCGATGACTTTCAAATACATCGTAAGCTAAATCTGGAATGACGAATAACCAACCCGCAATGAATAAGAAAAGTATAGTAATGCTATGAATAATCCAGTATCAAACACTGGTGATAATATCAACAAAAGAACATTCTCCCGTGCTTCCAAACATGTTGAGCTCCACAAATTTGTGTACATTCAAAAAAGGGAATTGATTCCGTGAAAGATAGAATTAGTAAATAGAAAACTACTGTACTACTATTTTTTCTATCTATCTTCGTGAGATCATTCATTTTGTACCAAATGTCTATTTCGAGTATACCAAATTAGTATAGTCTTCAAATTTCCATACAATTTTGTTAGACGGTAACTAAGATGAACATAATAAGGAGAGACCTAGTGAACTACGAGTATTTTATGAATCAGTCCATATCCAAAGGTGTTACTAAGCACGAAAAAAAAACATGATATGTCTCCTTTTACATTATATCGTGTGGTCATGTTCTTGCTAGGTAATTTGTATGAAAATTAAAGAGACTGTTTATTGGTGTAGATAAGGACAGGACCACATATTTAAAAATTCTACATATCACATTGCATAAAAAGTACTTACCAAACAACTAAATTATATTAAAACAAATGAGGAGGATTCCAACTCCTCATATTTTTCATATCTTATCATATCTCATTATTATATATCTTTGTTTTCAAAGTTCAAAATGTTAATCCGAACCGCTCAACATGATATTTATATTAAAATATGCCTGAGGATGAAATTTTATAATTTTTGGAAATTTTTATTTTTTTAAGATAGATACAAAATCACTGTTTTTGGACCGTTAAAAAAACTGTGATTTTCTACCCATCTTAAAAAAATAGTAAAAAGTTCCAAAAATTATAAAATTTCATCCCAACTATATTTTAGTATGGATATCATGTTGAACGGTTTGGATTGACAATTTAGACTTTGAAAACGAAGATATAGAATATTAGATATGATGAGGTACAAAAGGCATAAAGCATTAGAACCTCCTCTAAAAAAAATAGGGGAAAAATATATATGATGACACTGGCTGTAGACATTTTTGTTATTCCATTTGATTTGATTGGTCTGAAAGTTCATTTGGATATCCAAAAGAACAGATTGAAAATGAATGAATCAATTAATTTTACGCCGACACAAGCACCAACTTGATGAAAAGGAAGAAAAAAGAATTACAAAAAAAAAGTTATTCCTTTATCCATATCATATTTTAAAAGAATAGTGGGCTTATGAAAAGGACTATATCTAACTAAAAAAAT
Source organism: Carex rostrata (assembly GCF_964058835.1). Lineage (NCBI taxonomy): Eukaryota > Viridiplantae > Streptophyta > Magnoliopsida > Poales > Cyperaceae > Carex > Carex rostrata. The sequence continues at coordinate 13,113,854 of NC_135924.1, forward strand.
GTTATGAGCTAAGCCCAATAGGAGGTGCAAATGGAAACATGTTCTTCTTTTTAGTATATACCATAACTGGTGAGGTATTTAGGTTGCTCTTTTTTTGAAAGGAAAAATATTACATGTTGAAACCTTAGTGGGGAGCTGTATGGATACCATAAATGAACTGTGAATGTGAGGTTTATATTTAATAAAATAAAATTTTAACAGTGTCTGTCATACTAAACTTCCAAAAATAACTGAAATATTTGTTTTCAAGCATATGCAAATTCATATAATCTGAACATATACTAGTTAAGGGGGAATTTCATGTATACCCCTCAAAAACTTCATTCCCCCCCTCTAAACTTCGAAATACGTATTGCCCCCCCTCCAAACTTTGAAAATTCACAATTTTATCTATTTTATTGGCTTTTATATTAAAACTCATTTTAAATTTATAAAATATCAATTTTACCCTTCATTAAAAGCATAAATACTTGTAGCTTGTTTAAGAAAAATGTCGGTCTTATATTTGATTTTTTTTCTAGGGTAAAATTGATATTTTATAAAGGTTAAAGGCTATAATGGATATCTAGTTTTCGAGGAGGAAATGAATATTTCATAAAGGATAAAGGGTATAATGGATATCTTATAAGATCAACATTTTTCTTAAATAAATTATAATTTTTTTATGCTTTTAATAAAGAGTAAAATGGATATTTTAAAATTTTGAAATATTTTAATATAAAAGAGGATAAAATGGACAAATTTGTGACTTTTGGAAGTTTAGAGGGAGAAATATAAAATTTTGAGGTTTTTGAGGGGTATATGTGAAATTTCCTCTATAATTATTAGCATCACGCACAGAGGATGTTGTGTCTTACGCTGAAGTTGATGTTATCATTTCATAATTGACAATAAGTACTTGTAATAATTAAGAATAGAGAAACATGATTCAAACACAATTGTTAAAAGAGAATATAATATTCACAATAAAGCAAATAATGAGAGATCAGTGGTTTATATCATCTGCCTCTATCCTAGTTGCACAAATGAAACAAAGGAAAAGTGAGAGAAAAAAATAACATAGACCAACTAAACTCATCACCAACCCCACTTTAAAAAACAAAAATATAAAACATAATGATCTAGAAAACCTAGAAACTAACCTAAACAATAATAATACAAGCTACCAAGTACCTATAAAATATGATACTTGCTCTGTTTATCTACAAAATATTTCAGTCAAGAAAAAAATTGATGTAACAGAATTAATTAACAAATAAGCACAAGAAGCTAGTCAAGAACTAGGATTGTATGTCTAACTCCTCGGATCGAATAAATGTGCCATGGAATCCGTAAGGTACCCGCGATGGCAATTTAATCGATGCCTCGGGTCTCATGTTAGCAGCGTTAACAATCAACAACTCCGACTTGCATGTCGTTTCATCGTGAACAAAGCACAAAACATACCCTTCATCCTCATCATTTCCTGTATGACATGGATCCTTTGGCACAAAATATGGCTCGCCGCCATATCGGTTATCTCCGTATATAAACTTCTCAACTTTGCCTGTGAAGAGATCCACCTTCGCAAAACCGGATACCTTAGGCCATGGCTCGGTAATGGCAAGATATGCAAACTGGGTTTTTTGGCCCAATAAGTTTTTGTTCACCATGCCGGCTTCGAGATTAACCTGTTCTGACGGAGCCAGAATTGGGGTACAGGTTGATTTGCCGGTTGATGGGTTGAGCCGGATTTCTGATAGGACACTATTTAGGCATTCATCCGACTCGTTAAATATCGAGTCGGGTGGTGACATGCATGATCCAATAACCACAATTTCGCCTGTGGAATCATCCTCCCATGCATTCCACAAGTGAAAGCAAAAACAGTTCTCTACCTCCACCCATTTTATTCCATGAGCATTTTTTGCATATTTCGGTAGAATACCAAATCGGGCTGTTTTCGTCTTGTCATACACAACAGGTGACCCGCCACGCAAAAGCTCCGGCATTTTGAAAACAACCTGCTGGTCAGGGATGATGACGTAATTTTCAGTGATGGCAAAATCATGCATCATGGTGGGCCCGTCAATCGGTATCTCGACATCAGACGACTTCTCTCCATTGGGCGAGAAATAGAAGTATTTTAAGTAAGGTTTCTTTATCACATCATAGCTAAGCGCAAACATCTCCTTTGTAACCGGGTCGAGTTTTGGGTGTGCAATCATGGTGGAGTTGAGCTGACCCGAGAAATCATGCCGCCCGACTGTTTTCAAATCTCCATTCTGTGTAATGGACACCTGATATGGAAGATCATCCTCTGACATGGCAAGTAACCGCCTGTTAAAGTAAATTAAACCCGCATTTGCAACCCCAATGCCGTGTGTCGCATTGATGACGCCTAAGGCTGCACGTGCAAAGAATAACAATAGCCTTGCAATTCCGGAGTGGCCGTGTAATTCACCGATCGCCTTTGGAAAGACGGGTCGGCCAATTGACCTCTCTTGTATCAGTCTCTCTGTCTCAGTGAATCTGCATGCATATGATGCCTTGCCATCTTTCAAATGGACGGCATGGATCATCCCATCACCGTCAAACAAGTGATGCCCGGCAGCTGGATCAAAGTACGGGTTTGCCCCATTTCGAACATAGACTCCATTGATGACAGGAGGAATCTGACCCGACACAGGGAGATTATGGTGAGGTGATGTTTCCTTAACGGGTGCATAGTTGCCCGATATTTGCACTGACGGGTCGGCAGTTTTCGGTAAAGGATGCTGCTTTTCGAGAAAATTTGCTATCACAGCATCTTCAAATTTGTCAAGTGCAAACGCGGCTATACGCTGTAGCGGGTTCCATTTGGGATGTGGAACGGATTTGGAATTGGACCCAGTTTCTTGCCTCCGAGTGATAACGGGTACGGTTTTTTGTTTGTTTTCGGGGCTTATATTGAAGGAAGGAACAGTGGGGTTGCGGCCGAGTTTGAGCGACTGGGACGAGGTGGCAGCGCAACGGACTGCATTTAGGGGCATTTTAGGAACATGAATTGATCTATAAGTTGAAGTCACCATTGTTTGAGAGACTAGAGGAGGAGGAGGAGGAGGAAGCATATGCTCTGTTTATTCTTTGTTCTGATTGTGTGAACTTGCGCTATATATGCAATTGATGATGTTGTATTGTTGTTGGTTGGGAAGGAAGGAAGAAAGGAATGTTTCATTTGATAGGAAGGTGATGCTGTGGTAGGATTGATTTATATAACACATGGGACATTACCACGTGGAGCAATTACAAAGGAGGCTCATTTTGAAAATGAAAAATGAAAAAATTGAATACGAGGAAACATCATGTATGGAACAGAGGGCTCACTTTGTCCAACGGCTGCTTTTGGATTTATTATGTGTTTCTCATTTGTCGTAATTTTATTTTCCTTTTTAGATTTTTTTTTCCCTGTTTTAAAGATCCGAAATTTTTTAGTTACCACCCCGAAAATCAAAATTAATTGATTACCATCCTAATCAACATGTTTCAAAACATACCACCTACGCGGATTCAGTCCGCGCATCAAATTGGACTGGCGCGCAGACTGGGGATGCGCACCGATTTGGTGCGCAGATTGAATTGGCGCACCAAATTGACCATTGTTACCCAGTATGTGCATAAAAGGCACCAATTACGTGCGCCAATTCAATATGCGCATCAAATCGGTGAGCATTCCCAGTCGACGTACTAATTCAATTTGATGTGCGAACTGGATTTGCGTGGGTGATAGAAAATGAAATCTGACCATTAGAGTGGTAATCAATTAATTTAAATTTTCTAAGGTAACTAAAAAATATTCGGTTTAAAGATGGATGGGTTTCTACTTAATTTCAAGTCTTGGTTCCGGAATCGAAGATTTAAAATCGAATTTGGATTATATTCGATCCATTTTGATTAAGAGTATCTTGAATAATTTTGGTAATAATGTTGATTAATTTTGCGTGTTTGTTTCTGATTTCATGTCATTTTTGGTAATAATGTTAAGAAAATTACATTTTTCATCATGTACCTGTGCCATACTGTGTTTCGATGTGTCATGTTATAATTCGGACGTGTCTCGTGTTTCACGTGTCCAAAATGTACCTGTGCCATACTGTGTTTTGATGTGCCATGTTATAATTCGGACGTGTCTCGTGTTTCACGTGTCCAAAATTTACTTAAACTCGTAAACTCTGTGTTGTGCACTAATTACAGCTTCACATAATTAAGTTATAAGTAATGTCTTGTATGGCAATTTTCACTTTTCAACGTGGTCTTTTTTAATATTCCAAAATTTAATCAGCTGTAGAAAGAATTAAAAAAATATAGATTACATTGAGCTACTTCATGTCCGATTTCTTGTTAGAGGTCTGTGTTGTTCATTTGAAATCTTTTTTTTTAAAACTTGGTAGTAGCTATCAAGGTTGTTCATTTGAAATCTAATTCAATAAAGTTTTGTTTGTTTGAATTTTGAAGATAATATCATATATAATTTGAAAGTTCTTGCTCAGAACAAAGAAGGGGTGATTTGATTTCGCTCTTTGATTCCCTTCCAACAAAAGAAATGCAATTTCAAACTCAACCCCCTCCAACCTTTCCTTTCACTTCCACACAACAATATCTTCCTCTCTCGTCTCTATCTTTTCAAAGGAAGAGAACTGAACACAGTCTCTACTCTTATTTTAATTGGAGCACGACAGAGAGCAGATTCGGTCGTCAGAGCGTCGCGATTGTTGGAGAGCAAATTCGGTCATAGAGAAAGATGAAAATTAAGAAAATATAGTAATTAAGAGAATAATTTGAATAAAAGTATAAAATAGATTTAGAATTAAACACCATGTCATATGACATGTTGTAAATAATTTTTTTATCAATAAAATTATTTGTAAATATTTAAAGCTACTAATTTTAAAAAAATAATTAAAAAGTTGTAATGTGTTTGGTAATGTCTATCTTTAAAATGTTTACAAGTGTGAGTTCTATAAAATTTGAACGCTCTGATATTTATAAATAATAAGTTAAATTTTTTAGATGAAGTTCAAATCAAGTTAACTAACTGTATAATATTCTTAAGAAATTTTTTATTCGAATTTTGAATTTGTGTCAAATTTTTTATATAATTGATTTTTCATCATATTAATTTATTGAGTTAAATAACAAGTACAAATCCATTAACTACACTTAAATTCACTAATTATACTTCTGAAATACTCTTGGGACCTATTTGATCATAGTAATATATAAATTAAAAAGTTATTTACTAAATGGTCCAGAGCACTAACACCTTGCTAATTTGGACGGAGAGTAGAGGAAGAGAGGAAATGGAAATTGTTCTGAAACACTCTTGGGACCTATTGGATGGAGCACTAAATGGTCCAGAGGTACATTTGGATGACACAGGAATAACGCTAATTTAGGAATAGCTGCTATTAATGGCAAGCTATTTTCAACACAGCACGTTTGGATGAAAAAAAAAAATATTCTCAACAAAGGAATAGCTCGAGTTAGCTGCTATTCCGCTATTCCTATGAAATGCTGGGTTAGCAGCTATTCCGAACCCAGGAATAACTGTTATTTCGAACTATTCCTTAATTCATCCAAACGCACCCGTAAATTGTTTGTTTCTTGTGTGATTCAAACCCATATTTTTTTGGTTGAGACTCAAACTCGTTGTCACTTTACTAAACTATCTTATTTGAATTTGATACATACTAGTAATTATTATATTTAATTTATATTTAAATTAAGCCTTTAGTTTTTTTGTGCTAGTTTGATTTAAGTTATGATTATAATTAATCTTAATACTATAATTAAAATAATAAAAACTAATATATGTAATAGGCATATTATATTCTAGACTTTTAAAATGGTTTGTATCACGGTATTTGTATCTTATCCGATACAATATCCATATCAGTATTCATACAACATAGTTACTCACCAAATTTTCTAGAGAAAAAGTTTCTTTATATATACATTACAAGCTAGAATGAAACTATGATACTTTGTAATGCACATATGAGTCTTATGTACTATAAATTTATACTTTCATTTTTAAAGTTCAAATAATCGATTCAAACTACTAAACATGATTTCCATATAAAAATGAACATACATGTCAAATTCTATATTTTCTAATATTTGTTTAGTATTTTTTTAGATACTTAGAAACTATTATTTTTTGAGGAAGGGAGAGAATGAAAAGAAAATAAAACTTTTCATCAAATCGTAAAGGGTACAGGATGTGAAAGGTTTAATCTTGTATCATTATAATTAATATAATCGGTTTCTTTTCTAAATTGGAGGTGTAACAGATGGAAATAAATTTTGTTGCAAATATTTTAGAAAAAACAACACAAATGTCTAATCATATATCTTACCTATGTAATTCTCATACAAATTTTTTTTATCACAATCTTGCAACATGTACCGAATTTCTCATTAACCTTATAAATTTTAATCAACCAAACAAGAAATAAGAGGAAATGAAAAATAAATTTATTTTTCTTTATTAATTATCCAAAAACAAAAAGGTTAAATACGTTAATTTTCCTTTCTATTTCATTATATTCCCTTCTATTCTTCACCTCCTCTTCCTTCTTCTACTCTCCATCCAAACATGGTGTAAAAAAAGCAATTTAAATTTTAAAATAGTTTATGTGAAAAGCTAGCGCGTTTTTTTTTATGGGTTTGAACGAGTCAGATGGTACAACACTGCCGTGTCCCCTTTGACTGAACCACGACATCACGGTCGCCATCTCAAGGCCTAGTGTATGTCTATGGCACCACCAATTAGTCCATCCATGTCATATGGTTTCAATTGATTAATTCATTATTTGGTTTGATTAATGTTTGCAAATTCCCCACATTTCGACACGTCAAACGTGTCTGCACCGCCCCTCTAGAAGAGAGCTTTCACTTGAGATCATATCTCTACGCGGAGTATCTTAGGAGGAGATTATTTTTTTCTTGGTGTAACAAAATTTTATGCAATTAATTAATGTATATATTATTTTAGATTTAGTTAGCTTGGAAGAAAGACTATGGTATTTTGCAATGCCTACGTAGGTAACGTTACATATTTATATCTTCATATTTAAAGTTCAAACAGTTGATTTGAATCGTTCAACATAATTTTTATATAAAAATATATTTATAAATCAAATGTTATACATTTTTTAGAATTTTGATTACTATATTTTTAGTTAACTAGAAAATCCCATGATGTAAAGATTTTCAACCATCTAAAATAATAGTTTTTAAGTATCTAAAAAAAATACTAAACAAATATTAGAAAAATATTAAATTTGATATGTATGTTCATTTTTATATGAAAATCATATTTAGTAGTTTGAATTAATTGTTTGAACTTTGAAAATAAAGTATAAATTTATAGTACATAAGACTGATATTTACATTACAAAGTATCATAGTTTTATTCTAGCTTGTAATGTATATATAAAGAAACTTTTTCTTTGGAAAATTTGGTGAGTAACTATGTTGCATGGATACGGATACGATATGGATACGGTAATACGAACTATTTTAAAAGTCTAGGATATGATATGCCTATACATACATACATACATACATACATACATACATACATACATACATACATATATATAGGAATATGCTAGCATGCTATGCATAGCATAGAGCCCCTCCGTGCAACGGCTTGGATTTCGACTTTTCAAAATTTTAACGGTCGATTCGAACCGTTCATCTTGTTCTCCATACTAAAATGTGGTTTGAGATTATATGTTGATAGCATATGCAAAATTTCTTCTTTTTTTTTTTCAAAAAACATTTTCAATTTCAGAGGAATGTTTTTTTTGCATTTTAGTGTGCTGTCGGCGAACTACCTAATAGGGACAAGAAGTACATAAATAGGTTATGAAAAATGCTATCAAAAGAACTAACAGTTATCCGACATGGAAAGAAAGTTGCATGTGTTGGCTTAATTAAAGATGAACTAAAAACGAAATTCATGTGTTATGATCAAAATAAACAGATTAAGTTGAAAAGGTGTGTTGCTGTCATCATGTCTTGTAAATAACGGTATACGGTTATTGGATGGTGGTATTATCAAGCGATTAATCGGGAATAATCGGTTATATTAGGAAATAATTGCCTGATTAGTCTAAAAATTCATGACAGTTTGATCACCGCCAACAATTAATCGACTGATTAATTACAACACTGGCAGTCACCATGAATAATTTTATTGGTTTTTGGAAATACAGCGGACATCAATGAAATTGTCTGATAAATAGTCAAAATCTAACTAAATGTATAGAGTAGAATTAAGAGGTGTTTTTAAGTTCATCAAGTTTCTTTATGAATTTAATTCTAAAACTTATTAGATTTACTTTTAATAATAGATCTGAACCGTTAAAATCCATTTATTTTATGAGTGATGTGTCTGCATATGAAAATTTTAAACTTTCAATTTAAATTAATATAAAGTCAAGTGGTCAAAATTAGAAGATTTATAAATTAATTTTTATGCATTAGTTTTTTGAATGTTTTTTAAAAATTTATTCTAAATATATCTAATTAATAATCTTTCACGTTTGGTATTATGCGAATATTTTGAACTTTCAAATTAATTTAGTATAAAATCAAGCGGTCAAAATTAGAAAAATTCATGAATTAATTTTAAGGCATTCATTTTTTGAATGTAATTAGCTATATAATATTAAATTAAATAGATATATTTAGAATAAAATTGCCCCTTTTGAATGACATCTCACAATACATCACAAAGACTAACAATTGCCAGCAAGTTCATATTAAAAAATACACACATCACTAAGACTTAATTGGTCACTTAATTATCAAGTTTCAAATCCAGCTAATTACCAGAGCAGCTAGAGAGAACGAGAGAGAGGTGAGAAACGCGGCAAACAATGACTATGACAAGAAGAGATAATGACAGAATAACAAATCACACAAAAATCTTGTAATCCTTTGAATTCTTTGCTTAGAGGCATAAAAATGCATTGTTTGAAAAGCAGATAGAAAGACATGAAGAAAGTACAGAGAGGTGGCATGCAAGCTTAGAGCACTTTACACCTGGATATTTCTATAAGTGGGCCCCTTAATCTGAAAAGAACTGATCCAAGAATAAGTTGCTTAGTCATAGTTAACAGTCGGTGATTGCATTATTGCACAAGTTTCTTTCTGTGTTTGGTCCTTTGACCAGTGACGTAGCCAAGATTTGAGTCTCTATAATTATGTTATCGCCTCCACTCGTCTATCAAATTGCATCTCTACCTATCGAGTTGGTTGTAATTTCTAAATTACTAATTGATATCAAAATTAATAAAATAATTACTTATAATTTCTAAAATAATTGGTATTAATTGGGCAAAGGAGAATCGATACTCCAAATTGAACAAAGATTTAAAATACCTTTCTTCCCTAATTAGATTAAAAAAACTCACACATCCATCTCTGAAGTCTGAACTGATAATTGCTACTCTGAATTGAATTCAGGGGTAGGCAGAAATAAATCCAAAGGTAGGCAAAATCCATTAAAGAACCTAGTCCAGAAAAGAAAAAAAATTCTAGAGGTAGGCAGCTGCCTACCCCTGCAGCACTGTGGCTCCGCCACTGCCTTTGATCATGGATTAATGCTAAATTTGAAATAGTGCTTGGAAGTTGGACCAACCAAACATTTTTTGTGCTTAGAATAGTACTTAAAATTCCTCACATCTTAAGTGAGTTTAATGTGAGATTTAACTTCAAATGTCAAATTTTATCAGCATCTTAGCATTTATGATTTTCTGTTATAGTGCTTGAAAGTTGGACTTGGACCAACCAAACATTTTTTGTGCTCGGAATAGTACTTGAAATTCCTCACATCTTAAGTGAGTTTAATGTGAGATTTAACTTCAAATGTCGAATTTTATCAGCATCTTAGCATTTATGATTTTCTGTTATAGTGCTTGGAAGTTGGACTTGGACCAATCAAACATTTTTTGTGCTTGAAATAGTACTTGAAATTCCTCACATCTTAAGTGAGTTTAACTTAAAAGTCGAATTTTATCAGCATTTTAGCTTTTATGATTTTCTGTTATAGTGCTTGGAAGTTGGACTTGAATCAACCAAACATTTTTTGTGCTTGGAATAGTACTTGAAATTTCTCACATCTGAAGTGAGTTTAATGTGAGATTTAACTTCAAATGTCGAATTTTATCAACATCTTAGAATTTATGATTTTCTGTTATAGTGCTTGAAAGTTGGACTTGGACCAACTAAACGTTTTTTGTGCTTGAAATTTCTCATATCTTAAGTGAGTTTAACATGAGATTTAACTTAAAAGTCAAATTTTATCAGCGTCTTAGCTTTTATGATTTTCTGTTATAGTGCTTGGAAGTTGGTCTTGGACCAACCAAACATTTTTTTGTGCTTGGAATAATACTTGAAATTCCTCACATCTTAAGTGAGTTTAACGTGAGATTTAACTTAAAAGTTGAATTTTATTAGCGTTGTAGCTTTTATGATTTTATGTTATAGTGCTTGGAAGTTGGACTTGGACCAACCAAACATTTTTTGTGCTTATAATAGTACTTGAAATTCCTCACATCTTAAGTGAGATTAATGTGAGATTTAACTAAAAAGTTGAATTTTATTAGCGTCGTAGCTTTTATGATTTTATGTTATAGTGCTTGGAAGTTGGACTTGGACTAACCAAATATTTTTTGTGCTTGAAATAGTACTTGAAATTCCTCACATCTTAAGTGAGTTTAACGTGAGATTTAACTTAAAAGTTGAATTTTATTAGCGTCGTAGCTTTTATGATTTTATGTTATAGTGCTTGGAAGTTGGACTTGGACCAACCAAACATTTTTTGTGCTTGTAATAGTACTTGAAATTCCTCATATCTTAAGTGAGATTAACGTGAGATTTAACTAAAAAGTTGAATTTTATTAGCGTCGTAGCTTTTATGATTTTATATTATAGTGCTTGGAAGTTTGACTTGGACCAACCAAACATTTTTTGTGCTTGTAATAGTACTTGAAATTCCTCACATCTTAAGTAAGATTAACGTGAGATTTAACTTAAAAGTAGAATTTTATTAGCGTTGTAGCTTTTATGATTTTCTGTTATAGTGCTTGGAATTTAGACTTGGACCAACCAAACATTTTTTGTTCTTGTAATAATACTTGAAAATCCTCACATCTTAAGTGAGTTTAACATGAAATTTAACTTAAAAGTCAAATTTTATTAGCGTCTTAGCTTTTATGATTTTATGTTATAGTGCTTGGAAGTTGAACACTCAACTTGAATCAACCAAATATTTTTTGTGCTTGGAATAATACTTGAAATTCCTTACATCTTAAGTGAGTTTAACGTGAGATTTAACTTAAAAGTTGAATTTTATTGACGTCTTAGCTTTTATGATTTTTTGTTAGCGTGAATTAATAGCAATATGTGTGTCGGGTCTCTCTGATATCTATCTGAGTAATGTGCTGTCCTGGCCAACACAGATAATGCTTCAGTAAAACATAGTGATTGGCTACGGCAGCACATTATTCGCGCCAATTACGAATCTGACATGTGGCACACTGGCACCTGAGTTGAGAAAGGAAGACATCCTCCTTGAGAGAATCTGATCCTCTTTCTATTTTTGTCTTTAAAAACATTTACTGTTACGCGAATGATGCATCTAAGAATGTAGCAAGTCCTAGTTAGTTCACCTCCATTTTTTTCAGTTTTTTTTTATATTTATGTATGATTTATATACAATTTAGTGTAAAATGTCACAATACTGCAAAATTGACATCTATTTTACGCAGAAAAATTAGAGCAAAGCTAGGGTGTGATGTGCTCATCAAGAAAGTTTGGTGAGCACAACTCCAGAAGTGTATCGAATCGGCTTCAAACGATGAATCCAAACCGTTAAAATCCATGTACTTCATGAGTGATGCTTGTACATGCAAAATTTAGAAAGTTTCGAATTCATTTGATACAAGGTCAAGCGGTCAAAGAAATAATGAAAAATGAATATATAAAACAACTTATAAATAAAATATTTATTTCTTTAATCGCTTGACCTTGTAACAAATGAATTCGAAACTTTCAAAATTTTGCATGAACATGCATCACTCATGAAGTACATGAATTTCGGATTTGAATTTATTGTTTGAAGCCGATTCGATATACTTTTGGAGTTGTGCTCACCAAAATCTCTTGGTTAGCACATCACACCCTATCTTTGCTCGAAAAATTATATATGATTGATCCCCATAGTTCGAATGTATGGCTCCACCCCTGAGTCCCATAGTTATAAAATTTGTGAATTATTCGTAAATAATTTTTTTTTCTTGTGATGGCAAATCGAACACCGAATTATTCGATTAACCAAACTTTGACCGAATTATTCACAAATAATTGGCGAATTTTATAATTTTTTTCCGAATTTTAAAAATAAATTATTTCTATGCATTATCAAAGCTAGAAATGCTTGAGCACCTCTCATGAGATAGTATTTTATGTATAGAAAATATAATAAAATAATATAAAAAAAAGAAATAGTATTTTCATTTTTCGATCGCTAGAATTGTTACCGATTTAATTTTATGAGTAGAACTAGGGTGTTCTTAAGCTCACCAAAGTATTTAGTGAGCTTAACTTCAAAATTCATCAAATCAGTTTCAAATGACGAATCTGAACTATTGGAACCCGTCTATCTTACGTGTGATGTGTCTACATGTGAAATTTTTAAACATTCGAATTAGTTTAGTATAAAGTCAAATATGTAGGATACAAATATGTAGGATGTAAGTTAACTTAGTTTCTATATGAAACGGGCTCTATGCCTTATTTCCAAAAAAAAGAGTCTATTTTTATTGCAAATGCAAATATATGTTTCCTTCACCTTGTTTGGATGGACAGTAGAGGAAGGGACGGAATGGAAAGAAAATAAAACTTTATGTCGAATCGTATTTGGTTAACAAAATTATGTTGGAGGTGAAGGGTATAGGAGTTGAAATGTTTAACCTTGTATCATTGTAATGAGAAGAAATCCAATTACACCATTTTATGGTGATACATCTTGACACCATATTTGTATAAGTTATTTTTGTGATTTTAAAATCCAAATAGACGATCTAAACCGTTCAACATAATCTCCATATTAAAATGTGCTTGGAGACCAAATTTTACATTTTTGGAATTTTTTTAGTATTTATAAAGATGTGTACAAAACTGTTGTTTTCAGGCATTTTAAAAAATTCTAAATAAATAATAATAAATTTCCAAAAAAAATGTAAAATTTGGTCTCCAAGAACATTTTAATATGGACATCACATTTAACGATTCAGATTGACTGTTTAAAATTTGAAATCGCAAAAATAACTTAAAATATGGTGTCAAGATGTGTCACCATAAAATGGTGTAATTGGATCCCTCCTCCATTGTAATTAATATAATAAGTTTCCCTCCCAATTTGGAGTGCAACGGATGAAATTTTTTTTGTTGCAAATTTTTTTATAAAAAATAATACAAATGTCTAACTTTATATCTTATCTATATAATTCTCATACAAGTTTTTTATCACAATCCTACAACAACAATCAAATTTCTCATTAACCTTCTAAATTTTAATCAACCAAACAAAAAATAAGACGGAAAGAAAAGTTAAATTTATTCTCTCATTAATCATGTGATTAAAACACGAAGAGGCTAAATATATTAATCTTCCTTTCTATTTCATTCCATTCTCCTCTATTCTTCACCTCCCCTTTCTTCCTCTACTCTCCATCCAAACAGGGTGTCAATGTCTCAGGAGGCATTCATTAATTGCAAAAATATGGCTGCATGTATATTGAGAAGTTGTATAATTATATAAATAACACAAGTGGTATTCGTAATACATCATATATATACACTGTTTAAAAGGGAAACTTCCTAAATGAAAACACAAATTTGACCTCTTTTAATTGAAAACGACTCTTTAAAGTACACGTATAGTTATTAGCTTAATTAATTAACTATAACACATGCATCTTAATCTTATACAATTTTTTTTATGAATAATTTTCCATATTAACGTGCAATGACATGGACATGCATTGAGTTGGCTAGACAATTGGGAGAACCATAAACTATGTTCAATTAATACTCTAAAATATCATTTTCAATATACATGTGGTTGGTAACTGTATAATTCATATATATGAATTGTATGCAGATGAATATGTGATAGAATATGCGGATTGAGTATGTGGATGTGTATTAAAAAACAAAAAAAAAATCAAAACATTCGAATTAAATATATATATTTTTAGATAATGTTAGAAAATAAAAATAAAAATATATGTATTCATAGTGAGCTGAGTCATTTAATAGAAATGTTTGAACCAGTCAATAAAAAACATGAATTATTTAATAGAAAACATTTCACTATGAATACATATATTTCGCTAAAATGTATTCATAATGAAATGTATTCCATCTCTTAATTTTATTAAATGACTGAGTTTACAAATGTTTGAACCAGTCAATAAAAAAGTATAAACTAATTAGATGACAATAAAAATGTAGAATTTAATTGTTACATAATATGTTGTGATCTTATAATATAAACAATACTCTAACTTGCAATTTCCAATGCTCCGACTTTTTGTTATAATTACCAATCCGAATTTAACCCTAAATTTAATCCAAATTACTGATCAGAATTTAACACTAAAAGAATTCTAATTTTAACCCTAAATTTAATCCAAATTACTGATCAGAATTTCAAAAAAGACAAATTTTTTTTCAAAGAGAGACAAAATTAATCCAAACCAATAAATCTTAATAAAATTTCAAAATCCAGAACACCACATCAAATATGCATCCAATTTCTCGTTTCTCATATCTCATAGTTCTTACCAAACCAAGGTTTACTTTACAAAAAAGACTAGATCTTTAGAAGAAGTTCAGTTCCGTAAGGTTTGCTTATATCTTTTGCATTAGTGGTGTTACTCAGTGGGCCGATTTTTATTCTTACCATATTTTCAAATCAGGTTTGCAGATATTATCTGCACAACTAAAATTAGTGTGAAATTATGTGAAATCAATATATCCGCATACTAATTTTGTTGTGCAGATAATATCTACGTAATCAGTTTATTAGTTGCGCATATAATATCTGCGGACCTTGTAAGTGTGAATATTTCCCAAAAAAAAAAAAAAAAAAAAAAACAGTTTTTGGCTATATTTTTTTAATATTATATAAGCTGAATGAGTCCAGCTAGTATAATATCGGTGTCATGTAACATTAACTTCAAAATTAATTAAATAAATTTCAAACTACTAATTCAAACTGTTCAAACCGATTTACTTTATGAGTGATGCATTTACATGCAAAAAAATTATATTTTCAAGTTATTTTAGTATCAAATCAAGCAATAAAAATGTTAAAAAAAATGAATGTATTAAAATTAACTTAAAAAACTCACACATTTGACCACCTGACTTGATACTAAATAAATTCGAAAAATTAAAATTTTTGCATGTAGACACACAACTAATGAAGTAAATTGGTTTGAACAGTTTGGATTCACCATTTGAAGTTGATTCGATAGGTTTCGGAATTGGTGTTATATAGGCTAAAATGACACTGATGTTATAGTAGCCAGACTCATAAACTAGCTAGTGAGGTAAGCAAATAAGCAATGAACATTAATATTCAATTGTGAAAAAGAAAATTGCTTTCAAAGAAAATAAGTATTAGTTTATACACTCAGGTTAATTGTCTCTCAACACATTCATTTCACCGAGACAAAAACTTAAATTTGTTGTAATGCATACTAATTTGGATTAAAAAAAAAAACTTGCTTTAGTTGTTAAAATATGTTGTGATAGTTAATTATTATTTAATATGAACTTTCAAACTTTTTAAGCATGAAATAAGACATGGGCGGATGAAAGAGATGGAAAACATGAATTAAAAGTTTGTAATTTTGTCCATTATTATTATTATTTTTTATATGAAACAATACCTTTTAGCGATTTTTTATTTAAAATAAAACCAAACTTAATTATTTCAACAAAATAAGTAAGCTGGACAATTTTTTTTTTTTTTTTATGAAAAACAGTTCCATCGATCCACAAACAGTTTTTAATACTTACTTTGCATGCAGTCAAGTAAATTTTTTTACCTCCCTGTTTTTTTTATAAAAAAAAAAAGTTCAAACTTGCTTGTTCCCTTAAAATATTTAAATTTAGTTCTATTTAAAATAAAAAAAATCCTTTTTAGCAGTGCCCCTTATTAAAAGGAATTACTCTACAGTAGAGTAGAGGCAAAGCGCATTGAGGGGTATTTGAAAATTAAAAAGCTTGGCGTAACTATAAAGAAGAACTATAAAAACATTTAGATTTATTTTCTCTTAAAAATTGCATGTTCTTCACCTTCCTTTTCTTTCATTTTTTTTTTATCCCACCTTTCTTTTTTCCTTATAAAGTTGGAGTGGCTGAGAATTTTTTATTTATAGAAAAAAATATAAATAATAAAGAGTACCTTGAAACTCTTCATCTATAGATTATCCGATTCAAACTTTGGATCGGAATTTTTTGACGGATCCAAAGTTTTTTTTTTTTTTTTTTCCAGTTGTCTTGGATTCTCTGTAGCAAATTTTTTCTGACTCCAAACTTGTTTTTTCTTCACAGGATGGAGGCGAGAGAGGATCCAAGGCAACTAAAAAAAAAAATTTGGATCGGAGAAACTTTTACCGATCCATCTATGCATGAAAATTTCAAAGTACTCTTTCTCTTTTACTCTATTATTTTATAATATTTCTTAAAAGGAATATAAAAAATGAACATTAATTCGGTGATTGATTAGCTTTAGCTGAAACAGTCACTTTGCCTTATCTAACTTCCAATTAAAAGCAGCCAATAAATTAATTAGAGTGTTCAATAATTAATAGCTCTTTTTCTTACTGGGTTTGGAGCAAAAACATTAAACAATAGACTAGTTACCTTATGGTTGACATGTAGGACCTTCCAATTAGATAAATAACAATGTGCTTTATCCTTTCTTTTTTCTGTTATTGCTAAAAAAAAATGCCAATTTAAAGGTACCATGTAGTACTTTGAGGAAATAAGGAAGTGTTACTTTGTTCAACTGGATATAAAAAAGGTAATATTTGTACATTATTTAAGAGCTTTTGAGGTCCAAATTGCCATATATTTCTCCAAGTTGAGAGGTTTTGCGGCTATTTTTATTAATACCCAAAAAAAAAAGAAAATTTAAAAAATGTCCCTACCATCTGTTTTTTTTTTTAAACTGTCCCGACCGCCAGGTCCACGGGCGGCCCAATAAACCCACCAGACCACCCCATGCAGAGGTGGGCCAGTCCACTAGCGGACCGCACCCTGCAGAGGCGGTCCTCTATTTTTTATTTTTTAGACAGATATTAATATTTTGATTTAAATAATTTTGTGAAGAAAATTTTTTATTGTTTAGAGTGTACGCCAAAAAATAAGACATTTGATATATTTATGAAGTGATGTCGTAACTCTTTACAACGATTTATACATAATACGCGCATGGAAATCAAATCTACAGCTCACATGCATTATTTTAACTTTTGTCAAATCAACGTTTTACTTTCGTCAAATCACCACTCAAAAAAATAAAACAACAAACCGGAACACCACACTCAAAGAATTTGTATCTTATGGGACCTGAGGTGCAATTTATATAGATGGTCCAGATTAATTCTCAGCCAAAATAAATTCAATGTCTTAAGAAAATATAAGAGTCTGTTTCAAGATGCGTGCCAAGTTAAAAAAACGGTTCAGATTTTATAATTGAACCTCAGGTATCTAGGATTTGAATTCCACACTCAAGGATCCTATTAGACATTTCAGTCTGTCACATGTGCTACTCAAATTACTTTTGCATTTTGGTCCCTGTATCAGTCCAGACTGGCCAGTCTGGACTGATTTACCAGTAGAGGTCTGGACTGATGCAGGGGCCAAAATGCAAAAGCGATTACACCAGCATGTAGAGCATTCAAAAATACACAGAATTGACACAAATTTTAATTTATTTGGATTTTTCTACAATTAGTTATGAATTTTCTAAGTTCAGCTTTCAAAAAAAATTTAAACAACCATAACTTTGGCTAGGAAAGTCGGATTTGCGCGTATGACTACTTTTCGAAAAGGGGGAGATGAGACGGATCCAATTTTTCCCAAGAGAAACCCCGGGCATTGTCGCATCCGAAGCATCAAAATTTCAAAAAAACGTCGTTTAGTGCCTCAAAAATTCAGTTTTTGTTCAACGGTAGACGTATAATGATCGGTATTTTGTTTAATTAAAAACCTAAGAGATTATTCAAGAATTATTCATATACTTATTTTAAAATGCATTTACTATTTATTGTGCTCGTTTGCCTATCTTCGAGCAAATGGTATATGTCGACAATAATCAAATAATCCAATTATTCTCTAAAAAAGAAAAAAAAAAGTTGACATCATTGAGGCAATCTAACTATATTTCCTTGTATATATTTGAATAAAATAAATTAGTAAGAATCAAGGCCAAGAAAACTTCATAACTATATCCCATGCACGTATCCTGTATAAATCGTAGTAAAGAGTTACGGTATCACTTCATAAATATATCAAATGTCTTATTTTTTGGCGTACACTCTAAACAAGAAAACTGTTTATTCACAAAATTATTTAAATCAAAATATTAATATCTCTAAAAAAATAAAATAGAGGACCGCCTTTGCAGGGGGCGGGCGGTCTGGTGGGTTTATTGGGCCGTCCGTGGGCCTGACGGTTGGGACAGTTTTGAAAAAAAAAAAAAAAAACAGATAGCAGGAGCATTTTTAAATTATTTTTTTTTCGGGGGGGGGGGGGGGGGGTATTAATAAAAAAATGGCCGGAGGTTCTGTGTAGGCTTAGATAACTGGTGGCCCAATTTTTTTTTTTTTGAAAACTACTGCTCAAATCAACTACGTCTCTCATGTTTAAATGGGGACATAAAAAAAAAGGGATAATAATTTTTAGTCATAAGCCAAAAGGGGATAAGCAACATAAAAAGGAAATTCATACAACTTGAGTTAGATAATGAAGAAATTCTCTAACGTTTCATGATGTGTGTGTATATATTTTTGAGTCAGGCTATATGTTACATGATCTACATATGGATATTTATCAAGTGTTTTAAATAGGGTCACTATAGCGTTTTCAGACCTTAAATTATAAGTTATGAAATAAAAGTGTGCTATTTCAGCTACGACCGCTATAGCGGTAATAGTTGTCCGCTATTTGCGCTACATGCTATGCTACATAGGTTTTTGTTTAAAGATTCAAACTGAAGCTCTTTTTTAAGGATAATTTTGTTTTAAGGTCTGGATTGTTTTGCTTTTAAATAAAAAAAAGATAGATAGTTTATACCATGATGTTTAGTTTTTTCTAATAGAAAAAGATATATAGTTTATACCATGATGCTTATGTTATTTTCAATGGAAAAAGATAGATAGTTTATGATATTATTAGAGATATTTTGAATAACAATTTGGACTTTAAACTGATTCAATATGAATATTCTAATTCCTTAATCAATTTTGTGTTACTTATTGCTCTATGTGACTTTAAATAATATTGATAATTAGTAGAAATATAAAACATAATTTTTTAAACAAAAAAAAAAAACACTATTTGGGATAGCTTTCGCTATAGCTACACTATTCACGATAGTTTTTTTTTTTTTTAGTCTTTCCGCGATAACGCGATAATCGCTATTTAGAACCTTGATATTTACTTATATTGATCAAATTTTACATTTTTTTTTACTATTTGTTTAGATAGGTAGAAAAAAACTAATTGCAGATAGCCCAAAAATTTTGGATCAAAAGAATTTAAATTTATCTTAAAAAAATAGTAACATAATTCTAAAATGAAATTAAAATTTGATGCATGTCTAAGTATATTTTCATATGAAGATTTGTGAATTAATTGTTAAAAACAAAAATGAATTCATATACAAATTTTACATAGGCATTGTAAAGTACCACAAAACCTCATTCTATTTAGTTTTCTATTTTGTTAGCTTAAAAAAAAATCATGTCAAGTTTGATATTTCATTCTAATCTTAACATAGCATTGCGCATCTTTGATTGGATGCTTTATGTAGTCTCAAAAGTAGGTTGCATAAATGAAACTAGTGCTTGATTTAATAATTTGGGTCCTAATTAATCCAGTGTTTGAGATCATCTACCCAATTAGCATACACCCGGAAGAGAGCCCAACCCAAAATTAGTTATCCTTAATTAATTGGTAATCAATTAGTTCTAATCAGAATCAATTTTTAGTTTAGTGACAAATGCAGTACTTTTTATATAGTAGGTCACATGTTCGAAATCCGTAAGAGAATTCTTTATGTATATTAAATAGGTGGATGACTTGACCTCCAACCTTTACTTAAAAAAAAAAATAGTTCTATTTTTTAATTTGTGAACATAAGGGAAGTATATGTTGCATCTAAAGGGGCTCTTCATAGAGCCTCAGCCTTGACACACTTTTAGATATCCCATATATGAGATTTCAGAGATATGGGAACCTACAATTTTTTTTTTTAAATCCACAGTTATGAATATATGATAGTGTGGGATGGAAATAAAATATCAGTTGTTCTACATGAATTGTAATGGAAACAAGATGTTGTAGAATTTTTTATTAGTCAACCAAATAAAAATTCTAATGATAATTATTTCAAAATTAATTTAATCTGCGTCAGTATTCATTGAAAATAAATACAGCTATTTTTTTTTTTTTGCAAATTACAGAAGTTTTCATGTAGAAGAATCTCATTTATTATTATAATAAGAATATATCATATATAAATATATTGTGTGGTGTTCTAGGTTCACCTTTAACAATAAAATAGTTAACTAGTCATACAAACATTTAGGACAAGTCTTTTTTTCCTTTTTCTTTTACTTCAAAAATTAGGAGAACAATGCTCTAATATTTGTATTGAAAGAGATGGCATGATATGGTGAGGAAAACAATTGCACCAAATGCAATTTTGGGTTGCAAGCATCATGCCTAATAATTAATGGAAGTTATTGGGCTTTATATTTAGTATTTGGACAATTTCCAGGCCTAATTTTTAATTTATTAGTAAATTGACCCAAGACTTATTAGTGAAATGGGCCCCAAAGGCAGCACAATTAAACTGAAAAAAAAAATTATAGAGGACAAGAACAGCATATACAAACAGTAAATATAAACAGTTAAAAACCAAAAACAGCACCCTTGTAATTATCTCTCCTCACAGTCTTGTGATAGTTTTTGAGGAAGCATTGAGCAAGGACCAAGTTGACTGTACTATTTTTCTTAAAATAACAAAAAGGAAAAGAATACACAAAAAGTATGTTGAATTACCAAGTCCAAACATGAATGAGCAGAGGATATATGACTGGGCATGCATGTGAACAAACTGGTACCGTACCAGCAAAACAAGACTTGTTGTATCCAGGGGCGGAACCAGGATTTGAGCACAGGGGGTGCTAAATAATATCATATAAAAAATACATAACACAATATAATACAAGATAAGAAAATCCTTCACTATTTGATTTCACAAAATATATAATGAATAACTACACCAACAAAGTGTCATGTCTATCAAAATTAAACTAAACACATAATATTCATATATTTTTATTTAAATTTTGCCCTATAATTTCCTAAAATAAATAGTTGAACCGACGGAGCTATAATAAATATTATTTGTTTATTCGTTTCTAATTTGTTTATTTCATTGTGCAAAGAATGGAAGGCCCAGGCCCAATTAGATCAAATGAGTCAAGTTATATTTTTTAAAATTTACATTGAAGCCCTCTAATTTAAATATTTTTTTTATAGGGGGCTTATACATGTAAAATGAACAATATAATATAATTTCTATATACTTGGTAATAACAAAATTACAAAGTTGGGGTGGCTTAGCACCCCCAGGTATAGGTAAGTTTCGCCCCTAGACTTGTACCACAGAGGAGAAAATGTTCATGTATACATCTCTTTTCTTTTTCCTGAGCAAGGGGTTGGAGGTCTAGAAGTACTACTTGTATATCTTAAATCACCTAACTTGCCTATTGAAGTATGTACTTACATAGTAACAAGATCTATGAATAACTTATGTATTAAGTAACAAGAAATAAATGCATAAAACAATTCCAATTTTTCTGAATTATACCTGAATAATTCATGAATTATTTGCAAAATTTGTGTTCTTTCTTAACTTCAGAATTTTGACATATTTATAAGTATTTTGATTAAACAAACTATTTCTGAATGATATATTTATATTATACCCGAATCACAAACTTTGAACACAAGGTCTACAAGAGTTTAATGATTTAACTTTACTGATTTAATAATATTTTTGACAAAATACCAAAAAAAAAAAAATATTGTTTGGCACTAGATAAAAAAAAAAAGCTTGCCTGAATACAGCTGTCATCACGATCTCTTGACAACTAAGATGTCATTCTAACAGACCCAAGTACAATTGTATACCTCGTCACTTTTATAGATTGAAAGAGATTGAAAGAGATTGAAAGTGATTCGGTGAGAAGACATGAGCTTCCTTTTACCAAACACAAATAGTACAAACACCGGTGCTTCATTGGCTTCTTTCTCAAACAAGTGTATATACAAATGTACATAACAAATTAAAGCTGCTGATAAGTGATAAGTTGCTCCAACCCCCCTTTACAATGCACCTGTGAGCCTGTACCTGATTCCACAGTATCTACATCGATCCTGTGCTGCTGTACCAGTACTGCACATGCACCAGTCAAGATCAGACAGCTCTGTTCGATTAATGGGACCGAGTTCTGGATCTTACCAGAATAACAGTTATCTTGAATGCACAGCACACACTAACATCTCCTAATTTAGAAAGTAATTTATGACATGGATTGGAATGACAATTCTTTTCAGGATTCTCTGAATTTAAATTATCAAGACGCTAGTAATAACGGAAATGAACCGAACTTTTGACGCCCACATGGCAACTGGGATGATGAGAAGGATGAGGATGAGCATGAACTTACATGATGTGGATAGGGATGATAATATACCGTTGATCTCCGTACTTTGTTACCTGCTTTCTGCCTTGGATCCAAGTTAGAATTTTTTTTTTTTTTTTTACGTTTGGATGACACACGAATAGCGCTAACTCAGAAATAGCTGCTATTCCTGATGAGCTATTCTCAACACAGCACGTTTGGATGAAAAAAAACGTTATTCTCAACAAAGGAATAGCTCCGGTTAGCTACTATTCCGCTACTCCTATAAAATGTTGGGTTAGTAGCTATTTTGAACTCAGAAATAGCTGCAATTCCGAGTTATTCCTTGATTCATTCAAACACACACCAAGATAATAGTTTTGGTACCACAAGTACTGGTACCATTACAATAGAAGACATAAAAGTTTTATTGGAGTTTGAAAGCAAAATTAAACAAAAAGTTAGTAGGTTAGACACCTTTCTATATCAAAAAAAATATGCCAAATGAAATCTTGAATTTATACCATTGAGGATGCAAACGGATCACTGAATGAGCTAAAGCAATGTCACAGCGTTACAAAATTAGCACAATTCTTAAGCGAATTCCATTTTTTAGGTGCAATACTTTTTGAATCGTCACCAAAGTAATTCAGAGTTGTCATTCTTTAGAACACAATTATAGAAGTTATTAACGATAGCTCTTTTTAATATCCAATCAAATGTATTGATATAATATTTAGAATAGAATTGAAGTATATATAGTGAGGAATGCACTGGATAGTTGTCCATGTTAATTTTATTTAATACCATTAACGATGCAAAGGGATCAACGTGTGAACGAGCTAAATCAAAATTAAGAGAGTAATGATGTCAGCAATTAAATGAACTAATGAATATTGGGCCATAACTACCGAAAGAAAATGAATGGGCTGTGCGCTATTTTCATAAGAACAGTATAAGGTTAGAATTGTTTTTGAATTAGTGACTATTTTTTTTTTCCTATTTTATATTTGGATCACTCTAAGAATAGAGCTATTTCTGATAGTAGCGCTGTTTTTACTAACCTATTTAAATGATGGAATAGCACTAACTTCAGAGTGAGGTTAGCGCTATTCTTGCTATTCCTGAGATTGAATCCAAACGCATTCATAGGTTGTTCAGATTTAAAATGGTAGAATAACAATGAAGTACTTATTTGATTGATACATTAAAATATAGATATAAATAATATTTTTAAATAAGATTTCTATGCAGTATGTGGAAGGTTACCGCATACCACATATATGGTATGTGGCCACATATACATACTTTTTATGCGGACTTATATATGCGAATTTTAAAATGAGAATCTATATATATAAAAACAAGTATGCGGTAATATTTGATATCATACAAATAATATGCGATAATATGCAACCAAATATGTGGTAAAAATATACAGCTGAATATGCGACCAAATATGTGGTAAAAATATACAGCCGCATATGTGAAACCACATATATTGACCCCGCACAGATTTCTATGCAGATTACAACCGAATATGCATATGCAGCCGCATAGACCACATTTTATTACACTAGATGTAAATTATATTTTATTCACCTGATGCGAGTTGAAGAGGAAATTAACTCCAAATGAAGAAAGAATATATATATAGGCTAGCAAACGGCTTTGATAAACAAATTAAGTGAATGGAAATTTTGAGCTTTCCGAATTTAGATTTTAAAAGTTTGTCCATTTCAACGCAAATAATAAGAAAACTAAATGTGATCGTATTGTTTTCGATTAATCTATTTATACTTTTTTGTTTACTAAATGTGTAAATTATCCGTTAATAACTCTTTAAAATAATTTCTATATACAATATATTCTTCTCGTCTTGCTACAAAATAGATTGATAACAAAACTCTTTCTAGATCAATTATATTAGAAACTAGACAAGAGGAATATATCAATTCGGCAATTTGTTTTCCTTTAATAGCAATATCAATAAATTTTGTCTTTTTCATACAAATTTAATTTCTTGTTTTTATTTTGTTTAAATAAAAATCGGAGTTTCCTATTCATTATTGTAGAAGTGATCATAAACTTATTAAATAAATAAAATAAAAATCAACTAGGTGTATCTTTTTTTAATTCATTATATCTGAACATATTTTTATCTCTTGTTGCTCTTTTTCACATAAATCTACTTACATACATATCTAACAAAATATTGAGGACTGTCATGTTAGCAGTGTCCAAAATATGAAAAAGATTATGATAATGAAGACCTTTAAATAATTAATGTATGATTCGCTTTATGGAAGAAAAAGAATATGATGATTTTCAAATGAGAAGCAAAATATTAGAATAGCATCTAAAATGGATGATAATTAAGAACTAGTCTTTGATGTAGTGTCAAAAATACATGGTCACTATATTTAACTTTATCATACCTATTGGCAAACAAAAATGTTTTTTTATATCACGGCTGCGACAGATTGATGCATATTTATTTATAACGAGGAACCACTTCACAATCTACTTATTTAATCATCCTGACATTATTTTTCAAATAAATTTATACAGTTGATTATAAGAAATAATTTACAGTTGTATTTTTTTTTTTTTTAAAAAGGCTGTAACCAGCTCAAACTTGTATTAAAAATTTCCTATTACTATTACCAACTCCCAGTGTATACATGAATTCCACAAAGCAACTGATAACAAATTAAAAAACGAAAAACCCTCTAAAAAACCCAATGGATGCCAGTAGATGCCCTTTAGTGTCTCAGTCACTCAATTCTTTAGTTGTACACTGATTGAATTTTCATTAATTTTATACAAAAAAAGACCTTAAGTCTTCAAATTTGTATAATTTTCATTAATTTCATTAATATTATAACAAAAAATAGACCCACTTTGTTGTGAAACAATGCCTCTTTTTTCGAAATATATCCTTATTTCTTAAAAAATGCTGTGCTTGTTTTTAATCTCTGAAGTGTGTATACAACTTGGGGAGGCAACGAATCGAACCGAACCGAACTTACCCTAGATTTGAGTTTGGTTTGAATTAATTTCGAACCGAACCTAGTTTGATTCGTTTCGAACCGAACCCATTTCGAATCGAATTAATTGCGAACTACACATTTTTCGAATCGAACCCGAATCGAATCACGAACTAAATTATTTTTAGCAGCCCTAGTTATACCGGTAGTTTATACATTAATTTTTTCTTGCGGGACAAAATTCACATGACTTCCTTTTACCGGTATGAACTATAAAATGAGTGTTTTTAAGTTGAAAAATTGTTTATGAAAAAATACATCAGAGACGGCTTTCCTGGTATGAACTATGAGAGAGTCATCTAGGCCGGAGAGACAGCCAGTCGCCGAGAGCGTCGGCTAGATTTTAGAGCTAGAGGGAGAGTGAGTTAGGGAGAGTTGGAGAGAGAACTAGGTTATTGAGATTTGAGAGCGAGAGAGTGTCGGCTAAGTTAAATTATGACTCTTTATCTTGAATTTTAATTTCATCAGGTAAATGGACGGTCGATGTTATTATGAGATTCGAACCATAAAAGTAACCGAACCCATTTCGATCGAACCAGACTAGGTTTGAGTTTGGTTTGAATTAATTTCGAACCGAACCTGGTTTGGTTCGTTTCAATTCGAACCCATTTCGAATCGAATTAAACTCGAATCAAACCCGAATCGAATCACGAACTACAAATTTTTTTGCCATCCCTATATACAACACCTGAGGCAAGTAAAAACAAAAGAATTGGATACTCCATTAGAAAAATTCTGATGCCACCAATTTTAGAATTGTTATTTGTTTTTTCAAATCTGATGTGTATTATTTTGAGCCAATTATTTGATAGTAATATAGCAATCTTACATTTTTTTTTCTTATCAAATAGTCAAATTTTAGCTATTTTTTTAACAAATTACAAATCAATTTTCAATTTGACTGAAATTTTAATAGTACGTCATAACTTAATAGTACAATTTTAAACATTATAAGTGGAAAACATAGATATTTGGTTCTATGTGAAACTACTACATTATTATAATGAGTTTGGCTAATATAACATCAGTGTCATTTTAGCCTATATAACACCAACTCTAAAACCTATCAAATCGACTTTGAACGATTAATCCAAACCGTTTAAACCGATTTACATTATGAGTGATGCGTTTACATATATATTTTTTTATATTTTCGAGTTATTTTAGTACCAAATCAAGCGGTAAAAATATTGAAAAATGAATGTATTAAAATTAACTTAAAAACTCACACATTTGACCACTTGACTTAATACTAAATAAATTCGAAAAGTTATAAATTTTGCATGTACGTAAATGCACAACTAATAAAGTAGATCGGTTTGAACGGTTTGGATTCACCATTTGAAGTCGATTTGATAGGTTTTAGAGTTGGTGTTATATAGGTTGAAATGACACTGATGTTATACTAGCCAAACTCTATTATAATGTGATTGATCAATAAAAAGTTGGCATTCCATTGTTTCTATTTGGACAAATCAATGTATGATACATATCCCACTAATACTATACAACTCGTTTTGTTAACCAAAAGCTACATAACAACTCGTTTTTGTTAACCAAAAGCTACATAACAACTCGTTTTTGTTCAAAAAATAGAAAAAAAAAAATAAGTTAGGGAATATATGGAGTGTTGTATTAGGGTTGCAACTACCCTATTCTCTTACCATATGGAGGCACTAGAGTGCTCCAAAGACAATCAATTGGAGTGTAGTATTAGGGTTGTAACTATCCTCTTTTGTTGCCATATGGAGACACTACTAGAGTGCTACAAAAACTTTTAATTGGAGTGTTGCATTACAGTTGTCATTACCATTTTCTCTAGCCATATGGAGACACTTCTAGTGTGGTTCAAAGACCTTCAATTGGATTGTTGTATTAGGGTTGCAACTATCATCTTCTCTTGTCATATGGAGACACTACTAGTGTGATGCAAAGACATTCAATTTGAGTGTTGTATCAGAGTTGTAACTACCCTCTTCTCTTGCTATATGAAGACAATAATAGAGTTATGCAAACACCTTCAATTGGAGTATTGCGTTAGAGTTGCAATTACCCTCTTGTCTTGTCATTAGGAGACACTTCTAGTGTGCTTCAAAAACTTTTAATTGGAGTGTTGTATTAAGGTTGCAACCATTCTCATCTCTTGTGATATGAAGACACTAATAAAGTGCTACAAACACCTTCAATTAGAGTATTATATTAGGGTTGCAACCACCCTCTTCTTACTCAATATGGGGACACTACTAGAGTGATGCAAAAACCTTCAATTGGAGTGTAGTATTACCCTCTTCTCTTGTCATATTGAGACACTACTTGTGTACTGCAAAGATCATCAATTGGAGTGTTGTATTAGGATTGCAACTACCATCTTTTCTTGCTATCTGGAGACATTACTAGAGTGCTGCAAAGACCTTCAATTGTGTTGTAGTATTATAGTTGCAACTACCATCTTCTCTTGTCATATGAAGATATTGCTAGTGGTGCTGCAAAAACCTTCAATTGCAGTGTAGTATTAGGGTGGAACTACCATCTTCTCTTGCTATATGGAGACACAGCCACTACTACTGTGCTACAAAGACATTCAATTGAAGTGTTGTATTAGGGTCGCAACTACCCTCTTCTCTTGCCATATAGAGACACTACTAGTGTGTTGCAAAGACATTCAATTGGAGGATTGTATTAAGGTTGTAACTATCATCTTTTGTTGCCATATGGAGACACTACTAGAATGCTAAAAACACCTCTGATTGGAGTGTTGCATTAGGGTTGTCATTACCATTTTCTCCTTCCATATAGAGACACTTCTAGTGTGGTTCAAAGATGTTCAATTGGACTGTTGTATTAGGGTTATAAATGACCTATTATCTTGCCATTTGGAGACACTACTAGAGTGCTCCAAATACCTTCAATTGGAGTGTTGTATTAGGGTTGTAAATGCCCTGTTATCTTGCCATATAGAGACACTACCAGAGTGCTCCACACACCTTTAATTGGAGTGTTTTATTAGGGTTGTAAATGCCCTGTTATCTTGCATATAAAAACACTACTAGAGTGCTCCAAACACCCTCAATTGAAATGCTGTATTAGTGTTGAAAATGCCCTATTATCATGCCATCTAGAGACATAGCTAGAGTGCTCCAAACACCTTCAATTGGAATGTTGTATTAGGGTTGTAAATGCCCTATTATCTTGTCATCTAGAGACTATTAGAGTGCTTTTAACACTTTCAATTGGAGTGTTTTATTAGGGTTGTAAATGCCCCATTATATTACCATCAGAAGACACTACTCGAGCGCTCCAAACACCTTCAATTGAAGTGTCGTATTAGGGTTGCAACTGCCCTCTTCTCTTGTCATCTCGAGACATTACAAGAGTGCTCCTAACACCTTCAATTGGAGTTGTATTAGGGTTGCAAATGCCATATTATCTTGTCATCTAGAATCACTACTAGAGTGCACCAAACACCTTCAATTGGAGTGTTTTCTAAGGATTGTAAATGCCCTATTATCGTGCCATCAGGATACACTACTCGCGTGATCCAAACACCTTCAATTGGAGTGTTGTATTAGGGTTGCAACAGCTCTCTTCTCTTGCCATCTGGAGACACTACTAGAGTGCTCCAAACACCTTCAATTGGAGTTTTGTATTAGGGTTGTAAATGCCTTATTATCTTGTCATCTTGAGACACTTCTAGAGTACTCCAAACACCTTCAATTGGAGTGTTTTATTAGGATTGTAAATGCCCTATTATCTTGCCATCATGAGACACTACTCCCGTGCTCAAAATACCTTCAATTGGAGTGTTGTATTAGGGTTGTAAATGCCATGTTATCTAGCCGTCTAGAGAGATTACCATTGTGATCTAAACACCTTCAGTTGGAGTATTGTATTAGGGTTGTAAATGCCCTATTATCTTGACATATAGAGACACTAGTAGAGTGCTCCAAACACCTCCAATTGGAGTGTTGTATTGGGGTTCTAAATGCCATATTATATTGCCATCTAGAGACACTGCTAGAGTGCTCCAAACACCTTCAATTGGAGTGTTGTATTAGGGTTATAAATGCCCTGTTAGCTTGTCATACAGAGACATTACTAGAGTGCTCCAAACACCTTCAATTGGAGTGTTGTATTAGGGTTGTAAATGCCATATTATCTTACCATAAAAAGACACTACTAGAGGGATTCAAACATCTTCAGTTGGAGTGTTGTATTAGGGTTGTAAATGCCCTATTATCTTGCTATACAGAGATACTACTTGAGTGCTCCAAACACCTTCAATTGAAATGTTGTATTTCGGTTGTAAATGCCCTATTACCTCGCCATATAGATATACTATTAGAGTGCTCCAAACATCTTCAATTGGAGTGCTGTATTAGGTTGTAAATGCCCTATTACCTTGCCATATAGAGACACTACTAGAGTGCTCCAAACACCTTCAACTGGAGTGTTGTTTTAAGGATGTAAATGCCCTATTATCTTGTTATAGGGACACTACTATAGTGCTCCAAGCACCTTTAACTGGAGTGTTGTATTAGGGTTGTACACGCCCTATTATCTTGCCATATAGGGACATTACTAGAGTGCTCCAAACACCTTAAGTTGGAGTGGTTTATTAGGGGTGTAAATGCGCTATTATCTTGCCATAAAGAGACACTACTAGAGTGCACCAAACACCTTCAACTGGAGTGTTGTATTAGGGATATAAATGCCCTGTTATCTTGCTATATAGAGACATTACTAGAGTGCTCCAAACACCTTCAGTTGAAGTATTGTATAAGGATTGTAAATGCCCTATTATCTAGCCATATATAAACACTACTAGAGTGCTCCGAAGACGTTTAATTGGAGTGTTCTATTAGGGTTTTAAATGCCCGATTATCTTGCCAACTAGAGACGCTACTTGAGTTCTCGAAACACCTTCATTTGGAGATGATTATTAGGATTGTAAATGCCCTATTATCTTGCTATATAGGGACACTACTAGAGTGCTCCAAACAACTTCAATTGGAGTGTTGTATTAGTGTTGTAAATACCATATTATTTTGCCATATAGAGACACTACTAGTGTGCTCCAAACACCTTCAATTCGAGTGTCGTTTTAAGGATGTAAATACTCTATTATCTTGCTATATAGAAACACTACTAGAGTGCTCCAACCAACTTCAATTGGAGTGTTGTATGAGGGATGTAAATACCCTATTGCCTTGCCATATAGAGACACTACTAGTGTGCTCCAAACACCTTCAGTTCGAGTTTTGTTTTAAGAATGTAAGTGCCCTATTATCTTGCTATATAGAGACACTACTAAAGTGCTCCAAACACCGTCAATTGGAGTGGATTATTAGGGTTGTAAATGCCCTATAATCTTGCTATATAGTGACACTTCTCAAGTGCTTCAAACACCTTCAATTGGAGTGTTGTATTAAGGTTGTACACGCCTTACTATCTTGCCATATAGGGACATTACTAGAGTGCTCCAAACACCTTCAGTTGGAGTGGATTATTAGGGTTGTAAACTCCCTATTATCTTGGCATAAAGAGACACTAC
The DNA here is from genome assembly GCF_964058835.1 of Carex rostrata. Lineage (NCBI taxonomy): Eukaryota > Viridiplantae > Streptophyta > Magnoliopsida > Poales > Cyperaceae > Carex > Carex rostrata. Next base: position 13,145,491 of record NC_135924.1, read on the forward strand.
TATAGTGCTCAAAACACCTTCAATTGGAGTGTTGTATTAGGGTTGTAAATGCCCTGTTATCTTGCCATATAGGGACATTACTACAGTGCTCCAAACACTTTAGTTGGAGTGTTGTATTAGGGTTGTAAATGCTAATATCTTCCCATATAGAGACACAATCAGAGTGCTCCAAATACCTTCAATTGCAGTGTTGTATTAGGGTTATAAATGCCCTATTATCTTACCATATATTGACATTAATAGAGTGCTCCAAACACATTCAATTAGAAGGTTGTGTCACGGTTGTAAATGCCCTATTATCTTGCTATACAGAGACCACTACTAGGTGCTCTAAACACCTTCAATTGAAGTGTTGTATTAGGACTGTAAATGCCCTACTATCTTGCCATATAGATATACTACTAGAGTGTTTCAAACACCTTCAATTGGAGTGTTGTATTAGGGTTGTAAATGCCCTATTACCTTGCCATATAGAAACACTACTAGAGTGCTCCAAACACCTTCAAGTGGAGTATTGTTTTACGGATGTAAATGCCCTGTTATCTTGCTATATAGAGACATTACTAGAGTGCTCGAAACACCTTCAATTGAAGTGTTGTTTTAAGGATGTAAATGCCCTATTATCTTGCTATATAGAGACACTGCTAGAGTACTCCAAACACCTTCATTTGGAGTTTTGTTTTAAGAATGTAAGTGCCCTACTATTTTGCTATATAGAGACTATACTAAAGTGCTCCAAACACCTTCAATTGGGTGTTGTATTAGTGTTGTACATGCCCTATTATCTTGCCATATAATGACATTACTAGAGTGCTGCAAACACCTTCAGTTGGAGTGGATTATTAGGGTTGTAAATGCCACATTATCTTGCTATATAGAGACACTTCTAGTGCCATCCAAACGCCATCAATTGGAGTGTTGTATTAGGTGTACACACGCCCTATTATCTTGCCATATAGGGACATTACTAGAGTGCTCCAAACACCTGCAATTGGAGTGTTGTATTAAGGCTGTAAATGCCCTGTTATCTTGCCATATAGGGACATTACTAGAGTGCTCCAAACACCTCCAATTGGAGTGTTGTATTAGGGTTGTAAATGCGCTGTTATCTTGCCATATAGAGAGACCTTACTAGAGTGCTCCGAACACCTTCCGTTGGAGTGTTGTATTAGGGTTGTAAATGCCCGATTATCTTGCCATATAGGGACATCACTAGAGTGCTCCAAACACCTGCAATTGGAGTGTTGTATTAGGGCTGTAAATGCCCTGTTATCTTGCCATATAGGGACATTACTAGAGTGCTCCAAACACCTCCAATTGGAGTGTTGTATTAGGGTTGTAAATGCGCTGTTATCTTGCCATATAGAGACATTACTAGAGTGCTCCGAACACCTTCCGTTGGAGTGTTGTATTAGGGTTGTAAATGCCCGATTATCTTGCCATACACACTACTAGAGTGCTTCATACATCTTCAATTGGAGTGTTGTATTAGGGCTGTAAATGCCCTGTTATCTTGCCATATAGGGACATCACTAGAGTGCTCCAAACACCTGCAATTGGAGTGTTGTATTAGGGCTGTAAATGCTCTGTTATCTTGCCATATAGGGACATTACTAGAGTGCTCCAAACACCTCCAATTGGAGTGTTGTATTAGGGTTGTAAATGCGCTGTTATCTTGCCATATAGAGACATTACTAGAGTTCTCCGAACACCTTCCGTTGGAGTGTTGTATTAGGGTTGTAAATGCCCGATTATCTTGCCATACACACTACTAGAGTGCTCCATACATCTTCAATTGCAGTGTTGTATTAGGGTTGTAAATGCCATAATATCTTACCATATAGAGACACTACTGGAGTGCTCCAAACACCTTCAATTTGAGTGTTGTATTTGGGCTGTAAATGCCCTATTACCTTGCCATAGAGACATACTACTAGTGTGGTCCAAACACCTTCAATTGGAGTGTTGTTTTAAGGATTTAAATTCCCTATTATCTTGTTATACAGAGACACTACTATAGTGCTCCAAGCACCTTTAAATGAAGTGTTGTATTAAGGTTGTAAATGCATTATTATCTTGCTATATAGAAACACTACTAGAGAGCTCCAAACACCTTCAATGGGAGTGTTTTATTAGAGTTGTAAGTGCCCTATTATCTTTCCATATGGAGACACTACTAGCGTGCTCCAGATATCTTCAATTGGAGTGTTGTATTAGGGTTGTCAATGCCCTATTATCTTTCCATATAGAGACACTACTAGAGTGCTCCAAACACTTTCAATTTGAGTGTTGTTTTAAGGATGTAAATGCTATATTTTCTTACTATATAGAGGCACTACTAGAGTGCTCCAACCACGTTCAATTGGAGTGTTGTATTAGGGTTGTAAATGCCCTATTATCTTGACATGGATAGACACTACTAGAGAGCTCCACCAATCACCATCAATTGAAGTGTTGTTTTAAGGATATAAATAACCTATTATCTTGCTATATAGAGACACAACAAGAGTGAGCCGAACAACTTCAATTGGACTGTTGTATTACGGTTGGAAATGCCCTATTATCTTGCTATACAGAGACACTACTAGAGTGCTCCAAACACGTTCAATTTGAGTGTTGTTTTAAGGATGTAAATGCTATATTTTCTTGCAATATAGAGGCACTACTAGAGTGCTCCAACCACCTTCAATTGGAGTGTTGTATGAGGATTGTAAATGTCCTATTGCCTTGCCATATAGAGACACTACTAGAGTGCTCCAAACACCTTTAATTGGAGTGTTTTTTTAAGGATGTAAATGCCCTATTATCTTGCTATATAGAGACACTACTAAAGTGCGCCAAACACCTTCAATTGGGGTGTTGTATTAGGGTTGTACATGCCCTATTATCTTGTCATATAGGGACATTACTAGAGTGCTCCAAACACCTTCAGTTGGAGTGAATATTATTAGGGTTGTAAATGCCCTATTATCTTGCCTTATACACTACTGGAGCACTCCAAACACCTTCAATTGGAGTATTGTATTATGATTGTAAATGTCGTATTACCGTGCCATATAGAGACACTACTAAAGTGCTCCAAACACTTTCAATTGGGTGTTGTTTTAAGGATGTAAATGCCCTATTAACTTGCTATATAGAGACACTACTAGTGTGCTCCAAATACCTTGAATTGGAGTGTTGTATTAGGGTCGTAAATGTCATATTATCTTGTCATCTGGCGACACTACTAGAGTGCTCCAAACACCTTCAATTGTTGTGTTGTGTTAGGGTTGTAAATGCCCTATTACATTGCAATATAAAGACACTACTAGAGTGCTCGAAAGACCTTCAATTGGTTGTAAATGCCACATTATCTTGGTATAGGGAGCCACTACTAGAGTGTTCCAGACACCTTTAATTGGAGTGTTGTATTAGAGTTGTAAATGCCCTATTATCTTGCTATATAGAGACATTAAAATAGTCATCCAAACACTTTCAGTTGGAGTGTTGTATTAGGATTGTAAATGCCCTATTATCTTGCCATATGGAGACACTAATAGAGTGCTCCGGATACCTTCAATTGGAGTGTTGTATTAGGGTTGTAAATGCCCTATTATCTTGCTATACACAGACACTACTGGAGTGCTCGAAACACCTTCAATTGGTGTGTTGTTTTAAGGATGTAAATGCCTTATTATCTTGCCATATAGAAACACTACTAGAGTTCTCCAAACACCTTTGATTTGAGTGTTGTATTTGGGCTGTAAATGCCCTATTACATTGCTCTAAACACTACTAGAGTTCTCCATACACTACTAGGGTGCTCCAAACACTTTCAATTCGGGTGTTATTTTAAGGATGTAAATGCCCTATTAACTTGCCATATAGAGACACTACTAGAGTGCTCCAAATACCTTCAATTGGAGTGTTGTATTAGGGTCGTAAAAGCCCTATTATCTTGCCATCTAGCGACACTACTAGAGTGCTCCAAACACCTTCAATTGGTGTATTGTGTTAGGGTTGCAAATTCCCTATTACATTGCAGTATAGAGACACTACTAGAGTGCTCCAAACACCTTCAATTGGAGTGTTGTATTAGGGTTGTAAATGCCCTATTACCTTCTATAGAGAGACACAACTAGAATGCTCAAAACACCTTCAATTGGAGTGTTGTTTTAAGGATGTAAATGCCCTATTATCTTGCTATACATGGACACTACTACTGTGCTCCAAGCACCTTTAATTGGAGTGTTGTATTAGGGTTGTAAATGCCCTATTATCTTGACATATAGCAACACTACTAGAGAGCTCCAAACACCTTCTATTGGAGTATTGTATTAGGGTTGTAAATGCCCTATTATCTTGCCATATAGAGACACTTCTAAAGTGCTCCAAACTAGTTCAATTTGAGTGTTGTTTTAAGGATGTACATGCTATATTTTCTTGCTATATAGAGGCACTACTAGAGTGCTCCAACCACCTTCAATTGGAGTGTTGCATGAGGATTGTAAATGCCCTATTTCCTTGCCATATAGAGACACTACTAGAGTGCTCCAAACACCTTTAATTGGAGTGTTTTTTTAAGGATGTAAATGCCCTATTATCTTGCTATATAGAGACACTACTAAACTGCTCCAAACACCTTCAATTGGGGTATTGCATTAGGGTTGTACATGCCCTATTATCTTGTCATATAGGGACATTACTAGAGTGCTCAAAACACCTTTAGTTGGAGTGGATTATTAGGGTTATAAATGCCATATTATCTTGCCTTATAGAGACACTACTGGAGCACTCAAAACACCTTCAATTGGAGTCTTGTATTATGATTGTAAATGCCGTATTACCGTGCCATATAGAGACACTACTAGAGTGCTCCAAACACTTTCAATTCGGGTGTTGTTTTAAGGATGTAAACGCCCTAGTAACTTGTCATATAGAGACACTACTAGAGTGCTCCAAATACCTTCAATTAGAGTGTTGTATTAGGGTCGTAAAAACCCTATTATCTTTCCATCTAGCGACACTACTAGAGTGCTCCAAACATCTTCAATTGGTGTATTGTGTGAGGGTTGCAAATGCCCTATTACATTGCAGTATAGAGACACTACTAGAGTGCTCCAAACACCTTCAATTGGAGTGTTGTATTAGAGTTGTAAATGCCCTATTACCTTGCTATAGAGAGACACCACTAGAATGCTCCAAACACCTTCAATTGGAGTGTTGTTTTAAGGATGTAAATGCCCTATTATCTTGCTATATATGGACACTACTACTGTGCTCCAAGCACCTTTAATTGGAGTGTTGTATTAGGGTTGTAAATGCCCTATCATCTTGACATATAGCAACACTACTAGAGAGCTCCAAACACCTTCTATTGGAGTATTGTATTAGGGTTGTAAATGCCCTATTATCTTGCCATAGAGAGACACTTCTAAAGTGCTCCAAACTAGTTCAATTTGAGTGTTGTTTTAAGGATGTAAATGCTATATTTTCTTGCTATATAGAGGCACTACTAGAGTGCTCCAACCACCTTCAATTGGAGTGTTGTATGAGGATTGTAAATGCCCTATTTCCTTGCCATATAGAGACACTACTAGAGTGCTCCAAACACCTTTAATTGGAGTGTTTTTTTGAGGATGTAAATGCCCTATTATCTTGCTATATAGAGACACTACTAAACTGCTCCAAACACCTTCAATTGAGGTGTTGCATTAGGGTTGTGCAGGCCCTATTATCTTGTCATATAGGGACATTACTAGAGTCCTCAAAACACCTTCAGTTGGAGTATTGTATTATGATTGTAAATGCCGTATTACCGTGCCATATAGAGACACTACTAGAGTGCTCCAAACACTTTCAATTCGGGTGTTGTTTTATGGATGTAAATGCCCTATTAACTTGCTAAAGAGAGACACTACTAGTGTGCTCCAAATACCTTCAATTGGAGTGTTGTATTAGGGTCGTAAATGCCCTGTTATCTTTCCATCGGGCGACACTACTCGACTGCTCCAAACACCTTCTATTGTTGTGTTGTGTTAGGGTTGTAAATGCCCTATTACATTGCCAAATAAAGACACTACTAGAGTGCTCCAAACACCTTCAATTGGAGTGGTGTATTTGGCTTGTAAATGCCATATTATATTGTTATAGGGAGACACTACTAGAGTACTCGAGACACCTTCAATTGGAGTGTTTTAGTAGGGTTGTAAATGCCCTATTATCTTGCTATATAGAGAAATTAACATAGTGATCCAAACATCTTCAGTTGGAGTGTTGTATTGGGATTGTAAATGCCCTATTATCTTGCCATATGGAGACACTACTAGAGTGCTCCGGATACCTTCAATTGGAGTGTTGTATTAGGGTTGTAAATGCCCTATTATCTTGCCATACCACTACTGGAGTGCTCGAAACACCTTCAATTGGTGTGTTGTTTTAAGGATGTAAATGACTTATTATCTTGCCATATAGAAACACAACTAGAGTTCTCCAAACACCTTCGATTGGAGTGTTGTATTTGGGATGTAAATGCGCTATTACATTGCTCCAAACACTCCAAACACTACAGACACTACTAGAGTGCTCCAAACACTTTCAATTGGGGTGTTGTTTTAAGGATGTAAATGCCCTATTAACTTGCCATATAGAGACACTACTAGAGTGCTCCAAATACCTTCAATTGGAGTGTTGTATTAGGGTCGTAAATCCCCTATTATCTTGCCATCTGGCGACACTACTAGAGTGCTCCAAACACCTTCGATTGATGTGTTGTGGTAGGGTTGAAAATGCCCTATTACATTGCCATATAGAGACACTACTAGAGTGCTCCAAACACCTTCGATTGATGTGTTGTGGTAGGGTTGAAAATGCCCTATTACCTTGCTATAGAGAGACACTACTAGAGTGCTCCAGACACCTTCAATTGGAGTGTTGTTTTAAGAATGTAAATGCCCTATTATCTTGCAATACATGGACACTACTACTGTCCTCAAAACACCTTCAATTGGTGTGGTGTTTTAGGGTTGTAAATGCCCTATTATCTTGCTATAGGGAGACACTACTAGAGTGCTCCAGACACCTTCAATTGCAGTGTTGTATTAGGGTTGTAAATGACCTATTATCTTGCCATACAGAGACACTACTGGAGTGCTCGAAACACCTTCAATTGGTTTGTTGTTTTAAGGATGTAAATGCCTTATTATCTTGCCATATAGAGACCCTACTAGATTTCTCGAAACACCTTCAATTGGAGTGTTGTATTTGGGCTGTAAATGCCCTATTATCTTGCCATATAGGGAGATTACCAGAGTGCCCCCAAACACCTTCAGTTTGAGAGGATTATTAAGGTTCTAAATGCCCTATTATCTTGCCATAAAGAGACACTACTAGAGTGCTCCAATCACCATCAATTGAAGTGTTGTTTTAAGAATGTAAATGACCTATTATCTTGCTATATAGAGACACTACTTGAGTGATCCAAACAACTTCAATTTGAGTGTTGTATTACGGTTGTAAATGCCCTATTATCTTGCCAAATAGAGACACTACTAGAGTGCTCCAAACACGTTCAATTTGAGTGTTGTTTTAAGGATGTAAATGCTATATTTTTTTGCTATATAGAGAGACTACTAGAGTGCTCCAACCACCCTCAATTGGAGTGTTGTATGAGGATTTTAAATGCCCTTGCCTTGCCATATAGAGACACTACTAGAGTTCTGCAAACACCTTCAATTGGAGTGTTTTTTTAAGGATGTGAATGCCCTATTATAATGTTATATAGAGACACTACTAAAGTGCTCCAAACAACTTCAATTGGAGTGTTGTATTACGGTTGTAAATGCCCTATTGTCTTGCCATATAGAGACACTACTAGAGTGCTCCAAAAACGTTCAATTTGAGTGTTGTTTTAAGGATGTAAATGCTATATTTTCTTGCTATATAGAGACACTACTAGAGTGCTCCAACCACCTTCAATTGGAGTGTTGTATGAGAATTGTAAATGCCCTATTATCTTCCTTTATAGAGACACTACTAGAGTGCTCCAAATACTTTCAATTGGAGTGTTGTATTAGGGTCGTAAATGCCCTATTATCTTGTCATCTGGCAACACTACTAGGGTGCTCCAAACACCTTCAATTGGTGTGGTGTTTTAGGGTTGTAAATGCCCTATTATCTTGCTATAGGAAGACACTACTAGAGTGCTCCAGACACCTTCAATTGAAGTGTTGTATTAGGGTTGTAAATGACCTATTATCTTCCCATATAGAGACACTACTGGAGTGCTCGAAACACCTTCAATTGGTGTGTTGTTTTAAGGATGTAAATGCCTTATTATCTTGCCATATAGAGACACTACTAGAGTTCTCGAAACACCTTCGATTGGAGTGTTGTATTTGGGCTTTAAATGCCCTATTATCTTGCCATATAGGGAGATTGCCAGAGTGCCCCCAAACACCTTCAGTTTGAGAGGATTATTAAGGTTCTAAATGCCCTATTATCTTGCCATAAAGAGACACTACTAGAGTGCTCCAATCACCATCAATTGAAGTGTTGTATTAGGGTTGTAAATGACCTATTATATTCCCATATAGAGACACTACTGGAGTGCTCGAAACACCTTCAATTGGTGTGTTGTTTTAAGGATGTAAATGCCTTATTATCTTGCCATATAGAGACACTACTAGAGTTCTCGAAACACCTTCGATTGGAGTGTTGTATTTGGGCTTTAAATGCCCTATTATCTTGCCATATAGGGAGATTACCAGAGTGCCCCCAAACACCTTCAGTTTGAGAGGATTATTAAGGTTCTAAATGCCCTATTATCTTGCCATAAAGAGACACTACTAGAGTGCTCCAATCACCATCAATTGAAGTGTTGTTTTAAGAATGTAAATGACCTATTATCTTGCTATATAGAGACTCTACTTGAGTGACCCAAACAACTTCAATTTGAGTGTTGTATTACGGTTGTAAATGCCCTATTATCTTGCCAAATAGAGACACTACTAGAGTGCTCCAAACACGTTCAATTTGAGTGTTGTTGTAAGGATCTAAATGCTATATTTTCTTGCTATATAGAGAGACTACTAGAGTGCTCCAACCACCTTCAATTGGAGTGTTGTATGAGGATTGTAAATGTCCTATTGCCTTGCCATATAGAGACACTACTAGAGTGCTCCAAACACCTTCAATTGGAGTTTTTTTTTAAGGATGTAAATGCCCTATTATCTTGCAATATAGAGACATTACTAAAGTCCTCCAAACACCTTCAATTGGGGTGTTGTATTAGGGTTGTAAATGCCCTATTATCTTGCTATATAGAGACATTACGATAGTGATCCAAACAACTTCAGTTGGAGTGTTGTATTAGGATTGTAAATACCCTATTATCTTGCCATATGGAGACACTACCAGAGTGCTCCAAACAATTCCAATTGGAGTGTTGTATTAGGGTTTTACATGCCCAATTATCTAGCCATATAGGGACATTACTAGAGTGCTCCAAACATCTTTAGTTGGAGTGGATTGTTAGGGTTGTAAATGCCCTATTATCTTGGCTTATAAAGACACTACTAGAATGCTCCAAACACTTTCAATTGGGGTGTTTTTTTAAGGATGTAAATGCCCTATTAACTTGCTATATAGAGACCCAACTAGAGTGCTCCAAATACCTTCAATTGGGGTGTTGTTTCAGTGTTGTAAATGCCCTATTATATTGCCATATAGAGACACTACTGGAGTGCTCCAGACACCTTCAATTGGAGTGTTGTATTAGGGTTGTAAATGCCCTATTGTCTTGCTATATAGAGACATTACGATAGTGATCCAAATAACTTTAGTTGGAGTGTTGTATTAGGATTGTAAATGCCCTATTATTTTGCCATATGGAGACACTACTAGAGTGCTCCAAACACCTTCAATTGGAGTGTTGTATTAGGGTTGTAAATGCCCTATTATCTTGCTATATAGAGACATTACGATAGTGATCCAAACAACTTTAGTTGGAGTGTTGCATTAGGGTCGTAAATGCCCTATTATCTTGCCATCTTGCGACACTACTCGACTGCTCCAAACACCTTCTATTGTTGTGTTGTGTTAGGGTTGTAAATGCCCTATTACATTGCCATATAAAGAGACTGCTAGAGTGCTCCAGATACCTTCAATTGGAGTGTTGTATTGGGGTTGTAAATGCCCAATTATCTTGTCATCTGGCAACACTACTAGAGTACTCCAAACACCTTCAATTGGAGTGTTGTTTTAATGATGTTAATGCCCTATTACCTCGTCATATAGATATACTACTAGAGTGTTCCAAATACCTTCAATTGGAGTGTTGTTTTACGGATGTAAATGCCCTATTATCTTGCTATACAGAGACACTACTACACTGCTCCAAGCACCTTTAATTAAAGTGTTGTATTAGGGCTGTAAATGCCCTATTATCTTGACATAGAAACATTTCTAAAGTGCTACAAACACCTTCAATTGGTGTGTTGTGTTAGGTTTGTAAATGCCCTATTACACTGCCATATAGAGACACTACTAGAGTGCTCCAAACACCTGCAATTGGAGTGGTGTACTAGGGTTGTAAATGCCATATTATCTTGCTATAGGGAGACACTACTAGAGTGCTCCAAATACCTTCAATTGGAGGGTTGTTTTAAGGATGTAAATGCCCTATTATCTTGCCATATAGAAACATTACTAGAGTTCTCCAAATACCTTCGATTGGAGTGTTGTATTAGGGTTGTAAATGCCATACTATCTTGCCATATAGGGACATTACCAGAGTGCTCCAAACACCTTCAGTTTGTGAGGATTATTTAGGTTGTAAATGCCTTATTATCTTGCCATAAAGAGACACTACTAGAGTGCTCCAATCACCATGAATTGAAGTGTTGTTTTAAGAATGTAAATGACCTATTATCTTGCTATATAGGAACACTACTTGAGTGATCCAAACAACTTCAATTGGAGTGTTGTATTACGGTTGTAAATGCCCTATTATCTTGCCAAATAGAGACACAACTAGAGTGCTCCAAACACGTTCAATTTGAGTGTTGTTTGAAGGATGTAAATGCTATATTTTCATGCTATATAGAGAGACTACTAGAGTGCTCCAACAACCTTTAATTGGAGTGTTGTATGAGGATTGTAAATGCCCTATTGCCTTGCCATATAGAGACACTACTAGAGTGCTCCAAACACCTTCAATTGGGGTGTTTTTTTAAGGATAGAAATGCCCTATTATCTTGCTATATAGAGACACTACTGAAGTGCTCCAAACACCTTCAATTGGGGTGTTGTATTAGGGTTGTACACGCCCAATTATCTTGCCATATAGGGACATTACTACAGTGCTCCAAACATCTTTAGTTGGAGTGGATTGTTAGGGTTGTAAATGCCCTATTATCTTTGCTTATAAAGACACTACTAGAGTGGTCCAAACACTTTCAATTGGGGTGTTGTTTTAAGGATGTAAATGCCCTATTAACTTGCTATATAGAGACCCTACTAGAGTGCTCCAAATACCTTCAATTGGAGTGTTGTGTCAGTGTTGTAAATGCCCTATTACATTGCCAAATAGAGACACTACTAGAGCGCTCCAGACATCTTCAACTGGAGTGTTGTATTAGGGATGTAAATGCCATATTATCTTGCTATATAGAGACATTACGATAGTGATCCAAACAACTTCAGTTGGAGTGTTGTATTAGGATTGTAAATGCCCTATTATCTTGCCATATGGAGACACTACGAGAGTGCTCCAAACACCTTCAGTTGGAGTGTTGTATTGGGGTTCTAAATGCCCTATTATCTTGCCATCTGGAGACACTGCTAGAGTGCTCCAGATACCTTCAATTGGAGTGTTGTATTGGGGTTGTAAATTCCTTATTATCTTGTCATCTGACGACACTACTAGAGTACTCCAAACACCTTCAATTGGAGTGTTGTTTTAAGGATGTAAATGCCCTATTATCATGCTTTACAGAGACACTACTACAGTGCTCCAAGCATCTTTAATTGAAGTGTTGTATTAGGGTTGTCAATTCCCTATTATCTTGCCATATAGGGACATTACCAGAGTGCTCGAAACACCTTCAGTTTGAGAGGATTATTTAGGTTGTAAATGCCCTATTATCTTGCCATAAAGAGACACTACTAGAGTGCTCCAATCACCGTAAATGGAAGTGTTGTTTTAAGAATGTAAATGATCTATTATCTTGGTATATAGAGACACTACTTGAGTGATCCAAACAACTTCAATTGGAGTGTTGTATTACGGTTGTAAATGCCCTATTATCATGCTATATAGAGACACTACTAGATTGCTCCAAACACGTTCAATTTGAGTATAGTTTTAAGGTTGTAAATGCTATATTTTCTTGCTATATAAAGACACTACTAGAGTGCTCCAACCACCTTCAATTGGGGTGTTGTATTAGGGTTGTACACGCCCTATTATCTTGCCATATAGGGACATTACTAGAGTGCCTCAAACACCTTCAGTTGGGGTGGATTATTAGGGTTGTAAATGCCCTATTATCTTGCCTTATAGAGACACTACTAGAGCGCTCCAAACAACTTCAATCGGAGTATTGTATTATGATTGTAAATGCCGTATTACCGTGCCTATAGAGACACTACTAGAGTGCTCCAAACACTTTCAATTGGGGTGTTGTTTTAAGGATATAAATGCCCTATTAACTTGCTATATAGAGATATCTCTATAGTGCTCCAAATATCTTCAATTGGAGTGTTGTATTAGGGTCGTAAATGCAATAATCTTGCCATCTGGCGACACTACTAGAGTTCTCCAAACACCTTCAATTGGTGTGTTGTGTTAGGGTTGTAAATGCCCTATTACATTGACATATAGAGACACAACTAGAGTGCTCCAAACACCTTCAATTGGAGTGGTGTATTAGGGTTGTAAATGCCATATTATCTTGCTATAGGGAGACACTACTATAGTGCTCCAGACACTTTCAATTAGAGTGTTGTATTAAGGTTGTAAATGCCGTATTATCTTGCTATATAGAGACATTACCATAGTGATCCAAACACCTTCAGTTGGAGTGTTGTGTTAGGATTGTAAATGCCCTATTATCTTGCCATATGGAGACACTACTAGAGTGCTCCAAACACCTTCCATTGGAGTGTTGTATTAGGGTTCTAAATGCCCTATTATCTTGCCATCTGGAGACATTGCTAGAGTGCTCCAGATACCTTCAATTGGAGTGTTGTATTAGGGTTGTAAATGCCCTATTATCTTGCCATCTGGCGACACTAGTAGAGTACTCCAAACACCTTAAATTGGAGTGTTGTATAAGGGTTGTACATGCCATTTTATCTTGCCATATAGGGACATTACTAGAGTGCTCTATACACCTTTAGTTGGAGTGGATTATTTGGGTTGGAAATGCCCTATTATCTTGGCACAAAGAAGACACTACAATAGTGCTCCAAACACCTTCAATTGGAATGTTGTATTAGGGTTGTAAATGCTCGAAATACCTTCAATTGGAGTGTTGTATTAGGGTTGTAAATGCCATATTATCTTGTCATATAGAAACATTACTAGAGTGCTACAAACACCATCAGTTGGAGTGTTGTATTAGGGTTGTAAATGCCCTATTAACTTGCTATATAGAGACCCTACTAGAGTGCTCAAAACACCATCAATTGGAGTGTTGTATTAGGGTTGCGAATGCCCTATTACCTTGCCATATAGAGAGACTACTAGAGTGCTCCAAACACCTTCAGTTGGAGTGTTGTATTAGGGTTGTAAATACCCTATTATCTAGCTATATAGAGATACTACTAGAGTGCTCCAAACATCATCTATTGGAGTGTTGTATTAGGGTTGCAAGTGCCCAATTAGTATGTCATTTGCAGATACTACTAGACAGAGACATTACTAGAGTGCTCCAAACACCTTAAGTTGGAGTGTTGTATTAGGGTTGTAAATGCGCTATCATCTTACCATATAGAGACACTACTAGAGTGCTCCAAACATCTTTAATTGGAGTGTTGTATTAGAGTTGTAAATGCCCTAATATCATGCCATACAGAGACACTACTTGAGTGCTCCAAACACCTTCAATTGAAGTGTTGTATTTGGGCAGTAAATGCCCTATTATCTTGCCATATAGATTTATTACTAGAGTGCTCCAAACACCTTCTATTGGAGTGTTGTATTAGGGTTATAAATGTCCTATTATCGTGCCATATAGAGACATTACTAGATTGCTCCAAACACCTTCAATTCGAGTGTTGTGTTAGGATTGTAATTGCCCTATTATCTTGCCATATATAGACACTACTAGAGTTCTCCGAACACCTTCAGTTGGAGTGTTGTATTAGGGTTTTGAATGCCCTATTATCTTGCCATATAGAGATGCTACTAGAGTGCTGCAAATAACTTCAATTCGAGTGTTGTATTAGGATTGTAAATGCCCTATTATCTTGCCATATTTAGACACTATTAGAGTGCTCCAAACAACTTCAATTGGAGTGTTGTTTTAAGGATATAAATGCCCTATTATCTTGCTATATAGAAACACTACAATAGTGCTCCAAGCACCTTCAAGTGTTATATTAGGGTTGTAAATGCCCTATTATCTTGCTATATAGAAACATTACTAGAATGCTACAAACACATTCAATTGGAGTGTTGTATTAGCATTGTAAATGCCCTATTAACTTGCCATCATGAGACACTGTTAGAGCGCTCAAAACACCTTCAATTGGAGTGTTGTATTACGGTTGTCAATTCCCTATTACCTTGCCATATAGAGACATTATTAGAGTGCTCCAAACACCTTCAATTGGAGTGTTGTACTAGGGTTCTAAATGCCCTATACTATCTTGCCAGATAGAGACATTACTAGAGTGCTCGAAACACCTTCAATTGGATTGTTGTTTTATGGATGTAAATGCCTTGTTATCTTGCTATATAGAGAGACTACTACAGTGCTCCAAACACCTTCAATTGGAATTTTGTATTAGGGTTGTACATGCCCGATTATCTTGCCATATAGGGACATTACTAGAGTGCTCCAACACCTTAAGTTGGAGTGGATTATTAGGGTTGTTAATTCGCTATTATCATTCCATAAAGAGACAGTACTAAAGTGCACCAAACACCTTCAATTGGAGTGTTGTATTAGGGTTATAAATGCTCTTTTATAGTTCCATATAGAGACATTACTAGAGTGCTCCAAATACCTTGAGTTGGAGTGTTGTATAAGGGTTGTAAATGCCCTATTATCTTGCCATATAGAGACACTACTAGAGTGGTCCGAACACCTTAAATTGGAGTCTTGTATTAGGGTTTTAAATGCCCTATTATCTTGCCATATAGAGATGCTACTAGAGTGCTCCAAATACCTTCAATTCGAGTGTTGTATTAGGATTGTAAATGCCATATTATCTTGCAATATTGAGACACTATTAGAGTGCTCCAAACAACTTCAATTGGAGTGTTGTTTTAAGGATATAAATGCCCTATTATCTGCTATATAGAAACACTAGTGCTCCAAGCACTTTCAATTGAAGTGTTGTATTAGAGTTATAAATACCCTATTATCTCACCATATAGGGACATTACTAGAGTGCTCCAAATATGAGTTGGAGTGTTGTATCAGGGTTGTAAATGCCCTACTATCTTGCCATATAGAGACACTACTAGAGTGCTCGAAACACCTTCAATTAGAGTGTTGTTTTATGGATGTAAATGCCCTCTTGCTATATATAGAGACTACTAGAGTGTGCATAAAAAACCTTCAATTGGAGTGTTATATTAAGGTTGTAGATGCTCTATTATCTTTCCATATAGGGATATTACTATAATGCTCCAAACATCTTAGGTCGAAGTGGATTATTAAGGTTCTAAATGCCCTATTATCTTGCCATAAAGTGACTACTAGAGTGCTCCAAACACCTTCAATTGGAGTATTAGGTTTGTAAAGGCCCTGTTATCTTGTCATATAGATACATTACTAGAGTGCTCTGAACACCTTCAGTTGGAGTGTTGTATAAGGGTTGTAATTCCTTATTATCTTGCCATATAGAGATGCTACTAGAGTATTCCGAACACCTCCATTTGGAGTGTTGTGTTAGGGTTGTAAATACCATATTATCTTGCCATATAAAGACTCTACTTGAATGCTCGAAACACCTTCAATTCGAGTGTTGTGTTAGGATTGTAAGTGCCCTATTATCTTGACACTATTAGAGTGCTCCAAACACCTTTAATTGGAGTGTTGTTTTACGGTTATAAGTGCCATATTATCTTGCCATATAGAAACATTACTAAAGTGCTACAAACACCTTTATTTGGAGTGTTATATTAGGGTTGTAAATGCCCTATTAACTTGCTATATAGAGACCCTACAAGAGTGCTCCAAACACCTTCAATTGGAGTGTTTTATTAGGGTTGTAAATGCCCTATTATCTTGCTATATAGAGACACTAATGGAGTGCTCGAAACACCTTCAATTGAAGTGTTGTTTTAAGTATGTAAATGCCCTATTATCTTGCTATATTGAAACACTACTAGAGTGCTCCAAACACCTTAAGTTGGAGTGTTGTATTAGGGTTGTAAATGCTCTATTATCTTGCCATATATGGACATTACTAGAGTGCTCCAAACACCTTCAGTTGGAGTGGATAAGGTTTTAAATTCCCTATTACCTTGCCATATGGAGACACTACTAGAGTACTCCAGACACCTTCAGTTGAAGTGTTGTAGTAGGGCTGTAAATGCCCTATTGTCGTCCCATATAGAGACACTATTAGAGTGATCCAAACACCTTCAATTGGAGTGTTGTATTGGGATTGTAAATTCCTTATTACCATGCCATATAGAGACATTACTAGAGTGCTCCAAACACCTTCAATTGGAGTGTTTTTTTAAGGATATAAATGCCCTATTATCTTGCTATATAGAGACATTACTAGAGTGCTCAAAACACCTTCAATTGGAGTGTTGTATTGGGGTTGTGAAAGCCCTATTATCTTCCCATATAGAAACATTACTATAATGCTCTAAACACCTTCAGTTGGGGTGTTGTATTAGGGCTGTAAATGCTCTATTATCTTGCCTTATAGAGACACTACTGGAGCACTCCAAACACCTTCAATTGGAGTATTGTATTATGATTGTAAACGCCGTATTACCGTGCCATATAGAGACACTACTAGAGTGCTCCAAACACTTTCAATTAGGGTGTTGTTTTAAGGATGTAAATGCCCTATTAACTTGCTATATAAAGACACTACTATAGTGCTCCAAATACCTTCAATTGGAGTGTTGTATTAGGGTTGTAAATGCCCTATTACATTGCCATATAGAGACACTACTAGAGTGCTCCAAACACCTTCAATTGGAGTGGTGTATTAGGGTTGTAAATGCCATATTATCTTGCTATAGGGAGGCACTACTAGAGTGCTCCAGACACCTTCAATTGTAGTGTTGTATTAGAGTTGTAAATGCCCTATTATCTTGCCATATGGAGACACTACTAGAGTGCTCCAAAAAGCTTCAATTGGAGTGTTGTATTATGGTTCTAAATGCCCTATTATCTTGCCATCTGGAGACATTGCTAGAGTGCTCCAAACACCTTCAATTGGAGTGTTGTATTAGGGTTGTAAATGCCCTATTATCTTGCCAGATAGAGACACTACTCGAGTGCTCCAGACACCTTCAATTGGAGTGTTGTATTAGGTTTGTAAATGTCTTGCTATATAGAGACACTACTAGAGCGCTCCAAAGACATTCAATTGGAGTATTGTATTAGGGTTGCAACTACCCTCTTCTCTTAGCATATGGAGACACTACTCGGGTGCTCCAAAGACATTCAATTGGAGTAGTGTATTAGGGTTGTAACTACTCTCTTTTGTTGTCATATGGAGACATTACTAAAGTGCTACAAAGACCTTTAATTAGAGTGTTGCTTTAAGGTTGCATCACCCTCTTTTCTTGCCATATGGAGACACTTCTAGTGTGGTTCAAAGACCTTCAATTGGATTGTTGCATTAGAGTTGCAACTACCCTCATCTAAGGTGGCAAGAGTTCTTCAATTTTCAAGGGTTATGGTTTATATATTTCTTATTTTATTCGCTTTTTTTGCCCTGGCTTTGAGAAGCTAATATTCTCATCTCTAAGGTTTGGGCGTATCCATGTATCGAATTTTTTATTATGTTTTAGTATAATTTATGTTTTGTTTATGTTGATTTGAGATTTCGTTATACTTTGAATTATTTTTGATCATATCCTTGCATACATAGTTTCGTCTACTATATGCCAATGTCCTCCACATACCAATAGGTGTGAATTCATTGAATCTCAGCGTGAGTGGGATTACTTGTAAGTACTTTGAACACATCAGCTAACAAGGCTTGACAACATTTCAAAGACTAGGTTTAGAACCCAAGGGGCTCTCTTGACAGGATATCGTAGATCGTATATTCAATTTTTGATTTGGAATGACATAGAAATAAGTAGGGTCTTTGGGATTTTATAATTTGTGGGGTAGGATAGGGAAGTATATATTATCCTTTGCGCGAGGAGGATAATTTATGGATCTGGAACACTCTGAATTGTTTGCCCAAAAGTCGATTGAAAGATCAAAAAACCTTATGACAGTGCCGTATGCAGGGTAGATAAGCATCGAAATTATACTTTGCTTAATCTAGAAGGAGATTACCTAAACCCTAGAGGCTCCCTATTTTTGTGATTTAATCATAATTAGCACCTCCACCTCAAACTCAAATATAAACTCCATGATGTGTCCAAATGGTATGGTAAAAAGCTTCAGTACAACGATGTACTTTTTAAACCTTTAATACGTGTTTGAGTTGAATTGCAAGTGCACAATTCTATCAAAGTAGTATTTGGGGTGTCGAACCACAGGGAGTACGATAAAAACTTAGTTTAAACTTTAGTAATAAATTTCAGAAAATAAAAGGAAAGTAAAGTGCAACAAAAGTAAATTGGGGGGGGGGGTTTGTTCTAACAATTCCTAAATTTGGGTTCAATACCCGAATAGAGAGTTTTTAAAACAATAAGAGTAAATGAATGAAAGAAAGATTAGATTGCTTTCTAGATGAGAAGATCTAGGGGTCTTTGGTCTACATTCCCTTGCTAACTATATCTATTCGGTATTTGTTTAAGTTCATGTATGATTGATTTGATGAGGTTTCTAACCTAATATGTCATTAAGGGTCACTTTCGTGAATTAATAACGTGTCTAAGTAATTCGGACTTCACGGTTAGGTCCTTCACCCTAGCTACTTAGACCATAAGCTCTTGTTAGTCTCTCCTCTCCTCAAATATTGATACTTCACGATTAAGTCCTTCATACCAATACCCGATTCGATTTGAGATGTCCTAATTAGGGTTTGCCTTCACGGTTAGGTTCTTCACCAAATTCCTAACCTTAATTTCTATAGTTCTGGTTTAGATCACAAATTGGTTACAATCCTAATCTAAACCTAGGGTATTTGCATTCATAAATGGTACTCTCCTCTCGTCCTAACTTCTTTGGATCCTTTGACAAAGAGATACCAAAGCGGGACTACAGCGATTTCAAGTACTAATTATGTAATTAACACAAATGATAAATCACAGAAATTAACATCAAATCCCAATAAAACAATCATAACAAAGACAAATAACCGAATAAGATACAATTAAACAAGTTCATGCATTGACCTAAACCCCTAGAAAGAGGACTACTCCCTCATGGAGAGATCCATTACAAAAATTGGCAAAGTAAGAAGAAATGAAATAAAGGAAGTAATTACACCTTTTGACAAATTAAAAACCTCTATCTTGCCGACTTCTTGCTCAGGAAACCCTTCTTCTCCTTGCTTGAAAGCTTTCCTTTTCTCCAGAATTTATCGCTAAGTATTGTGTATAGAGAGAGAATGAAAGAGATAGGGATGTCTTCTATGGAGAGAATGAACCCCCTCTTTTATAGCCAAGGATCATGCCTAATTAAGAGCCTAGAAAGTGGAGTTAGTGGGTGCTATATCTGGATTGTTTCCCAGGATGCCTTGTCCTCATTTGGCTGTAAAACGCGTCCATGAAGTGCCAAAAATAGAAACCGTGTTGAAATCATTTAAATTTGGCTTTTCTGCGGCTCCAGTGCGGATGGCCGATCCGCACTGCGGGTGGTCTCACCCGCATTGGCTCCAAGTTTCCTTATTTAATTTCTGCGAATTAGTTGAATGCGGATGGCAGTGCGGATGGCTGACCCGCACTGCGGGTGGATTCTGCTTCTCTGAAGGTCCTGAAAATCGGCTAAGTATTGAGTGCGGCTGGGCTCATCCGCACTGCGGATGGAAGTTCATCCGCACTAGGCTCGGACTTTTTCCTGCGCTGCGCTTGGATGTTGGAAATGCGGCTAAGTACTCAGTGCGGCTGCTCTGATCCGCACTGCGGGTGACTTGGTCCGCACTGGAGGGTATTTTCGCCATTTTTCATCATTTCCTGCAACGAAAAGCCAAACAACCGCAGTAACTTGATTCTAGGTGTATTTAAATCATTTTATATTAAAAATACAAGATATTTGAGGTTGTTTTACGATAAAATCTAGATCAAATGTGTATATAATTTATGCTTATCACTCCATAACCTAGACTAGTATATATTATTAAATATTTAATATATTATCCCTATGGATTGATACTTAACACTACTACACGATAGGATTATGCACTTGTGATCCGAACGAAAGTAGAACTAGGGTATAAAAAGATATATTATTATATACTGAAAGTAGTGCTACCATTTTGGTGCATCAATGGCATTCACTTGCTCGGTTTCTCCCTCAGCTTCTACTACATTCATACACTGTCATGTCTGATGTGTTTCTCCATAATATCCATTAGATGTTGTTGCGTTGACTGATGCTACCGTTTGCTGCTTGGATTGGTTGTTGAGTGATGTATGCAATGCATCAATCTTTCCGTTTAGCGCGGTGGGTTCGCTGACTTGGTGCATGCCAAGGTGTTGTGTTTGGCTTCTTGCGATTTGAGGTCCAATAGTGTTGGTTGAGTGCAATCTCTTCGATGAGGTTGTAAGCACCGTCAGGTTCCTTGTTCATAATTGCTCCTCCTACAGAAGCATCAATAGACAACCTAGCGGTGAGAGTTAAACCATCATAAAAAGTTTGCACAATTAACCATTTCTCTAAACCATAATATGAACAACACATTAACATGTCCTTGTATTGATCCCATGTTTCACACAATGATTCACCCTATTTTTGTTTAAAGTTAGTAATTGCATTTCTTAACATTGAAGTTTTGGAAGGCGGAAAGTATTTTGCAATGAAAACATTAAACAATTGTTTCCAAGTTTGAATAGAGTTAGGTAGTAATGAGAATAACTATGCCCTATATCTCTTAATGAAAATTGAAAGAGCCTTAACCTGATTGCATCATCGGTAACTCCATTGATCTTAATCGTCTCACATATTCCAAGGAAAATTGACAAATAAAGATGCGGATCTTCATCTGGTAGTCCTCCAAATTGCTATTAAGACACCATGTTAACGAGAGCAGGTTTGATCTCGAAATTTTGGAGTGCAACTATCGGTGGATCTATGCTTGAGATTGAATCATTAGCGTGCGGCATGAAGTAATCTCTCATCAATTTTGGTCTTGTTGTGTTCGCATTCTCACCGATATCTTCTTGATATCTATCATTATTGTTGATCGATGGATTTGGTGGGTTCTCCATGTTGATCGAATATGAATCTCCTTCACTTTGAGTGTCATAAGAGGAAGGACTTGATGTAGACCTTGTTGGTGAATTTAAAGTGAATAATCTTTTCTTACTTGTAATCCTTTCAGATGATTCGGTTATCATGGAAAATCCTAAAAATAGAAACAAAAATTTAAGTAGATCTAGAAAAATAAAAATGAACAAAATAAAAATAAACAAAATAAAAATAAACAAAGAAGAAAAAGAGAAAATAAAATAAAGAAAAATTAAAAAGTCTAGTCAAATCAAATAAATCAGATTCGATGGTCAAACGCAAGGGCTTCTCATGAGGCCTTGAACAATAAATCGTTATTCCCTAACAATGACATCAAAAAACTTGATGTGCAAAATCGTGTCACTGTGCCTTTAAATTTATAAACTCGGTTGCACTAGATCGGATTACAAGCATATGATCATATCGAGTAGTATAATCGAGTGTCGATTCGCAGGGAATAAGGTTTAGGATCTTGAACAATCAAATCACAACCGTTTGAAAGACTAGACAAAATCAGATCTTGAGAGTTGTTGATGATCAAAGATGCAAACTTTGTGTTTTAAAGAAAATCAAAAGATAAATAGAATAGTAAAACAAAAGATGTTAATTCCTAGGGTGTCGGCACACCATTGTTACTTCAATCCGCTTTAATTCTTGCTTTGTTTGATTTTGGTTTTCAGTTATTGTAAGGCACTAAAAATACTAATATTTTTAGTAGTATTGATAGTATGAAATGACCATAATGTAAACTACGGCGGATAAAGGAAACAAATTTACATTCATGTTCTTGGTCATAGGTTTTATTACTCCTTTTTTGCATGATACTAGAATATGAGTTTATTGCATGCGTATCACTAGTTTGTTGCATGGTAAGGATGGTCCATGCAACAGAAATGATGTTTTTGAAATCCTCAAACTTGTTGCAAAGGTAGTCCTATGCAACATGTATCGCATGCAAATATGTGATGGGCAACCATGCAACTGCTTTCTATCTCCCCATGCAATTACGTTTTGAAGGTCAGATATTATATTTTTATTAACGGGCCATGCAACTACTTTACCTCCTTGTTTATATTATACTAGTCAAGTGTCCGTGCTTTGCAACAGAACCCACCAAAGAGAGGACACGTATCCTCTGCATTAACGTACCGTTTGAGTTAATTTATGAACCGTACGATCAGAATTCGGGCCAATCCGGCCCAAGCCTATAATGCACGGGGCCCTTTAATATTAGTACAGATCTCAATCGGACGGTCCACATTTTAATTCAAAATTTGAGTTAATGCAGAAGATATGAATTCCCAAAGAGATCAGCTGTATGAAACTTTTTTTCAACCTGTCCCGGTTTATTAAATATATTACAACAATATTTTAGTATCATATGTGTCCATAACTCTCCAGTTCGGACTCAAAATATTTTTTTTTATTCAAACCCGTAGGCAACTTTCATTAATTAAAGAGTCATTACATTAACTGAAAAGTGAAAAACAGAAATGTAAAATTCTAAAGAACTACAAATTAAGACTACTTACTTTACCTAACAGTTATTAAAATAAAATTTATCTTAAACTATCCTTGTTGCACTGTATGCTCTCCATCCGTCTTCATTTCTTGTCTCACCCTGTTGTTCTTGTATGTAATGATCCAATAGGCATGGAGTAAAGGAAAAATGAGAGAGAAAAAGTAATAGGCATCGGGATAGGAGAAAAAGAAAAAAGAAAACGCGTTTTCTGCATCGGTAAAGAAAAAAGGTGAGGGAAAAAGTAGATTAAATGATACAATTTTCATGTGTCTTTTTATGTGGCGAGTATATGGATAACTAAATTTAGGTTTCTACACGCTTGACTACATGAAACAGGTGTGTAAAATCAAAATTATTTATTAATGGCTGTGATTGAGCTGTGTTTTTTATGAGAGGCTGAGATTTACTTAATCAACGGCTGAGATCCTCTATGGGTGAATAGAGTTTTGGATCCTAAATTTTTCAACACTCTATTATAGTAGTCTTGATTTTATTGAAAGTCCATGCAACTACTTAACCCTATACACATGCTACCCCTTGTTTATATTATATTTTATTGAAAGTTCATGCAACAACTTAATCACATACGCATGCAACTACTTAACCCCCTGTTTATATTATATTTTATTGAAGGTCCATGCAATTGGTTAACCCTTTGCGCATGCAAAAGTATGGACTGGTTGTTTTCATTAATTGCATGGGATTATCCATCCAATTGTTTAGTTCCTGGAGACAGATTCATTTTTGTTTATCTGATATCTCCTTTTTAATGATGATTTTTATTATGAATCACAACAACATGAATAATAGCTGTATATAAGAATTCAATACATTGATGATTTCAATTTTTGCATTTAGAATAAACACTCCAAAATAATTGAGAAACAAAAATAATTGTACAAACTGTGACACAAAACATAGACAACTATTGATTCACCAATATTAAAACTCTTGATCGGAAACATCGAGGGCCTAGAAACTAAATTCATCCTCACCTTGGTCTGTGTCCAACTCTTCGTCAGCACCCAACACAATATCTAACTAGTTGAGAAATAAAATAACTTCCACAGCACCCAACAATTAGAAGTTACAAAAATTGCCCAATGCACCCTGATTTGTACATTTCAGTTCTTTTTAGCATTAATTTTAGCATGCCACCAATGCACATGATCCCTGCCTGTCAATTGCTCAACAACTGCAAAAAGATAATCAAAAGAAAATTGACATCAAAATATCACTTTGGACAAAGCTTTACAATTTATGATCTCAACAGCGCTGGTCTAGTCAGTTCTGAATATTAGTCGGCTCTTTATCTCGACATGTATTTTGTTTAAAATTAGGGCCTCCTGTATGGTACAATTCAAGCTGGCCCAGACACAGTTCCATTTGAGTGCTTCAACATTTTTATTTTGGTTCATATTTTGCGCAGGTTCTTGGTTTAGATATCAACCTTTATAAGCATGAAACCAAGGTCATCATGGTTAACAATTAAAACATTAATTGCATACCTAGAATCCTACTTCAAACTTTGCATTGGAGTCTACAATAATTCTTTTTCAGAAGAAAGTATATGATCGTGAAAAGAAAAGCAAGTACCAGAAATGCCTTGATTACTTGCAGCATGAGCAAGCATCAGTTTCCCATTCGCATGGATGAAGGTTTAGCTTAGCTACAAAATCCCAAAAATATTGAAATAAATCATGGATGAAGGTTTCATTGTCCTGGAAATTTAGAAAGCAATACCACTCAATCTGGAGCTGTAAATTGATATGTGCAAAAAAGAGAAGATAACTTTCATAAATGTCTAAACTGCCCTTTACATGTGCAGAATTAATGAAACAGGCAGCTACATAAATTGTGACGTAAGTAAAACTTAAAGACTCCCACACAGCTAAGTACAAACCATATTTCATTGATTAGAGGGTTTCTAATCCTAACACAGTGACTGCTGCTTTTGCTGTTACAACCACGCTACTAATCAAGCATTCTCGTTAAACCTTGACTTGAAAAGTACAAACAGACAGAATGAGAATCCCATTCTGGTATGATGCATGAAGAGATCGACCATTGTGCCTGACAAGAACACCTGTACCGATACAGTCCAGAATCTCATTAAGAGAAGCTATTCCAATTGTGCAACAGTTGGCTCTGCAAGTGGTCTAAGAAGCAGAAAGTATCACTTTGACACAAGGAGAGGATGCTATACTGTGGAAATGAGGGACTGCAGGCACATATTTTGCTAAATCCATCTACGACATGCTAATGAGTATTGGCAGAATCACTCCAAGGATACTGTTTTGTGGAGGTACAAATTCCAAGTACGGTGAAGATGTTCATATTCCTATTGTTAACAGAAAAATAATTAACCCATGATGTTTTGTAGAGGTGCAATATAGGTTGTGCCACAGGATGTGCAGTATGTCGATCAACTGGTATCGAAACAGCAATGCACTTGATGTTTCAATGCTCATATGCAGTACAGATTTGTGGGAGAGGAATTTACACTGTGACCCAAAATGTGTCTTGTGTCCTTGCAATTTTGAAACAGCTAATCATTTGTTGTTTGAGTGTACATATGCTTTGCAGGTTTGGCAGGTGGTACATCAAAATCTCAATGTGGTTAAACTCACAAGCCAGGGATCGATAACTCATACATGGCAGACAACATGGGAGCACACAAGGTCAACTAAAACCCTATCCAAAAACTCATGGACAGTGTATTTTCTGAGTGTGTGCTGGGGAATCTGGAAGCAGAGGAATGAAATGGTGTTCAGAGGGGCTGCTCTACCACCAGCAAAGCTAGCAGAGAGGGTGCTGCAGGAGGGGCTACTATGGCTAACCTACTGCTGAAACAAGGGAGGGGAGGTCTGGAGTGCTAGGGAGAAGACCTCAATAGATGCTCTATATTTTTTTGCTTTTATTTTTCTATTTTTGTATCAGCTGTGTAGCTACTGCATGGCATTCAAAAAAAAAAAAAGAATAGGTATCAGGATCTTAGCAACTGGTCAAATATTGCAAGATGTCTGGCAGTGTTCAATATTGCAGCTGCAAGGAAATCGATATTAGAATAAAATGAGGCCGATATTGCTCAGTTGTGGATGCTGATTATTATGGAAATACCGCAATTTGTCCCGAACTCATTCGTCAAATAAAGCTATCTTGTGTGTGACTGCGGTTAAATTTTATTTTACATAAGTTATCAAAATATATGGTATATAGTTCCCATGACAAAGCCTCATGCCAATAACGAAATTGTTAGAGGGTTCCCAAATAGAGGCTAGAAAATGTCCGGAACAAAAGACATAATTTTATGAGGAAGCTTGATTGTATTCCTGACTTTATTATTACATAGAGTACAAATAACATAAATTTATAAAAAAAATATAAATCTCTAAAAAGATAACTATATACATGACACATCCTAAAATACCCTATACTAAAAATATTAAATTCTTCCTCCTTAATATAGCATGTCAAATATAGCCTACTATTCTAAAATCTTGTTAAATCAAATTTGATAAAATATATGATAAGATGAGAGACATACATAACAGAAATTTAGCCAACTTTGACCATTTACACTTTGTTATGTAAAAGTAATCATGAATATATTTGTAAATAACTCATATTTACTTCTGAATCTGTTTATTTTTAGATATTTTTATTTCTTCTTTTAATTCATACTTTTTATACACATTTAGATGCGTTTTACATGACTTCCAACATGTACTACAATTATTATGGGAAAAGAAATGAATTTTGTGTGAAGACCAATATCTTATATATATATGAATATTGTTCCACAAAATTTATCAAAGATCTCAATTTGTAAGAAAATAAATTGAGAATTTACAAGAAAGTTATATGTCAACATTGTAATTTAGATGAGTAAACTCATATAATATATTTATATGGAGGAGGGATTCATTTACACCCTTTTTTGGTGACATCGGATTACACCCTACATTTTTAAAGTCCAAACAGTTGATCCAACCCGTTCAACATGATGAATATATTAAAATGTGGTTGTAGATGAAATTTTATTTTATTTTTTGAATTTTTTTACTATTAATTAAGATGAGTACAAAAATTCAATGGTCTGAAAACAACGGTTTTGTAAAATACTTAATAATGGTAAAAAAAATTCAAATAAATGTAAAATTTGATATGCAAGCACATTTTAATATATCTATCATGCTGAATGGTTTTGATCGACTATTTGGATTTTGAAAACTTTAAAGATTTAGAGTGTAATTATGTGTCACTAAAAAAGGGTGTAAGTGGATCCCTCCTCATTTATATGATATAAGATAAAATCAAATTACAACATAAACTTATTAAAATATGATAGAATTAAAATCAACAAACAAAATCCTATTTATTTTGATTATTGAGACCCTAAATTAAAATATTTTTATTTTTATATCCATATTGTTCTTTAACATATCATAAACTTGTGATATTTAATTCATTTTATCTTTACTGATATATTTTGGTGGAAAATAAAAATGATAAGGAAAAATTATTATGTAATCTGTATGATCTATATATCAGCGCAAAAATAAAATTTTACTTCTTAATGTCCATTTTGCTCCTTAATAGATATTAATTTTTTTAATCTTTAATTAATCTTTACTATTAATTGAGGAAGGTAACTGTCCTAGACTCCTTAATAACTATCTTATTATCAATTTAAGGAAACTTTTGAGTACATCTGACATGTTGAATTTATTTACTTATTTAGAAACATGAGATTTTTCTTGTCTAAACTCAATTTTTCATTCTCCATTTCTACAAGAATGATTGATTTAAGTGGATATTTCTCATTCTCCATTTCTACAAGAATGATTCATTTACTTATTCAGTGTCACCAAAAATAGTATAAGTGGATCTCTCCTCTTTCATTATTATCTTTGTAATGTGTTACATACCAGTTTGGGGCATAGATATATAGTTCAGTTCCTAACCTGACATTAGTTCTTCGGATTCAATAACGGTTGATATCGAAAAATAAAAAAATTAATTAGTCCACACCATATAAACATTAATTCATCTTTCTTTCTTTTTTAGCCAGTTACCAGATCCAGTTTTATTCAATTTTATTGTTTGTTTTTTAAAGGATTTAGATTTGACTAATCTTTCTTTACTATTGTTATAATAATTAAGTGGCAGCTTTTCTAGTTTTAGATTTTAATTATAGTATAAGACCCTCTTTAACAGTATTTCAAAATAGCATTTGGGATTCCATAATCTTTTGAGATAGATGCTTTAAATAGAAATCTAATAAATGGTGATTGGTGATTGCTAAGTTTCTATGTAAACAAAGCAGCGCTTAAAAGAAGCACAATCTAGGATTGCCAATTAAAAACAGACATGTGCATGCTTAATTAGATTTCTATTTGTGCAAATATATCGTGCAAATTCGGTCTATGAGTATATTTGGAATGTTTAAATATAGTATATATGTTTAAATATAGTATGTTTGGAACATTTAAATACATACGAACTTCTTGCGCATTGCTGATTAATCGACCTCTTCTCTCAATTCTCTAATTAACTCTGTTCTAGTTGAGAACTTGAAGTAGCTCTTTTTGCTTAACCCAAGTTATTACAAGGTACGTACTACCTCCTTTAATGAATTTATTTCTTTTTAGTTTGTTCTTTCTTTTCTCTGTTATGTTTGAGAAATTCTTTTATCAGACTTGAGTTCATTTTATAAGAAATGCTGTCGAAAATTCTTCTGACAATTAAATAAACCCTAAATGAAGTCGGATGTAATTTGTTGTTTTTTCTTTTGTCATGATTAATTAGTTTCAGTTCTCATTGTTCTTCTTTCATGAAATAGTTTTTAGAATAAACATTTGTTCAAGCTTTAGGTTATTATGTTATTTAACAAAAGGCACATTTAGGGATGTCAATGGGTACGGTACGGGTCGGGTGGAGGCATTTTCATACTTATAATTAACCATTAAAATTGACTTTACCCATACCCATTAAAATTTACCTTATCCTACCCTATCCTTACCCGTTAATATTATCGGATAACGAAACGGTAGCGGGTGAATAATGAATAATACTAATACAATAATTAGTTTTATTATATTTTACAAATTAAACATCAAAAACTCATTCATTTCACATTATGTAATTGCATTTCTAATAAAAAAATAAAAATAAATGTGCAATCAATTCCAACTAAATTGTTTTTATAAAGGAAGAAAATTAAAAAATACAAATATATTTTTAGGTGGGTTGGAAATTGAATTGAATATATATTTAGATTTTATAATTACCCTATAGGATAACGGGTACGAAATAGTCATTACTCCCTTATCTATTTGGTTAACGGAAAAAAAATTATCCATACCCATACTTATACCCAATAAGCTAACGAAAAAAAACCTTATCAATACCCACCTTATCGAATAGGATACGGGTTGGATAAACGGCTAAAAAGGTATCATTGACACCCCTAGGCACATTAGTTTTTCTATTTATTTTTTTTCTTTTTTGAAAAACAGGCAACCTATATTTGTCATTTCCAGTACATATTTGAGCACAATTTTGCTTTAGTTATTTTCATTTTGCAAATGTATTGATAGGATCTCTTTTGTTACCAGTATGCCATGTATTGTACCTACTATCTAAGCTAATATCTCAAGTGGGTTACAGTAAAACGTATGAGTTAATTCATTTTCAAATTTGTGATTCAGTTCAACGAATTGAAGATGAGTAATCCGGTCACAGGTCCCGCAATAAGCCCAAAACCTTGTCGGTATTGGTTAAATGGAGGTTGCCACAATAAGTATTGTCCCTTTCTTCACCAGGTATCTCTCTCTACAAATTTCAATCATGTTATTTACTCAAATTAGTCCTGGGCTGGTAATACTGGTATTAGTACCATATTAGAATGTGGTACAATTTTACGCTCCACTTTATTATTACAGCTCTCATTGTACACAGTATAAAAGAAAATAATAATTAGCAACAAAACTCAATATCAGGTTAAATCTTAATCTACTCCCTATGTAGATAGTGGGGTTCTGGTACGTACAACTGTTGTATACAGTATATATACTGTTGAAGGTTTTATTTAAGATACTGAAATCATGTGTTTTCCACAGCCTCATGGCAAAGACAAGTCAAGTAGACCCTGCTATTACTTCCTAAGTGGTTACTGTGCTAGAGGAACTAACTGTAATTTCATGCATGCGCCACCTTCATCATCACAAGAACAGCCACAAAAGAACTCGGCCCTGCCTCGTCCCATAAACCCTGAACACAACGCACAACCACCTCAGGAACAAAATAACAGTCCTAGCTCCTCTGAGGAGTCGTCAGACTCAGATGCTTCGTTCGATATTGTTTTGGGTGATAATCCAAGTTATTTCTTGGAAAGAGCCATCTGGTACGGTTCATCCAACTACTTGACAAGTCAAATCCAGATGGAATGGTATGGAAGGCCAGAGTATCACAATTCATATGAGAGGACTTTTCACAGACCCAGTCTATCCGGTCAGAAAAGACCACTGGAGCAGGAAGCAGAAAGCAAAATCAGATGCACAGATGTCGGTCCTGTTAAGGTTCCATGCACCGAGACGCATGTTGCCCATGATGAGAGTCAAAATGGTCGACATAGCTCTTCTGGAGGTAATCTGAGCTCAAGGCTACGTGGCAGGATAAGGTTCCCTGAAACAAGCACATCTGCAACTGCATCTCACAGTATGGAAAAGAGAGATTCACCTAACGGCTATCCGGTGCAGCACACAAAGCTGGTTCACAGCAGACGCAACCGTGAAAGTGAAATCAATGCATCAGATTTCGCCGCTCCAAAAAGTTTGGCTGAGTTGAAGAGAGCAAAAATTGTTAGAGAGCAAAACAATAATTCTAGTTTTGGAAGAGGAAAATAAAAAAGTGACGCCGTCAGGTGGAGATAAGTAGATGCTGCTGTTGAATATTGATACAAAATTAGAGTCCGAATATTTCAGATTTAGAGATCTGGATGCAACGTGTTGTGATGTATTTTTAGTCATGTAGTTGAGTTAGTGGGTTCTATAATTAGTCATGTAGGTCAAGTTTTTAATAGCAGGATACATGGGGAATAATTCTATTTTGGGGATTGGTTGTAATAGGAGGATAGGTAGTGGGGTACTAAATTTAGATGTTCCAGATTTAGATTTTTTGTTGTGCTATAAATTCAGCATGTTGTAATCGAATTTAATTAAGCAATAGAAGTTAATTTTAGCAGCAAATTTCTTCTCTTTGTTTCATTGTATCCTTCCGAAATTTCCAACAAATTGGTATCAGAGCCAAAGGTTAGAGATCAGGGCAGATCCGACCATGGCAGAGAACATGAGCGTTTCGAATCCGTTGATCTCGCTGTTCAAGGGAGACAACTACGAGTTCTGGAGCATCAAGATACGAACTTTGCTCAAGTCACAAGGTCTATGGGAATTGGTGGAGACGGGAGCACCGATCGCAGATCCCACACCAACAGAAACAGCAAAGCGAGATGCGAAGGCGCTATTCTTCATCCAACAAGCAGTGCATGACACCATCTTCTCGAAAATTGCAGCAGCCACCAACGCAAAGGAGGCGTGGACAACCTTGAAAACAACATTTCAAGGGAGTACTCGAGTCATGGCAATCAAACTTCAAGGCCTACGCAGGGACTTTGAAACATTGCAGATGAACAAGGAGGAATCCGTGCAGATTTTCCTCTCAAGAGTACAAGGGGTGGTCAACCAAATTCGAGCATTTGGAGACACCATGGAAGAGAAGACGGTGGTGGCGAAAGTGTTAAGGAGCCTAACACCCAAGTTTGATCATGTAGTTGCAGCAATTGAAGAGTCCAAAGATCTAGCAACCTACACCTTTGATGAACTCATGGGATCACTGCAGACTCATGAAGCAAGGATGTCAAAGGCTGAAGATAAAGGCGATGACAAGGCATTTTACATGCAGAGGGAGACGTCAAGAAGTAGAGGCAGAGGCAATTTCGGCAAGGGAAGAGGAAGAGGAAGAGGCAGAAGCAACACTGCCGAAAATAGTCAATCATATGATGAATTCAAGAAGGACATCCAGTGCTATTATTGCAACAAGTTTGGGCACTATCAATCTGAGTGCCATGAAGCCAAGAAGAACATCCAATGCTACTACTGCAATAAGTTTGGGCACTACCAATCTGAGTGCTACAAGAAGCAAAGGGAGGAGAATCAAGCAAGCTATGCTGTAAAAGAAAATGACCAACCGGCACTCTTCATGGCGTACACCAAGAGCAAGATTGATGCAAGCAACAAGGGCACAGTAGCAGTGCACACAAGAGATAATGGTGGCAGCAGTCCAGAAAGTAGCAAAATCATGGTGAGTAGAAATATTTTGTTTGATGAAAAAGCCCTCAAGGTGGAGAATGTAGGGCTCATTCATCAGAGGCCGTTGAAGTTGGTGTACAACCAAGATATACGGCTGGCTCAGATGCCAGAAAAATGTAGTTTCAAGGTGTTGAGAGATATTGTGACGAAGATGTTTCCTTCATTAAAATATGTGCTGATCAAGTACAAGGATTATGATGGGGATCTAGTTACCATTACTGATACACAAGTGTTGAGGATGGCAGAATCATGTTTCGACCAGCCTGTACAAATGGAGGCAGAGAAAGAAGAAAAGAGACTTTCCTTGATGAGACTACATATTGTAGAAGTCAATCCTGAGCAAGAGCCTACAATCACAGAGGAGGAAGATCATGTAGTCGAAGAAAAAGAAGAGTTTCCAAAAGGAAGGAATATTGATAAGAAGAGAGAAGTAAGAATTCCAGCACTGGATGGCAGTGGATTGACTCCAGACCTGTTAACCCAAGCAAAGGTAATCATGGAAAGAGGAGATGATATGCCAAGTCAAGTGTCTGGTTCCTTTGGAAATGAAAGAGGTTTTCTGGAGATGAAAAGTATTACAGGAGAGATTTTGAAAAAGGTGATCACAGAAGATACTGTTATCAAGCAAGAGAAGGTAACTGTCGAGGTTGGTGAAAGAAACCAAGAGCAAGTTGTTATTGACAAGAGTGAAGGATGTCATCCATCACAACAGGAGAAAGTGACAATCCTGCCTGTTAGCACAATCACCTATGTAGGGCCAAAAATGATGCCCAGTTCGTCTGATTCAAATCTGCAAACCAATAAGGATGCAAATATCAAGACTGATGAGGAAGAAGATGATGTTGAAGCTTGGAGTAAACCAATTTTGTATCAAGGGGGAGTGTTGAATATTGATACAAAATTAGAGTCCGAATATTTCAGATTTAGAGATCTGGATGCAACGTGTTGTGATGTATTTTTAGTCATGTAGTTGAGTTAGTGGGTTCTATAATTAGTCATGTAGGTCAAGTTTTTAATAGCAGGATACATGGGGAATAATTCTATTTTGGGGATTGGTTGTAATAGGAGGATAGGTAGTGGGGTACTAAATTTAGATGTTCCAGATTTAGATTTTTTGTTGTGCTATAAATTCAGCATGTTGTAATCGAATTTAATTAAGCAATAGAAGTTAATTTCAGCAGCAAATTTCTTCTCTTTGTTTCATTGTATCCTTCCGAAATTTCCAACAGCTGCATCAAAGGAAAATTAGTTTTTCATTTGTTCCATTTATTGTTATTTTTCTTCAGTTGCTATCTTTGTAAATTGTAATTCAGTTTATATCGGTGACCATTGATGTAATATATGAAACATTGTATCGATAAATGTAATAAACTTTGTGCAAATAGGCTAAATATAATGACCATTGATGCATAATATTGAAAAGTTTCTTATAGATATTTGAAGTTATAAGACTTGAAACTAGTTCAGCCTTTCAGGGCAATGTAATTTGATAATTTGATAATTTCACCAAACACAAAGGCTAAGTTTACAAGACAGACTTTGTTCCAATCCAAGCAACAAAAAAGAGTACAGAAAATCAGAAGTACAATTAAGAGGCTTCTGTCCCTCAAAATCTGAGCAAGTACAATTATGTTTTGGCTCCATGCCAATGCCAATTGTGGTACCTTTTTTATAACTCGAACCTATTTGCCTTCCACAGTGGCATCGCCTTCAAACTCGCTCTGTAAAAGTGGTCCATTTTATAAGTTTTTGGTTTTAGTTGTCTCCAATACTTTAAAATAGTTTTATAAATGTAATGCCTAATTTCTATGGACGCAACTATATATAATCAAATTTTTTAGCACACTCAATGTTTATCACAAGCGTAGAACTCCATGGCCAACACTCAATAATTTTTAATGCTTCCTAAAAGATTCTAATTTATTATTTTAATATAACAGTGAAAAACTACCGTAAAATTTTGTCACAAATATATATATAGCATTTTGCTGTTAAGTCTCACAAAAACATGAATCATTATAAATAATTCACGAGACTACTGTGTTTCAACTAAAATAAACATTAAGCAATTGTGAAATCCGTAACCAGGCCACTTTGTTGTGAAACAATTAATGCCTCTTTTTTTTTAAATATATCCTTATTTCTTAAAAAACATACGTTGTGCTAGTTTTTAATCTCTGAAAGTGCGTATAGAACATCTGACGCAAGTAAATACAAAAAAAATCCATTAGGAAAATTCCGCTGCCACGAATTTTTGAATTGTTATTAGTTTTTTCACCAACTATTTGATAGTAATTTAGTAATCGTACATGTTTTTTTTTTTGTAAATAGTCAAATTTTAGCTGTTTTTAATGCATTACGAATCAAATTTCATTTTGACTGAAATTTTAATAGTACGTCATAACTTAACAGTACAATTTTGAACATTATCAGTGAAAATTAAGTATAGATATTTGGTTCTATGTGAAACTACAACATTATTATAATGAGATTGGTATATAAATGAATAGTTGACATACTATTAATTGTTTGTATTTGGACAAATCAATGTATCATACATATTCCAGTAATACTATAAAACTCGTTTTAATTTGTTAATCAAAAGCTACACAACAACTCGTTTTTGTTCACCAAAAGCTATCAAAAATCCATAAAAGAAGGTAATCAGTTAGGAAATATTGCGCTTAATTTATTATATATATAGACATCGGCACTTAATTTGAAGCAAACACAATAAAATATTAACACCGTAAATTTATTCCTATCCAACGACAAATTTTAGAAAATTATTCCATCAAACATGAAGTTTTATTCTCCTTTAATTGTTATCTTGCTTCTTGTGTTGTTTGTTTCTCTTCCACATTTCAACAATGCTTCTTTTTTATCTGATGCCTGTAGTAAAGCAGTAGCCAATGATATAAATATAAATCGTGATTTCTGCTTGACATCCTTACAAGCCGATCCAAAGAGCGCATCAGCCAACTTAACCGGTCTTTTTCATATCAGCATAAACCTTGCTATTAAAAATACGACAAGAGCCGTATCACATATAAGATATCTACTTTCGAACTCAGCATATGCTCATCTCAAGGACGACCTCAGCTTCTGCCAAGATCAGTATACTAAAGCAATCGGTTATCTATATGATGCTACCAAGCAAATAAGTTTGTCAAGCAATGATGATCATACTAATTAATGTCGATAGGACAATTAGTGCGTCTTTGACTTCAATGGACGACTGCCAGGATGAAAGCAGTAACTAGTCGATTTTGTCCTGATTTTGTCCAAATTCTGATTCCGTCAAATATTGAAAATACATCTAATGTCAATAGGCAAACTCCATCTCAAATAGAGACTCAGCATGATGTAGAGAACACAAATAGACCTGAATCTGACTCAAATCCTGACATTGCCATGAGTGATAAATGTTGTTGGCCACGAGCCTGTGGGAGATTTAGAAGTTGGCAATGATGTTCCTTCTCCTGTTGATGATCAAGTTGTAAAATTTTTTCAAAGAAATATAAAACCTGCGCCAACTAGGAGATCTACTAGAGAGAAAAGATCTACAATATCGAAAGATTTTGTTTATCTTAAAGAACATGAGTTTGACATTGGCATATTTGAAAATGATCTTGTAAATATCAAATAAGCTATGGAAAGCTCTAACTCTCAAAAGTGGAATGATGCAATGAATGAAGAGATGAAATCCATGTATGACAATGATGTTTGGGATATTGTTCCATTGCCTAAGGGTAAGAAATCCGTTGGTTGCAAATGGATATTTAAAACTAAGCGGGATTCTAAAGGCAATGTTGAAAAATACAAAGCACGTCTTGTTGTAAAGGGTTTCACACATAAAGAAGGCATTGATTATAAATAGACATTTTCTCCAGTTTCATCAAAGGACTCTTTAAGGATTATATTGGCACTGGTAGCACATTTTGATTTAGAGCTCCATCAAATTGATGTAAAGACAGCGTTTCTCAATAATGACATTGATGAAACAATTTATATGAAGCAACCAGAAAACTTTGTATCAGGTGACTCAGGGTCTACGGTTTGCAAACTTAAGAAATCCATCTATGGGCTCAAACAGGCATCTCGACAATGGTATTACAAGTTTCACAAAGTTGTTAGCTCATTTGGGTTCCAGTCTAACTTAGTTGATGAATGTATATATCTTAAGTTTTGTGGGAGTAAGTTTATTTTTCTAGTTTTCTAGTTATAAATCTAACAAGTGGTATCAGAGCCACCTATGTAGGAATTTAAGGTTTTAATGATCTAGATGATACCCTTAAGCCATCTTTATTAAGTTTTAATTGCTTCCTGTTTTGTATCGAATTTAATTGTTGCAATTAGTTTGCTAAAATTCGCTTTAATTAAGTTTTTATGCATATTTGTTTTTAAATTTCGAATTGTGTGATTTCTTGCACTTTGTGCGATCTTGGAGAGGTTTTGTTTGAGATTTTTTGGTGACATCGGATTACACCCTACATTTTTAAAGTCCAAACAGTTGATTCAACTCATTCAATAT
This sequence comes from Carex rostrata, assembly GCF_964058835.1. Classification (NCBI taxonomy): domain Eukaryota; kingdom Viridiplantae; phylum Streptophyta; class Magnoliopsida; order Poales; family Cyperaceae; genus Carex; species Carex rostrata. The sequence goes on from NC_135924.1 coordinate 13,182,676, forward strand.
AATGAATATATTAAAATATGGTTGTAGATGAAATTTTATATTTTTTTCAATTTTTTACTATTCATTAAGATGAGTACAAAAATTCAATGGTCTGAAAACAACGGTTTTGTAAAATACTTAATAATAGTAAACAAAATTCAAATAAATGTAAAATTTGATATGCAAGCACATTTTAATATATCTATCATGTTGAATGGTTTTGATCAACTATTTAGACTTTGAAAACTTTAAAAATTTAGAGTGTAATTATGTGTCACTAAAAAAGGGTGTTAGTGGATCCCTCCCCATTTATATGATATAAGATAAAATGAAATTACAACATAAACTTATTAAAATCAACATACAAAATCCTATTTATTTTGATTATTGAGACCCTAAATTAAAATATTTTTATTTTTATATCCATATTGCTCTTTAACATATCATAAACTTGTGATATTTAATTCATTTTATCTTTACTGATATATTTTGGTGGAAAATAAAAATGATAAGGAAAATTTATTATGTAATCTGTATGATATATATATCAGCGCAAAAATAAAATTTTACTTATTAATGTCCATTTTGCTCCTTAATAGATATTGTTTTTTTTTTTATCTTTACAATTAATTGAGGAAGGTAACTGTTCTAGACTCCTTAATAACTATCTTATTATCAATTTAAGGAAACTTTTGAGTACATCTGACATGTTGAATTTATTTACTTATTTAGAAACATGAGAATTTTCTTGTCTAAACTCAATTTCTCATTCTCCATTTCTACAAGAATGATTGATTTAATGCATCCGTCTGTCCATGAATCATAATAAATATATAAAATAAAAACAAGGCATGAAAATCAAATCGATGATAAATGATACACGAAACCAATTAGATCTTATTAGAACTGACACATAAATTAGTCAAAATCAAAACCTTTCAAGAAATTTAAACAAACAAAAAAATGAATTAAAATTAATGAAACTTATAACTGGTTGAAAAATCTTCTTCTTTTTCTTTTTTTATTATAATTACATTCTGATTGTTGGTTTAGTTGGTCATATTCATTAATTAAAGCATAAAACAGGCCTTATATATGTCAATATGGGAAGCTACATATGTTTAATGGCACTTATTAATTAACTTTCAAAGGAGACCGAATCCTCTGGCCCCCTCTTGCCTCTAGAGTCACTGTCGGTGAGATGCTATATATGGACCTAGACCGTATATTTTCGAGGCGGACTCGAAAATGAAAGTGAAAGTAGATAAGGTGTTCGGACTCTCTTTCCCATAGACATCTCGTCTAAGTAAATTATGAACCTCTTTTTTGACTGAGTTTTGAGTCTTATATAGGTCGACCTATTACTGTCGTATAGTGACGACGATCTCGTAATCTAACAATCTGCTTGACAGATCGTACATAAACAGACAGTTATAGTGATCTCGAATTCGAACTGGACCTTCTCATGTCAAGCAGGGTTGTTGAGAGTCTCGTGCGGCCCAGTTTTGAGAATTTATTCGGCGGTTTGGTACTTGACTTAGAAAAAGTCTATTAATTAGCTAGGACCTTTGTTAAATGGCCCTGTAATCAACCATAATTAATTAACCATTACATACCAGCAATAATCAATCTATACTTTTAGGGGCATAAAAACTTGACAATTTCATCTGTGGTTGTCCTATTTTGAGATTGTGATTTTGGCTAGCTAATATCAAGCCTTTCAGTCACTTGCTCTGTTCTGGAACAGGTCATCTACTTACATCATTTTTTTTGTAACACCAAATTATACTCTACATTTTCAAAGTTTAAATAGTCGATTCAAATCGTTCAATATGATGGATATATTAAAATGTGCTTGCAGATCAAATTTTATAATTTTTTGAATTTTTTTTCTATTTATTAAGATGGGCACAAAAATTTAATGGTATGAAAACAACGATTTTGTAAAATACTTAATAAATAGTAAAAAATTCAAAAATAAATGTAAAATTTGATCTTCAAGCATATTTAATATATCAATCATGTTAAACGGTTTGGATCGACTATTTGAACTAGAAAAACTTTCAAAATGTAGAGTGTAATTCGATGTCACCAAAAATAGTTTAAGTGAATCTCTCATCTTTTATTATTATCTTTGTAATGTGTTACATACCGGTTTGGGGGCATAGATATATAGCTCAGTTCCTAACCTGGCATTAGTTCTTCGGATTCAATAACGGTTGATACCGAAAAATAAACAAATTAATTAGTCCACACCATATAAACATTAATTCATCTTTATTTTTTTAGCCAGTTACCAGATCCAGTTTGATTCAATTTTATTGTTTGTTTTTTAAAGGATTTAGATTTGACTAATTTTAGTATCAATTATGCTTTACTATTGTTATGATTCATTAACAGATCAATGAATTCAATGAAGAAATTATTGCTGAAGAAATAGACAAATGAAAAACTTGAATGTAGGGACATAAAATCTCATATTTCTAAATAATTAAATAAAGTCACCTGTCAAATACACTAAAAGTTTTTACTAGAATGCGCATAAAAAATTTACAAAATCTGTTAACTTTCAAAATTAATAACAAGTATTTATTAGAGACAGAAAAAATTATTAAGGGAAAAACCGACATTAAAAATAGAAGCACTCAACTTATTCAAAAAAAAAAAAAAAAATTAGAAGCGCTCAATATTAGAAATTAAAACTTCCAAAAATTAAGCATGGTCTTCAATATATATGACACATAATAATTAAGTGGCAGCTTTTCTAGTTTTAGATTTTAATCATAGTATAAGACCCTCTTTAACAGTATTTCAAAATTGCATTTGGGATTCCATAATCTTTTGAGATAGATGCTTTAAATAGAAATCTAATAAATGGTGATTGGTGATTGCTAAGTTTCTATGTAAACAAAACAGGGCTTAAAAGAAGCACAATCTAGGATTGCCAGTTAAAAACATACATGTGCATGCTTAATTAGATTTCTATTTGTGCAAATGTATTGCGCAAATTCGGTCTATGAGTATATTTGGAATGTTTAAATATAGTATGTTTGGAACATTTAAATACATACGAACTTCTTGCGCATTGCTGATTAATCGACCTCTTCTCTCAATTCTGTAATTAACTCTGTTCTAGTTGAGAACTTGAAGTAGCTCTTTTTGCTTAACCCAAGTTATTACAAGGTACGTACTACCTCCTTTAATGAATTTATTTCTTTTTAGTTTGTTCTTTCTTTTCTCTGTTATGTTTGAGAAATTCTTTCTCAGACAATTGAGTTCATTTTATAAGAAATGCTGTCGAAAATTCTTCTGACAATTAAATAAACCCTAAATGAAGTCGGATGTAATTTGTTGTTTTTTCTTTTGTCATGATTAATTAGTTTCAGTTCTCATTGTTCTTCTTTCATGAAACAGTTTTTAGAATAAACATTTGTTCAGGCTTTAGGTTATTCTGTTATTTAACAAAAGGCACATTTAGGGATGTCAATGGGTACGGTACCGGTCGGGTGGAGGCATTTTCATATATACTCATAACTATTAAAGTTGACTTTATCCATATTCTACTCATACCCATTAAAATTGACCTTACCCTACCCTATCCTTACCCGTTAATATTATCGGGTAACGAAACGGTAGCAGGTCAATAACGGATAATACTAATACAATAATTAGTTTTATTATATTTTACAAATTAAACATCAAAAACTCATTCCTTTCACATTATGTAATTGCATTTCTAATAAAAAAATAAAAATAAATGTGCAATTAATTCCAACTAAATTGTTTTTATAAAGGAAAAAAATTAAAAAATACAAATATATTTTTAGGTGGGTTGGAAATTGAATTGAATATATATTTAGATTTTATAATTACCCTATAGGATAACGGGTACGAAATAGTCATTACTCCCTTATCTATTTGATTAACGAAAAAAAATTTACCCATACTTATACCCAATAAGCTAACGAAAAAAAACTTTACCAATACCCACCTTATCGAATAGGATACGGGTTGGATAAACGGCTAAAAAGGTACCATTGACACCCCTAGGCACATTAGTTTTTCTATTTATTTTTTTTCTTTTTTGAAAAACAGGCAACCTAAATTTGTCATTTCCAGTACATATTTGAGCACAATTTTGCTTTAGTTATTTTCATTTTGGAAATGTATTGATAGGATCTCTTTTGTTACCAGTATGCCATGTATTGTACCTACTATCTAAGCTAATATATCAAGTGGGTTACAGTAAAACGTATGAGTTAATTCATTTTCAAATTTGTGATTCAGTTCAACAAATTGAAGATGAGTAATCCGGTCACAGGTCCCGCAATAAGCCCAAAACCTTGTCGGTATTGGTTAAATGGAGGTTGCCACAATAAGTATTGTCCCCATAGTTCGTAAAATCGGCCGATTCAACTCGGAATCGGACTGGACCGACCCGATTTTTGCCCGATTCTCAAGTTGGTGCGATTCTTTTCAAAAAAAACGGATGAACAGTGAAAAAATCGGCCGATTTTCTGATTTTTTGTCCGATTTACACCGATTTGAACCGATTCAAAACGATTTAAAGCAAAAAAATTTCAATTTGACTAACCTCTGTGCCGATTCAGAGAAAATCGCGCCATTTGAATCCACCTCTGTGTCGATTCAGAGAAGAAGAAGGCAGCCCGAAAGGGGGAGAAGGCGCGCAGGAGGAGAAGGTAGCCCGAAAGGGGGAGAAGGCACTGAAGACGCGCCATTTGAGCTTGCTTTTTCGAACCATGGAGAACTGAGAAGGCGCTGATTTTTGCCACCGTGGTGAGAAGGGGGAGAACCGGAGAAGAACACTGAAGTCGTGCAGGAGGAGAAGAACACCGTGCACCGAAGACTTGATTTTTCGAAAGGCGTTGATTTTTGCCACCGTGGTGAGAAGGGGGAGAAGAACACCAAGTCGTGCAGGAGGAGAAGATGAACACCGAAGAAGTGCTAATATTTGGCACTTTTTTAAATAGGCCCTTGATGTTTTTCTTATTCAGAACTTAATATGTATATATCTTTTTTTTAGTGAAAGGCCCTCATTCTTTTTTTTTTTAATGAAAGGCCCTCAGCAGTAGCATGACTAGTGTTCAATTTGTTTTTTCTTGCATGTGATGCTCATTACATTATGCATGTGACTTACTAGAGTTCTTCTGATGAAAATTTAGTGAGTATTAACAATAAAAACAAATACATTATTAACTCACTATCAGCAAGGCATCGAAATATTAAATCTTATGATGGCATGTATGGGACCTCAGAGTTTAGTGGAGGATATCATTCAAGCTCATTTACGTATGAAGTACAACCAGACTACAATTCAAGTAGTAATTCAGAATTTTTTAGCACATACAATCCATATGTTGGATATGAGGATGCTAATAATTCTTCATTTTTTGGCCCTGTACAACAATATCCCTATTCGTTTTTTAATACAGAGGACGATGAGATGATCCAGCCAGCTCGGCATAGCTTCTGGCAATAAAAATATGTTATATTTGTAATGTTTGTAATACATTAAATAATTAGTGAATTATATGAGTGTAATATTATCTTAATTAACATAGTTCTTTTATAAAAAAAATTTATCAATTTTTTCCTATTTTTTGGCTACAAAACAAGGCTTCTGCCAAAAAAATCCGATTTACCGATCCGATTTTCCGATTCAGGCCGATTTATCCGATTTTAACTAGGCGGTCAAAAATCCGATTCCGATTCCGATTCCGATTTTCTGAACCATGATTGTCCCTTTCTTCACCAGGTATCTCTCTCTACAAATTTCAATCATGTTATTTACTCAAATTAGTCCTGGGCTGGTAATACTGGTATTAGTACCATATTAGAATGTGGTACAATTTTACGCTCCACTTTATTATTACACCTCTCATTGTACACAGTATAAAAGAAAATAGTAATTAGCAACAAAACTCAATATCAGGTTAAATCTTAATCTACTCCCTATGTAGATAGTGGGGTTCTGGTACGTACAACTGTTGTATACAGTATATACACTGTTGAAGGTTTTATTTAAGATACTGAAATCATGTGTTTTCCACAGCCTCATGGAAAAGACAAGTCAAGCAGACCCTGCTATTTCTTCCTAAGTGGTTACTGTTGTAGAGGAGCTAACTGTAATTTCATGCATGCCCCACCTTCATCATCACAAGAACAGCCCCAAAAGAACTCGCCCCTGCCTCGTCCCATAAACCTTGAACACAATGCACCACCACCTCAGGAACGAAATAACAGTCCTAGCTCCTCTGAGGAGTCGTCAGACTCAGATGCTTCGTTCGATATTATTTTGGGTGATAATCCAAGTTATTTCTTGGAAAGAGCCGTCTGGTACGGTTCATCCAACTACTTGACGAGTCAAATCCAGATGGAATGGTATGGAAGGCCAGAGTATCACAATTCATATGAGAGGACTTTGCACAGACCCAGTCTATCCGGTCGGAAAAGACCACTGGAGCAGGAAGCAGAAAGCAAAATCAGATGCACAGATGTCGGTCCTGTGAAGGTTCCATGCACCGAGACGCATGTTGCCCATGATGAGGGTCAAAATGGTCATAGCTCTTCTGGAGGTAATCTGAGCTCAAGGCTACGTGGCAGGATAAGGTTCCCTGAAACAAGCACATCTGCAACTGCTTCTCACAGTATGGAAAAGAGAGATTCACCTAACGGCTATCCGGTGCAGCACACAAAGCTGGTTCACAGCAGACGCAACCGTGAAAGAGAAAGAGGTTTTACTAACAGAAGAGAAATCAATGCATCAGATTTCCCCGCTCCGAAAAGTTTGGCTGAGTTGAAGAGAGCAAAAATTGTTAGAGAGCAAAACAATAATTCTAGTTTTGGAAGAGGAAAATAAAAAGGTGACGCCGTCAGGTGGAGATAAGTAGATGCTGCATCAAAGGAAAATTAGTTTTTCATTGGTTCCATTTATTGTTATTTTTCTTCAGTTGCTATCTTTGTAAATTGTAATTCAGTTTATATCGGTGACCATTGATGTAATTAATATATGAAACATTGTATCGATAAATGTAATAAACTTTGTGCAAATAGGCTAAATATAATAACCATTGATGCATAATATTTTTTTTTGAGAAAATAAATTGATGCATAATATTGAAAAGTTTCTTATAGATATTTGAAGTTATAAGACTTGAAACCAGTTCAGCCTTTCAGGGCAATGTAATTTGATAATTTCACCAAACACAAAGGCTAAGTTTACAAGACTTTGTTCCAATCCAAGCAACAAAAAAGAGTACAGAAAATCAGAAGTACCCTAAGAGGCTTCTGTCCCTCAAAATCTGAGCAAGTACAATTATGTTAATATTGGCTCCATGCCAATTGTTGTACCTTTTTTATAACCCGAACCTATTTGCCTTTCACAGTCGCATCGCCTTTGAACTGGCTCTGTGCCTTTCACAGTCGTATCCTCTCCACATCCTGCTGTGTAGGAGCAGAGAGTCTTATATATCCTGTCTTGTAGCCGACAGCTATGACCATTTTGTCCCTCATCATTAACAACACGCATCTTGGTGAATGCATGTAACCATAATAGGACCGACATCGAGCTGCTATTCTATGAGTCCAATTTTGCTCTCTACTTCGGGCTGCAGTGGTCTTTCCTGCCAGACGAACCGGGTCTATGCAAAGTACGTACTCTCAGGTAGTTGATATCAACATTTTGGTGGGTAATATTTTCAATGAATTACAATGGTAGCACAATGTGGATAAACATCATTCTGAATTCCAAAGGAGCACCATATATAGGGAGCATATTTCTTCTTCCTTTAGAAATTAAGAACCCAATCTTTCAAAGGAGAGATAAGCTAACAGGAAATGTGCTTGTTATTGTAAGTGGAAAAATTTGTACAACACTACCTACAGCCACTAGCCATAGACACAGATATTCATTGAGCTTAGCACTTCGCTTATTTTTTGTTGCAGGTAAAACTAGGTGCAATTCATAACGTGTAACTTTTGAGTTCTTTGTCAACCTAGCTAATATCTGGCAGGAAATGCCCTATTATCTTGCCATAAGTGTCATATTATCTTGCCATATAGAAACATTACTAAAGTGCTACAAACACCTTTATTTGGAGTGTTATATTAGGGTTGTAAATGCCCTATTAACTTGCTATATAGAGACCCCACAAGAGTGCTCCAAACACCTTCAATTGGAGTGTTTTATTAGGGTTGTAAATGCCCTATTATCTTGCTATATAGAGACACTACTGGAGTGCTCAAAACACCTTCAATTGGAGTGTTGTTTTAAGTATGTAAATGCCCTATTATCTTGCTATATTGAAACACTACTAGAGTGCTCCAAACACCTTCAGTTGGAGTGTTGTATTAGGGTTGTAAATGCTCTATTATCTTGCCATATAGGGACATTACTAGAGTGCTCCAAACACCTTCAGTTGGAGTGGATTATTACGGTTATAAATGCCCTATTACCTTGCCATATAGAGACACTACTGGAGCACTCCAAACACCTTCAATTGGAGTGTTGTAGTAGGGCTGTAAATGCCCTATTATCGTCCCATATAGAGACACTATTAGAGTGATCCAAACACCTTCAATTGGAGTGTTGTATTGGGGTTGTAAATTCCTTATTACCATGCCATATGGAGACACTACTAGAGTGCTCCAAACACCTTCAATTGGAGTGTTGTTTTAAGGATGTAAATGCCCTATTGTCGTGCTATATAGAGACATTACTAGAGTGCTCAAAACACCTTCAATTGGAGTGTTGTATTGGGGTTGTGAAGGCCCTATTATCTTCCCATATATAAACATTACTATAATGCTCTAAACAACTTCAGTTGGGGTGTTGTATTAGGGCTGTAAATGCTCTATTATCTTGCCTTATAGAGACACTACTGGAGCGCTCCAAACACCTTCAATTGGAGTATTGTATTATGATTGTAAATGCTGTATTACCGTGCCATATAGAGACACTACTAGAGTGCTCCAAACACTTTCAATTGGGGTGTTGTTTTAAGGATGTAAATGCCCTATTAACTTGCTATATAGAGACACTACTAGAGTGCTCCAAATACCTTCAATTGGAGTGTTGTATTAGGGTTGTAAATGCCCTATTACATTGCCATATAGAGGCACTACTAGAGTGCTCCAGACACCTTCAATTGGAGTGTTGTATTAGAGTTGTAAATGCCATATTATCTTGCTATATAGAGACATTACCATAGTGATCCAAACACCTTCAGTAGGATTGTAAATGCCCTATTATCTTGCCATATGGAGACACTACTAGAGTGCTCCAAAAAGCTTCAATTGGAGTGTTGTATTATGGTTCTAAATGCCCTATTATCTTGCCATCTGGAGACACTGCTAGAGTGCTTCAAACACCTTCAATTGGAGTGTTGTATTAGGGTTGTAAATACCCTATTATCTTGACACTACTCGAGTGGTCCGGACACCTTCAATTGGAGTGTTGTATTAGGTTTGTAAATGCATTGCTATATAGAGACACTTGCTATAAAGACCTTTAATTGGAGTGTTGCTTTAGTGTTGCATCACCCTCTTTTCTTGCCATATGGAGACACTTCTAGTGTGGTTCAAAGACCTTCAATTGGATTGTTGCATTAGAGTTGCAACTACCCTCATCTAAGGTGGCAAGAGTTCTTCAATTTTCAAGGGTTCTGGTTTATATATTTCTTATTTTATTCGCTTTTTTTGCCCTGGCTTTGAGAAGCTAATATTCTCATCTCTAAGGTTTGGGTGTATCGATGTATCGAATTTTTTATTATGTTTTAGTACAGTTTATGTTTTGTTTATGTTTATTTGATATTTCGTTATACTTTGAATTATTTTTGATCCCTTGCATACATAGTTTCGTCTACTATATGTCAATGTCCTCCACATACCAATAGGTGTGAATTCATTGAATCTCAGTGTGAGTGGGATTACTTGTAAGTACTTTGAACACATCAGCTAACAAGGCTTGACAGCATTTCAAAGACTAGGTTTAGAACCCAAGGGGCTCTCTTGACAGGATATCGTAGATCGTATATTCAATTTATGATTTGGAATGACTTAGAAATAAGTAGGGTCTTTGGGATTTTATAATTTGTGGGGTAGGATAGGGAAGTATATATTATCCTTTGCGCGAGGAGGATAATTTATGGATCTGGAACACTCTGAATTGTTTGCCCAAAAGTCGATTGAAAGATAAAAAAACCTTACAAATCACATAAGGCAGAAACCCTAATCGTCTGTGGGTAGTGACAGTATCGTATGCAGACTGCCTTGCGGAATGATCTATGTCACATGCGGTAATGACAGTGCTGTATGCGGGGTAGATAAACATTGAAATTATACTTTGCTTAATCTAGAAGGAGATTACCTAAACCCTAGAGGCTCCCTATTTTTGTGATTTAATCATAATTAGCACCTCCACCTCAAACTCAAATATAAACTCCAGAACCTAGACTAGTATATATTATTAAATATTTAATATACTATCCCTATGGATTGATACTTAACACTACTACACGGTAGGATTATGCACTTGTGATCCGAACGAAAGTAGAACTAGGGTATAAAAAGATATATTATTATATACTGAAAGTAGTGCTACCATTTTGGTGCATCAATGGCATTCACTTGCTCGGTTTCTCCCTCAGCTTCTACTACATTCATACACTGTCATGTCTGATGTGTTCCTCCATAATATCCATGAGATGTTGTTGCGTTGACTGATGCTACCGTTCGCTGCTTGGATTGGTTGTTGAGTGATGTATGCAATGCATCAATCTTTCCGTTTAGCGCGGTGGGTTCGCTGACTTGGTGCATGCCAGGTGTTGTGTTTGGCTTCTTGCGATTTGAGGTCCAATAGTGTTGGTTGAGTGCAATCTCTTCGATGAGGTTGTAAGCACCATCAGGTTCCTTGTTCATAATTGCTCCTCCTACAGAAGCATCAATAGACAACCTAGCGGTGAGAGTTAAACCATCATAAAAAGTTTGCACAATTAACCATTTCTCTAAACCATAATATGAACAACACATTAACATGTCCTTGTATCGATCCCATGTTTCACACAATGATTCACCCTCTTTTTGTTTAAAGTTAGTAATTGCATTTCTTAACATTGAAGTTTTGGAAGGCGGAAAGTATTTTGCAATGAAAACATTAAACAATTATTTCCAAGTTTGAATAGAGTTAGGTAGTAATGAGAATAACTATTCCCTATATCTCTTAATGAAAATTGAAAGAGCCTTAACCTGATTGCATCATTGGTAACTCCATTGATCTTAATCGTCTCACATATTCCAAGGAAAATTGACAAATAAAGATGCGGATCTTCATCTGGTAGTCCTCCAAATTGCTATTAAGACACCATGTTAACGAGAGCAGGTTTGATCTCGAAATTTTGGAGTGCAACTATCGGTGGATCTATGCTTGAGATTGAATCATTAGCGTGCGGCATGAAGTAATCTCTCATCAATTTTGGTCTTGTTGTGTTCGCATTCTCACCGATATCTTCTTGATATCCATCATTATTGTTGATCCATGGATTTGGTGGGTTCTCCATGTTGATCGAATATGAATCTCCTTCACTTTGAGTGTCATAAGAGGAAGGACTTGATGTAGACCTTGTTGGTGAATTTAAAGTGAATAATCTTTTCTTACTTGTAATCCTTTCAGATGATTCGGTTATCGTGGAAAATCCTAAAAATAGAAACAAAAATTTAAGTAGATCTAGAAAAATAAAAATAAACAAAGAAGAAAAAGAGAAAATAAAATAAAGAAAAATTAAAAAGTCTAGTCAAATCAAATAAATCAGATTCGATGGTCAAACACAAGGGCTTCTCGCGAAGCCTTGCACAATAAATCATTATTACCCGACAACGACATCAAAAACTTGATGTGCAAAATTGTGTCACAGTGCTTTTAAATTTATAAACTCGGTTGCACTAGATCGAATTAAAAGCATATGATCCTATCGAGTAGTATAATCGAGTGTCGATTCGCAGGGAATAAGGTTTAGGATCTTGAACAATCAAATCACAACCTTTTGAAAGACTAGACAAAATCAGATCTTGAGAGTTGTTGATGATCAAAGATGCAAACTTTGTGTTTTAAAGAAAATCGAAAGATAAATAGAATAGTAAAACAAGAAATGTTAATTCCTAGGGTGTCGGCATACCATTGTTACTTCAATCCGCTTTAATTCTTACTTTGTTTGATTTTGGTTTTCAGTTATTGTAAGACACTAAAAATACTAATATTTTTAGTAGTATTGATAGTATGAAACGACCATAATGTAAACTACGGCGGATAAAGGAAGCAAATTTACATTCATGTTTCTTGGTCATAGGTTTTATTACTCTTTTTTTGCATGGTACTAGAATATGAGTTTATTGCATGCGTACCACTAGTTTGTTGCATGGTAAGGACGGTCCATGCAACAGAAATGATGTTTTTGAAATCCTCAAACTTTTTGCAAGGGTAGTCCCATGCAACATGTATCACATGCAAATATGTGATGGGCAACCATGCAACTGCTTTTTATCTCCCAATGCAATTACGTTTTGAAGGTCAGACATTATATTTTTATTAACGGGCCATGCAACTACTTTACCTCCTTGTTTATATTATACTAGTCAAGTGTCCGTGATTTGCAACGGAACCCACCAAAGAGAGGACACGTATCCTCTGCATTAACGTACCGTTTGAGTTAATTTATGAACCGTACGATCAGAATTTGGGCCAATCCGGCCCAAGCCTATAACGCACGGGGCCCTTTAATATTAGTACAGATCTCATTGGACGGTCCACATTTTAACTCTAAATTTGAGTTAATGCAGAAGATATGAATTCCCAAAGAGATCAGCTATATGAAACTTTTTTTCAACCTGTCCCGGTTTATTAAATATATTACAACAATATTTTAGTATCATATGTGTCCATAACTCTCCAGTTCGGACTCAAAATGTTGTTTTTTTATTCAAACCCGTAGGCAACTTTCATTAATTAAAGAGTCATTACATTAACTGAAAAGTGAAAGACAGGAATGTAAAATTCTAAAGAACTACAAATTAAGACTACTTACTTTACCTAACAGCTATTAAAATAAAATCTATCTTAAACTATCCTTGTTGCACTGTATGCTCGCCATCCGTCTTCATTTCTTATCTCACCCTGTTGTTCTTGTATGTAATGATCCAATAGGCATGGAGTGAAGGAAAAAGGAGAGAGAAAAAGTAATATGCATCGGGATAGGAGAAAAAGAAAAAAGAAAATGCGTTTTCTGCATCGGTAAAGAAAAAAGGTGAGGGAAAAAGTAGATTAAATGATACAATTTTCATGTATCTTTTTATGTGGCGAGTATATGGATAACTAAATTTAGGTTTCTACACGCTTGACTACATGAAATAGGTGTATAAAATCAAAATATTTATTAATGGCTGCGATTGAGCTATGTTTTTGATGAGAGGCTGAGATTTACTTAATCAACGGCTGAGATCCTCTATGGGTGAATAGAGTTTTGGATCCTAAATTTTTCAACACTCTATTATAGTAGTCCTTATTTTATTAAAAATCCATGCAACTACTTTACCTCTTGTTTATATTATATTTTATTGAAAGTTCATGCAACAACTTAATCACATACACATGCAACTACTTAACCCCCTGTTTATATTATATTTTATTGAAGGTCCATGCAACTGGTTAACCCTTTGCGCATGCAAAAGTCTGGACTGGTTGTTTTCATTAATTGCATGGGATTATCCATCCAATTGTTTAGTTCCTGGAGACAGATTCATTTTTGTTTATCTGATATCTCCTTTTTAATGATGATTTTTATTATGAATCACAACAACATGAATAATAGCTGTATATAAGAATTCAATACATTGATGATTTCAATTTTTGCATTTAGAATAAACACTCCAAAATAATTGAGAAACAAAAATAATTGTACAAACTGTGACACAAAACATAGACAACTATTGATTCACCAATATTAAAACTCTTGATCGGAAACATCGAGGGCCTAGAAACTAAATTCATCCTCACCTTGGTCTGTGTCCAACTCTTCGTCAGTACATGCCAAAAAAATATAATTACAGTTACAATTACAATTACAACTCTATGTACAGTACATGCCAAGAAACAATTTCAATTACCAACACAATATCTAACTAGTTGAGAAATAAAATAACTTCCACAGCACCCAACAATTAGAAGTTACAAAAATTGCCCAATGCACCCTGATTTGTACATTTCAGTTCTTTTTAGCATTAATTTTAGCATGCCACCAATGCACATGATCCCTGCCTGTCAATTGCTCAACAACTGCAAAAAGATAATCAAAAGAAAATTGACATCAAAATATCACTTTGGACAAAGCTTTACAATTTATGATCTCAACAGCGCTGGTCTAGTCAGTTCTGAATATTAGTCGGCTCTTTATCTCGACATGTATGGTACAATTCAAGCTGGCCCAGACACAGTTCCATTTGAGTGCTTCAACATTTTTATTTTGGTTCATATTTTGCGCAGGTTCTTGGTTTAGATATCAACCTTTATAAGCATGAAACCAAGGTCATCATGGTTAACAATTAAAATATTAATTGCATACCTAGAATCCTACTTCAGACTTTGCATTGGAGTCTACAATAATTCTTTTTCAGAAGAAAGTATATGATCGTGAAAAGAAAAGCAAGTACCATAAATGCCTTGATTACTTGCAGCATGAGCAAGCATCAGTTTCCCATTCGCATGGATGAAGGTTTAGCTTAGCTACAAAATCCCAAAAATATTGAAATAAATCATGGATGAAGGTTTCGTTGTCCTGGAAATTTAGAAAGCAATACCACTCAATCTGGAGCTGTAAATTGATATGTGCAAAAAAGAGAAGATAACTTTCATAAATGTCTAAACTGCCCTTTACATGTGCAGAATTAATGAAACAGGCAGCTACATAAATTGTGACATAAGTAAAACTTAAAGACTCCCACACAGCTAAGTACAAACCATATTTCATTGATTAGAGGGTTTCTAATCCTAACACAGTGACTGCTGCTTTCGCTGTTACAACCACGCTACTAATCAAGCATTCTCGTTAAACCTTGACTTGAAAAGTACAAACAGACAGAATGAGAATCTCATTCTGGTATGATGCATGAAGAGATCGACCATTGTGCCTGACAAGAACACCTGTACCGATACAGTCCAGAATCTCATTAAGAGAAGCTATTCCAATTGTGCAACAGTTGGCTCTGCAAGTGGTCCAAGAAGCAGAAAGTATCACTTTGACACAAGGAGAGGATGCTATACTGTGGAAATGAGGGACTGCAGGCACATATTCTGCTAAATCCATCTACGACATGCTAATGAGTATTGGCAGAATCACTCCAAGGATACTGTTTTGTGGAGGTACAAATTCCAAGTACGGTGAAGATGTTCATATTCCTATTGTTAACAGAAAAATAATTAACCCATGATGTTTTGTAGAGGTGCAATATAGGTTGTGCCACAGGATGTGCAGTATGTCGATCAACTGGTATCGAAACAGCAATGCACTTGATGTTTCAATGTTCATATGCAGTACAGATTTGTGGGAGAGCAATTTACACTGTGACCCAAAATGTGTCTTGTGTCCTTGCAATTTTGAAACAGCTAATCATTTGTTGTTTGAGTGTACATATGCTTTGCAGGTTTGGCAGGTGGTACATCAAAATCTCAATGTGGTTAAACTCACAAGCCAGGGATCGATAACTCATACATGGCAGACAACATGGGAGCACACAAGGTCAACTAAAACCCTATCCAAAAACTCATGGACAGTGTATTTTCTGAGTGTGTGCTGGGGAATCTGGAAGCAGAGGAATGAAATGGTGTTCAGAGGGGCTGCTCTACCACCAGCAAAGCTAGCAGAGAGGGTGCTGCAGGAGGGGCTACTATGGCTAACCTACTGCTGAAACAAGGGAGGGGAGGTCTGGAGTGCTAGGGAGAAGACCTCAATAGATGCTCTATATTTTTTGTCTTTTATTTTTCTATTTTTGTACCAGCTGTGTAGCTACTGCATGGCATTCAAAAAAAAAAGAATAGGTATCAGGATCTTAGCAACTGGTCAAATATTGCAAGATGTCTGGCAGTGTTCATTGCAGCTGCAAAGGAAATCGATATTAGAATAAAATGAGGCCGATATTGCTCAGTTGTGGATGCTGGTTATTATGGAAATACCGCAATTTGTCCCGAACTCATTCGTCAAATAAAGCTATCTTGTGTGTGACTGCGGTTAAATTTTATTTTACATAAGTTATCAAAATATATGGTATATAGTTCCCATGACAAAGCCTCATGCCAATAACGAAATTGTTAGAGGGTTCCCAAATAGAGGCCAGAAAACGTCCGGAACAAAAGACATAATTTTATGAGGAAGCTTGATTGTATTCCTGACTTTATTATTACATAGAGTACAAATAACATAAATTTATAAAAAAAAATATAAATCTCTAAAAAGATAACTATATACATGACACATCCTAAAATACCCTATACTAAAATATTAAATTCTTCCTCCTTAATATAGCATGTCAAATATAGCCTACTATTCTAAAATCTTGTTAAATCAAATTTGATAAAATATATGATAAGATTAGAGACATACATAACAGAAATTTAGCCAACTTTGACCATTTACACTTTGTTATGTAAAAGTAATCATGAATATATTTGTAAATAACTCATATTTACTTCTGAATCTGTTTATTTTTAGATATTTTTATTTCTTCTTTTAATTCATACTTTTTATACACATTTAGATGCGTTTTACATGACTTCCAACATGTACTACAATTATTATGGGAAAAGAAATGAATTTTGTGTGAAGACCAATATCTTATATATATATGAATATTGTTCCACAAAATTTATCAAAGATCTCAATTTGTAAGAAAATAAATTGAGAATTTACAAGAAAGTTATATGTCAACATTGTAATTTAGATGAGTAAACTCATATAATATATTTATATGGAGGAGGGATTCATTTACACCCTTTTTTGGTGACATCGGATTACACCCTACATTTTTAAAGTCCAAACAGTTGATCCAACCCGTTCAACATGATGAATATATTAAAATGTGGTTGTAGATGAAATTTTATTTTATTTTTTGAATTTTTTTACTATTAATTAAGATGAGTACAAAAATTCAATGGTCTGAAAACAACGGTTTTGTAAAATACTTAATAATGGTAAAAAAAATTCAAATAAATGTAAAATTTGATATGCAAGCACATTTTAATATATCTATCATGCTGAATGGTTTTAATCGACTATTTGGATTTTGAAAACTTTAAAGATTTAGAGTGTAATTATGTGTCACTAAAAAAGGGTGTAAGTGGATCCCTCCTCATTTATATGATATAAGATAAAATCAAATTACAACATAAACTTATTAAAATATGATAGAATTAAAATCAACAAACAAAATCCTATTTATTTTGATTATTGAGACCCTAAATTAAAATATTTTTATTTTTATATCCATATTGTTCTTTAACATATCATAAACTTGTGATATTTAATTCATTTTATCTTTACTGATATATTTTGGTGGAAAATAAAAATGATAAGGAAAAATTATTATGTAATCTGTATGATCTATATATCAGCGCAAAAATAAAATTTTACTTCTTAATGTCCATTTTGCTCCTTAATAGATATTAATTTTTTTAATCTTTAATTAATCTTTACTATTAATTGAGGAAGGTAACTGTCCTAGACTCCTTAATAACTATCTTATTATCAATTTAAGGAAACTTTTGAGTACATCTGACATGTTGAATTTATTTACTTATTTAGAAACATGAGATTTTTCTTGTCTAAACTCAATTTTTCATTCTCCATTTCTACAAGAATGATTGATTTAAGTGGATATTTCTCATTCTCCATTTCTACAAGAATGATTCATTTACTTATTCAGTGTCACCAAAAATAGTATAAGTGGATCTCTCCTCTTTCATTATTATCTTTGTAATGTGTTACATACCAGTTTGGGGCATAGATATATAGTTCAGTTCCTAACCTGACATTAGTTCTTCGGATTCAATAACGGTTGATATCGAAAAATAAAAAAATTAATTAGTCCACACCATATAAACATTAATTCATCTTTCTTTCTTTTTTAGCTAGTTACCAGATCCAGTTTTATTCAATTTTATTGTTTGTTTTTTAAAGGATTTAGATTTGACTAATCTTTCTTTACTATTGTTATAATAATTAAGTGGCAGCTTTTCTAGTTTTAGATTTTAATTATAGTATAAGACCCTCTTTAACAGTATTTCAAAATAGCATTTGGGATTCCATAATCTTTTGAGATAGATGCTTTAAATAGAAATCTAATAAATGGTGATTGGTGATTGCTAAGTTTCTATGTAAACAAAGCAGCGCTTAAAAGAAGCACAATTTAGGATTGCCAATTAAAAACAGACATGTGCATGCTTAATTAGATTTCTATTTGTGCAAATATATCGTGCAAATTCGGTCTATGAGTATATTTGGAATGTTTAAATATAGTATATATGTTTAAATATAGTATGTTTGGAACATTTAAATACATACGAACTTCTTGCGCATTGCTGATTAATCGACCTCTTCTCTCAATTCTCTAATTAACTCTGTTCTAGTTGAGAACTTGAAGTAGCTCTTTTTGCTTAACCCAAGTTATTACAAGGTACGTACTACCTCCTTTAATGAATTTATTTCTTTTTAGTTTGTTCTTTCTTTTCTCTGTTATGTTTGAGAAATTCTTTTATCAGACTTGAGTTCATTTTATAAGAAATGCTGTCGAAAATTCTTCTGACAATTAAATAAACCCTAAATGAAGTCGGATGTAATTTGTTGTTTTTTCTTTTGTCATGATTAATTAGTTTCAGTTCTCATTGTTCTTCTTTCATGAAATAGTTTTTAGAATAAACATTTGTTCAAGCTTTAGGTTATTATGTTATTTAACAAAAGGCACATTTAGGGATGTCAATGGGTACGGTACGGGTCGGGTGGAGGCATTTTCATACTTATAATTAACCATTAAAATTGACTTTACCCATACCCATTAAAATTTACCTTATCCTACCCTATCCTTACCCGTTAATATTATCGGATAACGAAACGGTAGCGGGTGAATAATGAATAATACTAATACAATAATTAGTTTTATTATATTTTACAAATTAAACATCAAAAACTCATTCATTTCACATTATGTAATTGCATTTCTAATAAAAAAATAAAAATAAATGTGCAATCAAGTCCAACTAAATTGTTTTTATAAAGGAAGAAAATTAAAAAATACAAATATATTTTTAGGTGGGTTGGAAATTGAATTGAATATATATTTAGATTTTATAATTACCCTATAGGATAACAGGTACGAAATAGTCATTACTCCCTTATTTATTTGGTTAACGGAAAAAAAATTATCCATACCCATACTTATATCCAATAAGCTAACGAAAAAAAACCTTATCAACACCCACCTTATCGAATAGGATACGGGTTGGATAAACGGCTAAAAAGGTATCATTGACACCCCTAGGCACATTAGTTTTTCTATTTATTTTTTTTCTTTTTTGAAAAACAGGCAACCTAAATTTGTCATTTCCAGTACATATTTGAGCACAATTTTGCTTTAGTTATTTTCATTTTGCAAATGTATTGATAGGATCTCTTTTGTTACCAGTATGCCATGTATTGTACCTACTATCTAAGCTAATATATCAAGTGGGTTACAGTAAAACGTATGAGTTAATTCATTTTCAAATTTGTGATTCAGTTCAACGAATTGAAAATGAGTAATCCGGTCACAGGTCCCGCAATAAGCCCAAAACCTTGTCGGTATTGGTTAAATGGAGGTTGCCACAATAAGTATTGTCCCTTTCTTCACCAGGTATCTCTCTCTACAAATTTCAATCATGTTATTTACTCAAATTAGTCCTGGGCTGGTAATACTGGTATTAGTACCATATTAGAATGTGGTACAATTTTACGCTCCACTTTATTATTACAGCTCTCATTGTACACAGTATAAAAGAAAATAATAATTAGCAACAAAACTCAATATCAGGTTAAATCTTAATCTACTCCCTATGTAGATAGTGGGGTTCTGGTACGTACAACTGTTGTATACAGTATATATACTGTTGAAGGTTTTATTTAAGATACTGAAATCATGTGTTTTCCACAGCCTCATGGCAAAGACAAGTCAAGTAGACCCTGCTATTACTTCCTAAGTGGTTACTGTGCTAGAGGAGCTAACTGTAATTTCATGCATGCGCCACCTTCATCATCACAAGAACAGCCACAAAAGAACTCGGCCCTGCCTCGTCCCATAAACCCTGAACACAACGCACAACCACCTCAGGAACAAAATAACAGTCCTAGCTCCTCTGAGGAGTCGTCAGACTCAGTTGCTTCGTTCGATATTGTTTTGGGTGATAATCCAAGTTATTTCTTGGAAAGAGCCGTCTGGTACGGTTCATCCAACTACTTGACAAGTCAAATCCAGATGGAATGGTATGGAAGGCCAGAGTATCACAATTCATATGAGAGGACTTTTCACAGACCCAGTCTATCCGGTCAGAAAAGACCACTGGAGCAGGAAGCAGAAAGCAAAATCAGATGCACAGATGTCGGTCCTGTTAAGGTTCCATGCACCGAGACGCATGTTGCCCATGATGAGAGTCAAAATGGTCGACATAGCTCTTCTGGAGGTAATCTGAGCTCAAGGCTACGTGGCAGGATAAGGTTCCCTGAAACAAGCACATCTGCAACTGCATCTCACAGTATGGAAAAGAGAGATTCACCTAACGGCTATCCGGTGCAGCACACAAAGCTGGTTCACAGCAGACGCAACCGTGAAAGTGAAATCAATGCATCAGATTTCGCCGCTCCAAAAAGTTTGGCTGAGTTGAAGAGAGCAAAAATTGTTAGAGAGCAAAACAATAATTCTAGTTTTGGAAGAGGAAAATAAAAAAGTGACGCCGTCAGGTGGAGATAAGTAGATGCTGCATCAAAGGAAAATTAGTTTTTCATTTGTTCCATTTATTGTTATTTTTCTTCAGTTGCTATCTTTGTAAATTGTAATTCAGTTTATATCGGTGACCATTGATGTAATATATGAAACATTGTATCGATAAATGTAATAAACTTTGTGCAAATAGGCTAAATATAATGACCATTGATGCATAATATTGAAAAGTTTCTTATAGATATTTGAAGTTATAAGACTTGAAACCAGTTCAGCCTTTCAGGGCAATGTAATTTGATAATTTGATAATTTCACCAAACACAAAGGCTAAGTTTACAAGACAGACTTTGTTCCAATCCAAGCAACAAAAAAGAGTACAGAAAATCAGAAGTACAATTTAGAGGCTTCTGTCCCTCAAAATCTGAGCAAGTACAATTATGTTTTGGCTCCATGCCAATTGTGGTACCTTTTTTATAACTCGAACCTATTTGCCTTCCACAGTGGCATCGCCTTCAAACTCGCTCTGTAAAAGTGGTCCATTTTATAATTTTTTGGTTTTAGTTGTCTCCAATACTTTAAAATAGTTTTATAAATGTAATGCCTAATTTCTATGGACGCAACTATATATAATCAAATTTTTTAGCACACTCAATGTTTATCACAAGCGTAGAACTCCATGGCCAACACTCAATAATTTTTAATGCTTCCTAAAAGATTCTAATTTATTATTTTAATATAACAGTGAAAAACTACCGTAAAATTTTGTCACAAATATATATATAGCATTTTGCTGTTAAGTCTCACAAAAACATGAATCATTATAAATAATTCACGAGACTACTGTGTTTCAACTAAAATAAACATTAAGCAATTGTGAAATCCGTAACCAGGCCACTTTGTTGTGAAACAATTAATGCCTCTTTTTTTTAAAATATATCCTTATTTCTTAAAAAACATACGTTGTGCTAGTTTTTAATCTCTGAAGTGCGTATAGAACATCTGACGCAAGTAAATACAAAAAAAATCCATTAGGAAAATTCCGCTGCCACGAATTTTTGAATTGTTATTAGTTTTTTCACCAACTATTTGATAGTAATTTAGTAATCGTACATGTTTTTTTTTTTGTAAATAGTCAAATTTTAGCTGTTTTTAATGCATTACGAATCAAATTTCATTTTGACTGAAATTTTAATAGTACGTCATAACTTAACAGTACAATTTTGAACATTATCAGTGAAAATTAAGTATAGATATTTGGTTCTATGTGAAACTACAACATTATTATAATGAGATTGGTATATAAATGAATAGTTGACATACTATTAATTGTTTGTATTTGGACAAATCAATGTATCATACATATTCCAGTAATACTATAAAACTCGTTTTAATTTGTTAATCAAAAGCTACACAACAACTCGTTTTTGTTCACCAAAAGCTATCAAAAATCGATAAAAGAAGGTAATCAGTTAGGAAATATTGCGCTTAATTTATTATATATATAGACATCGGCACTTAATTTGAAGCAAACACAATAAAATATTAACACCGTAAATTTATTCCTATCCAACGACAAATTTTAGAAAATTATTCCATCAAACATGAAGTTTTATTCTCCTTTAATTGTTATCTTGCTTCTTGTGTTGTTTGTTTCTCTTCCACATTTCAACAATGCTTCTTTTTTATCTGATGCCTGTAGTAAAGCAGTAGCCAATGATATAAATATAAATCGTGATTTCTGCTTGACATCCTTACAAGCCGATCCAAATAGCGCATCAGCCAACTTAACCGGTCTTTTTCATATCAGCATAAACCTTGCTATTAAAAATACGACAAGAGCCGTATCACATATAAGATATCTACTTTCGAACTCAGCATATGCTCATCTCAAGGACGACCTCAGCTTCTGCCAAGATCAGTATACTAAAGCAATCGGTTATCTATCTGACGCTACCAAGCAAATAAGTTTGTCAAGCAATGATGATCATACTAATTAATGTCGATAGGACAATTAGTGCGTCTTTGACTTCAATGGACGACTGCCAGGATGAAAGCAGTAACCAGTCGATTTTGTCCTGATTTTGTCCAAATTCTGATTCCGTCAAATATTGAAAATACATCTAATGTCAATAGGCAAACTCCATCTCAAATAGAGACTCAGCATGATGTAGAGAACACAAATAGACCTGAATCTGACTCAAATCCTGACATTGCCATGAGTGATAAATGTTGTTGGCCACGAGTCTGTGGGAGATTTAGAAGTTGGCAATAATGTTCCTTCTCCTGTTGATGATCAAGTTGTAAAATTTTTTCAAAGAAATATAAAACCTGCGCCAACTAGGAGATCTACTAGAGAGAAAAGATCTACAATATCGAAAGATTTTGTTTATCTTAAAGAACATGAGTTTGACATTGGCATATTTGAAAATGATCCTGTAAATATCAAATAAGCTATGGAAAGCTCTAACTCTCAAAAGTGGAATGATGCAATGAATGAAGAGATGAAATCCATGTATGACAATGATGTTTGGGATATTGTTCCATTGCCTAAGGGTAAGAAATCCGTTGGTTGCAAATGGATATTTAAAACTAAGCGGGATTCTAAAGGCAATGTTGAAAAATACAAAGCACGTCTTGTTGTAAAGGGTTTCACACATAAAGAAGGCATTGATTATAAATAGACATTTTCTCCAGTTTCATCAAAGGACTCTTTAAGGATTATATTGGCACTGGTAGCACATTTTGATTTAGAGCTCCATCAAATTGATGTAAAGACAGCGTTTCTCAATAATGACATTGATGAAATAATTTATATGAAGCAACCAGAAAACTTTGTATCAGGTGACTCAGGGTCTACGGTTTGCAAACTTAAGAAATCCATCTATGGGCTCAAACAGGCATCTCGACAATGGTATTACAAGTTTCACAAAGTTGTTAGCTCATTTGGGTTCCAGTCTAACTTAGTTGATGAATGTATATATCTTAAGTTTTGTGGGAGTAAGTTTATTTTTCTAGTTTTATAGTAATTAGGAAAACCCACAAAGTAAATCTAACAAGTGGTATCAGAGCCACCTATGTAGGAATTTAAGGTTTTAATGATCTAGATGATACCCTTAAGCCATCTTTATTAAGTTTTAATTGCTTCCTGTTTTGTATCGAATTTAATTGTTGCAATTAGTTTGCTAAAATTCGTTTTAATTAAGTTTTTATGCATATTTGTTTTTAAATTTCGAATTGTGTGATTTCTTGCACTTTGTGCGATCTTGGAGAGGTTTTGTTTGAGATTTTTTGGTGACATCGGATTACACCCTACATTTTTAAAGTCCAAACAGTTGATTCAACTCGTTCAATATAATGAATATATTAAAATATGGTTGTAGATGAAATTTTATATTTTTTTCAATTTTTTACTATTCATTAAGATGAGTACAAAAATTCAATGGTCTGAAAACAACGGTTTTGTAAAATACTTAATAATAGTAAAAAAAATTCAAATAAATGTAAAATTTGATATGCAAGCACATTTTAATATATCTATCATGTTGAATAGTTTTGATCGACTATTTAGACTTTGAAAACTTTAAAAATTTAGAGTGTAATTATGTGTCACTAAAAAAGGGTGTTAGTGGATCCCTCCCCATTTATATGATATAAGATAAAATCAAATTACAACATAAACTTATTAAAATCAACATACAAAATCCTATTTATTTTGATTATTGAGACCCTAAATTAAAATATTTTTATTTTTATATCCATATTGCTCTTTAACATATCATAAACTTGTGATATTTAATTCATTTTATCTTTACTGATATATTTTGGTGGAAAATAAAAATGATAAGGAAAATTTATTATGTAATCTGTATGATATATATATCAGCGCAAAAATAAAATTTTACTTATTAATGTCCATTTTGCTCCTTAATAGATATTGTTTTTTTTTTTTTTTATCTTTACAATTAATTGAGGAAGGTAACTGTTCTAGACTCCTTAATAACTATCTTATTATCAATTTAAGGAAACTTTTGAGTACATCTGACATGTTGAATTTATTTACTTATTTAGAAACATGAGATTTTTCTTGTCTAAACTCAATTTCTCATTCTCCATTTCTACAAGAATGATTGATTTAATGCATCCGTCTGTCCATGAATCATAATAAATATATAAAATAAAAACAAGGCATGAAAATCAAATCGATGATAAATGATACACGAAACCAATTAGATCTTATGAGAACTGACACATAAATTAGTCAAAATCAAAACCATTCAAGAAATTTAAACAAACAAAAAAAAATGAATTAAAATTAATGAAACTTATAACTGGTTGAAAAATCTTCTTTTTTTTTTTTTTTTTTTATAATTACATTCTGATTGTTGGTTTAGTTGGTCATATTCATTAATTAAAGCATAAAACAGGCCTTATATATGTCAATATGGAAAGCTACATATGTTTAATGGCACTTATTAATTAACTTTCAAAGGAGACCGAATCCTCTCCCCCCTCTTGTCTCTAGAGTCACTGTCGGTGAGAAGCTATATATGGACCTAGACCGTATATTTTCGAGGCGAACTCGAAAATGAAAGTGAAAGAAGATAAGGTGTTCGGACTCTTTAATTCCCATAGACATCTTGTCTAAGTGAAATTATGAACCTCTTTTTTGACTGAGTTTTGAGTCTTATATAGGTCGGCCTATTACTATCGTATATCGTATAGTGACGACGATCTCGTAATCTGACAATCTGCTTGACAGTTATAGTGATCACTCCATTGTGGTGATCTCGAATTCGGACTGGACCTTCTCATGCCAAGCAGGGTTGCTGAGAGTCTCGTGCGGCCCGGTTTTGAGAATTTATTCGGCGGGTTTGGTACATGACTTAGAAAAAGTCTATTAATTAGCTAGGACCTTTGTTAAATGGCCCTGTAATCAACCATAATTAACCATTACATACCAGCAATAATCAATCTATACTTTTAGGGGCATAAAAACTTGATAATTAATTTCATCTGTGGTTGTCCTATTCTGAGATTGTGATTTTGGCTACCTAATATCAAGCCTTTCAGTGACTTGCTCTGTTCTAGAACAGATCATCCACTTACATCATTTTTTTGTGACACCAAATTATAATCTACATTTTTTAAATTCAAATAGTCGATCCAAACCGTTCAATATAATGGATATATTAAAATTTGCTTGCAGATCAAATTTTTTAATTTTTTAAAATTTTTTTTCTACTAATGGGTACACAAATTTAATGGTATGAAAACAACGATTTTGTAAAATATTTAATAAATAGTAAAAAAATTCAAAAATAAATGTAAAATTTGATCTTCAAGCATATTTAATATATCAATCATGTTAAACGGTTTGGGTCGACTATTTGAACTAGAAAAACTTTCAAAATGTAGAGTGTAATTCGATGTCACCAAAAATAGTTTAAGTGAATCTCTCATCTTTTATTATTATCTTTGTAATGTCTTGCATACCAGTTTGGGGCATAGATATATAGTTGAGTTCCTAACCTGACATTAGTTCTTCGGATTCAATAATGGTTGATATCGAAAAATAAACAAATTAATTAGTCCACACCATATAAACATTAATTCATCTTTCTTTATTTTTTAGCCAGTTACCAGATCCAGTTTTATTCAATTTTATTGTTTGTTTTTTAAAGGATTTAGATTTGACTAATTTTTGTGTCAATTATGCTTTACTGTTGTTATGATTCATTAACAGATCAATGAATTCAATGAAGAAATTATTGCTGAAGAAATTATAGACAAATGAAAAACTTGAATGTAGGCACATAAAATCTCATATTTCTAAATAATTAAATAAAGTCACCTGTCAAATACACTAAAAGTTTTTACTAGAATGCGCATAAAAAATTTACAAAATCTGTTAACTTTCAAAATTCATAACAAGTATTTATTAGAGACAGAAAAAATTATCAAGAGAAAAACCGACATTAAAAATAGAAGCACTCAATATTAGAAATTAAAACTTCCAAAAATTAAGCATGGTCTTCAATATATGACACATAATAATTAAGTGGCAGCTTTACTAGTTTTAGATTTTAATCATAGTATAAGACCCTCTTTAACAGTATTTCAAAATTGCATTTGGGATTCCATAATCTTTTGAGATAGATTCTTTAAATAGAAATCTAATAAATGGTGATTGGTGATTGCTAAGTTTCTATGTAAACATAGCAGCGCTTAAAAGTAGCACAATCTAGGATTGCCAGTTAAAAACATACATGTGCATGCTTAATTAGATTTCTATTTGTGCAAATATATTGAGCAAATTCGGTCTATGAGTATATTTGGAATGTTTAAATATAGTATATATGTTTAAATATAGTATGTTTGGAACATTTAAATACATACGAATTTCTTGCGCATTGCTGATTAATCGACCTCTTCCCTCAATTCTCTAATTAACTCTGTTCTAGTTGAGAACTTGAAGTTGCTCTTTTTGCTTAACCCAAGTTATTACAAGGTACGTACTACCTCCTTTAATGAATTTATTTCTTTTTAGTTTGTTCTTTCTTTTCTCTGTTATGTTTGAGAAATTCTTTCTCATACTTGAGTTCATTTTATAAGAAATGCTGTCGAAAATTCTTCTGACAATTAAATAAACCCTAAATGAAGTCGGATGTAATTTGTTGTTTTTTCTTTTGTCATGATTAATTAGTTTCAGTTCTCATTGTTCTTCTTTCATGAAACAGTTTTTAAAATAAACATTTGTTCAGGCTTTAGGTTATTCTGTTATTTAACAAAAGGCACATTAATTTAGGGATGTCAATGGGTACGGTACCGGTCGGGTGGAGGCATTTTCATATATACTCATAACTATTAAAGTTGACTTTATCCATATTCTACTCATACCCATTAAAATTGACCTTACCCTATCCTATCCTTACCCGTTAATATTATCGGGTAACGAAACGGTAGCGGGTCAACAACGGATAATACTAATACAATAATTAGTTTTATTATATTTTACAAATTAAACATCAAAAACTCATTCATTTCACATTATGTAATTGCATTTCTAATAAAAAATAAAAATAAATGTGCAATCAATTCCAACTAAATTGTTTTTATAAAGGAAGGAAATTAAAAAATACGAATATATTTTTAGGTGGGTTGGAAATTGAATTGAATATATATTTAGATTTTATAATTACCCTATAGGATAACGGGTACGAAATAGTCATTACTCCCTTATCTATCTGGTTAACGAAAAAAAATTTATCCATACCCATACTTATATCCAATAAGCTAACGAAAAAAAACTTTACCAATACCCACCTTATCGAATAGGATACGGGTTGGATAAACGGCTAAAAAGGTACCATTGACACCCCTAGGAACATTAGTTTTTCTATTTATTTTTTTTCTTTTTTGAAAAACAGGCAACCTAAATTTGTCATTTCCAGTACATATTTGAGCACAATTTTGCTTTAGTTATTTTCATTTTGCAAATGTATTGATAGGATCTCTTTTGTTACCAGTATGCCATGTATTGTACCTACTATCTAAGCTAATATATCAAGTGGGTTACAGTAAAACGTATGAGTTAATTCATTTTCAAATTTGTGATTCAGTTCAACAAATTGAAGATGAGTAATCCGGTCACAGGTCCCGCAATAAGCCCAAAACCTTGTCGGTATTGGTTAAATGGAGGTTGCCACAATAAGTATTGTCCCTTTCTTCGCCAGGTATCTCTCTCTACAAATTTCAGTCATGTTATTTACTCAAATTAGTCCTGGGCTGGTAATACTGGTATTAGTACCATATTAGAATGTGGTACAATTTTACGCTCCACTTTATTATTACACCTCTCATTGTACACAGTATAAAAGAAAATAGTAATTAGCAACAAAACTCAATATCAGGTTAAATCTTAATCTACTCCCTATGTAGATAGTGGGGTTCTGGTACGTACAACTGTTGTATACAGTATATATACTGTTGAAGGTTTTATTTAAGATACTGAAATCATGTGTTTTCCACAGCCTCATGGCAAAGACAAGTCAAGCAGACCCTGCTATTACTTCCTAAGTGGTTACTGTGGTAGAGGAGCTAACTGTAATTTCATGCATGCGCCACCTTCATCATCACAAGAACAGCCACAAAAGAACTCGGCCCTGCCTCGTCCCATAAACCCTGAACACAACGCACAACCACCTCAGGAACAAAATAACAGTCCTTGCTCCTCTGAGGAGTCGTCAGACTCAGATGCTTCGTTCGATATTATTTTGGGTGATAATCCAAGTTATTTCTTGGAAAGAGCCGTCTGGTACGGTTCATCCAACTACTTGACGAGTCAAATCCAGATGGAATGGTATGGAAGGCCAGAGTATCACAATTCATATGAGAGGACTTTTCACAGACCCAGTCTATCCGGTCGGAAAAGACCACTGGAGCAGGAAGCAGAAAGAAAAATCAGATGCACAGATGTCAGTCCTGTGAAGGTTCCATGCACCGAGACGCATGTTGCCCATGATGAGGGTCAAAATGGTCATAGCTCTTCTGGAGGTAATCTGAGCTCAAGGCTACGTGGCAGGATAAGGTTCCCTGAAACAAGCACATCTGCAACTGCATCTCACAGTATGGAAAAGAGAGATTCACCTAACGGCTATCCGGTGCAGCACACAAAGCTGGTTCACAGCAGACGCAACCGTGAAAGAGAAAGAGGTTTTACTAACAGAAGAGAAATCAATGCATCAGATTTCCCCGCTCCGAAAAGTTTGGCTGAGTTGAAGAGAGCAAAAATTGTTAGAGAGCAAAACAATAATTCTAGTTTTGGAAGAGGAAAATAAAAAGGTGACGCCGTCAGGTGGAGATAAGTAGATGCTGCATCAAAGGAAAATTAGTTTTTCAATGGTTCCATTTATTGTTATTTTTCTTCAGTTGCTATCTTTGTAAATTGTAATTCAGTTTATATCGGTGACCATTGATGTAATATATGAAACATTGTATCGATAAATGTAATAAACTTTGTGCAAATAGGCTAAATATAATGACCATTGATGCATAATATTGAAAAGTTTCTTATAGATATTTGAAGTTATAAGACTTGAAACCAGTTCAGCCTTTCAGGGCAATGTAATTTGATAATTTCACCAAACACAAAGGCTAAGTTTACAAGACTTTGTTCCAATCCAAGCAACAAAAAAGAGTACAGAAAATCAGAAGTACCCTAAGAGGCTTCTGTCCCTCAAAATCTGAGCAAGTACAATTATGTTAATATTGGCTCCATGCCAATTGTTGTACCTTTTTTATAACCCGAACCTATTTGCCTTTCACAGTCGCATCGCCTTTGAACTGGCTCTGTGCCTTTCACAGTCGTATCCTCTCCACATCCTGCTGTGTAGGAGCAGAGAGTCTTATATATCCTGTCTTGTAGCCGACAGCTATGACCATTTTGTCCCTCATCATTAACAACACGCATCTTGGTGAATGCATGTAACCATAATAGGACCGACATCGAGCTGCTATTCTATGAGTCCAATTTTGCTCTCTACTCCGGGCTGCAGTGGTCTTTCCTGCCAGACGAACCGGGTCTATGCAAAGTACGTACTCTCAGGTAGTTGATATCAACATTTTGGTGGGTAATATTTTCAATGAATTACAATGGTAGCACAATGTGGATAAACATCATTCTGAATTCCAAAGGAGCACCATATATAGGGAGCATATTTCTTCTTCCTTTAGAAATTAAGAACCCAATCTTTCAAAGGAGAGATAAGCTAACAGGAAATGTGCTTGTTATTGTAAGTGGAAAAATTTGTACAACACTACCTACAGCCACTAGCCATAGACACAGATATTCATTGAGCTTAGCACTTCGCTTATTTTTTGTTGCAGGTAAAACTAGGTGCAATTCATAACGTGTAACTTTTGAGTTCTTTGTCAACCTAGCTAATATCTGGCAGCACTCTAGAAATGATAAATTTAGATATATGCCCATCATAACTTCATCAATTAGATATTTACCATCAAAAGTTGAAAATTAGTTATTTCCCCATTCAAATTTCTTTAATTTATTAATATAATAATATCCCCATTCCTTGATTTAATCAATAAAAATTAGTGATTAATATTAATAAAAAAAAAAAAAAAATGACATTTTTAACCCTTTCCTCCCTCCTCTGATCTCTTTGCATTTTAATCAGTTTACGGTCCTCATTTTATTATTATCTTTGTAATGTAATGTATTACATACCGGTTTGGGGCATACATATATATATATATATATATAGAGATAGGCTAATATCAAAATGTTTGCACCAACCCCTCCCGTGCAACCAAGCCATTTTCCGATTTGCAAAGTCGAAATGACCGATCCGAACTGTTAGATGTTTAATCCATATTGAAATGTGCTTGGAGACCAAATTTTACATTTTTTGGAAATTTTTTGCTATTTATTAAGATGGTTTGAAAATCGCTGTTTTTATTAAAATTCTGCACCACTGGAAAACAGCGATTTCAAACCATCTTAATAAATAGCAAAAAAATTTCAAAAAATGTAAAATTTGGTCTCCAAGCACATTTCAATATGGATTAAACATCTAACGGTTCGGATCGGTCGTTTGGACTTTGAAAATCGGAAAATGACTTGGTTACACGGGAGAGGTTGGTGCAAACGTTTTGATATTAGCCTATCTCTCTCTCTCTCTCTCTCTCTATATATATAGAGTAAAACTAGGGTGCTCTTAAGCTCACCAAAATTTTGGTGAGCTTAACTCTAAAACTCATCAAATCGATTTCAAATAACGAATCCGAACCGTTGAAACCCGCCTACCTTATGTGTGATGCATCTACATGTGAAATTTTGAAATATTCGAATTAATTTAGTATAAAGTCAAGCGGTCAAAAACGTTCAAAAAATGAATGCACTAAAATTAATTTATTAACCTTCTAATTTTGACCGCTTGACTTTATACTAAATTAATTCGAATATTTAAAAATTTCACATGTAGATGCATCACACGTAAGGTAGGCGGGTTTCAACGGTTCGGATTCATCATTTGAAATCGATTCGATAAGTTTTAGAGTTAAGCTCACCAAAACTTTGGTGAGCTTAAGAGCACCCTAGTTCTACTCATATATATATATATATATATATATATAGTTCAGTTCCTAACCTGTCATTATTTGTTCGGATTTAATAATGGTTAATATCGAAAATAAACAAATTATGACATTAAAAATAGAAGCAGTCAATATTAGAAATTATGACTTCCCAAAAAAAAAGCATGGTCTTCTATATATATATGACACATATAATAATTAAGTGGCAGCTTTTCTAGTTTTAGATTTTAATTATAGTATAAGACCCTCTTTAACAGTATTTCAAAATAGTATTTGGGATTCCATAATCTTTTATATAGATGCTTTAAATAGAAATCTAATAAATGGTGATTGGTGAATGCTAATTAGCTATAGAGTCTGGCTAATATAACATCAGTGTCATTTCAGCCTATATAACACCAACTCCAAAACCTATCAAATCGACTTCAAACGGTGAATCCAAACCGTTCAAATCGATCTACTTTATTAGTTGTGTATTTACATGCAAAATTTATAAATTTCCGTATTTATTTAGTATCAAGTTAAGTGGTCAAATATGTAAATTTTTAAGTTAATTTGAATACATCCATTTTTCAAAAAAATTACCGCTTGATTAGATACTAAAATAACTCGAAAATATAAAAAATTTACATGTAAACGCATCACTCATAAAATAAATCGGTTTGAACGGTTTGAATTAGTCGTTTGAAGTCTATTCAATCAATTTTGAAATTAGTGTCATATGACACCGATGTCATACTAGCCGGACTCATTTCTATATTTAAAGTTTCTGTGTAAACCAAACAGCGCTTAAAGAAGCACAATCTTGGATTGCCAATTAAAAACAGACATATGCGTGCTTAATTAGATTTCTATTTGTGCAAATATATCGCGCAAATTCGGTCTATGAGTATATTTGGAATGTTTAAATATAGTATATATGTTTAAATATAGTATGTTTGAAACGTTTAAATACGTAGGAATTTCTTGCACTTTGCTGATTAATCGGCCTCTTCCCTCAATTCTCTAATTAACTCTGTTCTAGTTGAGAACTTGAAGTTACTCTTTTTGCTTAACACAAGTTCTTACAAGGTACTACCTTCTTTTGATGAATTTATTTCCTTTTAGTTTGTTCTTTCTTTTCTCTGTTACGTTTGAGAAATTCTTTCTCAGGCTTGAGTTCATTTTATAAGAAATGCTGTTGGAAATTCTTCTGACAATTAAATAAACCCTAAACAGCCGACCCAAAAACAATATTATTTGTAGTCGAATGTAATTTGTTGTTTTTTCTTTTGTCATGATTAATTAGTTTCGGTTCTCGTTATTCTTCTTTGATGAAACAGTTTTTAGACTAAAAATTTGTTCAGGCTTCAGGCTTTAGGTTATTCTGTTATTTAACAAAAGGCACATTTAGGGGTGTCAATGGGGTACCGTATGGGTCAGATACTAATATAATAATTAGTTTTATTATATTTTACAAATTAAACATCAAAAACTCATTCATTTCACAATATGTAATTGCATTTCTAATGAAAAATAACAATAAATGTGCAATCAATTTCAACTAAATTGTTTCTTATAAAGGAAGAAAATTAAAAAAAAAACGAAGATATATTTAGGTGGGTTGGAAATTGAATTAAATATATATTTAGATTTTATAATTACTCTATAGGATAACGGATACATAATAGTCATTACCCATACCTTTATCCATTTGATTAACCAAAAAAAATTTATTCATACTCATACCCGATAAACTAACGAAATTAAAAAAAAATTACCAATACCCAAATTATCGAATACCATACGGGTCGGGTAAACAGCTAAAAAAGCACCATTGACACCCCCAGGCACTTTAGTTCTCTTTTTTGAAAAACAGGCAACCTAAATTTGTCATTTCCAGTACATATTTGAGCACAATTTTGCTTTAGTTATTCTCACTTTGCAAATGTATTGATTGGATCTCTTTTGTTACCAGTATGCCATCTATTGTACCTACTATTTAAGCTAATATATCAAGAGGGTTACAGTAAAACGTATGAGTTAATTCATTTTCAAATTTGTGATTCAGTTCAACAAATTGAAGATGAGTAATCCGGTCCCCAGTCCCGCAATAAGCACAAAACCTTGTCGGTATTGGTTAAATGGAGGTTGCCACAATAAACATTGTCCCTTTCTTCACATGGTATCTCTCTTTCTCTCTACAAATTTCAATCATGATACTGGTATTAGTACCATATTAAAATGTGGTACAATTTTAAGCTCCACTTTATTATTGCACCTCATTGTACACAGTATAAAAGAAAATAGTAATTAGCAACCAAACTCAATATCAGGTTAAATCTTAATCTGCTCCCCAACTGGTGCATATATATACTGTTGAAGGTTTTATTTAAGATACTGAAATCATGTGTTTTCCACAGCCTCATGGCAAAGACAAGTCAAGCAGACCCTGCTATTACTTCCTAAGTGGTTACTGTCGTAGAGGAGCTAACTGTAATTTCAGGCATGCCCCACCTTCATCGTCACAAAAACAGCCACAAAAGAACTCACCCCTGCCTCGTCCCATAAACCCTGAACGCAACGCACAGCCATCTAAGGAACAAAATAACAATCCTAGCTCCTCTGAGGAGTCGTCAGACTCAGATGTTTCGTTCAATATTAGTTTGGGAGATAATCCAAGTTATTTCTTGGAAGGAGCCGACTGGTACGGTTCGTCCAACTACTTGACGAGTCAAATCCAGATGGAATGGTATGGAAGGCCAGAGTATTACAATTCATATGAGAGGACTTTGCACAGACCCAGTCTATCCGGTCGGAAAAGACCACTGGAGCAGGAAGCAGAAAGCAAAATCAGATGCACAGATGTTGGTCCTGTTATGGTTCCATCTCCACGCACCGAGATGCATGTTGCCCATGATGAGGGTCAAAATGGTCATAGCTCTTCTGGAGGTAATCTGAGCTCAATGCTACGTAGCAGGATAAGGTTCCCTAAAACAAGCATACCAGCAACTGCATATCACAGTATGGAGAAGAGAGATTCACCTAGCGGCTATCCGGTTCAGCACACAAAACTGGTTCACAGCAGACGCAACCGTGAAAGAGAAAGAGGTTTTACTAACAGAAGAGAAATCAATGCATCAGATTTCCCCGCTCCAAAAAGTTTGGCTGAGTTGAAGAGAGAAAAACAATAACAGAAGAGATAAGTAGATGCTGCATCAAAGGAAAATTAGTTTTTCATCAGTTTTCATTAGTTTTTCATTAGTTCCCTAAATTGTAATTCAGTTTAGATCGGTGACCATTGATGTAATATATGAAACATTGTATCGATAAATGTAATAAATTTTGTGCAGATTTTACCTTTTACTTTGAATTTTTCAAATAGGCTAAATATAATAACCATTGATGCATAACATCGAATCATAATAAAATTAGATAAAATTCGAGGAGAAAAGATAAAAGTCTAATAAAATACAATGCTTCCTGAGTGAAGATGCGGGTTCAACGATAGAAAAGTTTCTTATAGATAATTTCATGAGTGAAGACTTGAAACCAGTTCAGCCTTTCAGGGCAATGTAATTTGATAATTTCACCAAACAGAAAGGCTAAGTTTGCAAGACTTTGTTCCAATCCAAGCAACAAAAAAGAGTAAAGAAAATCAGAAGTACCCTCAAAATCTGAGCAAGTACAATTATGTTTTGGCTCCATGCCAATTGTGGTACCTTGTTTATAACTCGAACCTATTTGCCTTCCACAGTCGCATCGCCTTCAAACTCGCTCTGTGCTTCATGTTGGAGCAGACACCCTTCATCGTCTTGTAGCCGTGAGCTTAGAACACTTCCACCAGAGCTATGACCATTTTGATCCTCATCATTAACAACACGCGTCTTGGTGAATGTAACCATAATATATAGGACCGACATCGAGCTGCTACTCTGTTCTTTTCCTGCCAGATGAGCCGGGTCTATGTAAAGTACTCTCAGGTAGTTGATGTCAACATTTTGGTGCTAATATTTTCAATGAATTACAATGGTAGCACAATGTGGATAAACATCATTCTGAATTCCAAAGGAGCACCATATATAGGGAGCATATTTCTTCTTCCTTCAGAAATTAAGAACCCAATCTTTCAAAGGAGAGATAAGCTAACAGGAAATGTGCTTGTTATTGTAAGTGCAACGAGAAACTAGGTAAATTGGGCTTCTGAGGCCCAATTCATTATTTTTATTTTCTATTATTTGTTGGGTCTTTGGGTTGAACATTAATTAATGGCGGTTTAGTGATTCAGACAGCTTGATATTTATTAACAAGTGGTTAATTATTTAATGAATAAACTGTAACTTGTCGTTAATTGAAAATACTTGCATTGGTTATGATATAGGTGGCTTTTGCCACCATATTTTTTCAAAGAAAAAAGAAAAATATATACATTAACGTGTATATAATAGGAATTTTATTTCATAATCATCATAACTTGTTAAGAGAGATTCAAAAATAATATTATTTTAGCTAACGACACTTTTTTTGAGTTTGTCTAGACTCTAGAGGAATTCATAAATTTGAGAAAATGTTATTATTTTTTATGCTTTAATTTGAAGATAAAAAAAATTAAATGAAAATATTGTAAAAGTGGGCCATTTTATAAGTTTTTGGTTTTAGTTGTCTCCAATACTTTAAAATAGTTTTATAAATGTAATACCTAATAATTTCTTATGGACGCAACTATATATTATCAAAAAATTTAGCACATCAATCTTTATCACAAGCGTAGAACTCCATGACCAACACTCAATAATTTTTAATGCTTCCAAAAAGATTCTAATTTATTATTTTAATATAACAGTGAAAAACTACCGTAAAATTTTGTCACAAATATATAGCATTTTGCTGTTAATTAAGTCTCACAAAAACATGAATCATTAAAAATAATTCACGAGATTACTGTGTTTCAACTAAAATAAACATTAAGCAATTGTGAAATCCGTAACCCACTTTGTTGTGAAACAATGTCTCTTTTTTTTAAATATATCCTTATTTCTTAAAAAAAGTTGTGCTGGTTTTTAATCTCTGAAGTGCGTATAGAACATCTGACGCAAGTAAATACAAAAAAAATCCATTAGAAAAATTCCGCTGCCACCAATTTTAGAATTGTTATTCATTTTTTTAAATATGACGTGTATTATTTTGCACCAACTATTTGATAGTAATTTAGTAATCGTACATTTTTCTAAAATAGTCAAATTCTAGCTGTTTTTTAATGCATTACAAATAAAATTTCAATTTGACTGAAATTTTAATAGTACGTCATAACTTAACAGTACAGTTTTTAACGTTATCAGTGGAAAGCATAGATATTTGGTTCTATGTGAAACTACTACATTATTATAATGAGATTGATGAATGAAAAGTTGACATACCATTAATTGTTTGTATTTGGACAAATCAATGTATCATACATATTCCAGTAATGCAATAAAACTCGTTTTGTTAATCAAAAGCTACACGACAACTCGTTTTTGTTCACCAAAAGCTATCAAAAATAGAAAAAAGAAGGTAATCAGTTAGGAAATATTGCTATACAAAAGGTTTATTTATTTTATATATAGAGACATTGGCACTTAATTTGAAGCAAACCCAATAAAATATTAACACCGTAAATTTATCCATATCCGACGACAAATTTCAGAAAATTATTCCATCAAACATGAAGTTTTATCCTCCTTTAATTGTTGTCTTGCTTCTTGTGTTGCTTGTTTCCCTTCCACATTTCAACAATGCTTTTTTTTTATCTGATGCATGTAGTAAAGCAGCAGCCAATGATGAAGCTATAAATCGTGATTTCTGCTTGACATCCTTACAAGCCGATCCAAAGAGCGCATCGGCCAACTTAACTGGTCTTTTTCATATCAGCATAAACCTTGCTATTAAAAATACGACAAGAGCCGTATCACATATAAGACATCTACTTTCGAACTCGGCATATGCTCATCTCAAGGACGACCTAAGCCTCTGCCGAGATCAGTATACTGAAGCAATCGGTTATCTATATGATGCTACCAAGCAAATCAGTTTGTCAAGCAATGATGATCATACTAGTGTCGATTGGAAAATTACTGCGGCTTTGACTTCAATGGACGACTGCCAGGATGAAAGCAGTAACCAGTCGATTTTGTCTAAGGAGCACGATAATACATTTCAACTATGTGCAATGGCTCTTAACTTTCTCAACAATTTTAGGAAACTTTAGATACTTTTATTGTATTCGAAGCACGTAGCGGGTTGTGTTGTGCACATCAACTCTTATATGAGATTTGCTCCACTGTAAAATATATGTTGAGTTTTATCGAACAAATATGCAGTGTGTACTACTAAATTTAAATTAAATTATGTATACAATAAAATGAATATTATATATATATACAAAAATATCCAAAATATTTAGATATATAGTAGATGCACTTCAATTTGTTCCTCCACTATTGTTTGTCTATTAAGTTTTAATAAAAAAAATCAGAAACACAATCTTTGTTGGAGTAAAAAATTCAAAAAATTTGAATAATAACGAAACTAATCAAACTAAACCAAATTGAAATGTAAAAAATTGTTGTTTCATAGAACACGACGCTTAGGACACACAAACATAAAAGTCACTCACGACAATTCTACAATATCCAGTACTTAATTAAAAATCGATCTGGTAATTAAATAATAGCCTATACACACAACCAATTCAAACTTTATTGATGAGAACTCAAGAACGATTCTCAATTCAACTGGTGTTAGAGTTTGTGATCAATGGAAGCTGGATCTGTGAGAGATTCTTATTTTTAAAATTTAAAAATAGATTATATATGTCAAAATGAGGTAAGGCTATGACGGTCTTTTCAGCTCTTTTCTTATTTTATTTAATTTTTTTTAGAAAAAATAAGAGTGGAGCTCTCATTTAATTGATGGTAAAAGATTACATAAATTTTGTAACAAATAGAAATAAAATACGAGGCAGCTCATGGTAATGAGCTTATCTAGAAAAAAGAAAAAAAAAAGCGAGAGACAAAGATAGGAGGCACTGAAAAAAGAAATGAAGAAAGAAAAATACAAAAAAAAACGCAGGCCTTCATATTAGTAATCACCAATTGCAAATCAGATCATGTGTCTCGACCAGAATGCATCTCAGGAGTTAATTCTCATTTTGTGAGCAGTGATGTTGCACCATTATTTGCTCCAAGACAAATAAAATTTCAATTTGACTGAAATTTTAATAGTACGTCATAACTTAACAGTACAGTTTTGAACGTTATCAGTGGAAAGCATAGATATTTGGTTCTATGTGAAACTACTACATTATTATAATGAGATTGATGAATGAAAAGTTGACATACCATTAATTATTTGTATTTGGACAAATCAATGTATCATACATATTCCAGTAATGCAATAAAACTCGTTTTGTTAATCAAAAGCTACACGACAACTCGTTTTTGTTCACCAAAAGCTATCAAAAATAGAAAAAAGAAGGTAATCAGTTAGGAAATATTGCTATACAAAATGTTTATTTATTATATATATAGACATTGGCACTTAATTTGAAGCAAACCCAATAAAATATTAACGCCGTAAATTTATTCATATCCAACGACAAATTTCAGAAAATTATTCCATCAAACATGAAGTTTTATTCTCCTTTAATTGTTGTCTTGCTTCTTGTGTTGCTTGTTTCCCTTCCACATTTCAACAATGCTTCTTTTTTATCTGATGCATGTAGTAAAGCAGCAGCCAATGATGAAGCTATAAATCGTGATTTCTGCTTGACATCCTTACAAGCCGATCCAAAGAGCGCATCGGCCAACTTAACTGGTCTTTTTCATATCAGCATAAACCTTGCTATTAAAAATACGACAAGAGCCATATCAGCGACTGCCATCTTCTTTCTTCTGACTCCTGACGGTTACTCTTCTTCTCAGAATTCGGTTTCTCTCTCTAACCCTATTTCTTTATGCGTTTCTTGATGGAGAAGAATGCGACTCTTGGCAGGGAGAGAGAGGACCCAATCCTTTATATAACATTTAACTCTAAATCTGGTACGTCCATCATATACCAATTCAACGCTTAAGATTAATCACAGATCTAATGCTCTAATTATAGAACGATCTATTTATGACTTAATTAATCGGGTCACATTAAGATTAGAAACTGCATAACGTTAAAAGTAAATGAGCCATTTGCAGTTTCTAATAGCAGATTTCTAACATTTAATTCCCATAGACATCTTGTCTAAGTGAAATTATGAACCTCTTTTTTGACTGAGTTTTGAGTCTTATATAGGTCGGCCTATTACCACTACAACAGAATCTACTTTCAGCGACCGGAATTCCGGTCGCTGAAAGTTATGACACCGGTCGCTGAAACTAATTCCGGTCTCAGAAAGTCAAAAACGGTCGCTGAAAGACCGGTCGCTGAAAGCATCGTCGCAGATACTCTTACGATGACATCGCCGGTCGCTGAATGACGTCCTCCGGTCGCTGAAAGTTTTTCTGCGACCAAAGGTTATTGCTCACTGTTGTTTTTTGCTGACGTCATGTAACATTATCAGAGACCACAAATAACGGTCGCTGAAACGCTATTCCGGTCGCTGATACTTATTTATCAGGTTTTGATGTTTTTTTTTATTATTTACATTTGCACCATTTTTCACCATTTAATAATTGGTATCACACGTACCAACATACAAGCAAAAATAAATATCGATACACACTCAACATACAAACAAATATAAACATAAAAATCAAAAAATAGTATAACATCTCATCAAACATAAACATGCGAGTAACATAAATAGTAAGTCTAAATGCCAAACAGTACAATCAGCACCATAAACATAAATATCGAGTACATAACTGTGCCAAAAACATAAACAATATCATATGACAAGGTAGAAATATATAAAAAGACCTAAGCAGTACCATCACCGCCAACATCCGACCAATGCTCCTCGTCATCCTGAGGAGCGGGCGGCGAGGCCTGGTGCGAGCCCGAACCTCCTGACTGT
The DNA here is from genome assembly GCF_964058835.1 of Carex rostrata. Classification (NCBI taxonomy): domain Eukaryota; kingdom Viridiplantae; phylum Streptophyta; class Magnoliopsida; order Poales; family Cyperaceae; genus Carex; species Carex rostrata. The sequence goes on from NC_135924.1 coordinate 13,223,816, forward strand.
GAGCCTGAACCTCCGGCCTATGAGGTTGTAAGAAAATAGTTTACATAATTAGGATTAGTTTACGGTTCACAATTAAAACATACTTATCGAATTTTATACCTGAGTAGCTCCCAACCGAGCCTCCAACCGAGCATCCACCCGAGCCTCAATCTGAGCCTCCATCTGACGAAGTACCCGAGAAGATATCCTGTCAATATCTTCTTCTGTGAGACGCTGACCAGGCAGCATAGAGGAATATGACTGTGAAGAATGCGACTGAGAACCGCTAGACCCACTGGAGCGATAGAACATAAAAAATGACAAAATAGTCAAAGCATGACTAAGGATTTATATCAGTAGAAGAATTGCATAAGAACCTAAAGAAACCAGCCAAATAAATTAAGCACGCCTTCAGAAGTCAGAAATTCAGAACAGAATACGGCAACACAATGCTTAGTACTAAAAGTTTCATAGTCTCTTATATGCTTCAGCTCTAAGACACATGATACTGTACCAGTACAAAATTATCAAATTTAGCACCTATGCTGTACCAGGACAAAATTTTCACAGAAAATGCTATACCAGTACAAAATCAAGCTAATTAGGCAGTACCAGTACACAATGCTGTACCAATACCAATTTCACCTATGCTGTACCAGTACCAAAAAAAAAAAAATTTTGAGCAATCAATTTACCTGATCAGAGCGTTCGATCCTTCACTCTGCTGGTTCACCTGTCGCCTCGATTGTCTTTGCACAGCCTTCGATTCCTTCCCTCTACTGGTTCACCTGTTTTTTCAGAAAGAAGAGGAGAGTTGGTTGATGAGAAGAAGAGGAGAGAAGAGGGGTTAAATTGGTCAATGAGAAGAAGAGGATAGGTGAGAACCGGGATGAGACAGGGAGTTTCGATGGAGAAGCGAGATGGTGGCGCAAAGGCGAAATTTTCGACGGAACCGGCTAGGGTTTTTGGGTCTCTGGCGCGATAGGGAGAAATGGCGAAGACGGCTCTGGCGCGCGAAAGGGTTTTGGGGCAAAATTTTCGCAGAAAAAACTCGTTCCGCCAAAAAAAAAAAAAACTTTCAGCGACCGGCGAGGGCGCCGGTCGCTGAAAGTTATCGTCGCCGTTTATTTTGGTTTCTCTTTTTTCTTTTGAAAAAAAATAACTATCTGCGACCGGCGTGATCACCGGTCGCTGATACCGGTCGCTGAAAAACCATTTTGTTGTAGTGTACTATCGTATATCGTATAGTGATGACGATCTCGTAATATGACAATCTGCTTGACAGATGGTACATAAACAGACAGTTATAGTGATCATTCCATTGTGGTGATCTCGAATTTGGACTGGACCTTCTCATGCCAAGCAGGGTTGCTGAGAGTCTCGTGCGGCCCGGTTTTGAGAATTTATTCGGCGGGTTTGGTACTTGACTTAGAAAAAGTCTATTAGCTAGGACCTTTGTTAAATGGCCTTGTAATCATCCATAATTAATTAACAATTACATACCAGCAATAATCAATCTATACTTTTAGGGGCATAAAAACTTGATAATTAATTTCATCTGTGGTTGTCCTATTTTGAGATTGTGATTTGGCTACCTAATATCAAGCCTTTTAGTGACTTGCTCTGTTCTGCAACAGGTCATCCACTTACATCATTTTTTTGTAACACCGGATTATACTCTACATTTTCAAAGTTTAAATAGTCGATTCAAACCGTTCAATATGATGGATATATTAAAATGTGTTTGCAGATCAAATTTTATAATTTTTTGAATTTTTTTTCTATTTATTAAGATGGGTACAAAAATTTAATGGTATGAAAACAACGATTTTGTAAAATACTTAATAAATAGTAAAAAATTCAAAAATAAATGTAAAATTTGATCTTCAAGCACATTTTAATATATCAATCATGTTAAACAGTTTGGATCGACTATTTGAACTAGGAAAACTTTCAAAATGTAGAGTGTAATTCAGTGTCACCAAAAATAGTATAAGTGGATCTCTCCTCTTTCATTATTATCTTTGTAATGTGTTACATACCAGTTTGGGGCATAGATTTATAGTTCAGTTCCTAACCTGACATTAGTTCTTCGGATTCAATAATGGTTGATATCGAAAAATAAACAAATTAATTAGTCCACACCATATAAACATTAATTCATCTTTCTTTCTTTTTTAGCCAGTTACCAGATCCAGTTTTATTCAATTTTATTGTTTGTTTTTTAAAGGATTTAGATTTGACTAATTTTTGTGTCAATTATGCTTTACTATTGTTATGATTCATTAACAGATCAATGAATTCAATGAATAAATTATTGCTGAAGAAATAGACAAATGAAAAACTTGAATGTAGGCACATAAAATCTCATATTTCTAAATATTAAATAAAGTCACCTGTCAAATACACTAAATTTTTTTTACTAGAATGCGCATAAAAAATTTACAAAATCTGTTAACTTTCAAAATTAATAACAATTATTTATTAGAGACAAAAAAAATTATTAAGGGAAAAACCGACATTAAAAATAGAAGCACTCAACTTATTCAAAAAAAAAAAAATAGAAGCGCTCAATATTAGAAATTAAAACTTCCAAAAATTAAGCATGGTCTTCAATATATGACACATAATAATTAAGTGGCAGCTTTTCTAGTTTTAGATTTTAATCATAGTATAAGACCCTCTTTAACAGTATTTCAAAATTGCATTTGGGATTCCATAATCTTTTGAGATAGATGCTTTAAATAGAAATCTAATAAATGGTGATTGGTGATTGCTAAGTTTCTATGTAAACAAAACAGCGCTTAAAAGAAGCACAATCTAGGATTGCCAGTTAAAAACAGACATGTGCATGCTTAATTAGATTTCTATTTGTGCAAATATATCATGCAAATTCGGTCTATGAGTATATTTGGAACATTTAAATACATACGAATTTCTTGCGCATTGCTGATTAATCGACCTCTTCCCTCAATTCTCTAATTAACTCTGTTCTAGTTGAGAACTTGAAGTTGCTCTTTTTGCTTAACCCAAGTTATTACAAGGTACGTACTACCTCCTTTAATGAATTTATTTCTTTTTAGTTTGTTCTTTCTTTTCTCTGTTATGTTTGAGAAATTCTTTCTCAGACAATTGAGTTCATTTTATAAGAAATGCTGTCGAAAATTCTTCTGACAATTAAATAAACCCTAAATGAAGTCGGATGTAATTTGTTGTTTTTTCTTTTGTCATGATTAATTAGTTTCAGTTCTCATTGTTCTTCTTTCATGAAACAGTTTTTAGAATAAACATTTGTTCAGGCTTTAGGTTATTCTGTTATTTAACAAAAGGCACATTTAGGGATGTCAATGGGTACGGTACCGGTCGGGTGGAGGCATTTTCCTATATACTCATAACTATTAAAATTGACTTTATCTATATTCTACTCATACCCATTAAAATTGACCTTATCCTACCCTATTCTTACCCGTTCATATTATCGGGTAACGAAACGGTAGCGGGTCACCAACGGATAATACTAATACAATAATTAGTTTTATTATATTTTACAAATTAAACATCAAAAACTCATTCATTTCACATTATGTAATTGCATTTCTAATAAAAAAATAAAAATAAATGTGCAATCAATTCCAACTAAATTGTTTTTATAAAGGAAGAAAATTAAAAAATACAAATATATTTTTAGGTGGGTTGGAAATTGAATTGAATATATATTTAGATTTTATAATTACCCTATAGGATAACGGGTACGAAATAGTCATTACTCCCTTATCTATTTGGTTAACGGAAAAAAAATTATCCATACCCATACTTATACCCAATAAGCTAACGAAAAAAAACCTTATCAATACCCACCTTATCGAATAGGATACGGGTTGGATAAACGGCTAAAAAGGTATCATTGACACCCCTAGGCACATTAGTTTTTCTATTTATTTTTTTTCTTTTTTGAAAAACAGGCAACCTAAATTTGTCATTTCCAGTACATATTTGAGCACAATTTTGCTTTAGTTATTTTCATTTTGCAAATGTATTGATAGGATCTCTTTTGTTACCAGTATGCCATGTATTGTACCTACTATCTAAGCTAATATATCAAGTGGGTTACAGTAAAACGTATGAGTTAATTCATTTTCAAATTTGTGATTCAGTTCAACGAATTGAAGATGAGTAATCCGGTCACAGGTCCCGCAATAAGCCCAAAACCTTGTCGGTATTGGTTAAATGGAGGTTGCCACAATAAGTATTGTCCCTTTCTTCACCAGGTATCTCTCTCTACAAATTTCAATCATGTTATTTACTCAAATTAGTCCTGGGCTGGTAATACTGGTATTAGTACCATATTAGAATGTGGTACAATTTTACGCTCCACTTTATTATTACAGCTCTCATTGTACACAGTATAAAAGAAAATAATAATTAGCAACAAAACTCAATATCAGGTTAAATCTTAATCTACTCCCTATGTAGATAGTGGGGTTCTGGTACGTACAACTGTTGTATACAGTATATATACTGTTGAAGGTTTTATTTAAGATACTGAAATCATGTGTTTTCCACAGCCTCATGGCAAAGACAAGTCAAGTAGACCCTGCTATTACTTCCTAAGTGGTTACTGTGCTAGAGGAACTAACTGTAATTTCATGCATGCGCCACCTTCATCATCACAAGAACAGCCACAAAAGAACTCGGCCCTGCCTCGTCCCATAAACCCTGAACACAACGCACAACCACCTCAGGAACAAAATAACAGTCCTAGCTCCTCTGAGGAGTCCTCAGACTCAGATGCTTCGTTCGATATTATTTTGGGTGATAATCCAAGTTATTTCTTGGAAAGAGCCGTCTGGTACGGTTCATCCAACTACTTGACAAGTCAAATCCAGATGGAATGGTATGGAAGGCCAGAGTATCACAATTCATATGAGAGGACTTTTGACAGACCCAGTCTATCCGGTCGGAAAAGACCACTGGAGCAGGAAGCAGAAAGCAAAATCAGATGGACAGATGTCAGTCCTGTGAAGGTTCCATGCACCGAGACGCATGTGGCCCATGATGAGGGTCAAAATGGTCATAGCTCTTCTGGAGGTAATCTGAGATCAAGGCTACGTGGCAGGATAAGGTTCCCTGAAACAAGCACATCTGCAACTGCATCTCACAGTATGGAAAAGAGAGATTCACCTAACGGCTATCCGGTGCAGCACACAAAGCTGGTTCACAGCAGACGCAACCGTGAAAGTGAAATCAATGCATCAGATTTCGCCGCTCCAAAAAGTTTGGCTAAGTTGAAGAGAGCAAAAATTGTTAGAGAGCAAAACAATAATTCTAGTTTTGGAAGAGGAAAATAAAAAAGTGACGCCATCAGGTGGAGATAAGTAGATGCTGCATCAAAGGAAAATTAGTTTTTCATTTGTTCCATTTATTGTTATTTTTCTTCAGTTGCTATCTTTGTAAATTGTAATTCAGTTTATATCGGTGACCATTGATGTAATATATGAAACATTGTATCGATAAATGTAATAAACTTTGTGCAAATAGGCTAAATATAATGACCATTGATGCATAATATTGAAAAGTTTCTCATAGATATTTGAAGTTATAAGACTTGAAACCAGTTCAGCCTTTCAGGGCAATGTAATTTGATAATTTGATAATTTCACCAAACACAAAGGCTAAGTTTACAAGACAGACTTTGTTCCAATCCAAGCAACAAAAAAGAGTACAGAAAATCAGAAGTACAATTAAGAGGCTTCTGTCCCTCAAAATCTGAGCAAGTACAATTATGTTTTGGCTCCATGCCAATGCCAATTGTGGTACCTTTTTTATAACTCGAACCTATTTGCCTTCCACAGTGGCATCGCCTTCAAACTCGCTCTGTAAAAGTGGTCCATTTTATAAGTTTTTGGTTTTAGTTGTCTCCAATACTTTAAAATAGTTTTATAAATGTAATGCCTAATTTCTATGGACGCAACTATATATAATCAAATTTTTTAGCACACTCAATGTTTATCACAAGCGTAGAACTCCATGGCCAACACTCAATAATTTTTAGTGCTTCCTAAAAGATTCTAATTTATTATTTTAATATAACAGTGAAAAACTACCGTAAAATTTTGTCACAAATATATATATAGCATTTTGCTGTTAAGTCTCACAAAAACATGAATCATTATAAATAATTCACGAGACTACTGTGTTTCAACTAAAATAAACATTAAGCAATTGTGAAATCCGTAACCAGGCCACTTTGTTGTGAAACAATTAATGCCTCTTTTTTTTTAAATATATCCTTATTTCTTAAAAAACATACGTTGTGCTAGTTTTTAATCTCTGAAGTGCGTATAGAACATCTGACGCAAGTAAATACAAAAAAAATCCATTAGGAAAATTCCGCTGCCACGAATTTTTGAATTGTTATTAGTTTTTTCACCAACTATTTGATAGTAATTTAGTAATCGTACATGTTTTTTTTTTTGTAAATAGTCAAATTTTAGCTGTTTTTAATGCATTACGAATCAAATTTCATTTTGACTGAAATTTTAATAGTACGTCATAACTTAACAGTACAATTTTGAACATTATCAGTGAAAATTAAGTATAGATATTTGGTTCTATGTGAAACTACAACATTATTATAATGAGATTGGTATATAAATGAATAGTTGACATACTATTAATTGTTTGTATTTGGACAAATCAATGTATCATACATATTCCAGTAATACTATAAAACTCGTTTTAATTTGTTAATCAAAAGCTACACAACAACTCGTTTTTGTTCACCAAAAGCTATCAAAAATCGATAAAAGAAGGTAATCAGTTAGGAAATATTGCGCTTAATTTATTATATATATAGACATCGGCACTTAATTTGAAGCAAACACAATAAAATATTAACACCGTAAATTTATTCCTATCCAACGACAAATTTTAGAAAATTATTCCATCAAACATGAAGTTTTATTCTCCTTTAATTGTTATCTTGCTTCTTGTGTTGTTTGTTTCTCTTCCACATTTCAACAATGCTTCTTTTTTATCTGATGCCTGTAGTAAAGCAGTAGCCAATGATATAAATATAAATCGTGATTTCTGCTTGACATCCTTACAAGCCGATCCAAAGAGCGCATCAGCCAACTTAACCGGTCTTTTTCATATCAGCATAAACCTTGCTATTAAAAATACGACAAGAGCCGTATCACATATAAGATATCTACTTTCGAACTCAGCATATGCTCATCTCAAGGACGACCTCAGCTTCTGCCAAGATCAGTATACTAAAGCAATCGGTTATCTATATGATGCTACCAAGCAAATAAGTTTGTCAAGCAATGATGATCATACTAATTAATGTCGATAGGACAATTAGTGCGTCTTTGACTTCAATGGACGACTGCCAGGATGAAAGCAGTAACCAGTCGATTTTGTCCTGATTTTGTCCAAATTCTGATTCCGTCAAATATTGAAAATACATCTAATGTCAATAGGCAAACTCCATCTCAAATAGAGACTCAGCATGATGTAGAGAACACAAATAGACCTGAATCTGACTCAAATCCTGACATTGCCATGAGTGATAAATGTTGTTGGCCACGAGCCTGTGGGAGATTTAGAAGTTGGCAATGATGTTCCTTCTCCTGTTGATGATCAAGTTGTAAAATTTTTTCAAAGAAATATAAAACCTGCGCCAACTAGGAGATCTACTAGAGAGAAAAGATCTACAATATCGAAAGATTTTGTTTATCTTAAAGAACATGAGTTTGACATTGGCATATTTGAAAATGATCCTGTAAATATCAAATAAGCTATGGAAAGCTCTAACTCTCAAAAGTGGAATGATGCAATGAATGAAGAGATGAAATCCATGTATGACAATGATGTTTGGGATATTGTTCCATTGCTGATAAGCCAAAATGATATATGTTGAAACATAGGGTTTGTTGTGTAAATTAAACCGAGTTTTGTTGAAATTAGAATTTAATTAGGTTATAAATGTTTAAAAGTTCAAGTTACTGCCCTAGTTGTGTTTATTTTGTAGGCAATCAAGTGTTTGGAGCTTAACGGAGCAAGACGAGCTATCTGGAGCAAGAAAGCACAAATCTGGCGAATTTTCACCTTTATTGCGGACCGCAATTATTTTATTGCGGGCCGCAACCAACTAGTCAGAACTGATTTGCAGAACAGAAAATTTTTATTATTATTGCGGCCCGCAATGGAAGTTATTGCGGCCCGCAATAAACAGTTCCAGAGCGAGATTTTTGCTATTATTAGTTGTTTTTATTTCTGAAAAAAGGATATAACTGTTGGAGGGACGAATTTTAGACATTAGAAAGGGAGAAAAGCACAGGAGAATAAGGAGAAAGAGGAGAGACAAAAGAAGGGAGAAGAAGATAGCGAATTCTTCGAGCGGTTACATTGATTTCTTTCTCTTAGAACTCTTTTACTTGTTTATCTTCTTGTGTGCTGCAGCCATGGTTGGCTAAGGTTATTTCTAGGGTTGATTAGGGTTAGAACTTGAAACTTATGTCATGGATTAGTTGATTTTATATTATATTTACTTGTTCCTTGGTATGATCTTTTCTTTATATTACTTGTTTGTGATGACTTAAGCGAAATTGCATGAAACCCTAGGATTCGGTATTTACAATTGAGAAATTGAATATTTAGTCCTGACCATAAAGAAAAGAGTATTTGATAGGCTAAATACCGAGAGGCGACGCTCATCTTATACGGGCTTAACCCGATAGGTTAGAAAATTGTACCAAGTACCGAGAGGTGACGAATAACTTTCTATACCAATTGGGACAGTTAAAGACTTAATAACTTTGGGTTAGTGTAACCAAGTACCGAGAGGTGACATTTATACTAATTTAAAGACGGTATTAACATAGAAATATCACTTTATACCGATAACATTAAACTGTGCCTTCATATTTATAAGAACAACCTTAATAAATCAATTAATCGTGACATTAGTGGATAGGAACCCTAATAGACCCTAATTTCTCATTCTTGCTTTAAAACCACATTTAGACCTAGAATTTAGTTAATTCAATTTGATCAGCAACAAACCAAACCATCATAGAAAACAAACAAATTCCTTTATTTCCTTTTACTAAATTAAATTAGTTAGGTTAGGTTTAATATTCCGAATTGTCCCTGTGGAGACGATCCCTAAATACTACTTGACAAGGTTGTACACTTGCAACCGAATTGAGGGTAAATTAGGATTTATTACTTGTGTAGTAGTAAAATTCACATCAAGTTTTTGGCGCCGTTGCCGGGGACAACGGTGAATATTATTTCGGACCTAAGTAATTTAGTTAGTAATTGTTTTTAATTTTCTTTTATTTCCTTTCTCTTTTGATTTAGGTTGAAATCTGGCAGAGGAACCTCCTACTCCGGACGCCACAGATTTGGTAGAGTGGTTTTCGAGGAGAGGATCAACTCATCTTTTTTACCAGAGAAGAAACAAGCACCCGACAAGGGGACCTTTCTTTCCCTTGAATCCACGCCGGTTAGACATGTCGTCCGGCAATGATGATGCTAGGTTTCAAAACCTCCAAAGAGAAAGGGATCGGATGGCAAATGAACTCCAACGGTTGAGGGCAGCTAACCAAGAGAGAGAAAATCTTGAAGCAGCCGATGCCAACCGCCCTTTGAGGGACTTTACTGCGCCTAGGGCTGAGGAAATCCACCTGGGGTACACTGCACCTACTATCAATGCTGAGGAATACCAAATTCCTCCTGCATGGGTTAGCATGGTGCAGCGAAATCTTTTCCATGGTCTGCCTCATGAAGATGCCACACAACACTTAGCCAACTTTGAAGAAATCTGCAGTACAATCAAGGTACAAACTGTTTCTCCTGATGACCTTAAAGTGATGGCTTTCACTTTTTCTCTTGCAGATAAGGCTAAGGGGTGGATAAGGGGACAACGGCCCGAGAACATGAACACTTGGCCTAAGGTGGCGAATGCTTTCCTCAACAAGTTCTTTCCACCATCCAAAACTAACTCCTTGCGCCATCAAATCCACAATTTCCGACAAAGAGGGGATGAAACCATGAGCGAAGCATGGGAGAGGTTCCAAGAGCTGCAGAGGTGCTGCCCTCACCATGGAATTGAAGGATGGAACCTGTTGCAAATCTTCTACAACAGTCTTCTGCCACAAGACAAGGGTATGCTAGACGCAGCCGCTGGAGGTAGTCTCATGAACAAAGGGGCTGTTGACGGATACAAGTTGGTTGATGACCTGGCTCTCAACCAAAGCCAATGGCACAACCCTAGGGAGACCCCGGTCATCCTGCAACGGGGAATGAAGGAGGTGAACTCGAATTCAAGGATGGCCGCAGAAATTGCCGCTTTAAATCGCAAGATTGATCAAATGAGCGTAAAATCGGTAAATTATCCTTCTTCTCTTCCTTGTTCAATTTGTGGTGGGACCGATCATTTAGCACTAAATTGTGGTATAGGGAATGAGGTTAGTCATGAGGAAGTTAATGCCATAAACCAAGGCAATTTCAAACCAAATAACAACCCTTACTCCAATACTTACAATCCCGGTTGGAGGAATCACCCAAAATTTTCGTGGAGACAAAATGACCAATCAACCCAAGGTAACTCAAACTTTAATCGGCCAAATCAAGGTTATGGTAACCAAGGGTATGGCTCTAATGCACCACCAAAGTCCAATCTCGAATTAATGATGGAGACTTTCATGGCAAGTCAAAATCAAAAATTCGATGAATTGACCAAAAAGGTAGACATGTTGGCAACCCAAAACAAAATGCTTGAAAACCAAGTTGCACAACAAGCTACCCAATCCTCCCGCCAACCGGGTTCCCTTCCACCAAAACCTGAGAACAATCCCAGGGATGTCAAGGCGGTTAGACACATGCTTCGCAGCGGTGCGCAATATGAGGATCCACCCATGCCAAAGCATGCCTATGTGCAGCCGCAAAGCGAAGAGACAAGGACCAATGATGAGCACATCTCCACACACGAGGACTCCGCCTCAAAGGAAGATACACCAATTGCACCAAGCGACCCTGCTGTTCAAGCGAATCCATCTCAAGATGAGCCACCAAAGGTAAGTGCACAGGTACCTCTCTACATACCCCCTCATAAATTTGCACCTTTTCCTGGTAGGCTTAAGAATGAGAGAACTGATAGGCAATTTGCTAAATTCCTTGAATTGTTGAAACAATTGCATGTAAACCTACCATTGACTGAGGTAATGACCCAAATGCCGATTTACACCAAATTTTTCAAGGATATCCTTTCGAATAGGCGTAAACTTGAAGAAGTCCAAATGGTGTCCCTAGACTCAAACGGTAGTGCCATGGTAATGAATGAATTGCCCAAAAAGTTGGATGATCCGGGTAAATTTTCCATACCATGTTCGATAGGAAATGTCCAATTCAAACGTGCACTATGTGATCTAGGAGCTAGTGTAAGTCTTATGCCAAAATCGGTTTATGATAGGTTGGGTGTAGGGGAACTTAAGCCAACTAGAATTTCTCTCCAATTGGCCGACCAATCGGTCAAGTTACCCCTAGGAGTGGTAGAGGACTTGCCAATTCAAATTGGTAAATTCTTTGTACCAATTGACTTTGTTGTGGTAGACATGGATGAGGATATCCATACACCACTTTTGTTGGGTAGACCATTTCTCAATACGGCAAAAGCTGTGATTTATGTTCATGATGGAATTATTACAATGAACATTGGTGAAGAAAAATTAACATTTGACATCAAAAGATCAATGAAATATCCATCTAATGATCAAAGTGTTTGTAGTGTTGAGATTCTTGACAGGTTGATAGATGAGGAACTCATAAACAGCTTGGAGAAGGGTTCTTTTGAATCTTGGATGGATCAGGAGTGCGAAAAATCTGACCAAACGAGTTCTGGACACCTTATTGCGGCCCGCAATGGATATTATTGCGGACCGCAGCCAATCCAGTCAGAGCAGGAAGAAATTTGAGAAATTATTGCGGCCCGCAATGGAAGTTATTGCGGCCCGCAACCAATCCAGACAGAGACCCTGCAGAATTCAGAAATTATTGCGGCCCGCAATAACCTTATTGCGGCCCGCAATAACCCTTCCCAGATTTACAAAAAGCCTATTCTGAGCCCAATTCTTCAGGTTTCAACTACCGAAACTCTTCCCAACTTTGCCAAACCCTCGAAGGACGCACCCAAGGTTGAACTTAAGCCATTACCTTCAACCCTTCGATACGAATACCTCGGTCCAAACCAAACCTATCCCGTTATTGTCAACGCATCCCTAAACCAAGACCAAACCTGACAACTTCTACAAATCTTGAGGATGCACCGAAAAGCCATTGGATACACCATTGATGACCTCAAAGGAATCAACCCTTCCATCTGCATGCACCGCATTCTAATGGAGGAAGGACACAAGCCAACCATTGAAGGACAGCGAAGATTGAACCCGAACCTTAGCGAGGTGGTGCGAAAGGAGATTCAGAAACTTCTTGATGCTGGCATCATCTATTCAATTTCCGACAGCAAATGGGTGAGCCCAATTCATGTGGTGCCAAAGAAGGGAGGGACAACCGTGATAGAAGGGGAGAATGGCGAACCGATTGCAACACGACTCGTGACGGGATGGCGCATGTGCATCGATTATCGAAAGCTCAACACCGGCACGCGCAAGGATCATTTCCCTCTTCCTTTCATTGATCAATTGCTTGAACGGTTAGCTAAGCACTCTTTCTTTTGTTATCTTGATGGTTATAGTGGATTTTTTCAAATACCAATTCACCCTGATAACCAAGAAAAGACAACTTTCACTTGTCCATACGGTACCTTTGCATACCGTAGGATGCCCTTTGGTTTGTGCAATGCACCTGCAACATTTCAAAGGGCTATGATGGGTATATTTTCTGACCTAATTGAGAAGTCTATGGAAGTTTTCATGGATGACTTTTCGGTTTATGGTACCACTTTTGATGGATGTTTGTTAAACCTATCTAAAGTCCTACAAAGATGTGAAGAGGTAAACCTTGTTTTGAATTGGGAGAAATGTCATTTTATGGTACAAGAGGGTGTTGTTTTAGGTCATGTGATTTCTGCTAAGGGTTTAGAGGTTGACCGTGCAAAGATTGAGGTAATTGAAAAATTACCTCCACCAACAAATGTTAAAGGGGTTAGAAGTATTTTAGGACACGCTGGGTTTTATAGAAGGTTCATCAAGGACTTTTCTAAAATTGCCAAGCCCTTGACCAATCTTTTGTTAAAAGATGCTCCATTTGATTTTACCCAAGAGTGTCTAGATGCTTTTAATAAGTTAAAGGAAGCATTGATCTCCGCTCCCATCCTGCAACCACCAAATTGGAACGAATCTTTCGAGATTATGTGTGATGCGAGCGATTACGCCATTGGAGCGGTGTTAGGGCAACGAATTGACAAAAAGCCGTGCGCCATTTACTATGCAAGCAAAGTTCTAGATGAGGCTCAAGTCAACTACACCACTACCGAAAAGGAGCTACTCGCGGTGGTCTTCGCCATCAACAAGTTTAGACCTTACCTAGTTGGTTCCAAGGTGATAGTCTACACGGATCATGCCGCGGTTCGCTATCTCCTCACGAAAAAGGATGCCAAACCTCGTCTCATTCGTTGGATTCTCTTACTCCAAGAGTTCGACCTGGAGATTAGAGACAAGAAGGGTACTGAGAACCTTGTTGCTGACCACCTTTCGCGCATCAAACCTGAACCAAATGAAGACTTACCCATTGATGACTCTTTTGCCGATGAGCAGCTCTACCAAGTGGGTAAAATCGAATACCCATGGTTCGCGGAGATTGCAAATTATCTTGCATGCGGAGTTCTACCACCCTATCTCACATACCAACAACGGAAGAAATTCTTTGCGGATACCAAGCACTATTTTTGGGATGATCCATATCTTTTCAAGCTTGGTGTTGATGGGATTCATAGGCGTTGCATTCCACAGGATGAGGTTCAATCAATTCTCCACCACTGTCATTCATCACCATATGGAGGACATGCCTCAACCAACAAGACCGCCGCCAAGGTCCTGCAAGCAGGTTTCTTTTGGCCAACCCTTTTTAAGGATACAAGGCAATTTGTTGTCTCTTGTGACAAATGCCAAAGGTTAGGAAGCATCACCAAGCGACATGAGATGCCTCAACAAAGCATCCTAGAAGTCGAATTGTTCGATGTGTGGGGGATTGATTTCATGGGGCCATTTCCGAGTTCATGCAACAACAAATACATCCTTGTAGCAGTGGATTATGTCTCCAAATGGGTAGAAGCAATACCAAGCCCAGGGGCCGATTCAAAGACCGTCAAACGCGTCTTCCAAAAGATAATCTTCCCAAGATTTGGTGTTCCACGGGTGGTGATTAGTGATGGAGGCTCCCACTTCATAAACCGCTCATTTCAAGCTCTCATGGAGAAATATGGTGTAAGGCACAAAGTCGCAACTCCGTACCATCCGCAAACAAGTGGCCAAGTTGAAGTGTCAAACCGAGAAATCAAGCACATCCTCCAAACTGCTGTAGGATTGTCCCGAAAAGACTGGAGTCTGAGGCTAGATGATGCACTTTGGGCATACCGCACGGCCTACAAGACACCAATTGGCATGACCCCTTTTAAGCTTGTCTATGGTAAGCCATGCCATTTGCCAGTCGAATTGGAGCATAGGGCATTCTGGGCTATCAAGTCCCTCAATTTCGACATGCACCAAGCCGGTCAAAAACGCATCCTCGACTTGCATGAACTTGAGGAGATCCGTCTCAACGCGTATGAGAATGCCAAAATCTACAAGGAGAAGACAAAACAATGGCATGACAAGCACATCATACGAAGGGAGTTTAAAATCGGTGATTATGTTTTATTGTTCAATTCACGTTTTAAACTCTTTGCAGGCAAACTCAAGTCCAAATGGAGTGGCCCATTTCAGGTGAAACGCGTGTTTGAACATGGGGCGGTAGAAATCTGGAGCGAACGAACTGGCGCATTTAAAGTAAATGGCCAGCGGCTCAAGGTGTACAATCATGGAGAACCGGTTGAAGGGAAGATTAACATCTCCCTTACCGATGCACAAATGAACTAAAAGAGGAGAATGGTCGAGCTCGAGACCCTAAAAGAGCGCTTCTTGGGAGGCAACCCAAGCACTTTACCTTTTTGCAATTTTAAATTTCGTATTTTTAAATTTTATTTGCATTTAGATAGGTTAATTTAGGTTTTTCAGAAGATTTCAGGCTCCTTTGCGGGCCGCAATACTTTAATTGCGGGCCGCAACCAAGCAGTCAGAGACTTCTGAAGGTTAGGCTTTAGTTTTTGAGTTAATTGCGGTCCGCAATAATTTTATTGCGGGCCGCAACCAAGCAGTCAGAGAGTCAGATATTTAAAAAAAAAAAAAAAAAAAAAAATCCATTGCGGCCCGCAATGACAGTTATTGCGGCCCGCAATGGAAGCCGAACAGACGCGAATTTGTGATAAAAGGGGGGGCCTTTCCGCAAATCTCTATCTCTCTCTCTCTGACCCTTTCCCCCACTTCTCTCTCTCCCGATCTCCCATTCTCTTCTCTCTTCTCTCTCTCTCTACCTTCTACTCTCTACACCCCTCCATCTCTCTAAATTTCTCTCTTCCCTCTCTCCCAACTCTCAATCTCCCTCTCCACCTCTCACTACACTGATGCGCGCAAAAGCGTATGCACAAAGTTTCAGTACAATGATGTACTTTTTAAACCTTTAACACACGTTTGATTTAAATTGCAAGTGCACAATTCTATCAAAGTAGTATTTGAGGTGTCGAACCGCAGGGAGTACGATAAAAACTTAGTTTAAACTTTAGTAATAAATTTCAGAAAATAAAATAAAGTAAAGTGCAATAAAAGTAAATTGGGGGGGTTTTGTTCTAACAATTCCTAAGGTTGGGTTCAATACCCAAAAGAAAGGAGTTTGAAACAATAATTGTAAATAAAAGTAAAAGAAAGGAATTGATTTGCTTTCAAGATTTAGAGATCTAGGGGTCTTTGGTCTACAATCCCTTGCTAACTCTATCTATTCGGTATTTGTTTGAATTCATGTATGATTTGATGAGGTTTCTAACCTAAAATGTTAAAAAGGGTCACGGTCGTGAATTAATAACGTGCCTAGATAACTTCAGACTTCACGGTCGTTCTTCACCCTAATTATCTAGACCCATTAAGCTCTTGTTAGCCTATATTGACTAATTACTTAATCAATATAGGTGTCCTAAGTAGGGGTTTGACTTCACGGTCGTTCTTCACCAAACCCTAACCCTTAATTTCTATAGTTCCGGTTATAGGTATCAAAGTACGGTCGCTTCTAACCTAAAACCTAAGATATTTGTGTTCATAATTTGGTACTCTCCTCTCATCCTAACTTCTTTGGATCTTTTGCCTAACAAACCGATTCCAAAGCGGGACTACAGCGATTTCAAGTACTAAACTATGTAATCAACACAAATGATAAATCACAGAAATTAACAATCAAATCCCATAAAACAATCATAATAAAAACAAATAACCGAATAAAATAGAATTAAACAAGTTCATTGCATTGACCTAAACCCCTAGAGAGAGATCTACTCCCTCATGGAGAGATCCATTACAAAAATTGGCAAAGTAAGAAGAAATGAAATAAAGGAAGTAATTACACCATTTGACAAATCAAAAACCTCTATCTTGCCGACTTCTTGCTCAGGAAACCCTTCTTCTCCTTGCTTGAAAGCTTTCCTTTTCTCCAGAATTTATCGCTAAGTATTGTGTATAGAGAGAGAATGAAAGAGGAAGGGATGATGTGTGGAGAGGGAGAGAATGAGATGAGGATGGATGGGAAGAGATGCTAAATGGAGAATGAACACCCTCTTTTATAGCCAATGATCATGCCCAATTAAGAGGCTAGGAAGTGGAGTTAGTGGGTGCTATATTTGGATTGTTTCTCAGGATGCCTTGTCCATGTTTTGCTGTAAAAACGTGTCCATCATGCGCCAAAAATAGAAACGCTGTCCAAAAACGTATATTTCTGGCTGTCTGCGAGTTTAATGCATCCGACCGACTCCAAATTTCCTTTTTTAGTTTCTCATGTTGTAGATCTTCTTCCTATCTTTCCAAAAAGTGGTCGCAAGCCTTAATCGGAGTTACGAGTCAAAAGTTATGGCTATTTTAAGATTAGGCTCCCGTTATGCTGACTGCTACAGTGCGTCCGCACTGCTACAGTACCATCCGCACTAGGATCCGCACTGCGTCTTCACCATCTGCTACAGTGCGTCCGCACTGCTACAGTATCATCCGCACTAGGATCCGCACTGCGTCTGAACCACCCGCACTGCGGTTGCATCGAGATCCGCACTAGGCTCGGACTTTTCCTGTGCGACCAGAGTGCGGCTGCATCGCGATCCGTGCGTCCGCATCGATATCCGTGTATCCGCACGGATTTTGATGTATAGCTTATTATATCTTTTTAAAATTGGCACGCGTCCAGAAATCCATCTAAGTACTTATTTTGGCCATATCACAAACTGTGTGTCCGCAATGAGTAGTTTCCTTCGGTTTTCTTCATTTTTCTTCATTTCCTACAAATTAAAACCAAACAAACGCAGTAACTTGATCCAAGGTGTATTATATTCACTTTATATTCAAAATACAAGATATTTGGTGTTATTTCGTAATAAAAATCAGATCGAATATGTATATAATTTAGGCCTATCATACACCCATTCCTCTCTATTCTCTCTCTGCAATCCCTCTCTCACAACCCTAAACCCGCAGCCGCCACCGATCCGCCACAGCCGCCCCCTTTCTGTCCTCTCCACCGCGAGCATTGCGGTCCGCAACCACCCTTATTGTGGCCCGCAAGACACCAGCCAGAAGAACACCTTTTCACGCAGACCCATTGCGGCCCGCAACACCCTTTATTGCGGCCCGCAACCAACCAGTCAGAGGAGGCGCCAGCTGAAGCAGCAAATTGCGGCCCGCAACCACCCTTATTGCGGCCCGCAATAAAACACACAGAGAGCATTTCTTTGCTGATTTGGAGCATCGACTCGGCGCTGGGACTTCTCGGTTGCATCTCCACTTCAAATTGGTTTGATTGCACGCTTTTGGTTCTATTTCTAACTCTATTTAATTTCAATTGTTTGAATTGAATTGAATTGGTGAAATTGTGAATTGCGATTCAACCGACCAACTTGGTAATTGAATTGATTGTGATTTATAATTGAATTGAACCAATTGAACACCAATCATGCCACCAAAACCAAGGGGCAAGGGTAAGGCGGTAGCAGAGGATGATTTCATCCCCTCAAAACGGTCCAAACAATATCGAAGAGGGGCCGGTAACAACAGTGGGTCTGCTGATATCGAAATGTCTGACCAACCTGACTGGACCACTCTACCTCAAGATCAGTGGCCTGAAAACCGTGACACTGATTATGGTCTTAGGTTTGTGCATCCAAAAGCACGAGAAAACTTTCAAATTCTTAAGACCAAAAAGGTTGTCCAGCCCAAGTATGTTCACATACCTACCCTTCAGCAGTTAGGCATTCTAGATGAGGTTCATTCCCTCATGTCTTCCCTTGGTATTTGGGACTACTGTACCAGACCATTTCCTGCGTACCGCACGCTGACCTATGAATTTCTGTCTACTTTGCACATGGAAGATGACACTCTATTGCATTATTATTTGGATGGTGCAGAGTACCAGATTACGATTGAGGAACTCAGCAACCTCCTGGGGTTTCCTCTCCTGGCTAATGCAGTGACGGTGCCAGATTGGGAGCCAGACTCTAGTTTCTATGAATTCTCCTGCCAACTGATTGGTGGTCCGAGGCGAACATACAAGGCCAGTCAAATCAGCCACCCGGTGTTTCGCTACATCCAGCGTGCTCTCTCCTTCACCATCTTTGCACGCGGTGAGACAGTGGGCACCTTGGGCGAGTGCGAGTCGTATTTCATCTATGCCATGATCCATGCCCTAACCAATCCCGAGAAATTACCCCACGTTGGCAGCTTCTTCATCGACAATCTCCTGAACGTGAGGACAAATGCCACTCCGGGCGGTATGATCTCCTGCGGGGGCTTTGTGACCCGTCTTGCCATCTACCATGGGGTCATTCCTGCAGAAGGGCCAGTTTTCAAAGTCCTTGCCCATCAACTCCAAAAGCAGACCGAGTTCATAGATATGGCATATCTTCAGACGGCTGGCATCTTCACTCGCGTCGGCAACTCTTTCTTCTTCCTCTCTGGCGGTCGGCAGATTCCCATGCCTCTCCGGATACCGGTTGATAGGGCAGATCCCTCCACTTGGATTCTGCCCCTCGATATGGCTCAACCACCTGCCGCACAAGCCGCTGTTGATCCATTTGGGATCCCTGGACCTGAGCAGCCTCAGCCTCCTCCTCCATTTTGGGCTCCCGGTGCTGACCAAGTGACCCCGCAGCAAATGTACGAGTTGATGCAGACCATGAACACCAACATCACAAAGCTGCGTGACTATGTGGATGAGCGGTTCAACTCTGTCGATCGACAGATTGCCGATCTCCGTACTCACATAGGAGGGCAGTTTACTGAGCATCAGACCTACATGACGGGTCAGTTCAGCACTTCTCACTCTGACATGACTCGGCTCACCGATCAGATGGGGCGTATGCATGTCCAGTACACGGACCTTCCAGGGACGGTGGATGAGATAGCTGAGCAGCAGCATGCCACCTACTATAGGACGGACCGCATCTATGGGCATATGTCTGACTCTGGCTTTGTTTCTGCTGATCCAATACCGCGGCGCCGCAGACCTACACGTCCAGCACCATCAGCGACTGGTACATCTTCTTCTCAGGGGACTGCGCAGCCACCTCCACCACCTCCACCAGCCTGATTTCATTGTGAGTTTCTTTATCTCCTCTTTTTACCTTTCATTAGTTTTTTTTATTGCACCGGGTCGGTGCCAATGTTTAGGCTTGGGGGGGTAAAATTGTAGGAATTGTATCTTAGGTTTACCTTAGGTTTAAGTTAATGGTAGGTTCTGTGCTATTTAGGGGTTAAAATAATTAAATTTGAATGTTTTGAAGAGAATGTCACAATCCAAGTGGGGATTTCAATGGTATAACCACATGGCGCAAGTTAGCATAATAATTAGGGAATTTATGTTTTATGACACTTTAGTACCTGTGGTCTTAAATTAGAACCTCTCTACATGTTGAAAATCAAGTCTCAGACGCGCAATGCCAAGAGTTACCGAAAGGCTTGGTGCCCGTAGGAAACTTTGCGCGAGACTCAGAAGTTCTTTTCTAATTGGACTTAATTGAACAAAGGTGTAGGCTGAAAAAAGTGAGCTATGTTGGATTGAAGTCCTTAGGACAGATATATCCGCATAATAAAAAAATAAAAAAAAATAAAAAAAATTTAGGAAAAATAATAATAATGATGTAAT
This sequence comes from Carex rostrata, assembly GCF_964058835.1. Taxonomy (NCBI): domain Eukaryota; kingdom Viridiplantae; phylum Streptophyta; class Magnoliopsida; order Poales; family Cyperaceae; genus Carex; species Carex rostrata. Next base: position 13,244,246 of record NC_135924.1, read on the forward strand.
AATAAATGAAAATGAGTGAGCCGAAAACAGACAGATGCACAAGTAAAAAAAGTCGAAGCATCAGGCACAGTCTATACCCCTAACAAAAATTAAATTTTTAAAAAAAGATTTTCTGGAATTGGTTGTCACTTGTAGAACGGGGGGAGAAAAATTTAGGATTAACTAATTCTGAAGTGTCATATAGATATAAACTTGCTTAATTAAAATCAAAACGTGCGTTTGTGAGGTGAAGAAGATCATTGAAAGAAACCCGCATAATTGTTCGACATACTCATGCTTTGAATTGAATTGTTTGAACCCTAAATTGCTTTGACTGACCAATTTTATTTTTAAGTCTTTAGGATAGTTTAGATAACTTGGTTTGAAATACATAAACAAAACCCGGGAATCCCTGTGAGGGTTTAGACTTGCTTGGGACAAGCAAAGACTAGGCTTGGGGGAATTTGATAAGCCAAAATGATATATGTTGAAACATAGGGTTTGTTGTGTAAATTAAACCGAGTTTTGTTGAAATTAGAATTTAATTAGGTTATAAATGTTTAAAAGTTCAAGTTACTGCCCTAGTTGTGTTTATTTTGTAGGCAATCAAGTGTTTGGAGCTTAACGGAGCAAGACGAGCTATCTGGAGCAAGAAAGCACAAATCTGGCGAATTTTCACCTTTATTGCGGACCGCAATTATTTTATTGCGGGCCGCAACCAACTAGTCAGAACTGATTTGCAGAACAGAAAATTTTTATTATTATTGCGGCCCGCAATGGAAGTTATTGCGGCCCGCAATAAACAGTTCCAGAGCGAGATTTTTGCTATTATTAGTTGTTTTTATTTCTGAAAAAAGGATATAACTGTTGGAGGGACGAATTTTAGACATTAGAAAGGGAGAAAAGCACAGGAGAATAAGGAGAAAGAGGAGAGACAAAAGAAGGGAGAAGAAGATAGCGAATTCTTCGAGCGGTTACATTGATTTCTTTCTCTTAGAACTCTTTTACTTGTTTATCTTCTTGTGTGCTGCAGCCATGGTTGGCTAAGGTTATTTCTAGGGTTGATTAGGGTTAGAACTTGAAACTTATGTCATGGATTAGTTGATTTTATATTATATTTACTTGTTCCTTGGTATGATCTTTTCTTTATATTACTTGTTTGTGATGACTTAAGCGAAATTGCATGAAACCCTAGGATTCGGTATTTACAATTGAGAAATTGAATATTTAGTCCTGACCATAAAGAAAAGAGTATTTGATAGGCTAAATACCGAGAGGCGACGCTCATCTTATACGGGCTTAACCCGATAGGTTAGAAAATTGTACCAAGTACCGAGAGGTGACGAATAACTTTCTATACCAATTGGGACAGTTAAAGACTTAATAACTTTGGGTTAGTGTAACCAAGTACCGAGAGGTGACATTTATACTAATTTAAAGACGGTATTAACATAGAAATATCACTTTATACCGATAACATTAAACTGTGCCTTCATATTTATAAGAACAACCTTAATAAATCAATTAATCGTGACATTAGTGGATAGGAACCCTAATAGACCCTAATTTCTCATTCTTGCTTTAAAACCACATTTAGACCTAGAATTTAGTTAATTCAATTTGATCAGCAACAAACCAAACCATCATAGAAAACAAACAAATTCCTTTATTTCCTTTTACTAAATTAAATTAGTTAGGTTAGGTTTAATATTCCGAATTGTCCCTGTGGAGACGATCCCTAAATACTACTTGACAAGGTTGTACACTTGCAACCGAATTGAGGGTAAATTAGGATTTATTACTTGTGTAGTAGTAAAATTCACATCAATTGCCTAAGGGTAAGAAATCCGTTGGTTGCAAATTGATATTTAAAACTAAGCGGGATTCTGAAGGCAATGTTGAAAAATACAAAGCACGTCTTGTTGTAAAGGGTTTCACACATAAAGAAGGCATTGATTATAAATAGACATTTTCTCCAGTTTCATCAAAGGACTCTTTAAGGATTATATTGGCACTGGTAGCACATTTTGATTTAGAGCTCCATCAAATTGATGTAAAGACAGCGTTTCTCAATAATGACATTGATGAAACAATTTATATGAAGCAACCAGAAAACTTTGTATCAGGTGACTCAGGGTCTACGGTTTGCAAACTTAAGAAATCCATCTATGGGCTCAAACAGGCATCTCGACAATGGTATTACAAGTTTCACAAAGTTGTTAGCTCATTTGGGTTCCAGTCTAACTTAGTTGATGAATGTATATATCTTAAGTTTTGTGGGAGTAAGTTTATTTTTCTAGTTTTATAGTAATTAGGAAAACCCACAAAGTAAATCTAACAAGTGGTATCAGAGCCACCTATGTAGGAATTTAAGGTTTTAATGATCTAGATGATACCCTTAAGCCATCTTTATTAAGTTTTAATTGCTTCCTGTTTTGTATCGAATTTAATTGTTGCAATTAGTTTGCTAAAATTCGCTTTAATTAAGTTTTTATGCATATTTGTTTTTAAATTTCGAATTGTGTGATTTCTTGCACTTTGTGCGATCTTGGAGAGGTTTTGTTTGAGATTTTTTGGTGACATCGGATTACACCCTACATTTTTAAAGTCCAAACAGTTGATTCAACTCGTTCAATATAATGAATATATTAAAATATGGTTGTAGATGAAATTTTATATTTTTTTTCAATTTTTTACTATTCATTAAGATGAGTACAAAAATTCAATGGTCTGAAAACAACGGTTTTGTAAAATACTTAATAATAGTAAACAAAATTCAAATAAATGTAAAATTTGATATGCAAGCACATTTTAATATATCTATCATGTTGAATGGTTTTGATCGACTATTTAGACTTTGAAAACTTTAAAAATTTAGAGTGTAATTATGTGTCACTAAAAAGGGTGTTAGTGGATCCCTCCCCATTTATATGATATAAGATAAAATCAAATTACAACATAAACTTATTAAAATCAACATACAAAATCCTATTTATTTTGATTATTGAGACCCTAAATTAAAATATTTTTATTTTTATATCCATATTGCTCTTTAACATATCATAAACTTGTGATATTTAATTCATTTTATCTTTACTGATATATTTTGGTGGAAAATAAAAATGATAAGGAAAATTTATTATGTAATCTGTATGATATATATATCAGCGCAAAAATAAAATTTTACTTATTAATGTCCATTTTGCTCCATAATAGATATTGTTTTTTTTTTTTTTTTATCTTTACAATTAATTGAGGAAGGTAACTGTTCTAGACTCCTTAATAACTATCTTATTATCAATTTAAGGAAACTTTTGAGTACATCTGACATGTTGAATTTATTTACTTATTTAGAAACATGAGAATTTTCTTGTCTAAACTCAATTTCTCATTCTCCATTTCTACAAGAATGATTGATTTAATGCATCCGTCTGTCCATGAATCATAATAAATATATAAAATAAAAACAAGGCATGAAAATCAAATCGATGATAAATGATACACGAAACCAATTAGATCTTATGAGAACTGACACATAAATTAGTCAAAATCAAAACCTTTCAAGAAATTTAAACAAACAAAAAAATGAATTAAAATTAATGAAACTTATAACTGGTTGAAAAATCTTCTTCTTTTTCTTTTTTTATTATAATTACATTCTGATTGTTGGTTTAGTTGGTCATATTCATTAATTAAAGCATAAAACAGGCCTTATATATGTCAATATGGGAAGCTACATATGTTTAATGGCACTTATTAATTAACTTTCAAAGGAGACCGAATCCTCTGGCCCCCTCTTGCCTCTAGAGTCACTGTCGGTGAGATGCTATATATGGACCTAGACCGTATATTTTCGAGGCGGACTCGAAAATGAAAGTGAAAGTATCGGACTCTTTCCCATAGACATCTTGCTAAGTGAAATTATGAACCTCTTTTTTGACTGAGTTTTGAGTCTTATATAGATCGGCCTATTACTATCGTATAGTGGCGACGATCTAGTAATCTGACAATCTGCTTGACAGATCGTACATAAACAGACAGTTATAGTGATCATTCCATTGTGGTGATCTCGAATTTGGGATGGACCTTCTCATGCCAAGCAGGGTTGCTGAGAGTCTCGTGCGGCCCGGTTTTGAGAATTTATTCGGCGGGTTTGGTACTTGACTTAGAAAAAGTCTATTAGCTAGGACCTTTGTTAAATGGCCCTGTAATCAACCATAATTAACCATTACATACCAGCAATAATCAAACTATACTTTTAGGGGCATAAAAACTTGATAATTAATTTAATCTGTGGTTGTCCTATTTTGAGATTGTGATTTTGGCTACCTAATATCAAGCCTTTCAGTGACTTGCTCTGTTCTGGAACAGGTCATCCACTTACATCATTTTTTTGTAACACCGGATTATACTCTACATTTTCAAAGTTTAAATAGTCGATTCAAACCGTTCAATATGATGGATATATTAAAATGAGCTTGCAGATCAAATTTTATAATTTTTTGAATTTTTTTTCTATTTATTAAGATGGGTATAAAAATTTAATGGTATGAAAACAACGATTTTGTAAAATACTTAATCAATAGTAAAAAAATTCAAAAATAAATGTAAAATTTGATCTTCAAGCACATTTTAATATATCAATCATGTTAAACAGTTTGGATCGACTATTTGAACTAGGAAAACTTTCAAAATGTAGAGTGTAATTCGATGTCACCAAAAATAGTTTAAGTGAATCTCTCATCTTTTATTATTATCTTTGTAATGTGTTACATACCAGTTTGGGGCATAGATATATTGTTCAGTTCCTAACCTGACATTAGTTCTTCGGATTCAATAATGGTTGATATCGAAAAATAAACAAATTAATTAGTCCACACCATATAAACATTAATTCATCTTTCTTTCTTTTTTTGCCAGTTACCAGATCCAGTTTTATTCAATTTTATTGTTTGTTTTTTAAAGGATTTAGATTTGACTAATTTTTGTGTCAATTATGCTTTACTATTGTTATGATTCATTAACAGATCAATGAATTCAATGAAGAAATTATTGCTGAAGAAATAGACAAATGAAAAACTTGAATGTAGGCACATAAAATCTCATATTTCTAAATAATTAAATAAAGTCACCTGTCAAATACACTAAAAGTTTTTACTAGAATGCGCATCAAAAATTTACAAAATCTGTTAACTTTCAAAATTAATAACAAGTATTTATTAGAGACAAAAAAAATTATTAAGGGAAAAACCGACATTAAAAATAGAAGCCCTCAATATTAGAAATTAAAACTTCCAAAAATTAAGCATGGTCTTCAATATATGACACATAATAATTAAGTGGCAGCTTTACTAGTTTTAGATTTTAATCATAGTATAAGACCCTCTTTAACAGTATTTCAAAATTGCATTTGGGATTCCATAATCTTTTGAGATAGATTCTTTAAATAGAAATCTAATAAATGGTGATTGGTGATTGCTAAGTTTCTATGTAAACAAAACAGCGCTTAAAAGAAGCACAATCTAGGATTGCCAATTAAAAACAGACATGTGCATGCTTAATTAGATTTCTATTTGTGCAAATATATCGTGCAAATTCGGTCTATGAGTATATTTGGAATGTTTAAATATAGTATATATGTTTAAATATAGGATGTTTGGAACATTTAAATACATACGAATTTCTTACGCATTGCTGATTAATCGACCTCTTCCCTCAATTCTCTAATTAACTCTGTTCTAGTTGAGAACTTGAAGTAGCTCTTTTTGCTTAACCCAAGTTATTACAAGGTACGCACTACCTCCTTTAATGAATTTATTTCTTTTTAGTTTGTTCTTTCTTTTCTCTGTTATGTTTGAGAAATTCTTTTTCAGACTTGAGTTCATTTTATAAGAAATGCTGTCGAAAATTCTTCTGACAATTAAATAAACCCTAAATGAAGTTGGATGTAATTTGTTGTTTTTTCTTTTGTCATGATTAATTAGTTTCAGTTCTCATTGTTCTTCTTTCATGAAACAGCTTTTAGAATAAACATTTGTTCAGGCTTTAGGTTATTCTGTTATTTAACAAAAGGCACATTTAGGGATGTCAATGGGTACGGTACCGGTCGGGTGGAGGCATTTTCATATATACTCATAACTATTAAAATTGACTTTATCCATATTCTACTCATACCCATTAAAATTGACCTTACCCTACCCTATCCTTACCCGTTAATATTATCGGGTAACGAAACGGTAGCGGGTCAACAACTGATAATACTAATACAATAATTAGTTTTATTATATTTTACAAATTAAACATCAAAAACTAATTCATTTCACATTATATAATTGCATTTTTAATAAAAAAATAAAAATAAATGTGCAATCAATTCCAACTAAATTGTTTTTTATAAAGAAAGAAAATTAAAAAATACAAATATATTTTTAGGTGGGTTGGAAATTGAATTGAACATATATTTAGATTTTATAATTACCCTATAGGGTAACGGGTACGAAATAGTCATTACTCCCTTATCCATTTGGTTAACGAAAAAAAATTTATCCACACTCAAACTCATACCCAATAAGCTAATGAAAAAAAACCTTACCAATACCCACCTTATCGAATAGGATACGGGTTGGATAAACGGCTAAAAAGGTACCATTGACACCCCTAGGCACATTAGATTTTCTATTTTTTTTGTTTTTTTTGAAAAACAGGCAACCTAAATTTGTCATTTCCAGTACATATTTGAGCACAATTTTGCTTTAGTTATTTTCATTTTGCAAATGTATTGATAGGATCTCTTTTGTTACCAGTATACCATGTATTGTACCTACTATCTAAGTGGGTTACAGTAAAACGTATGAGTTAATTCATTTTCAAATTTCTGATTCAGTTCAACAAATTGAAGATGAGTAATCCGGTCCCCAGTCCCGCAATAAGCACAAAACCTTGTCGGTATTGGTTAAATGGAGGTTGCCACAATAAAAATTGCCCCTTTCTTCACAAGGTATCTCTCTTTCTCTCTACAAATTTCAATCATGTTATTTACTCAAATTAGTCCTGGGCTGGTAATACTGGTGTTAGTACCATATTAGAATGTGGTACAATATTACGCTCCACTTTATTATTACACCTCTCATTGTACACAGTATAAAAGAAAATAGTAATTAGCAACAAAACTCAATATCAGGTTAAATCTTAATCTACTCCCTATGTAGATAGTGGGGTTCTGGTACGTACAACTGTTGTATACAGTATATATACTGTTGAAGGTTTTATTTAAGATACTGAAATCATGTGTTTTCCACAGCCTCATGGAAAAGACAAGTCAAGCAGACCCTGCTATTTCTTCCTAAGTGGTTACTGTTGTAGAGGAGCTAACTGTAATTTCATGCATGCCCCACCTTCATCATCGCAAGAACAGCCACAAAAGAACTCGGCCCTGCCTCGTCCCATAAACCTTGAACACAATGCACCACCACCTCAGGAACGAAATAACAGTCCTAGCTCCTCTGAGGAGTCGTCAGACTCAGATTCTTCGTTCGATATTATTTTGGGTGATAATCCAAGTTATTTCTTGGAAAGAGCCGTCTGGTACGGTTCATCCAACTACTTGACGAGTCAAATCCAGATGGAATGGTATGGAAGGCCAGAGTATCACAATTCATATGAGAGGACTTTTCACAGACCCAGTCTATCCGGTCGGAAAAGACCACTGGAACAGGAAGCAGAAAGCAAAATCAGATGCACAGATGTCAGTCCTGTGAAGGTTCCATGCACCGAGACGCATGTTGCCCATGATGAGGGTCAAAATGGTCATAGCTCTTCTGGAGGTAATCTGAGCTCAAGGCTACGTGGCAGGATAAGGTTCCCTAAAACAAGCATACCAGCAACTGCATATCACAGTATGGAGAAGAGAGATTCACCTAACGGCTATCCGGTTCAGCACACAAAACTGGTTCACAGCAGACGCAACCGTGAAAGAGAAAGAGGTTTTACTAACAGAAGAGAAATCAATGCATCAGATTTCCCCGCTCCAAAAAGTTTGGCTGAGTTGAAGAGAGCAAAACAATAATTCTAGTTTTGGAAGAGGAAAATAAAAAGGTGACGCCGCCAGGTGGAGATAAGTAGATGCTTCATCAAAGGAAAATTAGTTTTTCATTAGTTCCATTTATTATTATTTTTTCTTCAGTTGCTATCTTTGTAAATTGTAATTCAGTTTATATCGGTGACCATTGATGTAATATATGAAACATTGTATCGATAAATGTAATAAACTTTATGCAGATTTTACCTTTTACTTTGAATTTTTCAAATAGGCTAAATATAATAACCATTGATGCATAACATCGAATCATAATAAAATTAGATAAAATTCAAGGACAAAAGATAAAAGTCTAATAAAATACAATGCTTCCTGAGTGAAGATGCGGGTTCAACGATAGAAAAGTTTATAATTTCATAAGTGAAAACTTGAAACCAGTTCAGCCTTTCAGGGCAATGTAATTTGATAATTTCACCAAACAGAAAGGCTAAGTTTACAAGACAGACTTTGTTCCAATCTAAGCAACAAAAAAGAGATAACTGGACATCTCCACTTCATGTTAGAAATTAAGAGAATCTGCCTTATGTTTTATTCCTAATTCAGAGAGCAACGGAATTATTTCTTCTGTTATTTTACAGCTATTCAGCTTTTGGCTTTTGATACAGCTCATAGGAGAATACAATGTAATAAGCTGAGCCTATTTAAAGGCATGTAAATCATCTCTGTGGAATATACAAAAACACAATTCAAAATACAAATTACACTTCTAAAATCAAAACAGCGCCTTCTGATTTTACAAGTCAAATTCATTCTGTTTCATACCTGAATTAATTTGAACAATGTATGGTTAAACTGAGGTCTCCGAACAATGTATGGTTAAACCAAGGTCAATTGCCAGGAATTCAACAAAAAATGTAATCTAATTGTGAATGGGATATACAAAAATGAAAGAATTTGGGTTCTTACATTAGGTTCCCCAGGGGGATGATGTGGCGGCAGCTGGGGTCGTTGAACTCTGCACCGAGGAAGACGCCATCAACTGGGCCCGAGGTCACGGCTGAGCTGGAGTACACAGAATTTGGCACACCGGAGAGCAGAGTGCGACCCTTGACTTGGAGCTTTCCATCAGATATCTTAATTGAACTGGTGATCGTCATCTCCTCTTCTTTCCCTTCTTTTCTTACTCTATCCTCTCTTCGTTCGTCTGGCTTTTCTAATACTCCAAACTTCTACAAGCGCATGCAGAGAAATTATTGAATTTGATTAGAAAAAACTTGAATATTTTTCTACATAAGATGGATGAAAATTTGAAACCAGTACCCTAATTAAGAGGCTTCTGTCCCTCAAAATCTGAGCAAGTACAATTATGTTTTGGCTCCATGCCAATTGTGGTACCTTTTTTATAACTCGAACCTATTTGCCTTCCACAGTGGCATCGCCTTCAAACTCGCTCTGTAAAAGTGGTCCATTTTATAAGTTTTTGGTTTTAGTTGTCTCCAATACTTTAAAATAGTTTTATAAATGTAATGCCTAATTTCTTATGGACGCAACTATAATCAAATTTTTTTGCACACTCAATCTTTATCACAAGCGTCGAACTCCATGGCCAACACTTAATAATTTTTAATGCTTCCTAAAAGATTCTAATTTATTATTTTAATATAACAGTGAAAAACTACCGTAAAATTTTGTCACAAATATATATATAGCATTTTGCTCTTAAGTCTCACAAAAACATGAATCATTAAAAATAATTCACGAGACTACTGTGTTTCAACTAAAATAAACATTAAGCAATTGTGAAATCCGTAACCAGGCCACTTTGTTGTGAAACAATTGATGCCTCTTTTTTCTTAAATATATCCTTATTTCTTAAAAAACGTACGTTGTGCTGGTTTTTAATCTCTGAAGTGCGTATAGAACATCTGACGCAAGTAGATACAAACAAAATCCATTAGAAAAATTCCGCTGCCACCAATTTTAGAATTGTTATTCGTTTTTTCACCAACTATTTGATAGTAATTTAGTAATCGTACATGTTTTTTTTTTTAAATAGTCAAATTTTAGCTGTTTTTAATGCATTACGAATCAAATTTCTTTTTGACTGAAATTTTAATAGTACGTCATAACTTAACAGTACAATTTTGAACATTATCAGTGAAAATTAAGTATAGATATTTGGTTCTATGTGAAACTACTACATTATTATAATGAGATTGATATATAAATGAATAGTTGACATACTATTAATTGTTTGTATTTGGACAAATCAATGTATCATACATATTCCAGTAATACTATAAAACTCGTTTTAATTTGTTAATCAAAAGCTACACAACAACTCGTTTTTGTTCACCAAAAGCTATCAAAAATCGAAAAAAGAAGGTAATCAGTTAGGAAATATTGCGCTTAATTTATTATATATATAGAGATCGGCACTTAATTTGAAGCAAACACAATAAAATATTAACACCGTAAATTTATTCATATCCAACGACAAATTTTAGAAAATTATTCCATCAAACATGAAGTTTTATTCTCCTTTAATTGTTATCTTGCTTCTTGTGTTGTTTGTTTCTCTTCCACATTTCAACAATGCTTCTTTTTTATCTGATGCCTGTAGTAAAGCAGTAGCCAATGATATAAATATAAATCGTGATTTCTGCTTGACATCCTTACAAGCCGATCCAAAGAGCGTATCAGCCAACTTAACCGGTCATTTTCATATCAGCATAAACCTTGCTATTAAAAATACGACAAGAGCCGTATCACATATAAGATATCTACTTTCGAACTCAGCATATGCTTATCTCAAGGACGACCTCAGCTTCTGCCAAGATCAGTATACTAAAGCAATCGGTTATCTATATGATGCTACCAAGCAAATAAGTTTGTCAAGCAATGATGATCATACTAATTAATGTCGATAGGAAAATTAGTGCGTCTTTGACTTCAATGGACGACTGCCAGGATGAAAGCAATAACCAGTCAATTTTGTCCTGATTTTGTCCAAATTATGATTCCGTCAAATATTGAAAATACATCTAATGTCAACAGGCAAACTCCATCTCAAATAGAGACTCAGCATGATGTAGAGAACACAAATAGACCTGAATCTGACTCAAATTCTGATATTGCCATGAGTGATAAATGTGTTGGCCACGAGCCTGTGGGAGATTTAGAAGTTGGCAATGATGTTCCTTCTCCTGTTGATGATCAAGTTGTAAATTTTTTCAAAGAAATATAGACCCTGCGCCAACTAGGAGATCTACTAGAGAGAAAAGATCTACAAATCGAAAGATTTTGTTTATCTTCAAGAACATGAGTTTGACATTGGCATATTTGAAAATGATCCTGTAAATATCAAACAAGCTATGGAAAGCTCTAACTCTCAAAAGTGGAATGATGCAATGAATGAAGAGATGAAATCCATGTATGACAATGATGTTTGGGATATTGTTCCATTGCCTAAGAATAAGAAATCCGTTGGTTGCAAATTGATATTTAAAACTAAGCGGGATTCTAAAGGCAATGTTGAAATATACAAAGCACGTCTTGTTGTAAAGGGTTTCACACATAAAGAAGGCATTGATTATAAATAGACATTTTCTCCAGTTTTATCAAATGACTCTTTAAGGATTATATTGGCACTGGTAGCACATTTTGATTTAGAGCTCCATCAAATTGATGTAAAGACAGCGTTTCTCAATAATGACATTGATGAAACAATTTATATGAAGCAACCAGAAAACTTTGTATCAGGTGACTCAGGGTCTACGGTTTGCAAACTTAAGAAATCCATCTATGGGCTCAAACAGGCATCTCGACAATGGTATTACAAGTTTCACAAAGTTGTTAGCTCATTTGGGTTCCAGTCTAACTTAGTTGATGAATGTATATACCTTAAGTTCTGTGGGAGTAAGTTTATTTTTCTGGTTTTATAGTAATTAGGAAAACCCACAAAGTAAATCTAACAAGTGGTATCAGAGCCACCTATGTAGGAATTATGGTTTTAATGATCTAGATGATACCCTTAAGCCATCTTTATTAAGTTTTAATTGCTTCCTGTTTTGTATCGAATTTAATTGTTGCAATTAGTTTGCTAAAATTCGCTTTAATTAATTTTTTATGCATATTTTTTTTGAAATTTCGAATTGTGCCATTCCTTGCACTTTGTGCGATCTCGGAGAGGTTTTGTTTGAGATTTTTTGGTGACATCGGATTACACCCTACATTTTTAAAGTCCAAACAGTTGATTCAACTCGTTCAACATGATGAATATATATGGTTGTAGATGAAATTTTATATTTTTTTGAATTTTTTACTATTCATTAAGATGAGTACAAAAATTCAATGGTCTGAAAACAACGGTTTTGTAAAATACTTAATAATAGTAAAAAAAATTCAAATAAATGTAAAATTTGATATGCAAGCACATTTTAATATATCTATCATGTTGAATGGTTTTGATTGACTATTTAGACTTTGAAAACTTTAAAAATTTAGAGTGTAATTATGTGTCACTAAAAAAGGGTGTTAGTGGATCCCTCCCCATTTATATGATATAAGATAAAATCAAATTACAACATAAACTTATTAAAATCAACATACAAAATCCTATTTATTTTGATTATTGAGATCCTAAATTAAAATATTTTTATTTTTATATCCATATTGTTCTTTAACATATCATAAACTTGTGATATTTAATTCATTTTATCTTTACTGATATATTTTGGTGGAAAATAAAAATGATAAGGAAAATTTATTATGTAATCTGTATGATCTATATATCAGCGCAAAAATAAAATTTTACTTCTTAATGTCCATTTTGCTCCTTAATAGATATTGTTTTTTTTATCTTTAATTAATCTTTACTATTAATTGAGGAAGGTAACTGTCCTAGACTCCTTAATAACTATCTTATTCTCAATTTAAGGAAACTTTTGAGTACATCTGACATGTTGAATTTATTTACTTATTTAGGAACATGAGATTTTTCTTGTCTAACCTCAATTTCTCATTCTCCATTTCTACAAGAATGATTGATTTAATGCATCCGTCTGTCCATGAATCATAATAAATATATAAAATAAAAACAAGGCATGAAAATCAAATCGATGATAAATGATACACGAAACCAATTAGATCTTATGAGAACTGACACATAAATTAGTCAAAATCAAAACCTTTCAAGAAATTTAAACAAACAAAAAAATGAATTAAAATTAATTAAACTTATAACTGGTTGAAAAATCTTCTTCTTTTTCTTTTTTTTTATAATTACATTCTGATTGTTGGTTTAGTTGGTCATATTCTTTAATTAAAGCATAAAACAGGCCTTATATATGTCAATATGGGAAGCTACATATGTTTAATGGCACTTATTAATTAACTTTCAAAGGAGACCGAATCCTCTGGCCACCTCTTGCCTCTAGAGTCACTGTCGGTGAGATGCTATATATGGACCTAGACCGTATATTTTCGAGGCGGACTCGAAAATGAAAGTGAAAGTAGATAAGGTGTTCGGACTCTTTCCCATAGACATCTTGTCTAAGTAAAATTATGAACCTCTTTTAATTTTTGACTGAGTTTTGAGTCTTATATAGGTCGACCTATTACTGTCGTATAGTGACGACGATCTCGTAATCTAACAATCTACTTGACAGATCGTACATAAAACAGACAGTTATAGTGATCTCGAATTCGAACTGGACCTTCTCATGTCAAGCAGGGTTGTTGAGAGTCTCGTGCGGCCCAGTTTTGAGAATTTATTCGGCGGTTTGGTACTTGACTTAGAAAAAGTCTATTAATTAGCTAGGACCTTTGTTAAATGGCCCTGTAATCAACCATAATTAATTAACCATTACATACCAGCAATAATCAATCTATACTTTTAGGGGCATAAAAACTTGACAATTTCATCTGTGGTTGTCCTATTTTGAGATTGTGATTTTGGCTAGCTAATATCAAGCCTTACAGTCACTTGCTCTGTTCTGGAACAGATCATCCACTTACATCATTTTTTTGTAACACCGGATTATACTCTACATTTTCAAAGTTTAAATAGTCGATTCAAACCGTTCAATATGATGGATATATTAAAATGTGCTTGCAGATCAAATTTTATAATTTTTTGAATTTTTTTTCTATTTATTAAGATGGATACAAAAATTTAATGGTAAGAAAACAACGATTTTGTAAAATATTTAATAAATAGTAAAAAAATTCAAAAATAAATGCAAAATTTGATCTTCAAGCACATTTTAATATATCAATCATGTTAAACAGTTTGGATCGACTATTTGAACTAGGAAAACTTTCAAAATGTAGAGTGTAATTCAGTGTCACCAAAAATAGTATAAGTTGATCTCTCCTCTTTCATTATTATCTTTGTAATGTGTTACATACCAATTTGGGGCATAGATATATAGTTCAGTTCCTAACCTGACATTAGTTCTTCGGATTCAATAATGGTTAATATCGAAAAATAAACAAATTAATTAGTCCACACCATATAAACATTAATTCATCTTTCTTTCTTTTTTAGCCAGTAACCAGATCCAGTTTTATTCAATTTTATTGTTTGTTTTTTAAAGGATTTAGATTTGACTAATTTTTGTGTCAATTATGCTTTACTATTGTTATGATTCATTAACAGATCAATGAATTCAATGAAGAAATTATTGCTGAAGAAATAGACAAATGAAAAACTTGAATGTAGGCAGATAAAATCTCATATTTCTAAATAATTAAATAAAGTCACCTGTCAAATACACTAAAAGTTTTTACTAGAATGCGCATAAAAAATTTACAAACTCTGTTAACTTTCAAAATTAATAACAAGTATTTATTAGAGACAAAAAAAATTATTAAGGGAAAAACCGACATTAAAAATAGAAGCACTCAACTTATTCAAAAAAAAAAAAATAGAAGCGCTCAATATTAGAAATTAAAACTTCCAAAAATTAAGCATGGTCTTCTATATATGACACATAATAATTAAGTAGCAGCTTTTCTAGTTTTAGATTTTAATCATAGTATAAGACCCTCTTTAACAGTATTTCAAAATTGCATTTGGGATTCCATAATCTTTTGAGATAGATGCTTTAAATAGAAATCTAATAAATGGTGATTGGTGATTGCTAAGTTTCTATGTAAACAAAACAGCGCTTAAAAGAAGCACAATCTAGGATTGCCAATTAAAAACAGACATGTGCATGCTTAATTAGATTTCTATTTGTGCAAATATATCGTGCAAATTCGGTCTATGAGTATATTTGGAATGTTTAAATATAGTATGTTTGGAACATTTAAATACATACGAACTTCTTGCGCATTGCTGATTAATCGACCTCTTCTCTCAATTCTCTAATTAACTCTGTTCTAGTTGAGAACTTGAAGTTGCTCTTTTTGCTTAACCCAAGTTATTACAAGGTACGTACTACCTCCTTTAATGAATTTATTTCTTTTTAGTTTGTTCTTTCTTTTCTCTGTTATGTTTGAGAAATTCTTTCTCAGACAATTGAGTTCATTTTATAAGAAATGCTGTCGAAAATTCTTCTGACAATTAAATAAACCCTAAATGAAGTCGGATGTAATTTGTTGTTTTTTCTTTTGTCATGATTAATTAGTTTCAGTTCTCATTGTTCTTCTTTCATGAAACAGTTTTTAGAATAAACATTTGTTCAGGCTTTAGGTTATTATGTTATTTAACAAAAGGCACATTTAGGGATGTCAATGGGTACGGTACCGGTCGGGTGGAGGCATTTTCATATATACTCATAACTATTAAAATTGACTTTATCCATATTCTACTCATACCCATTAAAATTGACCTTACCCTACCCTATCCTTACCCGTTAATATTACCGGGTAACGAAACGGTAGCGGGTCAACAACGGATAATACTAATACAATAATTAGTTTTATTATATTTTACAAATTAAACATCAAAAACTCATTCATTTCACATTATGTAATTGCATTTCTAACAAAAATTAAAAATAAATGTGCAATCAATTCCAACTAAATTGTTTTTATAAAGGAAGAAAATTAAAAAATACAAATATATTTTTAGGTGGGTTGGAAATTGAATTGAATATATATTTAGATTTTATAATTACCCTATAGGATAACGGGTACGAAATAGTCATTACTCCCTTATCTATTTGGTTAAAGAAAAAAAATTTATCCATACCCATACTTATACCCAATAAGCTAACGAAAAAAAACCTTACCAATACCCACCTTATCGAATAGGATACGGGTTGGATAAATGGCAGAAAAGGTACCATTGACACCCCTAGGCACATTAGTTTTTCTATTTATTTTTTTTCTTTTTTGAAAAACAGGCAACCAAAATTTGTCATTTCCAGTACATATTTGAGCACAATTTTGCTTTAGTTATTTTCATTTTGCAAATGTATTGATAGGATCTCTTTTGTTACCAGTATGCCATGTATTGTACCTACTATCTAAGCTAATATATCAAGTGGGTTACAGTAAAACGTATGAGTTAATTCATTTTCAAATTTGTGATTCAGTTCAACAAATTGAAGATGAGTAATCCGGTCACAGGTCCCGCAATAAGCCCAAAACCTTGTCGGTATTGGTTAAATGGAGGTTGCCACAATAAGTATTGTCCCTTTCTTCACCAGGTATCTCTCTCTACAAATTTCAATCACGTTATTTACTCAAATTAGTCCTGGGCTAGTAATACTGGTATTAGTACCATATTAGAATGTGGTACAATTTTACGCTCCACTTTATTATTACACCTCATTGTACACAGTATAAAAGAAAATAGTAATTAGCAACAAAACTCAATATCAGGTTAAATCTTAATCTACTCCCTATGTAGATAGTGGGGTCCTGGTACATACAACTGGTGTATACAGTATATATACTGTTGAAGGTTTTATTTAAGATACTGAAATCATGTGTTTTCCACAGCCTCATGGCAAAGACAAGTCAAGCAGACCCTGCTATTACTTCCTAAGTGGTTACTGTGGTAGAGGAGCTAACTGTAATTTCATGCATGCGCCACCTTCATCATCACAAGAACAGCCACAAAAGAACTCGGCCCTGCCTCGTCCCATACACCCTGAACAAAACGCACAACCACCTCAGGAACAAAATAACAGTCCTAGCTCCTCTGAGGAGTCGTCAGACTCAGATGCTTCGTTCGATATTATTTTGGGTGATAATCCATGTTATTTCTTGGAAAGAGCCGTCTGGTACGGTTCATCCAACTACTTGACGAGTCAAATCCAGATGGAATGGTATGGAAGGCCAGAGTATCACAATTCATATGAGAGGACTTTTGACAGACCCAGTCTATCCGGTCGGAAAAGACCACTGGAGCAGGAAGCAGAAAGCAAAATCAGATGCACAGATGTCAGTCCTGTGAAGGTTCCATGCACCGAGACGCATGTTGCCCATGATGAGGGTCAAAATGGTCATAGCTCTTCTGGAGGTAATCTGAGCTCAAGGCTACGTGGCAGGATAAGGTTCCCTGAAACAAGCACATCTGCCACTGCATCTCACAGTATGGAAAAGAGAGATTCACCTAACGGCTATCCAGTGCAGCACACAAAGCTGGTTCACAGCAGACACAACCGTGAAAGGGAAAGAGGTTTTACTAACAGAAGAGAAATCATTGCATCAGATTTCCCCTCTCCGTAAAGTTTGGCTGAGTTGAAGAGAGCAAAAATTGTTAGAGAGCAAAACAATAATTCTAGTTTTGGAAGAGGAAAATAAAAAGGTGACGCCGTCAGGTGGAGATAAGTAGATGCTGCATCAAAGGAAAATTAGTTTTTCATTGGTTCCATTTATTGTTATTTTTCTTCAGTTGCTATCTTTGTAAATTGTAATTCAGTTTATATCGGTGACCATTGATGTAATATATGAAACATTGTATTGATAAATGTAATAAACTTTGTGCAAATAGGCTAAATATAATGACCATTGATGCATAATATTGAAAAGTTTCTTATAGATATTTGAATTTATAAGACTTGAAACCAGTTCAGCCTTTGAGGGCAATGTAATTTGATAATTTCACCAAACACAAAGGCTAAGTTTACAAGACTTTGTTCCAATCCAAGCAACAAAAAAGAGTACAGAAAATCAGAAGTACCCTAAGAGGCTTCTGTCTCTCAAAATCTGAGCAAGTACAATTATGTTAATATTGGCTCCATGCCAATTGTTGTACCTTTTTTATAACCCGAACCTATTTGCCTTTCACAGTCGCATCGCCTTTGAACTGGCTCTGTGCCTTTCACAGTCGTATCCTCTCCACATCCTGCTGTGTAGGAGCAGAGAGTCTTATATATCCTGTCTTGTAGCCGTGAGCTATGACCATTTTGTCCCTCATCATTAACAACACGCATCTTGGTGAATGCTTGTAACCATAATAGGACCGACATCGAGCTGCTATTCTATGAGTCCAATTTTGCTCTCTACTCCGGGCTGCAGTGGTCTTTCCTGCCAGACGAACCGGGTCTATGCAAAGTACGTACTCTCAGGTAGTTGATATCAACATTTTGGTGCTAATATTTTCAATGAATTACAATGGTAGCACAATGTGGATAAACATCATTCTGAATTCCAAAGGAGCACCATATATAGGGAGCATATTTCTTCTTCCTTTAGAAATTAAGAACCCAATCTTTCAAAGGAGAGATAAGCTAACAGGAAATGTGCTTGTTATTGTAAGTGGAAAAATTTGTACAACACTACCTACAGCCACTAGCCATAGACACAGATATTCATTGAGCTTAGCACTTCGCTTATTTTTTGTTGCAGGTAAAACTAGGTGCAATTCATAACGTGTAACTTTTGAGTTCTTTGTCAACCTAGCTAATATCTGGCAGCACGTACTCTAGAAATGATAAATTTAGATATATGCCCATTATAACTTCATCGATTAGATATTTACCATCAAAAGTTGAAAATTAGTTATTTTCCCATTCAAATTCCTTTAATTTATTAATATCCCCATTTCTTGATTTAATCAATAAAAATTAGTGGTTAATATTAATAAAAAAGAAAAATGACATTTTTAACCCTTTCCTCCCTCCTCTGATCTCTTTGCATTTTAATTAGTTTACGGTCCTCATTTTATTATTATCTTTGTAATGTAATGTATTACATACCGGTTTGGGGCATAGATATATATATAGAGTAATTATATTGTCTCTCCAGCTCCCGTCCCCTAAGTGTCCCCCTATTTCTAACTAACAAAAGTACTTAGCAATCATTGGGAATAATTAAGAATCAGTTATCTCGGACTAACTGTCATTAGGGACTGGCGACGCCAGTGCATTTATTAGCCTTCCTTTTTTTTGAAATTTCAAAATTTCATTTTCCTCCGTGCTTTCCTTCTCCAGGCGATCAGAGGTGATTTCTCAGGCGATCCTCTCTCTGGCGACATCGTTCATTCATCTCTCCGACGTTGTCGTACATGACTCAGGCGGTCTTGCACATGTTCTCTCAGGCCATCGCAAGCGTTTTCCATTGATATCAAATCGATCTCAGGCGATCTGAATTGTCAGGTAATGTTTTTATTTTTTTTGTTTTTCCTATTTTGCTGTATTGTGCGATTTGTGTTTGATTTAGGTTATTAAAGTCATTTCTGAATACTTTAGGGTAATTCTATTAGTATGTGATCACAATATACATTGTAATTTTAGAATTTGACGATCTGATTTGAATATTATCGTAGATCTGAATTGAATGTTATGATATATATATTTATGCTGAGGTTATGAATACTTATTTCATTTGATTTTATCATGTAATATTGTTACTGTGAATAGTTGTTTATTCATTGTTAATAATGATAATAGTAATAGTTTTTATTCATTGTTAATAATGATAATAGTAATAGTTGTATACAAGCTTCTAAATAGCGTTTGTAGCGGTGTAGCGGGGAGACCAAAAAAAAAAGCTTTAGCGAATAGCGGAGCTATAGCGAAAGCTATTATAAATAGCGTTTTTTTATTTCAAAAATTATATTTTATATTTCTACTAATAGTAAAAACTAAAAAGAGTGATGCTTCTATGGACATAAGGGTCTATTTGTAAAATGAATATATTTTTATTTTCAAAGTTCAAACAGCCGATCCGAACCGTTCATCTTGTTCTCCATATTAATATATCTTTGGAGACCAAATTTTACATTTTTCTGAATTTATTTACTATTTATTAAGATGGGTATAAAAATTATCAAATTCAGACCATTGAATTTTGTACCCATCTTAATAAATAGTAAAAAAAATCAAAAAAATGTAAAATTTGGTCTCCAAGCACATATTAATATGGAGAACAAGATGAACGGTTCGGATCGACTGTTTGAACTTTAAAAATAAAAATATGTTCATTTTACAAATAGGTCCTTATGTCCATAGAAGGCTTTGCCTAGTAAAAATGTCTCATCAAGAAAAAAAATATCAAATTAATTAAGAAGTTCTAATATTATTCATATTAAACCAATACAAAGTTCAAATTGTCATTCAAAATATCCCTAATTCAAAAACTATCGATATATTTTATATTCAAAATATACCACTACCATATATTAATGCATGATACAAAATTTAATTGATATAGCGGTATAGCCCGCACATGTTCCATTGTATTGATATAGCTTAATAAAGTAAAAAAAAAACCAATCTAGATATTAAGGCCCATTAAAATTGCAAAATCATGTTTTCAGAAAAAAAAAAATTGCAAAATCATAACCCATGTAGCATAGCGGACCACTATTACCGCTATTGCCGCTACGCGCTACGCGCTATAGCGGACCGCTATTACCGCTATAGCGGTCGTAGCTTGATTAGCGCAGTTTTAACCCGTAGCTTAGCTTTCTGGGTCCAAAACCGCTATAGCGGCGCTATAGCTTCGCTATAGCTAGCTATTTAGAAGCTTGGTTGTATATGTTACCAGTGAATGTTTTTATATATGTATATGTTATATGTTATATGTTATTAATGAATATGCAAAGAGCGTCTCCTTCTCACGTTTCGTATTATTGTTGATGATAGGAATGATTTAAAATTTGTTCCCAATATGTGAGTTGTAAACTGGCTGTTCTTTTTTTTCTGATGATGGCTTAAGCTAACTTTTGTTTTGTGGTTGACTTGTAGCAAATTGCTAATTTTTGGTTAACTAGTAGCAAGATTTGTGTTTTGTGTTTAGTTTGTGGCACTAGTTGTGTTTTGTGCTTAGCAAACTGCTTAGATTCCAAAGATTTCAGATGTGTAAAGCAAACTACTTAGTTTAAAAAGATTTTACATGTGTAATGAAATTTGATATTTTGTAGCTATATATTTCTTCTTATTTTTTATATGAATACTTTACATTACATATTTTTAGATATGTCAGTACTTAGATATATGAATACTTCATATGATTGTATATGAATACTTTCAAATAATAAGTATTATTTTATATAGTTAACAATATAGGAATACATAATCAGTTAGATATGAATACTTCTAATTTATAAATAATATATGAGTACTTCCTCTATTAATTTTTGAAATTTCATGTATATTGGCTAAATATGAATAATTAACTAATTAGAGATGAATACTTCATGTCTATATGAATACTTTATTGGTTATTTGCAAATATATTATTATTTCATGAATAATCATATGAATACTACCCACACATCATGTTATCAATACTTCTATAATTGGATATGAATACCGTTCGCGTGAAAGCGCAACGCAAGTTTCGGTACGCTTGGGAGCGTACCTTTTAAAACCGCGGTTACACCTTCCGATTAGGGTTGCAAGTGCACAACCCTATCGAGGAGTATAATCGGGTGTCGATCCACAGGGACGATTTCTTTATCTAGAAACTACTTATCTCGACTAAAGACTAGAAGTGAGAAAGAGGGAGTTTTGGTACTTAATCTTCCTAAAGAATCAACTCAAGCAATCAAACAATGCAATAGAATAGTGACTGTGCAAGGAAAGGTATAAACTGTGTTTTGATTTAGGATAAAAGATGTTTCAAGGGTTTCAGACTTCATCTCTGATTTGCCTCTAGTGGTACGGGTCTTACCAAGTTGGTACGGCTAGGCCGCACCAACCTTGTTCCACCAAGCCGTGTGGGCTTGGTATGGGTAGGCCGCACCACTCTTGTAAGACCCGTACTGATTTACCAGAACAGAGCTTACAAGTTCGAGTTGATGCATTTCTTGCTGGTACCTTGTATTAAACTCTTGAAAAAGGTTCAATTGACCATACCTAAGGTTCCTAAACCTCAACTCTCGTTTGTTGGTTCAAGATCTAGGTTTTGGAGTCAATTCTTCACCTTCTAGGGTTTCTAAACCTCAACTCTCGTGTTTTGGTCAAGATCCTCTAGTTGATTGATTGGAGATCTAAGGTATCCTCTAATATGTCAATTAGGGGAGAATTCAACCTTTCGGCTTCAATTCGAACAAGTCTACCTAAAGGGATTGGTTTGGTTGAGAGAAGGCAATGGTCACATGACCTTGTTAGGGTTGATCTACCACTATAGGCACACCACATGCAATCACAGAAAGACAAAACAATCAAGACAAGCAAATACACAATCAATACAATCAAAAGAGTTCATACAAGATCCAAATCAAGAAAAGCAACACAAATCAAGAAAATCCATCTACAAACCCTAGAAACAATGATCTACTACTCACAAGTCATAGATCTGTCCAGAAATACAAGTAAAGAGATAAAGAGAGGCATGATAGAACTAGATCGAAGATCGGGAGTGGAGAAGGGGTTGATCCGTCGATTTTCTCCTCTTCCTCTTCCTTCTTCTTCTCTCCTTGCTCCTTTGCTCTCTTTCTCTCTTTCTCTCTTTCTCTGAGCTCTCAATCTGGAATGGAATGGAATCCTCGAAAATGGAGAGATCCCCCGCTTTAAATAGCCTCTGCCAAGATTTGAATTCTGTCAGGCGGCATCTATGTACGGCCCGTACCAAGGTGGTACGGCTAGGCCATACAAGATGGGAAAGAGCTGGATCGGCTAAGTCTGGTACAGCCCGTACCAAGCCTGGTAAGGGTCGTACCAGGGAGTCCAAAAACGCCGTTTCTTCGTGTATTTTGCTCTAATCCTGCAGAAAACAAACAAACTCTCAGCAGTACCAAATTCTAAGGATATATCAATGAAATGCACATGATTTTGACAATTTAGAACGTGAATTTGGTACGAAATCAAGTCAAATATAGGCTAAATATGCGAGGTATCAAATTCCCCCAAGCTGAACTCTTGCTTGTCCTCAAGCAAAGATCTGTTCTTTGTTACCGGGTTGGATTCTAAATGCAAGTTAAGTTCCTAAATGTGAAAATTTACATGAGTTGCTCTTAAATCAAGAACCTCGAGAATCTTTATGGTATGATCTGGACTTTCCTTGATCAATTTTGATTCACCCCACAAATTGACTAATCAAACTTCAAGTTCTAGAATGTTTTAATACTTGCAAATCAGAATACTCGAATTGATCAATCTATCATTCTTTTACTAAAATCAAGCTCTCATTTGTGGAGATTTTCCCTTTTTCTCACCCAAGCTTGGAACAAGCTTAGGTTAGCAAGTTGCGGACTTCGTGTGTTGATATATGCAAAAGTTATTTTTTTTTTCTAAATTTGGGAGACGAGCTCAAAGGCGCCCAATAGGACTTATTGCCAGTACTCTTATTTTCTCCATCTTTTTTTTTATTATTATTTTTTGTTTTTTATTTTTTTATTTGGGAGACGAGCTCAAAGGCGCCCAATAGGACTTATTGCCACTACTCTTATTTTCTCCATCTTTTTATTTTTTTTATTCTTTTGCTTTTGCACATATACCATGAATACACACATCCATTGGTATTCATTCATACCATGAATACACCCAATAGGACTTATTGTTTGTTTTTTAAAGGATTTAGATTTGACTAATTTTTGTGTTAATTATGCTTTACTATTGTTATGATTCATTAACAGATCAATGAATTCAATGAAGAAATTATTGCTGAAGAAATAGACAAATGAAAAACTTGAATATATGTAGGCACATAAAATCTCATATTTCTAAATAATTAAATAAAGTCACCTGTCAAATACACTAAAAGTTTTTACTAGAATGCGCATAAAAAATTTACAAAATCTGTTAACTTTCAAAATAAATAACAAGTATTTATTAGAGACAAAAAAAATTATTAAGGGAAAAACCGACATTAAAAATAGAAGCACTCAACTTATTCAAAAAAAAAAAAATAGAAGCGCTCAATATTAGAAATTAAAACATCAAAAAATTAAGCACGGTCTTCTATATATGACAGGTAATAATTAAGTGGCAGCATTTCTAGTTTTAGATTTTAATTATGGGTAATTATAATTTCCCCCGTCCTTCCATCCCCCGTTTATCCCCCGAACTAGTTTCGCACTAACGAACTTCTTAACTATCAAAGTTTAACGACTTTATAAATTAATATTTCAATTCTCCGCCTCTCTCCATTTCTTTTCCTCCAGCAGCCCCTCTCTCTTTTTTTTTAAAAAAAACAACCTCTCTCTCTCTCTTGTTCTTCTCCTCTGCCCAGATCACCGCATCTCTCCGCGTAGCACTCTTTCCAGATCGAACAAAAACCGAACAACAGACTCTTCTCTATTGTGCTCTCCGATCAGACGCACTCCCCCTCTCTCTCTCGGATCACATCAAATCAGATCTGCGTTTTTCTCCGAATCCAGGCTATTTCGTTATTTGAGGTATTGGTGCGCCTTGTTTTCCTCCCTTTGCTCTGCTGCTCTCCGGCGAAAGCCTATCGAGCTCACCCCCATCTCCTCCACCAGCAACGGCGGACTAGAGCGCCACCTCGCCCATTCGAGCTTAATTCTCTCGGAATTGCCGCTGCAATTTTCGTACATAGGGAAGGTGAAGTATGTAGTGTTTCACGCACAGAAGACGGGAAGGAGGAGCATGGTGGTTTCAACTGAAGATAATGCAATTGCCTCTCTCGATCTTCGTACTGAAGACCTATGTGAGTAAATCAAAACTCTGAAAGTTAATTAATGGCCTCATTAACTTGTCATTATATAATTTTAGTGAATAATTGATTAATAAGAGAAAGAGAAGGCCATAGCCTTGCTTCTCTTTTCTTTCCCCTAAGATGGTCCATGAGGTGTTTGATGAAATGCTTCTCCATCAACTTGTACAGATGCTTTGTGTGAACAAGATCTAATTACTAAATATTTCATCCGTATGTCCATAATTTGTTATCTTTTTAATTTCTCTCTTCAATTTGAAAATAAAAAATAGTTTGACCCTTATATGTACTAGCTTGATTTTCTTGATGCGTTCCTATTGTTGGTTTACCAGCATAGGTTAGCTAACATAGTTGTACGCATGTCATGCTAACATAGTTTTATTGGTGTGTTATTCACTATATCAGAGGCAATTTACCAGCATAGGTTTGCTAACATAGTTGTATGCATGACATGAACAGTACTAGTTTCATTTGGTTAACTGTTCAATTAATGCTTAAAGTTTTAGATAAATAAACAAAACTAGAAAAAGGAAATTGTGTAGAAAATGTTCGTGGTTTTAGGTTTGCAAAATTTCTTATAGATTGTCAGAAATATTGGTTAGATTAAACAAAGAAAAAAAATCCACCTCTAAAAACGTGTAAAAGATGGATGAGTAATGTGTCCAGTTGTTATATTTGCACTTGCACGAAAAATGATGAATACTTTCTCGATAAGGGATGAATAGTTGTGCAACGGACAACTCAAAAGTATGTCATCATGGATCTCATTTGAAAGATAAAATTGTATAGAAAACATTCGTGGTTTTAGATTTGCAAAATTTCTTACAGATCGTCAGAAATATTGGTTATATTGAACGGAGAAAAAAAAATCCACCTCTAAAAATGTATCAATTTTTTTTTAAATACTTGATATATTAGTTATGAATACTTGATGTGTTATAGATGAATACTTTATGCATTATATGTGAATACTTGCGCGTGCCAGTTGTAAATTCTTTCAAATATTAGGTGGTCCCCAAATAGTAAGTGGTCCCTCTAGGTAGTTAGTAGTTATTGAAGTAGTAAAAATAAAATAAAAAATAGAGGCGTATGAATGAATACTTGATGTCTTAGATATGAATACTTCAACATGAATGAATGAATACTTAATATCTTAGGTATGAATACTTGCGTGATAAGATATTAATACTTGTGCAACGGAAAACTCGAAAGTATGTCATCATGGATCTCATTTGAAAGATAAAATTGTGTAGAAAACGTTCGTGATTTTAGATTTGCAAAATTTCTCACAGATCGTCAAAAATATTGATTAGATTGAACTGAGAAAAAAAAATCCACCTCTAAAAGTGTGTAAAAGATGGATGAGTGATGTGTCCAGTTTTTATATTTGCATTTGCACGATGAGGATGAATACTTTCTCGATGATGATGAATACTTGTGAAACGGACAACTCGAAAGTATATCATCATGGATCTCATTTGAAAGATAAAATTATGTACAAAACTTTTGTGGTTTTAGATTTGCAAAATTCTTCACCGATTGTCCGAAATATTGATTAGATTGAACGGAGAAAAAAAAACCACCTTTAAAAACGTGTCCAGTTTTTTTTTTAAATACTTGATATCTTAGATATGAATACTTGATATGTTACATATGAATACTTTATACATTATAGATGAATACTTGCGCGCGCCAGTTGTAAAATCTTTCAAATATTAGGTGGTCCTCAAATAGTAAGTGGTCCCCCTAGGTAGTTAGTAGTTATTTAAGTAGTTAATAGCTGGGGGATAAATGGGGGATTGTTACGGGGGGATAGCTAGATGCTCCCTTTAATTATAGTATAAGACCCTCTTTAACAGTATTTCAAAATTGCATTTGGGATTCCATAATCTTTTGAGATGGATGCTTTAAATAGAAATCTAATAAATGGTGATTGGTGATTGCTAAGTTTCTATGTAAACAAAACAGCGCTTAAAAGAAGCACAATCTAGGATTGCCAGTTAAAAACATACATGTGCATGCTTAATTAGATTTCTATTTGTTCAAATATATTGCGCAAATTCGGTCTATGAGTATATTTGGAATGTTTAAATATAGTATATATGTTTAAATATAGTATGTTTGGAACATTTAAATACATACGAACTTCTTGCGCATTGCTGATTAATCGACCTCTTCTCTCAATTCTCTAATTAACTCTGTTCTAGTTGAGAACTTGAAGTAGCTCTTTTTGCTTAACCCAAGTTATTACAAGGTACGTACTACCTCCTTTAATGAATTTATTTCTTTTTAGTTTGTTCTTTCTTTTCTCTGTTATGTTTGAGAAATTCTTTCTCAGACAATTGAGTTCATTTTATAAGAAATGCTGTCGAAAATTCTTCTGACAATTAAATAAACCCTAAATGAAGTCGGATGTAATTTGTTGTTTTTTCTTTTGTCACGATTAATTAGTTTCAGTTCTCATTGTTCTTCTTTCATGAAACAGTTTTTAGAATAAACATTTGTTCAGGCTTTAGATTATTCTGTTATTTAACAAAAGGCACATTTAGGGATGTCAATGGGTACGGTACCGGTCGGGTGGAGGCATGCATTTTCATATATACTCATAACTATTAAAATTGACTTTATCCATATTCTACTCATACCCATTAAAATTGACCTTACCCTACCCTATCCTTACCCGTTAATATTACCGGGTAACGAAACGGTAGCGGGTCAACAACGGATAATACTAATACAATAATTAGTTTTATTATATTTTACAAATTAAACATCAAAAACTCATTCATTTCACATTATGTAATTGCATTTCTAACAAAAATTAAAAATAAATGTGCAATCAATTCCAACTAAATTGTTTTTATAAAGGAAGGAAATTAAAAAATACAAATATATTTTTAGGTGGGTTGGAAATTGAATTGAATATATATTTAGATTTTATAATTACCCTATAGGATAACGGGTACGAAATAGTCATTACTCCCTTATCTATTTGGTTAACGAAAAAAAATTTATCCATACCCATACTTATACCCAACAAGCTAACGAAAAAAAACCTTACCAATACCCACCTTATCGAATAGGATACGGGTTGGATAAACGGCTAAAAAGGTACCATTGACACCCCTAGGCACATTAGTTTTTCTATTTATTTTTTTTCTTTTTTGAAAAACAGGCAACCTAAATTTGTCATTTCCAGTACATATTTGAGCACAATTTTGCTTTAGTTATTTTCATTTTGCAAATGTATTGATAGGATCTCTTTTGTTACCAGTATGCCATGTATTGTACCTACTATCTAAGCTAATATATCAAGTGGGTTACAGTAAAACGTATGAGTTAATTCATTTTCAAATTTGTGATTCAGTTCAACAAATTGAAGATGAGTAATCCGGTCACAGGTCCCGCAATAAGCCCAAAACCTTGTCGGTATTGGTTAAATGGAGGTTGCCACAATAAGTATTGTCCCTTTCTTCACCAGGTATCTCTCTCTACAAATTTCAATCATGTTATTTACTCAAATTAGTCCTGGGCTGGTAATACTGGTATTAGTACCATATTAGAATGTGGTACAATTTTACGCTCCACTTTATTATTACACCTCTCATTGTACACAGTATAAAAGAAAATAGTAATTAGCAACAAAACTCAATACCAGGTTAAATCTTAATCTACTCCCTATGTAGATAGTGGGGTTCTGGTACGTACAACTGTTGTATACAGTATATATACTGTTGAAGGTTTTATTTAAGATACTGAAATCATGTGTTTTCCACAGCCTCATGGCAAAGACAAGTCAAGTAGACCCTGCTATTACTTCCTAAGTGGTTACTGTGGTAGAGGAGCTAACTGTAATTTCATGCATGCGCCACCTTCATCATCACAAGAACAGCCACAAAAGAACTCGGCCCTGCCTCGTCCCATAAACCCTGAACACAACGCACAACCACCTCAGGAACAAAATAACAGTCCTAGCTCCTCTGAGGAGTTGTCAGACTCAGATGCTTCGTTCGATATTATTTTGGGTGATAATCCAAGTTATTTCTTGGAAAGAGCCGTCTGGTACGGTTCATCCAACTACTTGACCAGTCAAATCCAGATGGAATGGTATGGAAGGCCAGAGTATCACAATTCATATGAGAGGACTTTTCACAGACCCAGTCTATCCGGTCAGAGAAGACCACTGGAGCAGGAAGCAGAAAGCAAAATCAGATGCACAGATGTCGGTCCTGTTAAGGTTCCTTGCACCGAGACGCATGTTGCCCATGATGAGGGTCAAAATGGTCGACATAGCTCTTCTAGAGGTAATCGGAGCTCAAGGCTACGTGGCAGGATAAGGTTCCCTGAAACAAGCACATCTGCAACTGCATCTCACAGTATGGAAAAGAGAGATTCACCTAACGGCTATCCGGTGCAGCACACAAAGCTGGTTCACAGCAGACGCAACCGTGAAAGTGAAATCAATGCATCAGATTTCGCCGCTCCAAAAAGTTTGGCTGAGTTGAAGAGAGCAAAAATTGTTAGAGAGCAAAACAATAATTCTAGTTTTGGAAGAGGAAAATAAAAAGGTAACGCCATCAGGTCGAGATAAGTAGATGCTGCATCAAAGGAAAATTAGTTTTTCATTGGTTCCATTTATTGTTATTTTTCTTCAGTTGCTATCTTTGTAAATTGTAATTCAGTTTATATCGGTGACCATTGATGTAATATATGAAACATTGTATCCATAAATGTAATAAACTTTGTGCAAATAGGCTAAATATAATGACCATTGATGCACAATATTGAAAAGTTTCTTATAGATATTTGAAGTTATAAGACTTGAAACCAGTTCAGCCTTTGAGGGCAATGTAATTTGATAATTTCACCAAACACAAAGGCAAAGTTTACAAGACAGACTTTGTTCCAATCCAAGCAACAAAAAAGAGTAAAGAAAATCAGAAGTACCTTAATTAAGAGGCTTCTGTCCCTCAAAATCTGAGCAAGTACAATTATGT
Organism: Carex rostrata; assembly: GCF_964058835.1. Taxonomy (NCBI): domain Eukaryota; kingdom Viridiplantae; phylum Streptophyta; class Magnoliopsida; order Poales; family Cyperaceae; genus Carex; species Carex rostrata. Next base: position 13,274,282 of record NC_135924.1, read on the forward strand.
TTTGGCTCCATGCCAATTGTGGTACCTTTTTTATAACTCGAACCTATTTGCCTTCCACAGTGGCATCGCCTTCAAACTCGCTCTAAAAGTGGTCCATTTTATAAGTTTTTGGTTTTAGTTGTCTCCAATACTTTAAAATAGTTTTATAAATGTAATGCCTAATTTCTTATGGACGCAACTATAATCAAATTTTTTAGCACACTCAATCTTTATCACAAGCGTAGAACTCCATGACCAACACTCAATAATTTTTAATGCTTCCTAAAAGATTCTAATTTATTATTTTAATATAACAGTGAAAAACTACCGTAAAATTTTGTCACAAATATATATATAGCATTTTGCTGTTAAGTCTCACAAAGACATGAATCATTAAAAATAATTCACGAGACTACTGTGTTTCAACTAAAATAAACATTAAGCAATTGTGAAATCCGTAACCAGGCCACTTTGTTGTGAAACAATTAATGCCTCTTTTGTTTTGAAATATATCCTTATTTCTTAAAAAACGTACGTTGTGCTAGTTTCTAATCTCTGAAGTGCGTATAGAACATCTGACGCAAGTAAATACAAACAAAATCCATTAGAAAAATTCCGCTGCCACCAATTTTAGAATTGTTATTCGTTTTTTCACCAACTATTTGATAGTAATTTAGTAATTGTACATTTTTCTTTTTAAAACAGTCAAATTTATTTTTGACTGAAATTTTAATGGCACGTCATAACTTAACAGTACAATTTTAAACATTATCAGTGAAAATTAAGCATAGATATTTGGTTCTATGTGAAACTACTACATTATTATCATACTATTAATTGTTTGTATTTGGACAAATCAATGTATCATACATATTCCAGTAATACTATAAAACGTACTCGTTTTAATTTGTTAATCAAAAGCTACACAACAACTCGTTTTTGTTCACCAAAAGCTATCAAAAATAGAAAAAAGAAGGTAATCAGTTAGGAAATATTGCTATACAAAAGGTTTATTTATTATATATATAGACATTGGCACTTAATTTGAAGCAAACCCAATAAAATATTAACGCCGTAAATTTATTCATATCCAACGACAAATTTCAGAAAATTATTCCATCAAACATGAAGTTTTATTCTCCTTTAATTGTTGTCTTGCTTCTTGTGTTGCTTGTTTCCCTTCCACATTTCAACAATGCTTCTTTTTTATCTGATGCATGTAGTAAAGCAGCAGCCAATGATGAAGCTATAAATCGTGATTTCTGCTTGACATCCTTACAAGCCGATCCAAAGAGCGCATCGGCCAACTTAACCGGTCTTTTTCATATCAGCATCAACCTTGCTATTAAAAATACGACAAGAGCCGTATCACATATAAGACATCTACTTTCGAACTCGGCATATGCTCATCTCAAGGACGACCTAAGCCTCTGCCGAGATCAGTATACTGAAGCAATCGGTTATCTATATGATGCTACCAAGCAAATCAGTTTGTCAAGCAATGATGATCATACTAATGTCGATTGGAAAATTACTGCGGCTTTGACTTCAATGGATGACTGCCAGGATGAAAGCAGTAACCAGTCGATTTTGTCTAAGGAGCACGATAATACATTTCAACTATGTGCAATGGCTCTTAACTTTCTCAACAATTTTAGGAAACTTTAAATTCTTTTATTGTATTCGAAGCACGTAGCTGGTTGTGTTGTGCACATCAACTCTTATATGAGATTTGCTCCACTGTAAAATATATGTTGAGTTTTATCGAACAAATATGCAGTATGTACTACTAAATTTAAATTAAATTGTGTATACAATAAAATGAATATTATATATATATACAAAAATATCCAAAATATTTAGATATATAGTAGATGCTCTTCAATTTGTTCCTCCACTATTGTTTGTCTATTAAGTTCTAATAAAAAAAATCAGAAACACAATCTTTGTTGGAGTAAAAAGTTCAGAAAATTTGAATAATAACGAAACTAATCAAACTAAACCAAATTGAAATGTAAAAAAATGTTGTTTCATAGAACACAACGCATTCTTTTATTGTATTCGAAGCACGTAGCTGGTTGTGTTGTGCACATCAACTCTTATATGAGATTTGCTCCACTGTAAAATATATGTTGAGTTTTATCGAACAAATATGCAGTATGTACTACTAAATTTAAATTAAATTGTGTATACAATAAAATGAATATTATATATATATACAAAAATATCCAAAATATTTAGATATATAGTAGATGCTCTTCAATTTGTTCCTCCACTATTGTTTGTCTATTAAGTTCTAATAAAAAAAATCAGAAACACAATCTTTGTTGGAGTAAAAAGTTCAGAAAATTTGAATAATAACGAAACTAATCAAACTAAACCAAATTGAAATGTAAAAAAATGTTGTTTCATAGAACACAACGCTTAGGACACACAAACATAAAAGTCACTCACGACAATTCTACAATATCCAGTACTTAATTAAAAATCGATCTGGTAATTAAATAATAGCATATACACACAACCAATTCGAACTTTATTGATGAGAACTCAAGAACGATTCTCAATTCAACTGGTGTTAGAGTTTGTGATCAATGGAAGCTGGATCTGTGAGAGATTCTTATTTTTAAAATTTAAAAATAGATTATATATGTCAAAATCAGGTAAGGCTAAGACGGTCTTTTAAGCTTTTTTTCTTATTTTATTTAAATTTTTTTAGAAAAAATAAGAGTGGAGCTCTCATTTAATTGATGGTAAAAGATTACATAAATTTTGTAACAAATAGAAATAAAATACGAGGCAGCTCATGGTAATGAGCTTATCTAGAAAAAAGAAAAAAAACAGAGAGAGAAAATAAAACAAAGATAGGAGGCACTGAAAAAAGAAATGAAGAAAGAAAAATAAAAAAAAAAAACGCAGGCCTTCATATAATTAGTAATCAACAATTGCAAATCAGATCATGTGTCTCGACCAGAATGCATCTCAGGAGTTAATTCTCATTTGTGAGCAGCGATGTTGCACCATTATTTGCTCCAAGACAAATAAAATTTCAATTTGACTGAAATTTTAATAGTACGTCATAACTTAACAGTACAGTTTTGAACGTTATCAGTGGAAAGCATACATATTTGGTTCTATGTGAAACTACTACATTATTATAATGAGATTGATGAATGAAAAGTTGACATACCATTAATTGTTTGTATTTGGACAAATCAATGTATCATACATATTCCAGTAATGCAATAAAACTCGTTTTGTTAATCAAAAGCTACACGACAACTCGTTTTTGTTCACCAAAAGCTATCAAAAATAGAAAAAAGAAGGTAATCAGTTAGGAAATATTGCTATACAAAAGGTTTATTTATTTTATATATAGACATTGGCACTTAATTTGAAGCAAACCCAATAAAATATTAACACCGTAAATTTATCCATATCCAACGACAAATTTCAGAAAATTATTCCATCAAACATGAAGTTTTATTCTCCTTTAATTGTTGTCTTGCTTCTTGTGTTGCTTGTTTCCCTTCCACATTTCAACAATGCTTCTTTTTTATCTGATGCATGTAGTAAAGCAGCAGCCAATGATGAAGTTATAAATCGTGATTTCTGCTTGACATCCTTACAAGCCGATCCAAAGAGCGCATCGGCCAACTTAACCGGTCTTTTTCATATCAGCATAAACCTTGCTCTTAAAAATACGACAAGAGCCGTATCAAAACAGTAAATGATGCACGAAAAGACCCTAAAAACTCTGAAATTGTAAAGAAAGTTCGAGAACTCTATATCCGACGGTCGGATCGCGAATCTGAACCCACGATGGGCGAAACGAATCAATAGATTCGTTTCATTTCGGCCTTTGGGCTGTGGAGTTCATGTCAAAATTTCAGCCCGATCCAACGGACGGATCAAAAGTTACACCACTTTTTGTGAAGCATGCGCAGAACTTGATTAAACATCATGAGTAAAGCACAGAACAGATCAATTGCACTCATAGGAAATATTCAGTTATTGATTGGTGGCTCTGATACCAAATGTAAAAATAGTCTTTTCTTTTGAGATCTTTCATGATTAATTATGAACAATTCAATTAACAGCCCAAAGATCACCAATACCGAATATTTCACAAACAAAACTTAATATGATCTATTGTTTAAGATGACATACCTTGATTAACAGCGGAAGATGTAATGGCTGCCATCTTCTTTCTTCTGACTCCTGACGGTTACTCTTCTTCTCAGAATTCGGTTTCTCTCTCTAACCCTATTTCTTTATGCGTTTCTTGATGGAGAAGAATGCGACTCTTGGTAGGGAGAGAGAGGACCCAATCCTTTATATAACATTTAACTCTAAATCTGGTACGTCCATCATATACCAATTCAACGCTTAAGATTAATCACATATCTAATGCTCTAATTATAGAACGATCTATTTATGACTTAATTAATCGGGTCACATTAAGATTAGAAACTGCATAACGTTAAAAGTAAATGAGCCATTTGCAGTTTCTAATAGCAGATTTCTAACATTTAATTCCCATAGACATCTTGTCTAAGTGAAATTATGAACCTCTTTTTTGACTGAGTTTTGAGTCTTATATAGGTCGGCCTATTACTATCGTATATCGTATAGTGACGACGATCTCGTAATCTGACAATCTGCTTGACAGATCGTACATAAACAGACAGTTATAGTGATCACTCCATTGTGGTGATCTCGAATTTGGACTGGAGCTTCTCATGCCAAGCAGGGTTGCTGAGAGTCTCGTGCGGCCCGGTTTTGAGAATTTATTCGGCGGGTTTGGTACTTGACTTAGAAAAAGTCTATTAGCTAGGACCTTTGTTAAATGGCCCTGTAATCAACCATAATTAACCATTACATACCAGCAATAATCAATCTATACTTTTAGGGGCATAAAAACTTGATAATTAATTTAATCTGTGGTTGTCCTATTTTGAGATTGTGATTTTGGCTACCTAATATCAAGCCTTACAGTCACTTGCTCTGTTCTGGAACAGATCATCCACTTACATCATTTTTTTGTAGCACCGGATTATACTCTACATTTTCAAAGTTTAAATAGTCGATTCAAACCGTTCAATATGATGGATATATCAAAATGTGCTTGCAGATCAAATTTTATAATTTTTTGAATTTTTTTTCTATTTATTAAGCTGGGTACAAAAATTTAATGGTAAGAAAACAACGATTTTGTAAAATATTTAATAAATAGTAAAAAAATTCAAAAATAAATGTAAAATTTGATCTTCAAGCACATTTTAATATATCAATCATGTTAAACAGTTTGGATCGACTATTTGAACTAGGAAAACTTTCAAAATATAGAGTGTAATTTAGTGTCACCAAAAATAGTATAAGTGGATCTCTCCTCTTTTATTATTATCTTTGTAATGTGTTACATACCAGTTTGGGGCATAGATGATAGATATATAGTTCAGTTCCTAACCTGACATTAGTTCTTCGGATTCAATAATGGTTGATATCCAAAAATAAACAAATTAATTAGTCCACACCATATAAACATTAATTCATCTTTCTTTCTTTTTTAGCCAGTTACCAGATCCAGTTTTATTCAATTTTATTGTTTGTTTTTTAAAGGATTTAGATTTGACTAATTTTTGTGTCAATTATGCTTTACTATTGTTATGATTCATTAACAGATCAATGAATTCAATGAAGAAATTATTGCTGAAGAAATAGACAAATGAAAAACTTGAATGTAGGCAGATAAAATCTCAAATTTCTAAATAATTAAATAAAGTCACCTGTCAAATACACTAAAAGTTTTTACTAGAATGCGCATAAAAAATTTACAAACTCTGTTAACTTTCAAAATTAATAACAAGTATTTATTAGAGACAAAAAAAATTATTAAGGGAAAAACCGACATTAAAAATAGAAGCACTCAACTTATTCAAAAAAAAAATAAAATAGAAGCGCTCAATATTAGAAATTAAAACATCCAAAAATTAAGCATGGTCTTCTATATATGACACATAATAATTAAGTGGAAGCTTTTCTAGTTTTAGATTTTAATCATAGTATAAGACCCTCTTTAACAGTATTTCAAAATTGCATTTGGGATTCCATAATCTTTTGAGATAGATGCTTTAAATAGAAATCTAATAAATGGTGATTGGTGATTGCTAAGTTTCTATGTAAACAAAACAGGGCTTAAAAGAAGCAAAATCTAGGATTGCCAGTTAAAAACATACATGTGCATGCTTAATTAGATTTCTATTTGTGCAAATATATTGCGCAAATTCGGTCTATGAGTATATTTGGAATGTTTAAATATAGTATATGTGTTTAAATATAGTATGTTTGGAACATTTAAATACATACGAACTTCTTGCGCATTGCTGATTAATCGACCTGTTCCCTCAATTCTCTAATTAACTCTGTTCTAGTTGAGAACTTGAAGTTGCTCTTTTTGCTTCACCCAAGTTATTACAAGGTACGTACTACCTCCTTTAATGAATTTGTTTCTTTTTAGTTTGTTCTTTCTTTTCTCTGTTATGTTTGAGAAATTCTTTCTCAGACAATTGAGTTCATTTTATAAGAAATGCTGTCGAAAATTCTTCTGACAATTAAATAAACCCTAAATGAAGTCGGATGTAATTTGTTGTTTTTTCTTTTGTCATGATTAATTAGTTTCAGTTCTCATTATTCTTCTTTCATGAAACAGTTTTTAGAATAAACATTTGTTCAGGCTTTAGGTTATTCTGTTATTTAACAAAAGGCACATTTAGGGATGTCAATGGGTACGGTACCGGTTGGGTGGAGGCATTTTCATATATACTCATAACTATTAAAATTAACTTTATCCATATTCTACTCATACCCATTAAAATTGACCTTACCCTACCCTATCCTTACCCGTTAATATTATCGGGTAACGAAACGGTAGCGGGTCAACAACGGATAATACTAATACAATAATTAGTTTTATTATATTTTACAAATTAAACATCAAAAACTCATTCATTTCACATTATGTAATTGCATTTCTAATAAAAAATAAAAATAAATGTGCAATCAATTCCAACTAAATTGTTTTTATAAAGGAAGAAAATTAAAAAATACGAATATATTTTTAGGTGGGTTGGAAATTGAATTGAATATATATTTAGATTTATAATTACCCTATAGGATAACGGGTACGAAATAGTCATTACTCCCTTATCCATTTGGTTAACGAAAAAAAATTTATCCATACCCATACTTATACCCAATAAGCTAACGAAAAAAAACCTTATCAATACCCACCTTATCGAATAGGATACGGGTTGGATAAACGGCTAAAAATGTACCATTGACACCCCTAGGCACATTAGTTTTTCTATTTTTTTTTCTTTTTTGAAAAACAGGCAACCTAAATTTGTCATTTCCAGTACATATTTGAGCACAATTTTGCTTTAGTTATTTTCATTTTGCAAATGTATTGATAGGATCTCTTTTGTTACCAGTATGCCATGTATTGTACCTACTATCTAAGCTAATATATCAAGTGGGTTACAGTAAAACGTATGAGTTAATTCATTTTCAAATTTGTGATTCAGTTCAACAAATTGAAGATGAGTAATCCGGTCACAGGTCCCGCAATAAGCCCAAAACCTTGTCGGTATTGGTTAAATGGAGGTTGCCACAATAAGTATTGTCCCTTTCTTCACCAGGTATCTCTCTCTACAAATTTCAATCACGTTATTTACTCAAATTAGTCCTGGGCTGGTAATACTGGTATTAGTACCATATTAGAATGTGGTACAATTTTACGCTCCACTTTATTATTACACCTCATTGTACACAGTATAAAAGAAAATAGTAATTAGCAACAAAACTCAATATCAGGTTAAATCTTAATCTACTCCCTATGTAGATAGTGGGGTCCTGGTACATACAACTGGTGTATACAGTATATATACTGTTGAAGGTTTTATTTAAGATACTGAAATCATGTGTTTTCCACAGCCTCATGGCAAAGACAAGTCAAGTAGACCCTGCTATTACTTCCTAAGTGGTTACTGTGGTAGAGGAGCTAACTGTAATTTCATGCATGCGCCACCTTCATCATCACAAGAACAGCCACAAAAGAACTCGGCCCTGCCTCGTCCCATACACCCTGAACAAAACGCACAACCACCTCAGGAACAAAATAACAGTCCTAGCTCCTCTGAGGAGTCGTCAGACTCAGATGCTTCGTTCGATATTATTTTGGGTGATAATCCATGTTATTTCTTGGAAAGAGCCGTCTGGTACGGTTCATCCAACTACTTGACGAGTCAAATCCAGATGGAATGGTATGGAAGGCCAGAGTATCACAATTCATATGAGAGGACTTTTCACAGACCCAGTCTATCCGGTCGGAAAAGACCACTGGAGCAGGAAGCAGAAAGCAAAATCAGATGCACAGATGTCAGTCCTGTGAAGGTTCCATGCACCGAGACGCATGTTGCCCATGATGAGGGTGAAAATGGTCATAGCTCTTCTGGAGGTAATCTGAGCTCAAGGCTACGTGGCAGGATATGGTTCCCTGAAACAAGCACATCTCCAACTGCATCTCACAGTATGGAAAAGAGAGATTCACCTAACGGCTATCCGGTGCAGCACACAAAGCTGGTTCACAGCAGACGCAACCGTGAAAGAGAAAGAGGTTTTACTAACAGAAGAGAAATCAATGTATCAGATTTCCCCGCTCCGAAAAGTTTGGCTGAGTTGAAGAGAGCAAAAATTGTTAGAGAGCAAAACAATAATTCTAGTTTTGGAAGAGGAAAATAAAAAGGTGATGCCGTCAGGTGGAGATAAGTAGATGCTGCATCAAAGGAAAAATAGTTTTTCAATGGTTCCATTTATTGTTATTTTTCTTCAGTTGCTATCTTTGTAAATTGTAATTCAGTTTATATCGGTGACCATTGATGTAATATATGAAACATTGTATCGATAAATGTAATAAACTTTGTGCAAATAGGCTAAATATAATGACCATTGATGCATAATATTGAAAAGTTTCTTATAGATATTTGAAGTTATAAGATCACTTGAAACCAGTTCAGCCTTTCAGGGCAATGTAATTTGATAATTTGATAATTTCACCAAACACAAAGGCTAAGTTTACAAGACAGACTAATTTGTTCCAATCCAAGCAACAAAAAAGAGTAAAGAAAATCAGAAGTACCCTAATTAAGAGGCTTCTGTCCCTCAAAATCTGAGCAAGTACAATTATGTTAATATTGGCTCCATGCCAATTGTTGTACCTTTTTTATAACCCGAACCTATTTGCCTTTCACAGTCGCATCGCCTTTGAACTGGCTCTGTGCCTTTCACAGTCGTATCCTCTCCACATCCTGCTGTGTAGGAGCAGAGAGTCTTATATATCCTGTCTTGTAGCCGTGAGCTATGACCATTTTGTCCCTCATCATTAACAACACGCATCTTGGTGAATGCTTGTAACCATAATAGGACCGACATCGAGCTGCTATTCTATGAGTCCAATTTTGCTCTCTACTCCGGGCTGCAGTGGTCTTTCCTGCCAGACGAACCGGGTCTATGCAAAGTACGTACTCTCAGGTAGTTGATATCAACATTTTGGTGCTAATATTTTCAATGAATTACAATGGTAGCACAATGTGGATAAACATCATTCTGAATTCCAAAGGAGCACCATATATAGGGAGCATATTTCTTCTTCCTTTAGAAATTAAGAACCCAATCTTTCAAAGGAGAGATAAGCTAACAGGAAATGTGCTTGTTATTGTAAGTGGAAAAATTTGTACAACACTACCTACAGCCACTAGCCATAGACACAGATATTCATTGAGCTTAGCACTTCGCTTATTTTTTGTTGCAGGTAAAACTAGGTGCAATTCATAACGTGTAACTTCTGGCAGCACGTACTCTACAAATGATAAATTTAGATATATGCCCATCATAACTTCATCAATTAGATATTTACCATCAAAAGTTGAAAATTAGTTATTTCCCCATTCAAATTTCTTTAATTTATTAATATAATAATATCCCCATTCCTTGATTTAATCAATAAAAATTAGTGATCAATATTAATAAAAAAAAATGACATTTTTAACCCTTTCCTCCCTCCTCTGATCTCTTTGCATTTTAATCAGTTTACGGTCCTCATTTTATTATTATCTTTGTAATGTAATGTATTACATACCGGTTTGGGGCATAGATATATATATATAGAGAGAGAGAGAGAGATGGACTTGGGTGAGACGCGGAGTATACCCGTTTGGTGCTCCATAGTACATTTTAGCCATTTTGAAAATCCAAACAACCGATCCGAACCGCTCAACACGATCTCCATATTGAAATGTGCTTGGAGACCAAATTTTACATTTTTTTGAAATTTTTTTACTATTTATTAAGCCACTTTGAAAATCGCTGATCCGGTGGTCCAGAAATTTTTACTGTTTTTTACTGTTCACCCGGATTTTCAGATTTTCAAAGTGGTTTAATAAATAGTAAAAAAATTCCAAAAAATGTAAAATTTGGTCTCCAAGCACATTTCAATATGGAGATCACATCTAACAGTTCGGTTCGGTTGTTTGGACTTTCAAAATGAAAATATGGCGTGAAGTACAAACGCGTGGCTCCGCATCTCACCCAAGTCCATCTCATATATAGTTCAGTTCCTAACCTGTCATTATTTGTTCGGATTTAATAATGGTTAATATCGAAAATAAACAAATTATGACATTAAAAATAGAAGCAGTCAATATTAGAAATTATGACTTCCCAAAAAAAAAAGCATGGTCTTCTATATATATATGACACATATAATAAATAAGTGGCAGCTTTTCTAGTGTTAGATTTTAATTATAGTATAAGACCCTCTTTAACAGTATTTCAAAATAGCATTTGGGATTCCATAATCTTTTATATAGATGCTTTAAATAGAAATCTAATAAATGGTGATTGGTGAATGCTAATTAGCTATAGAGTCTGGCTAATATAACATCAGTGTCATTTCAGCCTATATAACACTAACTCCAAAACCTATCAAATCGACTTCAAATGATGAATCCAAACCATTCAAATCGATCTACTTCATTAGTTGTGTGTTTACATGCAAAATTTATAAATTTCCGTATTTATTTAGTATCAAGTTAAGTGGTCAAATATGTAAATTTTTAAGTTAATTTGAATATATCCATTTTTCAAAAAAATTACTGCTTGATTAGATACTAAAATAACTCGAAAATATAAAAAATTTACATATAAACGCATCACTCATAAAATAAATCAGTTTGAACGGTTTGAATTAGTCGTTTGAAGTCTATTTAATCAATTTTGAAGTTAGTGTCATATGACACTGATGTCATTCTAGCCGGACTCATTTCTATATTTAAAGTTTCTGTGTAAACCAAACAGCGCTTAAAGAAGCACAATCTTGGATTGCCAATTAAAAACAGACATATGCGTGCTTAATTAGATATCTATTTGTGCAAATATATCGCGCAAATTCGGTCTATGAGTATGTTTGGAACGTCTAAATATAGTATATATGTTTAAATATAGTATGTTTGAAACGTTTAAATACGTAGGAATTTCTTGCACTTTGCTGATTAATCGGCCTCTTCCCTCAATTCTCTAATTAACTCTGTTCTAGTTGAGAACTTGAAGTTACTCTTTTTGCTTAACACAAGTTCTTACAAGGTACTACCTTCTTTTAATGAATTTATTTCCTTTTAGTTTGTTCTTTCTTTTCTCTGTTACGTTTGAGAAATTCTTTCTCAGACTTGAGTTCATTTTATAAGAAATGTTGTTGGAAATTCTTCTGACAATTAAATAAACCCTAAACAGCCGACCCAAAAACAATATTATTTGTAGTCGAATGTAATTTGTTGTTTTTTCTTTTGTCATGATTAATTAGTTTCGGTTCTTGTTATTCTTCTTTGATGAAACAGTTTTTAGACTAAAAATGTGTTCAGGCTTTAGGCTTTAGGTTATTATGTTATTTAACAAAAGGCACATTTAGGGGTGTCAATGGGGTACCGTACGGGTCAGGTACTAATATAATAATTAGTTTTATTATATTTTATAAATTAAATATCAAAAACTCATTCATTTCACAATATGTAATTGTATTTCTAATGAAAAATAAAAATAAATGTGTAATCAATTCCAACTAAATTAAGTTTTATAAAGGAAGAAAATTAAAAAATACGAAGATATATTTAGGTGGGTTGGAAATTGAATTGAATATATATTTAGATTTTATAATTACTCTATAGAGTAACGGGTACGTAATAGTCATTACCCATACCTTTATCCATTTGATTAACCAAACAAAATTTATCCATACACATACCCAATAAACTAACGAAATTAAAAAAAAAAAAATTACCAATACCCAAATTATCGAATACCATACGGGTCGGGTAAACAGCTAAAAAGGCACCATTGACACCCCCAGGCACTTTAGTTCTCTTTTTTGTAAAACAGACAACCTAAATTTGTCATTTCCAGTACATATTTGAGCACAATTTTGCTTTAGTTATTCTCACTTTGCAAATGTATTGATAGGATCTCTTTTGTTACCAGTATGCCAAGTATTGTACCTACTATTTAAGCTAATATATCAAGTGGGTTACAGTAAAACGTATGAGTTAATTCATTTTCAAATTTGTGATTCAGTTCAACAAATTGAAGATGAGTAATCCGGTCCCCAGTACCGCAATAAGCACAAAACCTTGTCGGTATTGGTTAAATGGAGGTTGCCACAATAAACATTGCCCCTTTCTTCACAAGGTATCTCTCTTTCTCTCTACAAATTTCAATCATGATATTTACTCAAATTAGTACTGGGCTGGTAATACTGGTATTAGTACCATATTAGAATGTGGTACAATTTTAAGCTCCACTTTATCATTACACCTCATTGTACACAGTATAAAAGAAAATAGTAATTAGCAACCAAACTCAATATCAGGTTAAATCTTAATCTACTCCCCAACTGGTGCATATATATACTGTTGAAGGTTTTATTTAAGATACTGAAATCATGTGTTTTCCACAGCCTCATGGCAAAGACAAGTCAAGCAGACCCTGCTATTACTTCCTAAGTGGTTACTGTCGTAGAGGAGCTAACTGTAATTTCAGGCATGCACCACCTTCATCGTCACAAAAACAGCCCCAAAAGAACTCGCCCCTGCCTCGTCCCATAAACCTTGAACACAATGCACCACCACCTCAGGAACGAAATAACAGTCCTAGCTCCTCTGAGGAGTCGTCAGACTCAGATGTTTCGTTCAATATTAGTTTGGGAGATAATCCAAGTTATTTCTTGGAAGGAGCCGACTGGTACGGTTCATCCAACTACTTGACGAGTCAAATCCAGATGGAATGGTATGGAAGGCCAGAGTATGACAATTCATATGAGAGGACTTTGCACAGACCCAGTCTATCCGGTCGGAAAAGACCACTGGAGCAGGAAGCAGAAAGCAAAATCAGATGCACAGATGTCGGTCCTGGTATGGTTCCATCTCCACGCACCGAGATGCATGTTGCCCATGATGAGGGTCAAAATGGTCATAGCTCTTCTGGAGGTAATCTGAGCTCAAGGCTACGTGGCAGGATAAGGTTCCCTGAAACAAGCATACCAGCAACTGCATATCACAGTATGGAAAAGAGAGATTCACCTAACGGCTATCCGGTGCAGCACGCAAAGCTGGTTCACAGAAGACGCAACCGTGAAAGAGAAAGAGGTTTTACTAACAGAAGTGCAATCAATGCATCAGATTTCCCCGCTCCAAAAAGTTTGGCTGAGTTGAAGAGAGCAAAAATTGTTAAAGAGCAAAACAATAATTCTAGTTTGGAAGAGGAAAATAAAAAGGTGATGCCGTCAGGTGGAGATAAGTAGATGCTGCCTCAAAGGAAAATGAGTTTTTCATTGGTTTCATTTATTATTATTTTTCAGATTCTATCTTTGTATGTAATTCAGTTTAATTATAACACTTGGTTCCCCTTTAATTGCCAAAAAAGAAGAAGAATATTGTTGATACTAACTTGTTTTGGTGAATAAATGTAAGTTACATTACTGAAAAAAATGTGTTATTGCTGCAAATAAGTAATATTTCAAAATTTTCTTTTTACAATCATCCAAATCCAAATCATAATTTACCTTTTACTTTGAATTTTTCAAATAGGCTAAATATAAAATTAGATAAAATTCAAGGACAAAAGATAAAAGTCTAAATAAATACAATGCTTCCTGAGTGAACATGCGGGTTCAACAACTGAAAAGTTTCTTATAGATATTTGAAGTTATTAGACTTGAAACCAGTTTCCATATTTAAAGTTTCTATATATATTTAAACTTCCTGATTGGTGAATGCTAAGTTTCTATATTTAAAGTTTCTCTCTAAACCAAACAGCACTTAAAAGAAGCACAATCTACTATTTCCAATTAAAAACAGACATGTGTGTGCTTAATTAGATTTCTATTTGTGCAAATATATCGTGCAAATTCGGTCTATGAGTATGTTTGGAATATTTAGATATAGTATATATGTTTAAATATAGTATGTTTGGAAAGTTTAAATATAGTATGTTTGGAACATTTAAATACGTAGGAATTTCTTGCGCTTTGCTGATAAATCGGCCTCTGTTCTAGCTAGTTGAGAACTTGAAGTTGCTCTTTTTGCTTAACACAAGTTCTTACAAGGTACTACCTCCTTTTAATGAATTTATTTCTTTTTAGTTTGTTCTTTCTTTTCTCTGTTACGTTTGAGAAATTCTTTCTCAGACTTGACTTTGCTGATTAATCGGAAATTCTTCTGACAATTAAATAAACATTAAACAGCCGACTCAAAAACAATATTGTAGTAAATTTGTTGTTTTTTTCTTTTTTCATGATTTATTAGTTTCGGTTCTCGTTGTTCTTCTTCGATGAAACAGTTTTTAGAATAAAAATTTGTTCATGCTTTAGGTTATTCTGTTATTTAACAAAAGGCCCATTTAGGGGTGTCAATGGGTACCGTATGGGTCAGGTGGAGGCATTTTCATACTCATAACCATTATAATTGACTTTACTCATATCCTATCCATACCCATTAAAAATTGATCTTACCCTACCATACCCTTCTTACTCGTTAATATTATCGGGATAACGAAACGGTAGCAGGTGAATAACGGATAATACTAATATAATAATTAGTTTTTCTTACCCTACATACCCTACTCTTTCCCATACCTTACCCATACCCACCTTATAGAATACAATACAGGTTGGGTAAACAGCTAAAAAGGTACCATTGACACCCCAGGCACTTTAATTTTCTTTTTCTTTTTCTTTTTTGAAAAACAGGTAACCTAAATTTGTCATTTCCATATTTGAGCACAATTTTGCTTTAGTTATTATCATTTTGCAAATGAATTGATAGGATCACTTTTGTTACCAGTATGCCATGTATTGTACCTACTATTTAAGCTAATATAACAAGTGGGTGACAGTAAAACGTATGAGTTAATTCATTTTCAAATTTGTGATTCAGTTCAACAAATTGAAGATGAGTAATCCGGTCCCCGGTACCGCAATAAGCACAAAACTTTGTCGGTATTGGTTAAATGGAGGTTGCCGCAATACTTATTGCCCCTTTCTTCACCCGGTATCTCTCTCTCTCTGTCTACAAATTTCAATCATGATATTTACTCAAATTAGTACTGGGCTGGTAATACTGGTATTAGTACCATATTAGAATGTGGTACAATTTTAAGCTCCACTTTATTATTACACCTCATTGTACACAGTCTAAAAGAACATAGTAATTAACAACAAAACTCAATATCAGGTTAAATCTTAATCTACTCTCTATGTAGATAGTGGGGTCCTGGTACAACTGGTGTATATATACTGTTGAAGGTTTTATTTAAGATACTGAAATCATGTGTTTTCAACAGCCTCATGGAAAAGACAAGTCAAGCAGACCCTGCTATTTCTTCCTAAGTGGTTACTGTTGTAGAGGAGCTAACTGTAATTTCATGCATGCCCCACCTTCATCATCACAAGAACAGCCCCAAAAGAACTCGCCCCTGCCTCGTCCCATAAACCCTGAACAAAATAACAGTCCTAGCTCCTCTGAGGAGTCATCAGACTCAGATGCTTCGTTCGATATTATTTTGGGTGATAATCCAAGTTATTTCTTGGAAAGAGCCGTCTGGTACGGTTCATCCAACTACTTGACGAGTCAAATCCAGATGGAATGGTATGGAAGGCCAGAGTATCACAATTCATATGAGAGGACTTTTCACAGACCCAGTCTATCCGGTCGGAAAAGACCACTGGAGCAGGAAGCAGAAAGCAAAGTCAGATGCACAGATGTCGGTCCTGTTAAGGTTCCATGCACCAAGACGCATGTTGCCCATGATGAGGGTCAAAATGGTCATAGCTCTTCTGGAGGTAATCTGAGCTCAAGGCTACATGGCAGGATAAGGTTCCCTAAAACAAGCATACCAGCAACTGCATATCACAGTATGGAGAAGAGAGATTCACCTAACGGCTATCCGGTTCAGCACACAAAACTGGTTCACAGCAGACGCAACCGTGAAAGAGAAAGAGGTTTTACTAACAGAAGAGAAATCAATGCATCAGATTTCCCCGCACCAAAAAGTTTGGCTGAGTTGAAGAGAGCAAAAATTGTTAGAGAGCAAAACAATAATTCTAGTTTTGGAAGAGGAAAATAAAAAGGTGACGCCGTCAGGTGGAGATAAGTAGATGCTGCATCAAAGGAAAATTAGTTTTTCAATGGTTCCATTTATTGTTATTTTTCTTCAGTTGCTATCTTTGTAAATTGTAATTCAGTTTATATCGGTGACCATTGATGTAATATATGAAACATTGTATCGATAAATGTAATAAACTTTGTGCAAATAGGCTAAATATAATGACCATTGATGCATAATATTGAAAAGTTTCTTATAGATATTTGAAGTTATAAGACTTGAAACCAGTTCAGCCTTTCAGGGCAATGTAATTTGATAATTTCACCAAACACAAAGGCTAAGTTTACAAGACAGACTTTGTTCCAATCCAAGCAACAAAAAAGAGTAAAGAAAATCAGAAGTAACCTAATTAAGAGGCTTCTGTCCCTCAAAATCTGAGCAAGTACAATTATGTTTTGGCTCCATGCCAATTGTGGTACCTTTTTTATAACTCGAACCTATTTGCCTTCCACAGTGGCATCGCCTTCAAACTCGCTCTGTAAAAGTGGTCCATTTTATAAGTTTTTGGTTTTAGTTGTCTCCAATACTTTAAAATAGTTCTATAAATGTAATGCCTAATTTCTATGGACGCAACTATAATCAAATTTTTTAGCACACTCAATGTTTATCACAAGCGTAGAACTCCATGGCCAACACTCAATAATTTTTAATGCTTCCTAAAAGATTCTAATTTATTATTTTAATATAACAGTGAAAAACTACCGTAAAATTTTGTCACAAATATATATATAGCATTTTGCTGTTAAGTCTCACAAAAACATGAATCATTAAAAATAATTCACGAGACTACTGTGTTTCAACTAAAATAAACATTAAGCAATTGTGAAATCCGTAACCAGGCCACTTTGTTGTGAAACAATTAATGCCTCTTTTTTTTTGAAATATATCCTTATTTCTTAAAAAACGTACGTTGTGCTAGTTTCTAATCTCTGAAGTGCGTATAGAACATCTGACGCAAGTAAATACAAAAAAAATCCATTAGAAAAATTCCGCTGCCACCAATTTTAGAATTGTTATTCGTTTTTTTAAATATGACGTGTATTATTTTGAACCAACTATTTGATAGTAATTTAGTAATCGTACATTTTTTTTAAAATAGTCAAATTCTAGCTGTTTTTTAATGCATTACAAATAAAATTTCAATATGACTGAAATTTTAATAGTACGTCATAACTTAACAGTAAAATTTTGAACATTATCAATGGAAAGCATAGATATTTGGTTCTATGTCAAACTACTACATTATTATTGTTATATCCCAAAATTTTAAAACAGATTTAATTTGCTAAATTAAATATTACGCTCAAATTTAAATTTTAGTTAATTAGATGACCTTTCAGATTTTATCTGACTAATTTAAAAATGAATCTAAAATTTTGAAATATAAACTAATTGCGAAATTATGTACATTAAGAAAGAAAATAAACCAAATATTATCGGCTCTTGTAAATAAATAAATCTATCAAGTTCTAATTAAGAAAATAAATATACGAATGTTTGTACAAATAACATTATATAAAAGTTACGTTCATTTATAAGCTATAGAATTTGATTTGGATAATTATATATATGTATATACTAATTAATATCAAATAATTCGGATCCTAAAATCAAATTATAAACACTTAAGGATATTCATACGACATTATAAAATATTACGAAACCTTGATTCGAATTTATAAAGTGAATTTATTTTTAGATCAAACATTCAAGTTATATAAAATTCTGAATTTTTCTGAACCCTTTGATCTTGAATCTGCACGAATCCTGAAACCATTCTATCATTTGATCTCTGAATGTAATTGAAATGAAGAATAAACGCCATTTAACTTAATTTTCGGGTCCAAGGAATTCACTTCCCTTCGTTATATCTCATATTCTGCGTGACCTTTTTGGAAAATCTCAAACCGTTTAATACGTTCCGCACTAATCTTAAAGCAGACCCCCTCCCATTCAAAACCCCCAACTCTCCTTCTCTCTTTCGCCCCCTGCCTCTGGGTCCCAATACCCCTCTTTCTCTCTTTCGTCGTGGCTCTTCGGAAAAACCTAAGAGAGGCGATCGCCTCTCTCTGTCGATCGCGCGAGCGACACAGCGCCTCAGTCCAGCTGTCCCGTCGTTTTGCCTGCGAGGGTGCGGCCACTGACAGTACGGCTGTCTGTGAGCTACCCCTCCCTGCCTTGCTGCCTTGTTTGATTCCGGGTATATAAAGCCTCTCTCTCTCTCTCTCTCGTGTTGGCTCTGGTTTGTTCTCTTTACCCCTCTCATGTGTTGAGATACTACCTTGCTCTCTCTATTGTCGCCTTTCACTCTATTTTGTTGAGAATCCGAAAACCCTAAAATTCTAGGGTTCCTGTGAGTTGTTCTAGTGGTTGCTTATCTAAATTGGGGTGTTTACTGTTGATTTGGGGGCTTGCTAATTTGATTATGGTGTTTGATTTGACGGTCGAGGGCGAGAACCTTCGAGTCTTGGTACCGGCCGCTTTTGATAAAGCCCTTCTCTGTGATTCTTGATAATAGGATCAGTCAACTCTGTACGAGTCCGACCCGTGGGCCGATCCGACTGACCCGCAGTTAGGAGCATACGCGGAGCACGCTGATTATTAGCGACAGAGACTCCAGCCCCCTCAGGTGTGGGATATCTGAATTATTCTTTTTGTGGGCGTACTCTTACCAGTCGATCCATCTGACCTGACATCCTCACTTTATTTTTAAGTAGATGCATTAAAACTGTAGAGCATGTTTATCCTTTCTGCACTATAGTTAGATTTGCATAAACCATGAAAAACCTGAATTTACTGTATTTTAGGAGTAGAATAATTAAATAATATTATAAATATATTATTAGAATATTAGGTTATTAGTTGTCTCCTTCTCGTGGGAGACAATATATTATTATTATAATACGTGCATACGCATGCATTGGTGAGAGCTGAGCAGAGCCGAGTGACTTCGTTCCGTCTTGGTGTCACTTGGCATGGGACGGCCCGACAGCCACTGAGCTGAGGATCACTTGATCCTTGGATGGCTTTAGGATTATATTATATGTATAAACTTTGATTATATATCATTTTTCGATCATTTTACTATTTGACGTGAGCAGTTCCGATCTCGAGTTCTGTGGCACGATACGATTCGGGAATTTATTCCTTCCCTACATTAGGAGCTACTTTGCCTAGAACGGAAGTTCCCAAGGTCCAATGCGGGTCTTGAGGAATGAAGTGCAAGTGCATAAGGTCGGCGAGCCTTGATGCGCGGGGTCGAGCTCGAGTCGAGCCCCTGATTCCTATTGGTCTGGCCGGACGGTAGAGTTCTCTCCTGCTCATGAGGGAAGAGATTAACTTTTTACGACTTGCATTGTATGATTTCTCCTATTGGATATGTTTGGGTGATGAATCGTTAGGCGAGATGACACACTGGATTTGATATAACCATCGGCTAGTGTGTTGTATAACTTGTGGGCAATGCTCGATGTCATTAGGCAACGTGTATCATTGTACCTATGAACACAGTCCTTGGATTATATTGGTTGGATCTTTGGATCCTATTGGCACAGCACGGGGTGATATACTTTATCCATATTATTATTATTATTATTGTATTTGACACACACAGTGCAAGGAGTACTGGATTCCTACTTGTTTTATATCCGATATTACACCTTGATTTTTCTTTGGGTTATTCCACATGTTGGCATAATAGGATAATCGCATCATTCAAAGTATTATAAATTCTA
The DNA here is from genome assembly GCF_964058835.1 of Carex rostrata. Classification (NCBI taxonomy): domain Eukaryota; kingdom Viridiplantae; phylum Streptophyta; class Magnoliopsida; order Poales; family Cyperaceae; genus Carex; species Carex rostrata. The sequence continues at coordinate 13,294,762 of NC_135924.1, forward strand.
TTAGATATTAATATAGGTTCACACATGTGCATATTTTTAAATTGTATTCATTTTATAAATAAAAGTGCTTTGACCGTAGAGGATCCCTGAGGGGATAATTCTGGGTCACATACTGAGCGATTCGTCGCTCACCCACAAGTTGTTTCGTGGGTTTTAGGTACAGGTTCTGGCGGTCCACAGCAGGAGATGTCAGGAGCTGTCCCCGAGGGCCACACCACATGACCTAGTTAGGGTTAGGCTTTTGATTAGGTTTACGAGTCCCGTATTTCCTGTGTTATATATACGGGCTTGATAGATCATGTATCCCCTTCTATAGATGGTGTTATTTGGATCCGAGATGGATCGAATGATATGTTATGTATGTGTATGTTTATTTATTTGTTATGTGACTGATGCTTGATATTTATATTATTTTGCTTCCGCTGCTGTTTGATTTATTATTCATGATTAGCCTTGCGTGCTTAATGATTAATTAAGCACGAGGCGAGGTTGATCACACCTTAACCCAGAATCCCTGGTTTGGGGTGTGACAATTATAATGAGATTGATGAATGAAAACTCGTTTTGTTAATGCAATAAAACTCGTTTTGTTAATCAAAAGCTACACGACAACTCGTTTTTGTTCACCAAAAGCTATCAAAAATAGAAAAAAGAAGGTAATCAGTTAGGAAATATTGCTATACAAAAGGTTTATTTATTTTATATATAAACATTGGCACTTAATTTGAAGCAAACCCAATAAAATATTAACACCGTAAATTTATCCATATCCAACGACAAATTTCAGAAAATTATTCCATCAAACATGAAGTTTTATTCTCCTTTAATTGTTGTCTTGCTTCTTGTGTTGCTTGTTTCCCTTCCACATTTCAACAATGCTTCTTTTTTATCTGATGCATGTAGTAAAGCAGCAGCCAATGATGAAGCTATAAATCGTGATTTCTGCTTGACATCCTTACAAGCCGATCCAAAGAGCGCATCGGCCAACTTAACCGGTCTTTTTCATATCAGCATAAACCTTGCTATTAAAAATACGACAAGAGCCGTATCACATATAAGACATCTACTTTCGAACTCGGCATATGCTCATCTCAAGGACGACCTAAGCCTCTGCCGAGATCAGTATACTGAAGCACTCGGTTATCTATATGATGCAACCAAGCAAATCAGTTTGTCAAGCAATGATAATCGTACTAATGTCGATTGGAAAATTACTGCGGCTTTGACTTCAATGGACGACTGCCAGGATGAAAGCAGTAACCAGTCGATTTTGTCTAAGGAGCACGATAATACATTTCAACTATGTGCAATGGCTCTTAACTTTCTCAACAATTTTAGCAAACTTTAGATACTTTTATTGTATTCGAAGCACGTAGCGGGTTGTGTTGTGCACGTCAACTCTTATATGAGATTTGCTCCACTGTAAAATATATGTTGAGTTTTATCGAACAAATATGCAGTATGTACTACTAAATTTAAATTAAATTATGTATACAATAAAATGAATATTATATATATATACAAAAATATCCAAAATATTTATATATATAGTAGATGCACTTCAATTTGTTCCTCCACTATTGTTTGTCTATTAAGTTTTAATAAAAAAAAATCAGAAACACAATCTTTGTTGGAGTAAAAAATTCATAAAATTTGAAAAATAACGAAACTAATCAAACTAAACCAAATTGAAATGTAAAAAAATGTTGTTTCATAGAACACAACGCTTAGGACACACAAACATAAAAGTCACTCACAATAATTCTACAATATCCAGTACTTAATTAAAAATCGATCTGGTAATTAAATAATAGCATATACACAAAACCAATTCAAACTTTATTGAAGAGAACTCAAGAACGATTCTCAATTCAACTGGTGTTATATTTTGTGATCAATGGAAGCTGGATCTGTGAGAGATTCTTATTTTTAAAATTTAAAAATAGATTATATATGTCAAAATGAGGTAAGGCTATGACGGTCTTTTCAGCTTTTTTCTTATTTTATTTAATTTCTTTTAGAAAAAATAAGAGTGGAGCTCTCATTTAATTGATGGTAAAAGATTACATAAATTTTGTAACAAATAGAAATAAAATACGAGGCAGCTCATGGTAATGAGCTTATCTAGAAAAAAGAAAAAAAAATGAGAGAGAAAATAAAACAAAGATAGGAGGCACTGAAAGAAGAAATGAAGAAAGAAAAATACAAAAAAACGCAGGCCTTCATATTAGTAATCAACAATTGCAAATCAGATCATGTGTCTCGACCAGAATGCATCTCAGGAGTTAATTCTCATTTGTGAGCAGCGATGTTGCACCATTATTTGCTCCAAGACAAATAAAATTTCAATTTGACTGAAATTTTAATAGTACGTCATAACTTAACAGTACAGTTTTGAACGTTATCAGTGGAAAGCATAGATATTTGGTTCTATGTGAAACTACTACATTATTATAATGAGATTGATGAATGAAAAGTTGACATACCATTAATTGTTTGTATTTGGACAAATCAATGTATCATACATATTCCAGTAATGCAATAAAACTCGTTTTGTTAATCAAAAGCTACACGACAACTCGTTTTTGTTCACCAAAAGCTATCAAAAATAGAAAAAAGAAGGTAATCAATTAGGAAATATTGCTATACCAAAGGTTTATTTATTTTATATATAGACATTGGCACTTAATTTGAAGCAAACCCAATAAAATATTAACACCGTAAATTTATCCATATCCAACGACAAATTTCAGAAAATTATTCCATCAAACATGAAGTTTTATTCTCCTTTAATTGTTGTCTTGCTTCTTGTGTTGCTTGTTTCCCTTCCACATTTCAACAATGCTTCTTTTTTATCTGATGCATGTAGTAAAGCAGCAGCCAATGATGAAGCTATAAATCGTGATTTCTGCTTGACATCCTTACAAGCCGATCCAAAGAGCGCATCGGCCAACTTAACCGGTCTTTTTCATATCAGCATAAACCTTGCTATTAAAAATACGACAAGAGCCGTATCACATATAAGACATCTACTTTCGAACTCGGCATATGCTCATCTCAAGGACGACCTAAGCCTCTGCCGAGATCAGTATACTGAAGCAATCGGTTATCTATATGATGCAACCAAGCAAATCAGTTTGTCAAGCAATGATGATCATACTAATGTCGATTGGAAAATTACTGCGGCTTTGACTTCAATGGACGACTGCCAGGATGAAAGCAGTAACCAGTCGATTTTGTCTAAGGAGCACGATAATACATTTCAACTATGTGCAATGGCTCTTAACTTTCTCAACAATTTTAGCAAACTTTAGATACTTTTATTGTATTCGAAGCACGTAGCGGGTTGTGTTGTGCACATCAACTCTTATATGAGATTTGCTCCACTGTAAAATATATGTTGAGTTTTATCGAACAAATATGCAGTATGTACTACTAAATTTAAATTAAATTATGTATACAATAAAATGAATATTATATATATATACAAAAATATCCAAAATATTTATATATATAGTAGATGCACTTCAATTTGTTCCTCCACTATTGTTTGTCTATTAAGTTTTAATGAAAAAAAAATCAGAAACACAATCTTTGTTGGAGTAAAAAATTCATAAAATTTGAAAAATAACGAAACTAATCAAACTAAACCAAATTGAAATGTAAAAAAATGTTGTTTCATAGAACACAACGCTTAGGACACACAAACATAAAAGTCACTTACGACAATTCTACAATATCCAGTACTTAATTAAAAATCGATCTGGTAATTAAATAATAGCATATACACACAACCAATTCAAACTTTATTGATGAGAACTCAAGAACGATTCTCAATTCAACTGGTGTTAGAGTTTGTGATCAATGGAAGCTGGATCTGTGAGAGATTCTTATTTTTAAAATTTAAAAATAGATTATATATGTCAAAATGAGGTAAGGCTATGACGGTCTTTTCAGCTTTTTTCTTATTTTATTTAATTTCTTTTAGAAAAAATAAGAGTGGAGCTCTCATTTAATTGATGGTAAAAGATTACATAAATTTTGTAACAAATAGAAATACTGTGGAAATGAGGGACTGCAGGCACATATTCTGCTAAATCAATCTACGACATGCTAATGAGTATTGGCAGAATCACTCCAAGGATACTGTTTTGTGGAGGTACAAATTCCAAGTACGGTGAAGATGTTCATATTCCTATTGTTAACAGAAAAATAATTAACCCATGATGTTTTGTAGAGGTGCAATATAGGTTGTGCCACGGGATGTGCAGTATGTCGATCAACTGGTATCGAAACAGCAATGCACTTGATGTTTCAATGTTCATATGCAGTACAGATTTGTGGGAGAGGAATTTACACTGTGACCCAAAATGTGTCTTGTGTCCTTGCAATTTTGAAATTGACTTTACCCATACCCATTAAAATTTACCTTATCCTACCCTATCCTTACCCGTTAATATTATCGGATAACGAAACGGTAGCGGGTGAATAATGAATAATACTAATACAATAATTAGTTTTATTATATTTTACAAATTAAACATCAAAAACTCATTCATTTCACATTATGTAATTGCATTTCTAATAAAAAAATAAAAATAAATGTGCAATCAATTCCAACTAAATTGTTTTTATAAAGGAAGAAAATTAAAAAATACAAATATATTTTTAGGTGGGTTGGAAATTGAATTGAATATATATTTAGATTTTATAATTACCCTATAGGGTAACGGGTACGAAATAGTCATTACTCCCTTATCTATTTGGTTAACGGAAAAAAAATTATCCATACCCATACTTATACCCAATAAGCTAACGAAAAAAAACCTTATCAATACCCACCTTATCGAATAGGATACGGGTTGGATAAACGGCTAAAAAGGTATCATTGACACCCCTAGGCACATTAGTTTTTCTATTTATTTTTTTTCTTTTTTGAAAAACAGGCAACCTAAATTTGTCATTTCCAGTACATATTTGAGCACAATTTTGCTTTAGTTATTTTCATTTTGCAAATGTATTGATAGGATCTCTTTTGTTACCAGTATGCCATGTATTGTACCTACTATCTAAGCTAATATATCAAGTGGGTTACAGTAAAACGTATGAGTTAATTCATTTTCAAATTTGTGATTCAGTTCACCGAATTGAAGATGAGTAATCCGGTCACAGGTCCCGCAATAAGCCCAAAACCTTGTCGGTATTGGTTAAATGGAGGTTGCCACAATAAGTATTGTCCCTTTCTTCACCAGGTATCTCTCTCTACAAATTTCAATCATGTTATTTACTCAAATTAGTCCTGGGCTGGTAATACTGGTATTAGTACCATATTAGAATGTGGTACAATTTTACGCTCCACTTTATTATTACAGCTCTCATTGTACACAGTATAAAAGAAAATAATAATTAGCAACAAAACTCAATATCAGGTTAAATCTTAATCTACTCCCTATGTAGATAGTGGGGTTCTGGTACGTACAACTGTTGTATACAGTATATATACTGTTGAAGGTTTTATTTAAGATACTGAAATCATGTGTTTTCCACAGCCTCATGGCAAAGACAAGTCAAGTAGACCCTGCTATTACTTCCTAAGTGGTTACTGTGCTAGAGGAACTAACTGTAATTTCATGCATGCGCCACCTTCATCATCACAAGAACAGCCCCAAAAGAACTCGGCCCTGCCTCGTCCCATAAACCCTGAACACAACGCACAACCACCTCAGGAACAAAATAACAGTCCTAGCTCCTCTGAGGAGTCGTCAGACTCAGATGCTTCGTTCGATATTATTTTGGGTGATAATCCAAGTTATTTCTTGGAAAGAGCCGTCTGGTACGGTTCATCCAACTACTTGACAAGTCAAATCCAGATGGAATGGTATGGAAGGCCAGAGTATCACAATTCATATGAGAGGACTTTTCACAGACCCAGTCTATCCGGTCAGAAAAGACCACTGGAGCAGGAAGCAGAAAGCAAAATCAGATGCACAGATGTCGGTCCTGTTAAGGTTCCATGCACCGAGACGCATGTTGCCCATGATGAGAGTCAAAATGGTCGACATAGCTCTTCTGGAGGTAATCTGAGCTCAAGGCTACGTGGCAGGATAAGGTTCCCTGAAACAAGCACATCTGCAACTGCATCTCACAGTATGGAAAAGAGAGATTCACCTAACGGCTATCCGGTGCAGCACACAAAGCTGGTTCACAGCAGACGCAACCGTGAAAGTGAAATCAATGCATCAGATTTCGCCGCTCCAAAAAGTTTGGCTGAGTTGAAGAGAGCAAAAATTGTTAGAGAGCAAAACAATAATTCTAGTTTTGGAAGAGGAAAATAAAAAAGTGACGCCGTCAGGTGGAGATAAGTAGATGCTGCATCAAAGGAAAATTAGTTTTTCATTTGTTCCATTTATTGTTATTTTTCTTCAGTTGCTATCTTTGTAAATTGTAATTCAGTTTATATCGGTGACCATTGATGTAATATATGAAACATTGTATCGATAAATGTAATAAACTTTGTGCAAATAGGCTAAATATAATGACCATTGATGCATAATATTGAAAAGTTTCTTATAGATATTTGAAGTTATAAGACTTGAAACCAGTTCAGCCTTTCAGGGCAATGTAATTTGATAATTTGATAATTTCACCAAACACAAAGGCTAAGTTTACAAGACAGACTTTGTTCCAATCCAAGCAACAAAAAAGAGTACAGAAAATCAGAAGTACAATTAAGAGGCTTCTGTCCCTCAAAATCTGAGCAAGTACAATTATGTTTTGGCTCCATGCCAATGCCAATTGTGGTACCTTTTTTATAACTCGAACCTATTTGCCTTCCACAGTGGCATCGCCTTCAAACTCGCTCTGTAAAAGTGGTCCATTTTATAAGTTTTTGGTTTTAGTTGTCTCCAATACTTTAAAATAGTTTTATAAATGTAATGCCTAATTTCTATGGACGCAACTATATATAATCAAATTTTTTAGCACACTCAATGTTTATCACAAGCGTAGAACTCCATGGCCAACACTCAATAATTTTTAATGCTTCCTAAAAGATTCTAATTTATTATTTTAATATAACAGTGAAAAACTACCGTAAAATTTTGTCACAAATATATATATAGCATTTTGCTGTTAAGTCTCACAAAAACATGAATCATTATAAATAATTCACGAGACTACTGTGTTTCAACTAAAATAAACATTAAGCAATTGTGAAATCCGTAACCAGGCCACTTTGTTGTGAAACAATTAATGCCTCTTTTTTTTTAAATATATCCTTATTTCTTAAAAAACATACGTTGTGCTAGTTTTTAATCTCTGAAGTGCGTATAGAACATCTGACGCAAGTAAATACAAAAAAAATCCATTAGGAAAATTCCGCTGCCTGTAGTAAAGCAGTAGCCAATGATATAAATATAAATCGTGATTTCTGCTTGACATCCTTACAAGCCGATCCAAAGAGCGCATCAGCCAACTTAACCGGTCATTTTCATATCAGCATAAACCTTGCTATTAAAAATACGACAAGAGCCGTATCACATATAAGATATCTACTTTCGAACTCAGCATATGCTTATCTCAAGGACGACCTCAGCTTCTGCCAAGATCAGTATACTAAAGCAATCGGTTATCTATATGATGCTACCAAGCAAATAAGTTTGTCAAGCAATGATGATCATACTAATTAATGTCGATAGGACAATTAGTGCGTCTTTGACTTCAATGGACGACTGCCAGGATGAAAGCAGTAACCAGTCGATTTTGTCCTGATTTTGTCCAAATTCTGATTCCGTCAAATATTGAAAATACATCTAATGTCAATAGGCAAACTCCATCTCAAATAGAGACTCAGCATGATGTAGAGAACACAAATAGACCTGAATCTGACTCAAATCCTGACATTGCCATGAGTGATAAATGTTGTTGGCCACGAGCCTGTGGGAGATTTAGAAGTTGGCAATGATGTTCCTTCTCCTGTTGATGATCAAGTTGTAAAATTTTTTCAAAGAAATATAAAACCTGCGCCAACTAGGAGATCTACTAGAGAGAAAAGATCTACAATATCGAAAGATTTTGTTTATCTTAAAGAACATGAGTTTGACATTGGCATATTTGAAAATGATCCTGTAAATATCAAATAAGCTATGGAAAGCTCTAACTCTCAAAAGTGGAATGATGCAATGAATGAAGAGATGAAATCCATGTATGACAATGATGTTTGGGATATTGTTCCATTGCCTAAGGGTAAGAAATCCGTTGGTTGCAAATGGATATTTAAAATTAAGCGGGATTCTAAAGGCAATGTTGAAAAATACAAAGCACGTCTTGTTGTAAAGGGTTTCACACATAAAGAAGGCATTGATTATAAATAGACATTTTCTCCAGTTTCATCAAAGGACTCTTTAAGGATTATATTGGCACTGGTAGCACATTTTGATTTAGAGCTCCATCAAATTGATGTAAAGACAGCGTTTCTCAATAATGACATTGATGAAACAATTTATATGAAGCAACCAGAAAACTTTGTATCAGGTGACTCAGGGTCTACGGTTTGCAAACTTAAGAAATCCATCTATGGGCTCAAACAGGCATCTCGACAATGGTATTACAAGTTTCACAAAGTTGTTAGCTCATTTGGGTTCCAGTCTAACTTAGTTGATGAATGTATATATCTTAAGTTTTGTGGGAGTAAGTTTATTTTTCTAGTTTTATAGTAATTAGGAAAACCCACAAAGTAAATCTAACAAGTGGTATCAGAGCCACCTATGTAGGAATTTAAGGTTTTAATGATCTAGATGATACCCTTAAGCCATCTTTATTAAGTTTTAATTGCTTCCTGTTTTGTATCGAATTTAATTGTTGCAATTAGTTTGCTAAAATTCGCTTTAATTAAGTTTTTATGCATATTTGTTTTTAAATTTCGAATTGTGTGATTTCTTGCACTTTGTGCGATCTTGGAGAGGTTTTGTTTGAGATTTTTTGGTGACATCGGATTACACCCTACATTTTTAAAGTCCAAACAGTTGATTCAACTCGTTCAATATAATGAATATATTAAAATATGGTTGTAGATGAAATTTTATATTTTTTTCAATTTTTTACTATTCATTAAGATGAGTACAAAAATTCAATGGTCTGAAAACAACGGTTTTGTAAAATACTTAATAATAGTAAAAAAAATTCAAATAAATGTAAAATTTGATATGCAAGCACATTTTAATATATCTATCATGTTGAATGGTTTTGATCGACTATTTAGACTTTGAAAACTTTAAAAATTTAGAGTGTAATTATGTGTCACTAAAAAAGGGTGTTAGTGGATCCCTCCCCATTTATATGATATAAGATAAAATCAAATTACAACATAAACTTATTAAAATCAACATACAAAATCCTATTTATTTTGATTATTGAGACCCTAAATTAAAATATTTTTATTTTTATATCCATATTGCTCTTTAACATATCATAAACTTGTGATATTTAATTCATTTTATCTTTAATGATATATTTTGGTGGAAAATAAAAATGATAAGGAAAATTTATTATGTAATCTGTATGATATATATATCAGCGCAAAAATAAAATTTTACTTATTAATGTCCATTTTGCTCCTTAATAGATATTGTTTTTTTTTTTATCTTTACAATTAATTGAGGAAGGTAACTGTTCTAGACTCCTTAATAACTATCTTATTATCAATTTAAGGAAACTTTTGAGTACATCTGACATGTTGAATTTATTTACTTATTTAGAAACATGAGAATTTTCTTGTCTAAACTCAATTTCTCATTCTCCATTTCTACAAGAATGATTGATTTAATGCATCCGTCTGTCCATGAATCATAATAAATATATAAAATAAAAACAAGGCATGAAAATCAAATCGATGATAAATGATACACGAAACCAATTAGATCTTATGAGAACTGACACATAAATTAGTCAAAATCAAAACCTTTCAAGAAATTTAAACAAACAAAAAAATGAATTAAAATTAATGAAACTTATAACTGGTTGAAAAATCTTCTTCTTTTTCTTTTTTTATTATAATTACATTCTGATTGTTGGTTTAGTTGGTCATATTCATTAATTAAAGCATAAAACAGGCCTTATATATGTCAATATGGGAAGCTACATATGTTTAATGGCACTTATTAATTAACTTTCAAAGGAGACCGAATCCTCTGGCCCCCTCTTGCCTCTAGAGTCACTGTCGGTGAGATGCTATATATGGACCTAGACCGTATATTTTCGAGGCGGACTCGAAAATGAAAGTGAAAGTATCGGACTCTTTCCCATAGACATCTTGCTAAGTGAAATTATGAACCTCTTTTTTGACTGAGTTTTGAGTCTTATATAGGTCGGCCTATTACTATCGTATAGTGGCGACGATCTAGTAATCTGACAATCTGCTTGATAGATCGTACATAAACAGACAGTTATAGTGATCATTCCATTGTGGTGATCTCGAATTTGGGATGGACCTTCTCATGCCAAGCAGGGTTGCTGAGAGTCTCGTGCGGCCCGGTTTTGAGAATTTATTCGGCGGGTTTGGTACTTGACTTAGAAAAAGTCTATTAGCTAGGACCTTTGTTAAATGGCCCTGTAATCAACCATAATTAACCATTACATACCAGCAATAATCAAACTATACTTTTAGGGGCATAAAAACTTGATAATTAATTTAATCTGTGGTTGTCCTATTTTGAGATTGTGATTTTGGCTACCTAATATCAAGCCTTTCAGTGACTTGCTCTGTTCTGGAACAGGTCATCCACTTACATCATTTTTTTGTAACACCGGATTATACTCTACATTTTCAAAGTTTAAATAGTCGATTCAAACCGTTCAATATGATGGATATATTAAAATGAGCTTGCAGATCAAATTTTATAATTTTTTGAATTTTTTTTCTATTTATTAAGATGGGTATAAAAATTTAATGGTATGAAAACAACGATTTTGTAAAATACTTAATCAATAGTAAAAAAATTCAAAAATAAATGTAAAATTTGATCTTCAAGCACATTTTAATATATCAATCATGTTAAACAGTTTGGATCGACTATTTGAACTAGGAAAACTTTCAAAATGTAGAGTGTAATTCGATGTCACCAAAAATAGTTTAAGTGAATCTCTCATCTTTTATTATTATCTTTGTAATGTGTTACATACCAGTTTGGGGCATAGATATATTGTTCAGTTCCTAACCTGACATTAGTTCTTCGGATTCAATAATGGTTGATATCGAAAAATAAACAAATTAATTAGTCCACACCATATAAACATTAATTCATCTTTCTTTCTTTTTTAGCCAGTTACCAGATCCAGTTTTATTCAATTTTATTGATTGTTTTTTAAAGGATTTAGATTTGACTAATTTTTGTGTCAATTGTGCTTTACTATTGTTATGATTCATTAACAGATCAATGAATTCAATGAAGAAATTATTGCTGAAGAAATAGACAAATGAAAAACTTGAATGTAGGCACATAAAATCTCATATTTCTAAATAATTAAATAAAGTCACCCGTCAAATACACTAAAAGTTTTTACTAGAATGCGCATAAAAAATTTACAAAATCTGTTAACTTTCAAAATTAATAACAAGTATTTATTAGAGACAAAAAAAATTATTAAGGGAAAAACCGACATTAAAAATAGAAGCACTCAACTTATTCAAAAAAAAAAAAAAAGGGGAGTGCTATTTTGAGGTCAACAATTGTAATATTGAGAGCTGAGAGAAAATTTTCTCTCTAAATACCTACTTTACCCTTTAACTCCTCTCTCTTACATCTGTCTCATTAATTAAGAAAGTTTCATTAATTAAGAAAGTTTATAAAGGAAATGGTTAATAAGGAAGTTCCACGGCCAATTAAAATTTATTTTGAGTGATATCCTTTTGTTGGTTCTTTTTATTTATTTCTTTTATTATCTTTTTGAAAATGAAATTCTTTTGGTCGCCTAAACTTAATTACCTACGCTGAATACTACAACAAAACTAAGGAAACATGCCAGTTGAATGCTTTATCTACTCAACGAGTGCCGGCGGGAGTACAAAATCGGGTTATTTGAGTGAAATTATTTTGCTCTATATCAGATAAATTATAACGGATACACATACAATTCGATTACTATCCATTTGTATCCAATCCGTGTACACTCTACACAATATCCTTATATATGATATATGTTTTTTATAATAATAAATGATCAGATTATTCTAAATGAAAACGTCAGTAATTTGCAAATAAAGAAAAAAGTAACAATACATTTATTTTCTATGAATCCTGACGCTAATTCAAAATTAAATTTGAAATAATTATTATTAGAATTTTTATTAAATGACATATAAAAAAAATCAACAAGATCTTGTTTCCATTAACTGAGATTAGCAAAAGATTTCATTCTAAAATGAAATAATAAAGGAAAGAAACCAACGAAACAATTTCACTAAAAAAACTATCAATTGAAGGAACAGCTCATGTAACTTCCTTATTAATCATTTTCTTTATTAATCTCAATTAATGAGATAGATGTAAAAGAGATGAGTCTAAGGGTAAAATAGGTATTCAGAGAGAAAACTTTCTCTTAGCTCTCAATATTACAATTGTTGACCTTAAAATAGCACTCCCCAAAAAAAAATAGAAGCGCTCAATATTAGAAATTAAAACTTCCAAAAATTAAGCATGGCCTTCAATAGATGACACATAATAATTAAGTGGCAGCTTTTCTAGTTTTAGATTTTAATCATAGTATAAGACCCTCTTTAACAGTATTTCAAAATTGCATTTGGGATTCCATAATCTTTTGAGATAGATGCTTTAAATAGAAATCTAATAAATGGTGATTGGTGATTGCTAAGTTTCTATGTAAACAAAGCAGCGCTTAAAAGTAGCACAATCTAGGATTGCCAGTTAAAAACATACATGTGCATGCTTAATTAGATTTCTATTTGTGCAAATATATTGAGCAAATTCGGTCTATGAGTATATTTGGAATGTTTAAATATAGTATATATGTTTAAATATAGTATGTTTGGAACATTTAAATACATACGAATTTCTTGCGCATTGCTGATTAATCGACCTCTTCCCTCAATTCTCTAATTAACTCTGTTCTAGTTGAGAACTTGAAGTTGCTCTTTTTGCTTAACCCAAGTTATTACAAGGTACGTACTACCTCCTTTAATGAATTTATTTCTTTTTAGTTTGTTCTTTCTTTTCTCTGTTATGTTTGAGAAATTCTTTCTCAGACAATTGAGTTCATTTTATAAGAAATGCTGTCGAAAATTCTTCTGACAATTAAATAAACCCTAAATGAAGTCGGATGTAATTTGTTGTTTTTTCTTTTGTCATGATTAATTAGTTTCAGTTCTCATTGTTCTTCTTTCATGAAACAGTTTTTAGAATAAACATTTGTTCAGGCTTTAGGTTATTCTGTTATTTAACAAAAGACACATTTAGGGATGTCAATGGGTACGGTACGGGTCGGGTGGAGGCATTTTCATACTTATAACCATTAAAATTGACTTTACCCATACCCATTAAAATTTACCTTATCCTACCCTACCCTTACCCGTTAATATTATCGGATAACGAAACAGTAGCGGTTGAACAACGGATAATACTAATACAATAATTAGTTTTATTATATTTTACAGATTAAACATCAAAAACTCATTCATTTCACAGTATGTAATTGCATTTCTAATAAAAAATAAAAATAAATGTGCAATCAATTCCAACTAAATTATTTTTTATAAAGAAAGAAAATTAAAAAATACGAATATATTTTTAGGTGGGTTGGAAATTAAATTGAATATATATTTAGATTTTATAATTACCCTATAGGGTAACGGGTACGAAATAGTCATTACTCCCTTATCTATTTGGTTAACGTAAAAAAATTTATCCATACCCATACTTATACCCAATAAGCTAACGAAAAAAAACCTTACCAATACCCACCTTATCGAATAGGATACGGGTTGGATAAACGGCTAAAAAGGTACCATTGACACCCCTAGGCACATTAGTTTTTCTATTTATTTTTTTTCTTTTTTGAAAAACAGGCAACCTAAATTTGTCATTTCCAGTACATATTTGAGCACAATTTTTCTTTAGTTATTTTCATTTTGCAAATGTATTGATAGGATCTCTTTTGTTACCAGTATGCCATGTATTGTACCTACTATCTAAGCTAATATATCAAGTGGGTTACAGTAAAACGTATGAGTTAATTCATTTTCAAATTTGTGATTCAGTTCAACAAATTGAAGATGAGTAATCCGGTCACAGGTCCCGCAATAAGCCCAAAACCTTGTCGGTATTGGTTAAATGGAGGTTGCCACAATAAGTATTGTCCCTTTCTTCACCAGGTATCTCTCTCTCTGTCTACAAATTTCAATCATGATATTTACTCAAATTAGTCCTGGGCTGGTAATACTGGTATTAGTACCATATTAGAATGTGGTACAATTAATTTTACGCTCCACTTTATTATTACACCTCTCATTGTACACAGTATAAAAGAAAATAGTAATTAGCAACAAAACTCAATATCAGGTTAAATCTTAATCTACTCCCTATGTAGATAGTGGGGTTCTGGTACGTACAACTGTTGTATACAGTATATATACTGTTGAAGGTTTTATTTAAGATACTGAAATCACGTGTTTTCCACAGCCTCATGGCAAAGACAAGTCAAGTAGACCCTGCTATTACTTCCTAAGTGGTTACTGTGCTAGAGGAGCTAACTGTAATTTCATGCACGCGCCACCTTCATCATCGCAAGAACAGCCACAAAAGAACTCGGCCCTGCCTCGTCCCATAAACCCTGAACACAACGCACAACCACCTCAGGAACAAAATAACAGTCCTAGCTCCTCTGAGGAGTCGTCAGACTCAGATGCTTCATTCGATATTATTTTGGGTGATAATCCAAGTTATTTCTTGGAAAGAGCTGTCTGGTACGGTTCATCCAACTACTTGACGAGTCAAATCCAGATGGAATGGTATGGAAGGCCAGAGTATCACAATTCATATGAGAGGACTTTTCACAGTCCCAGTCTATCCGGTCGGAAAAGACCACTGGAGCAGGAAGCAGAAAGCAAAATCAGATGCACAGATGTCGGTCCTGTTAAGGTTCCATGCACCGAGACGCATGTGGCCCATGATGAGGGTCAAAATGGTCATAGCTCTTCTGGAGGTAATCTGAGATCAAGGCTACGTGGCAGGATAAGGTTCCCTGAAACAAGCACATCTGCAACTGCATCTCACAGTATGGAAAAGAGAGATTCACCTAACGGCTATCCGGTGCAGCACACAAAGCTGGTTCACAGCAGACGCAACCGTGAAAGAGAAAGAGGTTTTACTAACAGAAGAGAAATCAATGCATCAGATTTCCCCGCTCCGAAAAGTTTGGCTGAGTTGAAGAGAGCAAAAATTGTTAGAGAGCAAAACAATAATTCTAGTTTTGGAAGAGGAAAATAAAAAGGTGACGCCGTCAGGTGGAGATAAGTAGATGCTGCATCAAAGGAAAATTAGTTTTTCATTGGTTCCATTTATTGTTATTTTTCTTCAGTTGCTATCTTTGTAAATTGTAATTCAGTTTATATCGGTGACCATTGATGTAATATATGAAACATTGTATCGATAAATGTAATAAACTTTGTGCAGATTTTACCTTTTACTTTGAATTTTTCAAATAGGCTAAATATAATAACCTGTTGGATTTGGCAAGTTGATACGCAAGATCCAGAGAGATATTTCCAGAAGATTGGCATCTATTATTATCTTTTTTATTTGTTATGTTTAGCTATGTATAGGTGGTCAATATTTATTTACTATATCTAGATGATTGTTGCATTATTTTTCATTCTTAGATGGATATAACTAGGGAGGTGCGTCTCTGTTTTAATTAAGAAGAAAAAACCAGAAAAGAAAACTTGCTTGTAATATTAAGCTTGATTAATAAAATAAGGGAGGGAGGGAATTCAAGGGAGTTTGGTGTTTTTTGTGATATTAATTTGACATGGTATCAGAGCAGGACGATTAACCTGGTGATATAGTTCAGAGAATTATAGTTCTTCTTTGTCTTTAACTACTATTCTCTTTACTATATTGCTCTAAGGAGTTTTGATTCCTGTTTTTTCCCGTTTTCATGATGAATCCTCCCGAGAACCTCTCTGGAACAGCCACCTCCGAAACAGCTACCTTGCTTGAGAAATTAACCCACCTAATTACCTTACAACAAAACCAAATGATAACAATGCAGAATACGCTTGTTTCATTACCACAAACACCACCACAGCCCGTAAACCAACCATTGGCTGTGACCGATGGAGCTATACATCCCAATCCTATTGACATAAAGATGGACGGCACAAATTATGCTTTTTGGTGTCAAGCAGTTGAGATGTACGTAAAAGGACGCGAGAGAATGAAGCATCTCACGGGCACACCTCAACCACCGGACATAACCGAACCTCTGTATCAAAAATGGCCAGTCGATGATGTTATTATCAAAGGGTGGTTAATCAACTCTCTCGAACCAAGGCTGAGGGGGAGCTACATCCGATATCCTACAGCAAGAGGTGTGTGGGAAGCAATAGCTACGACCTTCTATGATGGATGTGATGAAGCACAAATTTTTGCACTCAACCGGCAAGTATCTCACCTTAAACAGGGAGACAGGGCCATAGAAGAGTACTACGATGACTTGCAAAAATTGTGGCAAGAAATCGATTTTCGGTGTCCCAATCCGATGAAGTGTGTTAATGACATAGAAGCATTCAACACATATATCAGGAAGAATAGAGTTTATGCATTTCTTGATGGCCTTGATGACCGGCTAGATCATGTCAGAGCCGAAGTTCTCAAACTCAACCCGTTCCCCACAATAGAACAGGCATATGGGCACGTAAGGCGTGAGAACATTAGGCAGGAGGTTATGATCAAAGGAGATGGAGGGTATCAAAATTCAATGGCGATGGTTTCTAAAGGGTTTAAATCCGCAGAGGTAAGGCTCACTCTCAATAAAAATAACCTAGTTGATAAATCTAAATTGAAATGTTCACACTGTGGAGGAACTAGACATGTGAAGGAGCAATGTTTTCAAATTGTGGGATACCCTGAGTGGTATGTAGAAAGGAGGAAAAATAAACAACAAATGCAAAAGGGTAAGGCAGCACTTGCAACAGTCGAAACTCATCTTGTGCCGAATCAAGCCCAAGGCATAGTCAACCCGATGCCTCATCTTGTGCCGAATCAAGCCCAAGGAACAGTCAACCCGATGCCTCATCTGGTGCCGAATCAACAACTCCAGCTGAAGCAAACACCACCTCGAGGCAAGATGTCGGGTCAAGAGGAGAGCTACTGGGCCGGTTCCAGCCAAGAACAAGAGCTAAGAATGGGTCATGAAACAGGTCAAGGGACGAGATCAACTGCCTTACATGCAACAGGTACATCTGGTACATGTGAAGGCCCAGGTAAAACTCATTTCTCTAATTATCCCGAATATAAAAAACCAGGTGAATGGATAATAGACTCAGGGGCCACGGATCATATGACATATTCAAAAAGAGATTTTGTGACCAATAGGAAAACAAAGAAAAATGATATTTTTAATGCAAATGGGGTGACTTACCCGGTAGAAGGGGCAGGGGATGTGCCCGTGTCAGATAATATCACCCTTAAAAATACACTATTTGTCCCATCCTTATCAACCAAATTGATTTCAATCGGACAATTAACAGAAGAACAGAATTGTGTAGCGCTTATGTTTCCCAATTATGTTATCTTTCAGGATATCCTCACGAAGGAGGTCATTGGCCGTTGTACTAAACGAGACGGATTGTATTATCTTGATGAAGTGAAGATTGGAAAAACCTATCTGTCAAGCACGAAACCTAATAACTCGAGAGAAACAATTCTTTTATGGCATAAGAGGCTAGGACATCCCTCTTTTGGGTATTTAAAAAAACTTTCCCCTCATTTATTTGTTGGTTTAGAGAATGAACAATTTGTGTGTGAAACATGTATTAAGGCTAAAAGCCATAGAACATCTTATTTTGATAGTGATAAAAGAAGTTTGGTTCCGTTTGATTTGGTTCATACTGATGTATGGGGACCATCCCCAGTTGTCTCTAAATCAGGATGTAGGTGGTTTACAACTTTCACTGATGATTGTACCCGGATGACATGGGTTTATTTATTAAAAACCAAAGATGAGGTAACAAATGTGTTTCAAAAATTTTTTAAGATGGTACAAAATCAGTTTGATAAAAGGATTAAGATTTTGAGAAGTGATAATGGAACAGAATATGTAAATAAAAATTTACAAGTCTATTTTAAGGAAAATGGCATTTTGCACGAAACCACGTGTGTTGGTACTCCTCAACAAAATGGGATTGCCGAGAGAAAAAATAGACATATCCTTGAAACTGTCCGATCGATCATGTTTGAGAGTCATATGCCTTCGATTTTTTGGGATAATGCAGTATCTTTTGCTGTGTATATAGAACTCCAACAAGAGTCAATAATTTCAAAACACCACTCCAAATATTATCCAGTCATGTTAGGATTCCTTCTATTCTCAACTTACCTCCAAAAATATTTGGTTGTGTTGCATATGTTCATCTTCAAAAACCTTCCCGATCAAAGTTTGAACCCCGTGCTGAGAAGTGTGTATTCTTAGGATTTGGGATGCATCAAAAAGGATACAAATGTTACAATCCAAATACAAGGAAATTTTTTACAACCATGGATATTGTTTTTTTGGAAAGTGAATATTTTTTCAAGGGAAATAATTCAATTCAGGAGGAAATTGAGTACGAATTCAATTATTCACAAAATTTGGATTTTTTTAAGGCAACCATATCAAGCTACGGATTTAATTGCTCCCATCCAAAATTTAATTATTCCCGAACCATGTGAAGGCCCGAAATCAATTTTTGATGAGCAAAATTTGGAAAGCTCATTTCATGATGAACATACGCCACAAGATCCCAATCCAGAAGATATTGGCCCGGATAGGGTGGTACCTGAGGTAGCCGAGTCAAATGAAGAGTTACAATCCGAAGTACCACAAAGGCCAATGACTCCTGAGGATGATCATGAGGTAAGTCGTGCTAAGCCTGTTTTTAATTTACCATTTAGGACTAATCGAGGTAAACCACCAAAACGCTATGTTCCAGAGGATGGAACAAGCAAAGAAGTCAAGTATCCAATCGCTAATTTTACCACCACTAAAAACTTGTGTGAACCACTCAAAACATTTGTGAACCAAATATCATCGGTCATAGTACCGGAAAAACTAGAAGAAGCATTAAAGGATCCAATGTGGATTGAGGCAATGCAATCCGAAATGGATGCATTAAAGAAAAATCGTACATGGACCTTAGTTGACTTACCAGAGGGTAAGAAAACAGTTGGGTGTAAGTGGGTCTATACTCTAAAATATAATGCAGAAGGGAAAATCGAAAGATATAAAGCGAGGTTAGTTGCGAAAGGGTACACTCAAACCTATGGAATTGACTTTCAAGAAACTTTCTCACCAGTTGCTAAACTAAATTCTGTTCGAGTTCTTTTATCCCTTGCAGCAAACTTAGACTGGCCTCTACATCAATTTGACGTGAAGAATGCTTTCTTGCACGGAAACTTAAAGGAGGAAATATATATGGATATTCCACCTGGCTATGAACAATTGGGAAGAGAAGAAAAGGTGTGCAAACTAGAGAAGGCTTTGTACGGATTAAAGCAGTCACCAAGGGCATGGTTTGGTCGGTTTTGTCAAGTAATGAAGGGATGTGGATACACTCAAAGTGAATCCGACCATACTATGTTCTACAAAAAGAATCAGGGGAGAATTGCTGTTTTAATTATTTATGTTGATGATATGATCATAACAGGTAATGATCGTAATGAAATTGAAGAATTAGAAAATAAATTGTCAAAAGAATTTGAGATGAAGAACCTAGGTGGACTTAAGTACTTTCTTGGAATCGAAGTATCTCACAACAAAGAAGGTATATTTCTCTCTCAAAGAAAATATGTACTTGATTTTCTTGCCGAAGTCGGGATGCTAGAGTGTAAACCAGCTGATACACCCATGGTTCAAAATGTAAAACTAGATGTGAGCCCAAATCAAACACCAGTTAACAAAGAAAGATACCAAAAGTTGGTAGGAAAATTAATTTACCTATCACATACCAGACCTGACATCGCTCATGCAGTAAGTGTTGTGAGTCAATTCATGCACTCACCAAGTGATGAGCATATGGAAGCTGTTATGAGAATTATCAGGTACTTGAAGGGAGCTCCAGGAAGAGGAATTGTGTTCCGAAAGAACAAACATTTAGAAGTGAGTGGTTACAGTGATGCTGACTGGGCTGGCTGTGTGGTAGATCGAAAATCGACTGCAGGGTACTTTACCTTTGTGGGAGGAAATCTAGTGACATGGCGAAGCAAAAAACAGAACGTGGTGGCACTTTCAAGTGCTGAACCCGAATTCAGAGGAATGGTGAAGTGCATCTGCGAGCTACTATGGTTAAGAAGATTGCTCGAGGAATTAGGATATGGGCCACAAACCGAAATAAATCTCTATTGTGATAACAAGGCAGCCATAGATATTTCTCATAACCCGGTTCAACATGATAGGACAAAGCATATTGAAATTGATAGACACTTCATCAAAGAGAAGTTAGATGCGAAAGTCATCAAAATGCCTTTTGTGAGATCAAGTGAACAACTAGCTGATATGCTGACAAAAGCCGTGTCAACCAAGACATTTCAGGAATCGCTTAATAAATTAGGAATGATGGATATTTACGTATAAACTTGAGGGGGAATGTTGGATTTGGCAAGTTGATACGCAAGATCCAGAG
Organism: Carex rostrata; assembly: GCF_964058835.1. Taxonomy (NCBI): domain Eukaryota; kingdom Viridiplantae; phylum Streptophyta; class Magnoliopsida; order Poales; family Cyperaceae; genus Carex; species Carex rostrata. The sequence goes on from NC_135924.1 coordinate 13,315,652, forward strand.
AGATATTTCCAGAAGATTGGCATCTATTATTATCTTTTTTATTTGTTATGTTTAGCTATGTATAGGTGGTCAATATTTATTTACTATATCTAGATGATTGTTGCATTATTTTTCATTCTTAGATGGATATAACTAGGGAGGTGCGTCTCTGTTTTAATTAAGAAGAAAAAACCAGAAAAGAAAACTTGCTTGTAATATTAAGCTTGATTAATAAAATAAGGGAGGGAGGGAATTCAAGGGAGTTTGGTGTTTTTTGTGATATTAATTTGACATAACCATTGATGCATAACATCAAATCATAATAAAATTAGATAAAATTCAAGGACAAAAGATAAAAGTCTAATAAAATACAATGCTTCCTGAGTGAAGATGCGGGTTCAACAATAGAAAAGTTTCTTATAGATAATTTCATAAGTGAAGACTTGAAACCAGTTCATCCTTTCAGGGCAATGTATTTGATAATTTCACCAAACACAAAGGCTAAGTTTACAAGACAGACTTAAATTTTAATCTACTCCCCAACTGGTGCATATATATACTGTTGAAGGTTTTATTTAAGATACTGAAATCATGTGTTTTCCACAGCCTCATGGCAAAGACAAGTCAAGCAGACCCTGCTATTACTTCCTAAGTGGTTACTGTTGTAGAGGAGCTAACTGTAATTTCAGGCATGCACCACCTTCATCGTCACAAAAACAGCCACAAAAGAACTCACCCCTGCCTCGCCCCATAAACCCTGAATGCAACGCACAACCATCTAAGGAACAAAATAACAATCCTAGCTCCTCTGAGGAGTCGTCAGACTCAGATGTTTCGTTCAATATTAGTTTGGGAGATAATCCAAGTTATTTCTTGGAAGGAGCCGACTGGTACGGTTCGTCCAACTACTTGACGAGTCAAATCCAGATGGAATGGTATGGAAGGCCAGAGTATTACAATTCATATGAGAGGACTTTGCACAGACCCAGTCTACCCGGTCGGAAAAGACCACTGGATCAGGAAGCAGAAAGCAAAATCAGATGCACAGATGTCGGTCCTGTTATGGTTCCATCTCCACGCACCGAGATGCATGTTGCCCATGATGAGGGTCAAAATGGTCATAGCTCTTCTGGAGGTAATCTGAGCTCAAGGCTACGTGGCAGGATAAAATTCCCTGAAACAAGCATACCAGCAACTGCATATCACAGTATGGAAAAGAGAGATTCACCCAACGGCTATCCGGTGCAGCACGCAAAGCTGGTTCACAGAAGACGCAACCGTCAAAGAGAAAGAGGTTTTACTAACAGAAGTGCAATCAATGCATCAGATTTCCCCGCTCCAAAAAGTTTGGCTGAGTTGAAGAGAGCAAAACAATAATTCTAGTTTGGAAGAGGAAAATAAAAAGGCGATGCCGTCAGGTGGAGATAAGTAGATGCTGCCTCAAAGGAAAATTAGTTTTCCATTGGTTTCATTTATTATTATTTTTCAGATTCTATCTTTGTAAATTGTTATTCAGTTTAATTATAACAGTTGGTTCCCCTTTAATTGCCAAAAAAGAAGAAGAATATTGTTGATACTAACTTGTTTTGGTGAATAAATGTAAGTTACATTACAGAAAAAAATGTGTTATTGCTGCAAATAAGTAATATTTCAAAATTTTCTTTTTACAATCATCCAAATCGAAACCGAGAAAGAAGATATTTTAGTATATATAGAAAGAGCGTTTAGCAAGCTACATAGCAAACAGTATTTATATTGGAAATAATTTTGAAAAAAAGAAAAGTTATATATAAATCCTATAATCCTGTATTAAGAGCATAACATCTTGTTTCTTTTGAAATATTCGAAAGTGCTAATCAATAATGTTTGAGATTTCCAAGAGAGCAAAAAGATTGTTATCTATTTTTTGAAGGTTAATAATCTATTTACTATTTAACCTTACAATTTTAACAAATGTCAAAAATGAACAATTATTGAAACCCATTATTTCATTTGGGATATATATATCAGTGTTGTAAATAATGGTATGCGGTCGTCGGAAGGATAGGGTACTGCCAAGCGATTAATCGGGAATAATCGGCTAATTAATCGGAAAAATCCATGACGGTTTGATCACCGCCAACGGCTAATCGGCCGATTAATCGGTCTAAACGGACGTTTTTTACAACACTGATATATATGAAACATTGTATCCATAAATGTAATAAACTTTGTGCAGATTTACCTTTTACTTTGAATTTTTCAAATAGGCTAAATATAAAATTAGATAAAATTCAAGGACAAAAGATAAAAGTCTAAATAAATACAATGCTTCCTGAGTGAACATGCGGGTTCAACGACTGAAAAGTTTCTTATAGATATTTGAAGTTATTAGACTTGAAACCAGTTTCCATATTTAAAGTTTCTATATTTAAACTTCCTGATTGGTGAATGCTAATTTTCTATATTTAAAGTTTCTCTCTAAACCAAACAGCACTTAAAAGAAGCACAATCTACGATTTCCAATTAAAAACAGACATGTGTGTGCTTAATTAGATTTCTATTTGTGCAAATATATCGTGCAAATTCGGTCTATGAGTATGTTTGGAATATTTAAATATAGTATATATGTTTAGATATAGTATGTTTGGAACGTTTAAATATAGTATGTTTGGAACATTTAAATACGTAGGAATTTCTTGCGCTTTGCTGATAAATCGGCCTCTGTTCTAGCTAGTTGAGAACTTGAAGTTGCTCTTTTTGCTTAACACAAGTTCTTACAAGGTACTACCTCCTTTTAATGAATTTATTTCTTTTTAGTTTGTTCTTTCTTTTCTCTGCGTTTGAGAAATTCTTTCTCAGACTTGACTTTGCTGATTAATCGGAAATTCTTCTGACAATTAAATAAACCCTAAACAGCCGACTCAAAAACAATATTGTAGTAAATTTGTTGTTTTTTTCTTTTTTAATGATTTATTAGTTTCGGTTCTCGTTGTTCTTCTTTGATGAAACAGTTTTTAGAATAAAAATTTTGTTCATGCTTTAGGTTATTCTGTTATTTAACAAAAGGCACATTTAGGGGTGTCAATGGGTACCGTATGAGTCAGGTGGAGGCATTTTCATACTCATAACCATTATAATTGACTTTACTCATATCCTACTCATACCCATTAAAAATTGACCTTACTCTACCATATTCTTACCCGTTAATATTATTGGGATAACGAAACGGTAGCGGGTGAATAACGGAGAATACTAATATAATAATTAGTTTTTCTTAATACATACCCTACTCTTTCCCATACCTTACCCACACCCACCTTATGGAATACGATTCAGGTTGGGTAAACAGCTAAAAAGGTACCATATATTGACACCCCAGGCACTTTAGTTTTTCTTTTTCTTTTTCTTTTTGAAAAACAAGCAACCTAAATTTGTCATTTCCATATTTGAGCACAATTTTGCTTTAGTTATTCTCATTTTGCAAATGTATTGATAGGATCACTTTTGTTACCAGTATGCCATGTATTGTACCTACTATTTAAGCTAATATAACAAGTGGGTGACAGTAAAACGTATGAGTTAATTCATTTTCAAATTTGTGATTCAGTTCAACAAATTGAAGATGAGTAATCCGGTCCCCGGTACCGCAATAAGCACAAAACTTTGTCGGTATTGGTTAAATGGAGGTTGCCGCAATACTTATTGCCCCTTTCTTCACCCGGTATCTCTCTCTCTCTGTCTACAAATTTCAATCATGATATTTACTCAAATTAGTACTGGGCTGGTAATACTGGTATTAGTACCATATTAGAATGTGGTACAATTTTAAGCTCCACTTTATTATTACACCTCATTGTACACAGTATAAAAGAAAATAGTAATTAACAACAAAACTCAATATCAGGTTAAATCTTAATCTGCTCTCTATGTAGATAGTGGGGTCCTGGTACAACTGGTGTATATATACTGTTGAAGGTTTTATTTAAGATACTGAAATCACGTGTTTTCCTCAGCCTCATGGCAAAGACAAGTCAAGTAGACCCTGCTATTACTTCCTAAGTGGTTACTGTGCTAGAGGAGCTAACTGTAATTTCATGCATGCGCCACCTTCATCATCACAAGAACAGCCACAAAAGAACTCGGCCCTGCCTCGTCCCATAAACCCTGAACACAACGCACAACCACCTCAGGAACAAAATAACAGTCCTAGCTCCTCTGAGGAGTCGTCAGACTCAGATGCTTCATTTGATATTATTTTGGGTGATAATCCAAGTTATTTCTTGGAAAGAGCCGTCTGGTACGGTTCATCCAACTACTTGACGAGTCAAATCCAGATGGAATGGTATGGAAGGCTAGAGTATCACAATTCATATGAGAGGACTTTTCACAGACCCAGTCTATCTGGTCGGAAAAGACCACTGGAGCAGGAAGCAGAAAGCAAAATCAGATGCACAGATGTCGGTCCTGTTAAGGTTCCATGCACCGAGACGCATGTTGCCCATGATGAGGGTCAAAATGGTCATAGCTCTTCTGGAGGTAATCTGAGCTCAAGGCTACATGGCAGGATAAGGTTCCCTAAAACAAGCATACCAGCAACTGCATATCACAGTATGGAGAAGAGAGATTCACCTAACGGCTATCCGGTTCAGCACACAAAACTGGTTCACAGAAGACGCAACCGTGAAAGAGAAAGAGGTTTTACTAACAGAAGAGAAATCAATGCATCAGATTTCCCCGCTCCGAAAAGTTTGGCTGAGTTGAAGAGAGCAAAAATTGTTAGAGAGCAAAACAATAATTCTAGTTTTGGAAGAGGAAAATAAAAAGATGACGCCGTCAGGTGGAGATAAGTAGATGCTGCATCAAAGGAAAATTAGTTTTTCATTAGTTCCATTTATTATTATTTTTTCTTCAGTTGCTATATTTGTAAATTGTAATTCAGTTTATATCGGTGACCATTGATGTAATATATGAAACATTGTATCGATAAATGTAATAAACTTTGTGCAGATTTTACCTTTTACTTTGAATTTTTCAAATAGGCTAAATATAATAACCATTGATGCATAACATCGAATCATAATAAAATTAGATAAAATTCAAGGACAAAAGATAAAAGTCTAATAAAATACAATGCTTCCTGAGTGAAGATGCGGGTTCAACGATAGAAAAGTTTCTTATAGATAATTTCATGAGTGAAGACTTGAAACCAGTTCAGCCTTTCAGGGCAATGTAATTTGATAATTTCACCAAACAGAAAGGCTAAGTTTGCAAGACTTTGTTCCAATCCAAGCAACAAAAAAGAGTAAAGAAAATCAGAAGTACCCTAAGAGGCTTCTGTCCCTCAAAATCTGAGCAAGTACAATTATGTTTTGGCTCCATGCCAATTGTGGTACCTTGTTTATAACTCGAACCTATTTGCCTTCCACAGTCGCATCGCCTTCAAACTCGCTCTGTGCTTCATGTTGGAGCAGACACCCTTCATCGTCTTGTAGCCGTGAGCTTAGAACACTTCCACCAGAGCTATGACCATTTTGACCCTCATCATTAACAACACGCGTCTTGGTGAATGTAACCATAATATATAGGACCGACATCGAGCTGCTACTCTGTTCTTTTCCTGCCAGATGAACGGGGTCTATGTAAAGTACTCTCAGGTAGTTGATATCAACATTTTGGTGCTAATATTTTCAATGAATTACAATGGTAGCACAATGTGGATAAACATCATTCTGAATTCCAAAGGAGCACCATAGAGAGCATCTTTTTGCTTCCTTTGGAAATTAAGAACCCAACCTTTCAAAGGAGAGATAAGCTAACAGGAAATGTGCTTGTTATTGTAACAGGAAATTGGGCTTCTGAGGCCCAATTCATTATTTTTATTTTCTATTATTTGTTGGGTCTTTGTGTTGAACATTAATTAATGGCGGTTTAGTGATTCAGACAGCTTGATATTTATTAACAAGTGGTTAATTATTTAATGAATAAACTGTAACTTGTCGTTAATTGAAAATACTTGCATTGGTTATGATATAGGTGGCTTTTGCCACCATATTTTTTAAAAGAAAAAAAGAAAAATATATACATTAACGTGTATATAATAGGAATTTTATTTCATAATCATCATAACTTGTTAAGAGAGATTCAAAAATAATATTATTTTAGCTAACGACACTTTTCTTGAGTTTGTCTAGACTCTATAGGAATTCATAAATTTGAGAAAATGTTATTATTTTTTAGAACAATTATATTACTCCCCCCCATTCCATCCCCCCACCATCCCCCCACTCTATCTCTCGCCAAATTAGTTTTATCTCATTTCAATTTCGTTCACATTTCTCACGATCTATGAGAAATTTTGCGAATCTAAAACCACGAACGTTTTCTACGTAATTTTCTCTTTCAAATGAGATCCATGATGACATACTTTCGGACAAGTCGTTACAAAAGTATTCATCCCTCATCGTGCAAGTATTTATACCTATACAGACATATGAAAGTATTACTATCAATTATTATAAGTATTTATACTGATATATGAAAGTATTAATATCAAGTATTATAAGTATTTATACTGACATATGAAAGTATTAATATCATGTATTATAAGTATTTATACTGACATATGAAAGTATTAATATCAAGTATTATAAGTATTATATGCAAAAAAATACTTTCAAGTATAGATATAAATACTTGCACGATGAGAGATAAATACTTCTGTAACGACTTGCTCGGAAGTATGTCATCATGGATCTCATTTGAAAGAGAAAATTACGTAGAAAACGTTCGTGGTTTTAGATTCGCAAAATTTCTCATAGATTGTGAGAAATGTGGACGAGATTGAAATGAGATAAAAAAAACTCACCTCTAAAAACGTGCATGGTCCCCCATGTGATTTGAGATTCTCCCCACCTTCCATGAAAAAAACTTGCATGGTCCCCTAAATACTTTCGTGCTTAGAGATAAATACTTTCGTTCTTAGAGATAAATACTTCTGTACGTAAGTATTAATACCTTATGAAAAAAAATGACAGCTGGAGTTTTTTGGCATTTTGTGCGGGGTTAATTGCGGGGTGGGAGGTGCGGAGTTAATTATCAGCCTCCTATTTTTTATGCTTTAATTTGAAGATAAAAAAACTTAAATGAAAATCTTGTCCCCAACCCCCCCCCCCCCCCCCCCCCCCCCCCCCCCTAAATCGGACAGGTGTAAAAGTGGGCCATTTTATAAGTTTTTGGTTTTAGTTGTCTCCAATACTTTAAAATAGTTTTATAAATGTAATGCCTAATAATTTCTAATTTCTTATGGACGCAACTATAATCAAATTTTTTTAGCACACTCAATCTTTATCACAAGCGTAGAACTCCATGGCCAACACTCAATAATTTTTAATGCTTCCAAAAAGATTCTAATTTATTATTTTAATATAACAGTGACAAAACTACCGTAAAATTTTGTCACAAATATATAGCATTTTGCTGTTAATTAAGTCTCACAAAAACATGAATCATTAAAAATAATTCACGATACTACTGTGTTTCAACTAAAATAAACATTAAACAATTGTGAAATCCGTAACACACTTTGTTATGAAACAATGTCTCTTTTTTTAAAATATATCCTTATTTCTTAAAAAACGTTGTGCTGGTTTTTAATCTCTGAAATGCGTATAGAACATCTGACGCAAGTAAATACAAAAAAAATCCATTAGAAAAATTCCACTGCCACCAATTTTAGAATTGTTATTCGTTTTTTTAAATATGACGTGTATTATTTTGAACCAACTATTTGATAGTAATTTAGTAATCGTACATTTTTTTTTAAAAAAAACAGTCAAATTTTAGCTTTTTTTAATGCATTACGAATCAAATTTCTTTTTGACTGAAATTTTAATAGTACGTCATAACTTAACAGTACAGTTTTGAACGTTATCAGTGGAAAGCATAGATATTTGGTTCTATGTGAAACTACTACATTATTATAATGAGATTGATGAATGAAAAGTTGACATACCATTAATTGTTTGTATTTGGACAAATCAATGTATCATACATATTCCAGTAATGCAATAAAACTCGTTTTGTTAATCAAAAGCTACACGACAACTCGTTTTTGTTCACCAAAAGCTATCAAAAATAGAAAAAAGAAGGTAATCAGTTAGGAAATATTGCTATACAAAAGGTTTATTTATTTTATATATAGAGACATTGGCACTTAATTTGAAGCAAACCCAATAAAATATTAACACCGTAAATTTATCCATATCCAACGACAAATTTCAGAAAATTATTCCATCAAACATGAAGTTTTATTCTCCTTTAATTGTTGTCTTGCTTCTTGTGTTGCTTGTTTCCCTTCCACATTTCAACAATGCTTCTTTTTTATCTGATGCATGTAGTAAAGCAGCAGCCAATGATGAAGCTATAAATCGTGATTTCTGCTTGACATCCTTACAAGCCGATCCAAAGAGCGCATCGGCCAACTTAACCGGTCTTTTTCATATCAGCATAAACCTTGCTATTAAAAATACGACAAGAGCCGTATCACATATAAGACATCTACTTTCGAACTCGGCATATGCTCATCTCAAGGAGGACCTAAGCCTCTGCCGAGATCAGTATACTGAAGCAATCGGTTATCTATATGATGCTACCAAGCAAATCAGTTTGTCAAGCAATGATGATCATACTAATGTCGATTGGAAAATTACTGCGGCTTTGACTTCAATGGATGACTGCCAGGATCAAAGCAGTAACCAGTCGATTTTGTCTAAGGAGCACGATAATACATTTCAACTATGTGCAATGGCTCTTAACTTTCTCAACAATTTTAGGAAACTTTAGATACTTTTATTGTATTCGAAGCACGTAGCGCGGGTTGTGTTGTGCACATCAACTCTTATATGAGATTTGCTCCACTGTAAAATATATGTTGAGTTTTATCGAACAAATATGCAGTATGTACTACTAAATTTAAATTCAATTATGTATACAATAAAATGAATATTATATATATATATACAAAAATATCCAAAATATTTAGATATATAGTAGATGCACTTCAATTTGTTCCTCCACTATTGTTTGTCTATTAAGTTCTAATAAAAAAAATCAGAAACACAGTCTTTTTTGGAGTAAAAAATTCAGAAAATTTGAATAATAACGAAACTAATCAAACTAAACCAAATTGAAATGTAAAAAAATGTTGTTTCATAGAACACAACGCTTAGGACACACAAACATAAAAGTCACTCACGACAATTCTACAATATCCAGTACTTAATTAAAAATCGATCTGGTAATTAAATAATAGCGTATACACAACCAATTCGAACTTTATTGATGAGAACTCAAGAACGATTCTCAATTCAACTGGTGTTAGAGTTTGTGATCAATGGAAGCTGGATCTGTGAGAGATTCTTATTTTTAAAATTTAAAAATAGATTATATATGTCAAAATGAGGTAAGGCTAAGACGGCCTTTTCAGCTTTTTTCTTATTTTATTTAAAAAAATTTAGAAAAAATAAGAGTGGAGCTCTCATTTAATTGATGGTAAAAGATTACATAAATTTTGTAACAAATAGAAATAAAATACGAGGCAGCTCATGGTAATGAGCTTATCTAGAAAAAAGAAAAAAAAACAGAGAGAGAAAATAAAACAAAGATAGGAGGCACCGAAAAAAGAAATGAAGAAAGAAAAATACAAAAAAAAAAAAACGCAGGCCTTCATATGAGTAATCAACAATTGCAAATCAGATCATGTGTCTCGACCAGAATGCATCTCAGGAATTAATTCTCATTTGTGAGTAGCGATGTTGCACCATTATTTGCTCCAAGACAAATAAAATTTCAATTTGACTGAAATTTTAATAGTACGTCATAACTTAACAGTACAGTTTTGAACGTTATCAGTGGAAAGCATGGATATTTGGTTCTATGTGAAACTACTACATTATTATAATGAGATTGATGAATGAAAAGTTGACATACCATTAATTGTTTGTATTTGGACAAATCAATGTATCATACATATTCCAGTAATGCAATAAAACTCGTTTTGTTAATCAAAATCTGCACGACAACTCGTTTTTGTTCACCTAAAGCTATCAAAAATAGAAAAAAGAAGGTAATCAGTTAGGAAATATTGCTATACAAAAGGTTTATTTATTTTATATATAGAGACATTGGCACTTAATTTGAAGCAAACCCAATAAAATATTAACACCGTAAATTTATCCATATCCAACGACAAATTTCAGAAAATTATTCCATCAAACATGAAGTTTTATTCTCCTTTAATTGTTGTCTTGCTTCTTGTGTTGCTTGTTTCCCTTCCACATTTCAACAATGCTTCTTTTTTATCTGATGCATGTAGTAAAGCAGCAGCCAATGATGAAGCTATAAATCGTGATTTCTGCTTGACATCCTTACAAGCCGATCCAAAGAGCGCATCGGCCAACTTAACCGGTCTTTTTCATATCAGCATAAACCTTGCTATTAAAAATACGACAAGAGCCGTATCACATATAAGACATCTACTTTCGAACTCGGCATATGCTCATCTCAAGGAGGACCTAAGCCTCTGCCGAGATCAGTATACTGAAGCAATCGGTTATCTATATGATGCTACCAAGCAAATCAGTTTGTCAAGCAATGATGATCATACTAATGTCGATTGGAAAATTACTGCGGCTTTGACTTCAATGGATGACTGCCAGGATCAAAGCAGTAACCAGTCGATTTTGTCTAAGGAGCACGATAATACATTTCAACTATGTGCAATGGCTCTTAACTTTCTCAACAATTTTAGGAAACTTTAGATACTTTTATTGTATTCGAAGCACGTAGCGCGGGTTGTGTTGTGCACATCAACTCTTATATGAGATTTGCTCCACTGTAAAATATATGTTGAGTTTTATCGAACAAATATGCAGTATGTACTACTAAATTTAAATTCAATTATGTATACAATAAAATGAATATTATATATATATATACAAAAATATCCAAAATATTTAGATATATAGTAGATGCACTTCAATTTGTTCCTCCACTATTGTTTGTCTATTAAGTTCTAATAAAAAAAATCAGAAACACAGTCTTTTTTGGAGTAAAAAATTCAGAAAATTTGAATAATAACGAAACTAATCAAACTAAACCAAATTGAAATGTAAAAAAATGTTGTTTCATAGAACACAACGCTTAGGACACACAAACATAAAAGTCACTCACGACAATTCTACAATATCCAGTACTTAATTAAAAATCGATCTGGTAATTAAATAATAGCGTATACACACAACCAATTCGAACTTTATTGATGAGAACTCAAGAACGATTCTCAATTCAACTGGTGTTAGAGTTTGTGATCAATGGAAGCTGGATCTGTGAGAGATTCTTATTTTTAAAATTTAAAAATAGATTATATATGTCAAAATGAGGTAAGGCTAAGACGGCCTTTTCAGCTTTTTTCTTATTTTATTTAAAAAAATTTAGAAAAAATAAGAGTGGAGCTCTCATTTAATTGATGGTAAAAGATTACATAAATTTTGTAACAAATAGAAATAAAATACGAGGCAGCTCATGGTAATGAGCTTATCTAGAAAAAAGAAAAAAAAACAGAGAGAGAAAATAAAACAAAGATAGGAGGCACCGAAAAAAGAAATGAAGAAAGAAAAATACAAAAAAAAAAAAACGCAGGCCTTCATATGAGTAATCAACAATTGCAAATCAGATCATGTGTCTCGACCAGAATGCATCTCAGGAATTAATTCTCATTTGTGAGTAGCGATGTTGCACCATTATTTGCTCCAAGACAAATAAAATTTCAATTTGACTGAAATTTTAATAGTACGTCATAACTTAACAGTACAGTTTTGAACGTTATCAGTGGAAAGCATGGATATTTGGTTCTATGTGAAACTACTACATTATTATAATGAGATTGATGAATGAAAAGTTGACATACCATTAATTGTTTGTATTTGGACAAATCAATGTATCATACATATTCCAGTAATGCAATAAAACTCGTTTTGTTAATCAAAATCTGCACGACAACTCGTTTTTGTTCACCTAAAGCTATCAAAAATAGAAAAAAGAAGGTAATCAGTTAGGAAATATTGCTATACAAAAGGTTTATTTATTTTATATATAGAGACATTGGCACTTAATTTGAAGCAAACCCAATAAAATATTAACACCGTAAATTTATCCATATCCAACGACAAATTTCAGAAAATTATTCCATCAAACATGAAGTTTTATTCTCCTTTAATTGTTGTCTTGCTTCTTGTGTTGCTTGTTTCCCTTCCACATTTCAACAATGCTTCTTTTTTATCTGATGCATGTAGTAAAGCAGCAGCCAATGATGAAGCTATAAATCGTGATTTCTGCTTGACATCCTTACAAGCCGATCCAAAGAGCGCATCGGCCAACTTAACCGGTCTTTTTCATATCAGCATAAACCTTGCTATTAAAAATACGACAAGAGCCGTATCACATATAAGACATCTACTTTCGAACTCGGCATATGCTCATCTCAAGGAGGACCTAAGCCTCTGCCGAGATCAGTATACTGAAGCAATCGGTTATCTATATGATGCTACCAAGCAAATCAGTTTGTCAAGCAATGATGATCATACTAATGTCGATTGGAAAATTACTGCGGCTTTGACTTCAATGGATGACTGCCAGGATCAAAGCAGTAACCAGTCGATTTTGTCTAAGGAGCACGATAATACATTTCAACTATGTGCAATGGCTCTTAACTTTCTCAACAATTTTAGGAAACTTTAGATACTTTTATTGTATTCGAAGCACGTAGCGCGGGTTGTGTTGTGCACATCAACTCTTATATGAGATTTGCTCCACTGTAAAATATATGTTGAGTTTTATCGAACAAATATGCAGTATGTACTACTAAATTTAAATTCAATTATGTATACAATAAAATGAATATTATATATATATATACAAAAATATCCAAAATATTTAGATATATAGTAGATGCACTTCAATTTGTTCCTCCACTATTGTTTGTCTATTAAGTTCTAATAAAAAAAATCAGAAACACAGTCTTTTTTGGAGTAAAAAATTCAGAAAATTTGAATAATAACGAAACTAATCAAACTAAACCAAATTGAAATGTAAAAAAATGTTGTTTCATAGAACACAACGCTTAGGACACACAAACATAAAAGTCACTCACGACAATTCTACAATATCCAGTACTTAATTAAAAATCGATCTGGTAATTAAATAATAGCGTATACACACAACCAATTCGAACTTTATTGATGAGAACTCAAGAACGATTCTCAATTCAACTGGTGTTAGAGTTTGTGATCAATGGAAGCTGGATCTGTGAGAGATTCTTATTTTTAAAATTTAAAAATAGATTATATATGTCAAAATGAGGTAAGGCTAAGACGGCCTTTTCAGCTTTTTTCTTATTTTATTTAAAAAAATTTAGAAAAAATAAGAGTGGAGCTCTCATTTAATTGATGGTAAAAGATTACATAAATTTTGTAACAAATAGAAATAAAATACGAGGCAGCTCATGGTAATGAGCTTATCTAGAAAAAAGAAAAAAAAACAGAGAGAGAAAATAAAACAAAGATAGGAGGCACCGAAAAAAGAAATGAAGAAAGAAAAATACAAAAAAAAAAAAACGCAGGCCTTCATATGAGTAATCAACAATTGCAAATCAGATCATGTGTCTCGACCAGAATGCATCTCAGGAATTAATTCTCATTTGTGAGTAGCGATGTTGCACCATTATTTGCTCCAAGACAAATAAAAATTTCAATTTGACTGAAATTTTAATAGTACGTCATAACTTAACAGTACAGTTTTGAACGTTATCAGTGGAAAGCATGGATATTTGGTTCTATGTGAAACTACTACATTATTATAATGAGATTGATGAATGAAAAGTTGACATACCATTAATTGTTTGTATTTGGACAAATCAATGTATCATACATATTCCAGTAATGCAATAAAACTCGTTTTGTTAATCAAAATCTGCACGACAACTCGTTTTTGTTCACCTAAAGCTATCAAAAATAGAAAAAAGAAGGTAATCAGTTAGGAAATATTGCTATACAAAAGGTTTATTTATTTTATATATAGAGACATTGGCACTTAATTTGAAGCAAACCCAATAAAATATTAACACCGTAAATTTATCCATATCCAACGACAAATTTCAGAAAATTATTCCATCAAACATGAAGTTTTATTCTCCTTTAATTGTTGTCTTGCTTCTTGTGTTGCTTGTTTCCCTTCCACATTTCAACAATGCTTCTTTTTTATCTGATGCATGTAGTAAAGCAGCAGCCAATGATGAAGCTATAAATCGTGATTTCTGCTTGACATCCTTACAAGCCGATCCAAAGAGCGCATCGGCCAACTTAACCGGTCTTTTTCATATCAGCATAAACCTTGCTATTAAAAATACGACAAGAGCCGTATCACATATAAGACATCTACTTTCGAACTCGGCATATGCTCATCTCAAGGAGGACCTAAGCCTCTGCCGAGATCAGTATACTGAAGCAATCGGTTATCTATATGATGCTACCAAGCAAATCAGTTTGTCAAGCAATGATGATCATACTAATGTCGATTGGAAAATTACTGCGGCTTTGACTTCAATGGATGACTGCCAGGATCAAAGCAGTAACCAGTCGATTTTGTCTAAGGAGCACGATAATACATTTCAACTATGTGCAATGGCTCTTAACTTTCTCAACAATTTTAGGAAACTTTAGATACTTTTATTGTATTCGAAGCACGTAGCGCGGGTTGTGTTGTGCACATCAACTCTTATATGAGATTTGCTCCACTGTAAAATATATGTTGAGTTTTATCGAACAAATATGCAGTATGTACTACTAAATTTAAATTCAATTATGTATACAATAAAATGAATATTATATATATATATACAAAAATATCCAAAATATTTAGATATATAGTAGATGCACTTCAATTTGTTCCTCCACTATTGTTTGTCTATTAAGTTCTAATAAAAAAAATCAGAAACACAGTCTTTTTTGGAGTAAAAAATTCAGAAAATTTGAATAATAACGAAACTAATCAAACTAAACCAAATTGAAATGTAAAAAAATGTTGTTTCATAGAACACAACGCTTAGGACACACAAACATAAAAGTCACTCACGACAATTCTACAATATCCAGTACTTAATTAAAAATCGATCTGGTAATTAAATAATAGCGTATACACACAACCAATTCGAACTTTATTGATGAGAACTCAAGAACGATTCTCAATTCAACTGGTGTTAGAGTTTGTGATCAATGGAAGCTGGATCTGTGAGAGATTCTTATTTTTAAAATTTAAAAATAGATTATATATGTCAAAATGAGGTAAGGCTAAGACGGCCTTTTCAGCTTTTTTCTTATTTTATTTAAAAAAATTTAGAAAAAATAAGAGTGGAGCTCTCATTTAATTGATGGTAAAAGATTACATAAATTTTGTAACAAATAGAAATAAAATACGAGGCAGCTCATGGTAATGAGCTTATCTAGAAAAAAGAAAAAAAAACAGAGAGAGAAAATAAAACAAAGATAGGAGGCACCGAAAAAAGAAATGAAGAAAGAAAAATACAAAAAAAAAAAAACGCAGGCCTTCATATGAGTAATCAACAATTGCAAATCAGATCATGTGTCTCGACCAGAATGCATCTCAGGAATTAATTCTCATTTGTGAGTAGCGATGTTGCACCATTATTTGCTCCAAGACAAATAAAATTTCAATTTGACTGAAATTTTAATAGTACGTCATAACTTAACAGTACAGTTTTGAACGTTATCAGTGGAAAGCATGGATATTTGGTTCTATGTGAAACTACTACATTATTATAATGAGATTGATGAATGAAAAGTTGACATACCATTAATTGTTTGTATTTGGACAAATCAATGTATCATACATATTCCAGTAATGCAATAAAACTCGTTTTGTTAATCAAAATCTGCACGACAACTCGTTTTTGTTCACCAAAAGCTATCAAAAATAGAAAAAAGAAGGTAATCAGTTAGGAAATATTGCTATACAAAAGGTTTATTTATTTTATATATAGAGACATTGGCACTTAATTTGAAGCAAACCCAATAAAATATTAACACCGTAAATTTATCCATATCCAACGACAAATTTCAGAAAATTATTCCATCAAACATGAAGTTTTATTCTCCTTTAATTGTTGTCTTGCTTCTTGTGTTGCTTGTTTCCCTTCCACATTTCAACAATGCTTCTTTTTTATCTGATGCATGTAGTAAAGCAGCAGCCAATGATGAAGCTATAAATCGTGATTTCTGCTTGACATCCTCACAAGCCGATCCAAAGAGCGCATCGGCCAACTTAACCGGTCTTTTTCATATCAGCATAAACCTTGCTATTAAAAATACGACAAGAGCCGTATCACATATAAGACATCTACTTTCGAACTCGGCATATGCTCATCTCAAGGAGGACCTAAGCCTCTGCCGAGATCAGTATACTGAAGCAATCGGTTATCTATATGATGCTACCAAGCAAATCAGTTTGTCAAGCAATGATGATCATACTAATGTCGATTGGAAAATTACTGCGGCTTTGACTTCAATGGATGACTGCCAGGATCAAAGCAGTAACCAGTCGATTTTGTCTAAGGAGCACGATAATACATTTCAACTATGTGCAATGGCTCTTAACTTTCTCAACAATTTTAGGAAACTTTAGATACTTTTATTGTATTCGAAGCACGTAGCGCGGGTTGTGTTGTGCACATCAACTCTTATATGAGATTTGCTCCACTGTAAAATATATGTTGAGTTTTATCGAACAAATATGCAGTATGTACTACTAAATTTAAATTCAATTATGTATACAATAAAATGAATATTATATATATATATACAAAAATATCCAAAATATTTAGATATATAGTAGATGCACTTCAATTTGTTCCTCCACTATTGTTTGTCTATTAAGTTCTAATAAAAAAAATCAGAAACACAGTCTTTTTTGGAGTAAAAAATTCAGAAAATTTGAATAATAACGAAACTAATCAAACTAAACCAAATTGAAATGTAAAAAAATGTTGTTTCATAGAACACAACGCTTAGGACACACAAACATAAAAGTCACTCACGACAATTCTACAATATCCAGTACTTAATTAAAAATCGATCTGGTAATTAAATAATAGCGTATACACACAACCAATTCGAACTTTATTGATGAGAACTCAAGAACGATTCTCAATTCAACTGGTGTTAGAGTTTGTGATCAATGGAAGCTGGATCTGTGAGAGATTCTTATTTTTAAAATTTAAAAATAGATTATATATGTCAAAATGAGGTAAGGCTAAGACGGCCTTTTCAGCTTTTTTCTTATTTTATTTAAAAAAATTTAGAAAAAATAAGAGTGGAGCTCTCATTTAATTGATGGTAAAAGATTACATAAATTTTGTAACAAATAGAAATAAAATACGAGGCAGCTCATGGTAATGAGCTTATCTAGAAAAAAGAAAAAAAAACAGAGAGAGAAAATAAAACAAAGATAGGAGGCACCGAAAAAAGAAATGAAGAAAGAAAAATACAAAAAAAAAAAAACGCAGGCCTTCATATGAGTAATCAACAATTGCAAATCAGATCATGTGTCTCGACCAGAATGCATCTCAGGAATTAATTCTCATTTGTGAGTAGCGATGTTGCACCATTATTTGCTCCAAGACAAATAAAATTTCAATTTGACTGAAATTTTAATAGTACGTCATAACTTAACAGTACAGTTTTGAACGTTATCAGTGGAAAGCATGGATATTTGGTTCTATGTGAAACTACTACATTATTATAATGAGATTGATGAATGAAAAGTTGACATACCATTAATTGTTTGTATTTGGACAAATCAATGTATCATACATATTCCAGTAATGCAATAAAACTCGTTTTGTTAATCAAAATCTGCACGACAACTCGTTTTTGTTCACCAAAAGCTATCAAAAATAGAAAAAAGAAGGTAATCAGTTAGGAAATATTGCTATACAAAAGGTTTATTTATTTTATATATAGAGACATTGGCACTTAATTTGAAGCAAACCCAATAAAATATTAACACCGTAAATTTATCCATATCCAACGACAAATTTCAGAAAATTATTCCATCAAACATGAAGTTTTATTCTCCTTTAATTGTTGTCTTGCTTCTTGTGTTGCTTGTTTCCCTTCCACATTTCAACAATGCTTCTTTTTTATCTGATGCATGTAGTAAAGCAGCAGCCAATGATGAAGCTATAAATCGTGATTTCTGCTTGACATCCTTACAAGCCGATCCAAAGAGCGCATCGGCCAACTTAACCGGTCTTTTTCATATCAGCATAAACCTTGCTATTAAAAATACGACAAGAGCCGTATCACATATAAGACATCTACTTTCGAACTCGGCATATGCTCATCTCAAGGAGGACCTAAGCCTCTGCCGAGATCAGTATACTGAAGCAATCGGTTATCTATATGATGCTACCAAGCAAATCAGTTTGTCAAGCAATGATGATCATACTAATGTCGATTGGAAAATTACTGCGGCTTTGACTTCAATGGATGACTGCCAGGATCAAAGCAGTAACCAGTCGATTTTGTCTAAGGAGCACGATAATACATTTCAACTATGTGCAATGGCTCTTAACTTTCTCAACAATTTTAGGAAACTTTAGATACTTTTATTGTATTCGAAGCACGTAGCGCGGGTTGTGTTGTGCACATCAACTCTTATATGAGATTTGCTCCACTGTAAAATATATGTTGAGTTTTATCGAACAAATATGCAGTATGTACTACTAAATTTAAATTCAATTATGTATACAATAAAATGAATATTATATATATATATACAAAAATATCCAAAATATTTAGATATATAGTAGATGCACTTCAATTTGTTCCTCCACTATTGTTTGTCTATTAAGTTCTAATAAAAAAAATCAGAAACACAGTCTTTTTTGGAGTAAAAAATTCAGAAAATTTGAATAATAACGAAACTAATCAAACTAAACCAAATTGAAATGTAAAAAAATGTTGTTTCATAGAACACAACGCTTAGGACACACAAACATAAAAGTCACTCACGACAATTCTACAATATCCAGTACTTAATTAAAAATCGATCTGGTAATTAAATAATAGCGTATACACACAACCAATTCGAACTTTATTGATGAGAACTCAAGAACGATTCTCAATTCAACTGGTGTTAGAGTTTGTGATCAATGGAAGCTGGATCTGTGAGAGATTCTTATTTTTAAAATTTAAAAATAGATTATATATGTCAAAATGAGGTAAGGCTAAGACGGCCTTTTCAGCTTTTTTCTTATTTTATTTAAAAAAATTTAGAAAAAATAAGAGTGGAGCTCTCATTTAATTGATGGTAAAAGATTACATAAATTTTGTAACAAATAGAAATAAAATACGAGGCAGCTCATGGTAATGAGCTTATCTAGAAAAAAGAAAAAAAAACAGAGAGAGAAAATAAAACAAAGATAGGAGGCACCGAAAAAAGAAATGAAGAAAGAAAAATACAAAAAAAAAAAAACGCAGGCCTTCATATGAGTAATCAACAATTGCAAATCAGATCATGTGTCTCGACCAGAATGCATCTCAGGAATTAATTCTCATTTGTGAGTAGCGATGTTGCACCATTATTTGCTCCAAGACAAATAAAATTTCAATTTGACTGAAATTTTAATAGTACGTCATAACTTAACAGTACAGTTTTGAACGTTATCAGTGGAAAGCATGGATATTTGGTTCTATGTGAAACTACTACATTATTATAATGAGATTGATGAATGAAAAGTTGACATACCATTAATTGTTTGTATTTGGACAAATCAATGTATCATACATATTCCAGTAATGCAATAAAACTCGTTTTGTTAATCAAAATCTGCACGACAACTCGTTTTTGTTCACCAAAAGCTATCAAAAATAGAAAAAAGAAGGTAATCAGTTAGGAAATATTGCTATACAAAAGGTTTATTTATTTTATATATAGAGACATTGGCACTTAATTTGAAGCAAACCCAATAAAATATTAACACCGTAAATTTATCCATATCCAACGACAAATTTCAGAAAATTATTCCATCAAACATGAAGTTTTATTCTCCTTTAATTGTTGTCTTGCTTCTTGTGTTGCTTGTTTCCCTTCCACATTTCAACAATGCTTCTTTTTTATCTGATGCATGTAGTAAAGCAGCAGCCAATGATGAAGCTATAAATCGTGATTTCTGCTTGACATCCTTACAAGCCGATCCAAAGAGCGCATCGGCCAACTTAACCGGTCTTTTTCATATCAGCATAAACCTTGCTATTAAAAATACGACAAGAGCCGTATCACATATAAGACATCTACTTTCGAACTCGGCATATGCTCATCTCAAGGAGGACCTAAGCCTCTGCCGAGATCAGTATACTGAAGCAATCGGTTATCTATATGATGCTACCAAGCAAATCAGTTTGTCAAGCAATGATGATCATACTAATGTCGATTGGAAAATTACTGCGGCTTTGACTTCAATGGATGACTGCCAGGATCAAAGCAGTAACCAGTCGATTTTGTCTAAGGAGCACGATAATACATTTCAACTATGTGCAATGGCTCTTAACTTTCTCAACAATTTTAGGAAACTTTAGATACTTTTATTGTATTCGAAGCACGTAGCGCGGGTTGTGTTGTGCACATCAACTCTTATATGAGATTTGCTCCACTGTAAAATATATGTTGAGTTTTATCGAACAAATATGCAGTATGTACTACTAAATTTAAATTCAATTATGTATACAATAAAATGAATATTATATATATATATACAAAAATATCCAAAATATTTAGATATATAGTAGATGCACTTCAATTTGTTCCTCCACTATTGTTTGTCTATTAAGTTCTAATAAAAAAAATCAGAAACACAGTCTTTTTTGGAGTAAAAAATTCAGAAAATTTGAATAATAACGAAACTAATCAAACTAAACCAAATTGAAATGTAAAAAAATGTTGTTTCATAGAACACAACGCTTAGGACACACAAACATAAAAGTCACTCACGACAATTCTACAATATCCAGTACTTAATTAAAAATCGATCTGGTAATTAAATAATAGCGTATACACACAACCAATTCGAACTTTATTGATGAGAACTCAAGAACGATTCTCAATTCAACTGGTGTTAGAGTTTGTGATCAATGGAAGCTGGATCTGTGAGAGATTCTTATTTTTAAAATTTAAAAATAGATTATATATGTCAAAATGAGGTAAGGCTAAGACGGCCTTTTCAGCTTTTTTCTTATTTTATTTAAAAAAATTTAGAAAAAATAAGAGTGGAGCTCTCATTTAATTGATGGTAAAAGATTACATAAATTTTGTAACAAATAGAAATAAAATACGAGGCAGCTCATGGTAATGAGCTTATCTAGAAAAAAGAAAAAAAAACAGAGAGAGAAAATAAAACAAAGATAGGAGGCACCGAAAAAAGAAATGAAGAAAGAAAAATACAAAAAAAAAAAAACGCAGGCCTTCATATGAGTAATCAACAATTGCAAATCAGATCATGTGTCTCGACCAGAATGCATCTCAGGAATTAATTCTCATTTGTGAGTAGCGATGTTGCACCATTATTTGCTCCAAGACAAATAAAATTTCAATTTGACTGAAATTTTAATAGTACGTCATAACTTAACAGTACAGTTTTGAACGTTATCAGTGGAAAGCATGGATATTTGGTTCTATGTGAAACTACTACATTATTATAATGAGATTGATGAATGAAAAGTTGACATACCATTAATTGTTTGTATTTGGACAAATCAATGTATCATACATATTCCAGTAATGCAATAAAACTCGTTTTGTTAATCAAAATCTGCACGACAACTCGTTTTTGTTCACCAAAAGCTATCAAAAATAGAAAAAAGAAGGTAATCAGTTAGGAAATATTGCTATACAAAAGGTTTATTTATTTTATATATAGAGACATTGGCACTTAATTTGAAGCAAACCCAATAAAATATTAACACCGTAAATTTATCCATATCCAACGACAAATTTCAGAAAATTATTCCATCAAACATGAAGTTTTATTCTCCTTTAATTGTTGTCTTGCTTCTTGTGTTGCTTGTTTCCCTTCCACATTTCAACAATGCTTCTTTTTTATCTGATGCATGTAGTAAAGCAGCAGCCAATGATGAAGCTATAAATCGTGATTTCTGCTTGACATCCTTACAAGCCGATCCAAAGAGCGCATCGGCCAACTTAACCGGTCTTTTTCATATCAGCATAAACCTTGCTATTAAAAATACGACAAGAGCCGTATCACATATAAGACATCTACTTTCGAACTCGGCATATGCTCATCTCAAGGAGGACCTAAGCCTCTGCCGAGATCAGTATACTGAAGCAATCGGTTATCTATATGATGCTACCAAGCAAATCAGTTTGTCAAGCAATGATGATCATACTAATGTCGATTGGAAAATTACTGCGGCTTTGACTTCAATGGATGACTGCCAGGATCAAAGCAGTAACCAGTCGATTTTGTCTAAGGAGCACGATAATACATTTCAACTATGTGCAATGGCTCTTAACTTTCTCAACAATTTTAGGAAACTTTAGATACTTTTATTGTATTCGAAGCACGTAGCGCGGGTTGTGTTGTGCACATCAACTCTTATATGAGATTTGCTCCACTGTAAAATATATGTTGAGTTTTATCGAACAAATATGCAGTATGTACTACTAAATTTAAATTCAATTATGTATACAATAAAATGAATATTATATATATATATACAAAAATATCCAAAATATTTAGATATATAGTAGATGCACTTCAATTTGTTCCTCCACTATTGTTTGTCTATTAAGTTCTAATAAAAAAAATCAGAAACACAGTCTTTTTTGGAGTAAAAAATTCAGAAAATTTGAATAATAACGAAACTAATCAAACTAAACCAAATTGAAATGTAAAAAAATGTTGTTTCATAGAACACAACGCTTAGGACACACAAACATAAAAGTCACTCACGACAATTCTACAATATCCAGTACTTAATTAAAAATCGATCTGGTAATTAAATAATAGCGTATACACACAACCAATTCGAACTTTATTGATGAGAACTCAAGAACGATTCTCAATTCAACTGGTGTTAGAGTTTGTGATCAATGGAAGCTGGATCTGTGAGAGATTCTTATTTTTAAAATTTAAAAATAGATTATATATGTCAAAATGAGGTAAGGCTAAGACGGCCTTTTCAGCTTTTTTCTTATTTTATTTAAAAAAATTTAGAAAAAATAAGAGTGGAGCTCTCATTTAATTGATGGTAAAAGATTACATAAATTTTGTAACAAATAGAAATAAAATACGAGGCAGCTCATGGTAATGAGCTTATCTAGAAAAAAGAAAAAAAAACAGAGAGAGAAAATAAAACAAAGATAGGAGGCACCGAAAAAAGAAATGAAGAAAGAAAAATACAAAAAAAAAAAAACGCAGGCCTTCATATGAGTAATCAACAATTGCAAATCAGATCATGTGTCTCGACCAGAATGCATCTCAGGAATTAATTCTCATTTGTGAGTAGCGATGTTGCACCATTATTTGCTCCAAGACAAATAAAATTTCAATTTGACTGAAATTTTAATAGTACGTCATAACTTAACAGTACAGTTTTGAACGTTATCAGTGGAAAGCATGGATATTTGGTTCTATGTGAAACTACTACATTATTATAATGAGATTGATGAATGAAAAGTTGACATACCATTAATTGTTTGTATTTGGACAAATCAATGTATCATACATATTCCAGTAATGCAATAAAACTCGTTTTGTTAATCAAAATCTGCACGACAACTCGTTTTTGTTCACCAAAAGCTATCAAAAATAGAAAAAAGAAGGTAATCAGTTAGGAAATATTGCTATACAAAAGGTTTATTTATTTTATATATAGAGACATTGGCACTTAATTTGAAGCAAACCCAATAAAATATTAACACCGTAAATTTATCCATATCCAACGACAAATTTCAGAAAATTATTCCATCAAACATGAAGTTTTATTCTCCTTTAATTGTTGTCTTGCTTCTTGTGTTGCTTGTTTCCCTTCCACATTTCAACAATGCTTCTTTTTTATCTGATGCATGTAGTAAAGCAGCAGCCAATGATGAAGCTATAAATCGTGATTTCTGCTTGACATCCTTACAAGCCGATCCAAAGAGCGCATCGGCCAACTTAACCGGTCTTTTTCATATCAGCATAAACCTTGCTATTAAAAATACGACAAGAGCCGTATCACATATAAGACATCTACTTTCGAACTCGGCATATGCTCATCTCAAGGAGGACCTAAGCCTCTGCCGAGATCAGTATACTGAAGCAATCGGTTATCTATATGATGCTACCAAGCAAATCAGTTTGTCAAGCAATGATGATCATACTAATGTCGATTGGAAAATTACTGCGGCTTTGACTTCAATGGATGACTGCCAGGATCAAAGCAGTAACCAGTCGATTTTGTCTAAGGAGCACGATAATACATTTCAACTATGTGCAATGGCTCTTAACTTTCTCAACAATTTTAGGAAACTTTAGATACTTTTATTGTATTCGAAGCACGTAGCGCGGGTTGTGTTGTGCACATCAACTCTTATATGAGATTTGCTCCACTGTAAAATATATGTTGAGTTTTATCGAACAAATATGCAGTATGTACTACTAAATTTAAATTCAATTATGTATACAATAAAATGAATATTATATATATATATACAAAAATATCCAAAATATTTAGATATATAGTAGATGCACTTCAATTTGTTCCTCCACTATTGTTTGTCTATTAAGTTCTAATAAAAAAAATCAGAAACACAGTCTTTTTTGGAGTAAAAAATTCAGAAAATTTGAATAATAACGAAACTAATCAAACTAAACCAAATTGAAATGTAAAAAAATGTTGTTTCATAGAACACAACGCTTAGGACACACAAACATAAAAGTCACTCACGACAATTCTACAATATCCAGTACTTAATTAAAAATCGATCTGGTAATTAAATAATAGCGTATACACACAACCAATTCGAACTTTATTGATGAGAACTCAAGAACGATTCTCAATTCAACTGGTGTTAGAGTTTGTGATCAATGGAAGCTGGATCTGTGAGAGATTCTTATTTTTAAAATTTAAAAATAGATTATATATGTCAAAATGAGGTAAGGCTAAGACGGCCTTTTCAGCTTTTTTCTTATTTTATTTAAAAAAATTTAGAAAAAATAAGAGTGGAGCTCTCATTTAATTGATGGTAAAAGATTACATAAATTTTGTAACAAATAGAAATAAAATACGAGGCAGCTCATGGTAATGAGCTTATCTAGAAAAAAGAAAAAAAAACAGAGAGAGAAAATAAAACAAAGATAGGAGGCACCGAAAAAAGAAATGAAGAAAGAAAAATACAAAAAAAAAAAAACGCAGGCCTTCATATGAGTAATCAACAATTGCAAATCAGATCATGTGTCTCGACCAGAATGCATCTCAGGAATTAATTCTCATTTGTGAGTAGCGATGTTGCACCATTATTTGCTCCAAGACAAATAAAATTTCAATTTGACTGAAATTTTAATAGTACGTCATAACTTAACAGTACAGTTTTGAACGTTATCAGTGGAAAGCATGGATATTTGGTTCTATGTGAAACTACTACATTATTATAATGAGATTGATGAATGAAAAGTTGACATACCATTAATTGTTTGTATTTGGACAAATCAATGTATCATACATATTCCAGTAATGCAATAAAACTCGTTTTGTTAATCAAAATCTGCACGACAACTCGTTTTTGTTCACCAAAAGCTATCAAAAATAGAAAAAAGAAGGTAATCAGTTAGGAAATATTGCTATACAAAAGGTTTATTTATTTTATATATAGAGACATTGGCACTTAATTTGAAGCAAACCCAATAAAATATTAACACCGTAAATTTATTCATATCCAACGACAAATTTCAGAAAATTATTCCATCAAACATGAAGTTTTATTCTCCTTTAATTGTTGTCTTGCTTCTTGTGTTGCTTGTTTCCCTTCCACATTTCAACAATGCTTCTTTTTTATCTGATGCATGTAGTAAAGCAGCAGCCAATGATGAAGCTATAAATCGTGATTTCTGCTTGACATCCTTACAAGCCGATCCAAAGAGCGCATCGGCCAACTTAACCGGTCTTTTTCATATCAGCATAAACCTTGCTATTAAAAATACGACAAGAGCCGTATCACATATAAGACATCTACTTTCGAACTCGGCATATGCTCATCTCAAGGAGGACCTAAGCCTCTGCCGAGATCAGTATACTGAAGCAATCGGTTATCTATATGATGCTACCAAGCAAATCAGTTTGTCAAGCAATGATGATCATACTAATGTCGATTGGAAAATTACTGCGGCTTTGACTTCAATGGATGACTGCCAGGATCAAAGCAGTAACCAGTCGATTTTGTCTAAGGAGCACGATAATACATTTCAACTATGTGCAATGGCTCTTAACTTTCTCAACAATTTTAGGAAACTTTAGATACTTTTATTGTATTCGAAGCACGTAGCGCGGGTTGTGTTGTGCACATCAACTCTTATATGAGATTTGCTCCACTGTAAAATATATGTTGAGTTTTATCGAACAAATATGCAGTATGTACTACTAAATTTAAATTCAATTATGTATACAATAAAATGAATATTATATATATATATACAAAAATATCCAAAATATTTAGATATATAGTAGATGCACTTCAATTTGTTCCTCCACTATTGTTTGTCTATTAAGTTCTAATAAAAAAAATCAGAAACACAGTCTTTTTTGGAGTAAAAAATTCAGAAAATTTGAATAATAACGAAACTAATCAAACTAAACCAAATTGAAATGTAAAAAAATGTTGTTTCATAGAACACAACGCTTAGGACACACAAACATAAAAGTCACTCACGACAATTCTACAATATCCAGTACTTAATTAAAAATCGATCTGGTAATTAAATAATAGCGTATACACACAACCAATTCGAACTTTATTGAT
The DNA here is from genome assembly GCF_964058835.1 of Carex rostrata. Taxonomy (NCBI): domain Eukaryota; kingdom Viridiplantae; phylum Streptophyta; class Magnoliopsida; order Poales; family Cyperaceae; genus Carex; species Carex rostrata. The sequence goes on from NC_135924.1 coordinate 13,342,757, forward strand.
GAGAACTCAAGAACGATTCTCAATTCAACTGGTGTTAGAGTTTGTGATCAATGGAAGCTGGATCTGTGAGAGATTCTTATTTTTAAAATTTAAAAATAGATTATATATGTCAAAATGAGGTAAGGCTAAGACGGCCTTTTCAGCTTTTTTCTTATTTTATTTAAAAAAATTTAGAAAAAATAAGAGTGGAGCTCTCATTTAATTGATGGTAAAAGATTACATAAATTTTGTAACAAATAGAAATAAAATACGAGGCAGCTCATGGTAATGAGCTTATCTAGAAAAAAGAAAAAAAAACAGAGAGAGAAAATAAAACAAAGATAGGAGGCACCGAAAAAAGAAATGAAGAAAGAAAAATACAAAAAAAAAAAAACGCAGGCCTTCATATGAGTAATCAACAATTGCAAATCAGATCATGTGTCTCGACCAGAATGCATCTCAGGAATTAATTCTCATTTGTGAGTAGCGATGTTGCACCATTATTTGCTCCAAGACAAATAAAATTTCAATTTGACTGAAATTTTAATAGTACGTCATAACTTAACAGTACAGTTTTGAACGTTATCAGTGGAAAGCATGGATATTTGGTTCTATGTGAAACTACTACATTATTATAATGAGATTGATGAATGAAAAGTTGACATACCATTAATTGTTTGTATTTGGACAAATCAATGTATCATACATATTCCAGTAATGCAATAAAACTCGTTTTGTTAATCAAAATCTGCACGACAACTCGTTTTTGTTCACCAAAAGCTATCAAAAATAGAAAAAAGAAGGTAATCAGTTAGGAAATATTGCTATACAAAAGGTTTATTTATTTTATATATAGAGACATTGGCACTTAATTTGAAGCAAACCCAATAAAATATTAACACCGTAAATTTATTCATATCCAACGACAAATTTCAGAAAATTATTCCATCAAACATGAAGTTTTATTCTCCTTTAATTGTTGTCTTGCTTCTTGTGTTGCTTGTTTCCCTTCCACATTTCAACAATGCTTCTTTTTTATCTGATGCATGTAGTAAAGCAGCAGCCAATGATGAAGCTATAAATCGTGATTTCTGCTTGACATCCTTACAAGCCGATCCAAAGAGCGCATCGGCCAACTTAACCGGTCTTTTTCATATCAGCATAAACCTTGCTATTAAAAATACGACAAGAGCCGTATCACATATAAGACATCTACTTTCGAACTCGGCATATGCTCATCTCAAGGAGGACCTAAGCCTCTGCCGAGATCAGTATACTGAAGCAATCGGTTATCTATATGATGCTACCAAGCAAATCAGTTTGTCAAGCAATGATGATCATACTAATGTCGATTGGAAAATTACTGCGGCTTTGACTTCAATGGATGACTGCCAGGATCAAAGCAGTAACCAGTCGATTTTGTCTAAGGAGCACGATAATACATTTCAACTATGTGCAATGGCTCTTAACTTTCTCAACAATTTTAGGAAACTTTAGATACTTTTATTGTATTCGAAGCACGTAGCGCGGGTTGTGTTGTGCACATCAACTCTTATATGAGATTTGCTCCACTGTAAAATATATGTTGAGTTTTATCGAACAAATATGCAGTATGTACTACTAAATTTAAATTCAATTATGTATACAATAAAATGAATATTATATATATATATACAAAAATATCCAAAATATTTAGATATATAGTAGATGCACTTCAATTTGTTCCTCCACTATTGTTTGTCTATTAAGTTCTAATAAAAAAAATCAGAAACACAGTCTTTTTTGGAGTAAAAAATTCAGAAAATTTGAATAATAACGAAACTAATCAAACTAAACCAAATTGAAATGTAAAAAAATGTTGTTTCATAGAACACAACGCTTAGGACACACAAACATAAAAGTCACTCACGACAATTCTACAATATCCAGTACTTAATTAAAAATCGATCTGGTAATTAAATAATAGCGTATACACACAACCAATTCGAACTTTATTGATGAGAACTCAAGAACGATTCTCAATTCAACTGGTGTTAGAGTTTGTGATCAATGGAAGCTGGATCTGTGAGAGATTCTTATTTTTAAAATTTAAAAATAGATTATATATGTCAAAATGAGGTAAGGCTAAGACGGTCTTTTCAACTTTTTTTCTTATTTTATTTAATTGTTTTTAGGAAAAATAAGAGGAAATTATTCACGGCCGGCCTTGGTTCTGGACTGCCGCCTTGCTGTCTCTCGGCCCGCTCAGTCGGATTCAGGGTACTCTCTCTCTGTCCTTTGCTGTCTCAGCCTTGGTACCGGCCCCTTCTTGCCCCGCTTGGCGATTTGCTCCTCTCTCGGGTAATTAAAAATCACTCACTTTTATTGTTGCTTGTTTTCAAATTTATTTAGTTCTATGATGTTTCGCGCGGGTTGTTGATTTTCCCCGCCGGAGTTGTAGAATTGTGGAAGTAATGATTGTAATTATGGTTCATGAGAAATACTTCATCAAGTTGTGCAAAGACTAGATAACATAGTTATGCCTCACTGAATGTTGTACTGTTACTTCGCGAAAATTGGGATCATATGGTTTTTGCAAGGATGAAATTCTGTTTTATGGTGCTAGGACAGCCCATATGTCCAAATTTCTTGTTCTTTATACCAAAATTCTCAGGAGGATGCAACTATACCCTTGATTTATTTCATGTTTTTCTGTATTTTTTTAGCCATGGTTTCTAATAACTTTTATAAGAGGAGAGTTTCAACCCAGTACCAATTTTTATTTGCTGATGACCTTTTTTGTAAAATTTGTACAGGGCAGACTACAATTCTGATTTGGGTGTTCTCAGTACCAAAAGTTTCAGTAAAGCACAATCTATATCCTCGAAAAGTTTCAAGAAATTAGAAGACCTAAATCTATTTTTAATTTGTAATTTTATAAAGGGCATATTCTGGGACAGCAAGGTTATTTACCAGTATATTTTGACCTTTTAGAGTTAGAACTTTGAAATGTTTTGATTATTTTATAAAAATCCAAATGACATGAGGTTTGTTTCTAAATATCCATTATAATGTCTAGTTTTTGTTTGTAAAAGGAATTGGTTTTTTTTTGGGGTCTTGTTGTGTTTTTAGGCCTGATTTGCAGACAGTACCAGGAGCACAGTGTTTGGACTTCCTTTGACTTGATTTTCAAGACGATCCCGTTATATGATATGATGTGAGACCACCATGGACCTCAGATTTGCTTTTTGTCTTGAGATGGTACCCATCCTTCCCCCTTTTTTTAATATAAAATTGAACTAGATGCTCAGAACTGAAAGAAATCCTTCTTATAACTATTGATTTGCAATTTAAGCTGCAATTTTAGATTTTTCTTTGTTTTTCTATGCATGTATTGAATTTGTAAAAGACTTGGTCTACTGCATTTGTTGTTCCCACTTTCTGATTCGCTTGAGATCTGGATTGCAACTTTTATGCTGGTGGGGGGCCGCCATCCAGGTGCAATCGATGGTGATGTCGAAAAAGACTACTGGTTTGAAGGTAATTACTAAGGCAGTTATTGATGTTCTTGATTGCTCCGATTTTTATTTATTGTTCTTGATTGCTCTATTTTATTAAGAGGAATAATGTATCAAATTCTAAGTAGTCTTCCTTACATTCTAAGTGGTTCTTGATGTTTCATCGTTAGTATGGTACTGACCAGTATATACCAGTAACAGCCCTGTAGTAGACCTGTTGTGAGATATAATTTGTAAGGGTAAATATGTAACTGCTGAATTGTGTGAGCATATTTCTAAATTCTGTAATGGGATGCAACAATGAAAAGATGCTTCAATTTTTTGTAGAAAATATATTGGTTAAGGATGGAATAGTTAAAATTGCGAATTTGGGGCTAGCAAGGGAACTTTATTCGTTGTCTCCTTATACTGAATATGTCTCTACAAGATGGTAAGTTCATTATTTTTGTTCACTAAATGCTTTAAAGTTTGACCCTTGAAATTCTACCGGTACCTCAAAAACCCCGAATGACCTTCTGTGACAGATCAGCCAGTGCAGGCTGATCAGGAGTCCAAACCAAAAATCCACATGAACAGTCAGATAGAGGACTCAAAAACACACACTTTAGACCCAATTTTTCCATTCATAGCATTTTTCTATGATTTACTAGCTATTTTTAAAGTTTGCTTTCTGAATCTCCAAAAAAATGCTGTTCTCTGCATCTTTTACCAATCTGCCCCTACATTCAAGCATATGTTAAAAATAGTTAGAAAATTACTAAAATCCTGAAACTTGGCAAGCATGTAGTTTAGACTTTCCTTTACATTTCTATAAAAAGAACAAAAAAAATTGACTTTGTAGATTGTCCATAATTAATTTTTAAAGATTGGCTGACAGCAGCTAAACTCAGATCTGGGTTGGTTTTCTTTCCATTGATCTATCTCGATCTTCTCTTCCTACTTTAGACCTGTTTCTTATCAATTGCTAAAACAACACTGCTTATGTTCTTAATTTTGCTTAATGGGTGAGCTTGCATTAATTTGAGAATAATTTGCAGAGTGAGTTTGCATGGAGTGAATACACTTCTACGGTATATTGTCATACTACCCTCTTGTCATACACTTTATCATTGTGATATTAAATTTAATGGCACAAATTCTAATTTTCACTAATTGCTATCCGTAGGTTGTACTAGGTGAAGTAGCAATGTGAGGTTGATTACGTTGAATAGGCCTCGTCAATTGAATGTCATCTCTTCTCGGGTGGTACTATCCTTTATATTAGTTATAGGCTGCAAAAAAGAGAAGCATTTTTTATTTAAGTCAAGTAAATAGATTTTTGATGGCAATTAACTTGGATAATTTGGTGTCTTTTGTGTGTTTTGTGGATATATGGCATGTAATTTGGATAATTTTTAATGGCAATTAACTTGTTTGGTGTCTTTTGTTTGTGATTGTGGCATATTAATTTTTTAATGTCAATAAATGTTGAATGGTAATATATGGCTAGCAAAACAGAATCATGCCAACACAGAAAAACAGTCGGTGTTGGTGCACAACACTGACTGTTTTGAAAAAATCAGTAAAAGGTAACCTTCACTGGCGTTGGTTTTACTGACGCTGCTATAACAGTCGGTGTAGGGGTATTTAAACAGTCAGTGAAGGGGTTTTTTGTACTAGTGTCTCATTTAATTGATGGTAAAAGGTTACATAAATTTTGTAGCAAATAGAAATAAAATACGAGGCAGCTAATTAATGGTAATGAGCTTATCTAGGAAAAAAAAAAAAAAAAAAAAGAAAGAAAGATAGGAGGCACTAAAAAAAGAAATGGAGAAAAAACGCAGGCCTTCATATTAGTAATCAGCAATTGCAAATGAGATCATGTGTCTCTACCAGAATGCATCTCAGGAGTTAATTCTCATTTGTGAGTAGCAATATTGCACCATTATTTGTTCCAAGAGATCTCCACTGTGACCATTGAGTCTCTAAAAATTCTCGCACGTCGTTCCCTCTCCAAATCACAAACTGTGATATAGGGGACAAGGACCTCTCGTAAAAAATTTGCACGCAAACTCATGAGCACTTCCTCGGAGATAGTTATCACGAGGACTTACACATGGGATTAGTCGTTTTTTTTCTTTTTTTATCACGTCGACCTTAACACTGATTCTTATAGTGATGAGAAATATTGTGTTTTATCATATTTCTCCCACTTAATTACTACATTATTTCTTTAATTTGTAATTTATGATCACTTGCATAAACAACTAATTAATTTTATAGTATCACAATAAACAATTAAAACGAGATGAACATTATCATTTACATGACCATAAAATTGTTGGAGCCAGAAAATAATTTAGAGGAGACATTATCATTTAAAAAAGATTAAGAATTAATTACATTCATTATTAGCATGTCCATACAAAGATGAAAAGAGAAATCTTTGTCATCAATAACCAAACTCAACATTCGCTCCAATGGCTTCTAGTGTATTCGATCCATTACAATGATGAAAGCCATCACCAATTTGCAGTCGAATTCCGGCTTGATAACAAGGCTAAACACGTCATTTCCTAGTAATACGGATGTTGCACCCGTTGTTTTTCTTGAAATTTGTGCCACCTCATCCCCTATGCTGTTGTAAATTTTACAGCTTCTTTTCTCAAAGCAACCTTCGATTCTAAAACTCGGCATTAGTTTCGGGTTGTTATTATCTGCCAAGTTTCTCAGCAAAACTTGTGCTTTATCAATGTTTTGAAGCATTGAGTATCGTTTCATTGAGAATAATTTTGAGTTTGGTTGCTTGTTTTCGCATTCTTCGACTTCATACGCATTCCATCTGTCGTGCAAGCTCAAAAACTGCAACAATATATAGCATATATAAGAAATTTATAACTTGCTAGATTTGTAAATTTCAATTTCCTTGAAAATAATACATACCCGAGGGCGTAAACAGAGAAGAGCCTTGCCATCTCCATCCATGAGCACAATCTCTTTGGTTAAATATCTTTGTCTTCTCGAGTAGTTATCGACACGAAAAGCTAACCGTCCAGAATCGTCGTATACCGAGAAACCATCAGTTCCTTGAAACCCCATACTCGATTTTTGCCACACCGTGAAAACCCTCGGTTTGTCGATATTCTTCAGCTTGTTCTCTGTGTGCTGGCCTTGCATGTTACTCGTCATCTTTAGTGTTGTCTGTAGACTAGACTGTATATATCAGGAAAGTTATAGTAATTAAGAGGGTGTTTTGGATTGGAGACCAATGTATTGGTTATGTACTTCTTATATATGATCCTACTTGCTCCATTAATTTGGGTGTATATTCTTTTTTAATGTATCATGTATAGCACGTTTGTTATATTTTAAACAAAGCAAATTTGTAAGATTGATTAGAGCACTTTATGCCCATGGCAAGCTCTTTAATTTGGACTGGTGGTGTGAGCTGTCCAGTTCTTCTCCAGTTGTATTTATATATAAATGGAGAGGTTTGGCCGTTTGGGTAAGCTTTGGTAGTAATGTCCTGTTCATGATCACATTTCTCACACTCTACAATAAGGTTGGAAAAGGAACATCTCCAGCTATTTTTGTAATTAATTAATTAGCAACCTATTTAATTATATATGAATCATTGAATCAATCATTAATTGTTATTTTCAATCATTGAATCAATCATTAATTGTTAATGTTGAATTTAATCATATGGAAAATATTATATATTTTTTATAAATTAATAATCATGCATGTATAAATTAATGGAGTATACCCTACCTAACTCGATATATAATTAATTATTTTATTATGTGATCATTTATTGAAATTTTTATATCTTTTTTATGTTGCATTCTATTTTATGTTATTTTGTCTCAATTTAAAAATTAAATTATTTCTTCTATACATATTGAAATAAACATTTTCCATAAATTAATCATTTTATTTTTACAACTGCCTTATTTTCAAAAGCAGAAAAATTATACTTTGCCATATATGTTAATGAAAGCATCCAGCAATTATTAGATCAGCATGTCTTGTATTGGTTTGGAGTATATATATATTTGTGTTCCTATGCACCTTATAAAATCCTATAAACGAAGCACAAATTCTAACTCTAATTTCAAATCCAAGCGGATACCAATTATGGACAAAGTGTGGAGAAAGGTATAAAGATGATCTACATCTAATACCACTTTGGAATAAAGAAGAGGAGCAGTTGGTAAAGATTAAAGAGCACTAAATATTTTGTTTAAATATATAGCTCATGCCAATGGTTGTTTGAAACTAAAGAATGGCCTAAGAAAATATTGCCAAGTGCCTCATTATATCAATATGATATATCCTTAATATAACTTCTCATTTTAAAGGAACAATATTTGATAATATTATGGTCGTTTGAAACTAAAGAATGGACTAAGAAAATATTGCCAAGTGCCTTATTATATCAATATGATATCCTTAATATAACTTTTCATTTTAAAGAAACAATATTTGATAATATTGCTTTTATACATTTTTAATTGACAACTTTTTCTTATTGATATGATGGTCAAAATACCATGTATAAAACAGTTGGTACAAGAACAATTTTTTCATCTATAAATTAAGCTATTAGTGCTTGAAGCTTCAAAATGATAGGCAAAAACAATTTCAAATTTTACTTTTTCAATAAAATATAATCAAGCCTCCGAACTTAAATATTCAACTGAAATCTCTTAATCAAATTTTGAATATGATGTCTCACACTGAGAATAATATTTGCAGCTAGATCAAAGACTAGTTTTCAAATATATAATTTTAAATTTTAAAAAGGTTCACATGTTCGATTCGATCACAGCCAATATAAATAATGATTATCAGTCCAATATCGGTGAAATTTTTATTGAGACTATAACTATGTTGAAATAGCATAAGCTATGCAAAGGAGTTAACTAAAAAAAAATGAGGAAAATGCCACCAAGTAGTAGCTTGGGCTAACTTAAGCCTAACCATAAATAAAGAATCAGATCATGTACAGAATAAAATCCAACCTACTGCACACCAAAATCTTTTAAAATTATATTCAGAACACATATGACTTGAGTCTTGCTGCTAATCTGAACTGCACAGTCTAACATCTTATTCTATGGAAGATGGAAGATTCCTCTCCCTCCCTTTCTGTGCTGTAAATGTCAGCAGTTGCTGGGGTTGGTGATCGCGGAAGTCGAGCTGCAACTCACATTTTCGATCGATCACAGCCAATATAAATAATGATTATCAGAAATTGAAGTAAACAAACTGGTTAATGCTATGCGATATTATCATGACTTTTGTGATAATTCATCAAAATTCAACACATTAGCCAAGTATTGGTCCTGACTACTGACAATGCTCTAAATACAATATTAATAATTTGCAAAAGACAAGAACAATTTATGTTTCGCTTCTTTAAAATTAATTTGAGGATGTCGTCCTTTTCTATATCTAAGCAAAGGCATACATTTTGGTACATTCATTTTTCAATATTTTTTATGTTAACTTCACTCCAGCCAAACTAATAAAAGTAACTAAGCTAACAAAATAAGCATTTTGAACCATCACTACATAATCAGCAAATTTATAATATAAACCGCCAGCTTAGAACATGAGCATTTTTGGATCATCACCATATCAAATGAATTTCTTTGCTTGTACAGAATAGGTAACTAGGACTAGGCTATGCCGCTATGGTGATCATACTAAATGCTATACCACACAAATGGCTACTAGGCCAAGTCTGCACAAGTAAACAGAATCAATACAGTGAGACAAACAAGGTATCAAACCTGGAATTTTTTTTTTATAAACCATAATTACAGGAAAAAAAAATTATGAAACCAACATGACTTTCTTTTTTACAAAAACCATAAGAACCGAAATGGCATTTCGGTGCCAGCTGTTTTCACAAATTTCGAGAAAAAATACGTTAAAAAATTGTAAAAATACCTAGGACCAAATTGCAATTTCGGTCCCAAACTCATAAAAGTAAGCTAAACTCGTAAAAATATATGTGACCGAATTGTCATCTACAATATTATATACATTACAGTGTTGCTCAACTCACACAGTCAACAAGACATAATTTCGATATAGAAGCCCAGCCAAAAAATAAATAAACATAATTAAAAAGAAATTCATGCTAGCTATCACACACTTGACCTGTTCATCTACAAATTCTTGCCTTAGTGGGCCCGCCCAGTGTTATGTTATTCTTTCTCGGACTATCTATAACAGATTCCCTATCCCCCCCCCCCTCCCCAGATAAAAGAAAATAATAATAATACCAAGTTGACCAAAAAGAAGTAAAAATCCCGGAACAAAATTAATCACAGTTTGATACTACCACAAAATATCCTAAAACAATTACATATTTGCAACAAATGGCACAAGCCGTTTGTGATCTCTTTTCTTACCAAGTGAACAAGTGTCAAGCACACGACCAAGCAATAATCGTGTGTTTTGAAGTGCCACCTCACGTGGCACCAACCCTCCACCAAAAGCAGCTTCACCCCCACCTCCTTGCCATCCAGTGGATCCAAATCCAGACCCGGTGTTAACAAAAGGCAGTGGCCCGCTCCGTGCCTTGAATGATGTCTGGCTCCCAAACATTGCCTGCAAGGTCTTGTCCCCAAACCCGTTATCCATTGTACCAGAACCCGAACCCGGTTCACTACAGCTCTTCAGAAGTGCCTCTAGAACATTCAGTGCTTCCGAACAGAGCGGGCTCTCTACCAGCTGTGACACAGCATTGTACACAAGGGGTATCTGTGCAGGGTCTACCAGTGCCTGTTGTAACAGCGACTTCAGCATTGAAAGCACTACTCTCTGGTAACCAAGCGGACCCCGCTCAAGAAGACACAGTAGGTGGCCAAATGCCATGGAGGAGTATTTGGGGAACCACTCAGAGCAGATTAGTGGGGAAGTGCGTGCAAAGAGATCATCTAGAGAAGATATGTCTCCTCGTGCATATGCTTGGAAGACGAGCGCCAGGTCATGGAGCGCCTTGTCACGGCACCAATGGGAGATGTTAGTTGCCACTTGGCATGCTTTCTGAAACTGATCTTGATGTATTGGCACGTCAATCGCAAGCTGGAGGCCAAGCCAAGGAAGGAGGCCAGTGATGTGCATCAAAAGGCGTGTTTCTTGTTTGCCAAAAATGGAGTCACAAGTTGAGATTGTGATACGAGAGAGAACCTCGATTGCTGATTCATGGCTCACTGCTGACATCAGCCCTTTCAGTACCAGTGGCTGCACACCCTCAAAAACCGGGACCTTACCGCCATCAGTCAGCAGACGTTCACTGGTTGACCTTGAATCCATTCTGTATAAAATAAAACATTAGGTTAGCCGAAATGTCACTGTATTACTTTTGTTTCAAAACTTGTACCCGGGATATATAAGGGCTGAATCAACAGTGGTCCATCCTTGTGTCAGTCAAGATGCAGCCATTATTGTAATTATAACCTACCATAGATGCACCTCATGTAATCTTAGGGTATATATCCCAAGAAAAAGAAAAGAGACAGGCTGCAGTTCAGAGTCAACATAAAAGTAATTCAGGAGAAATTACTTTCCTCTAATCCTATTTCCATGCTGACTAGGATTTCTGACCTCCTTTTCTTTTACTACATTATGGTAACAGGTCACCCAAATGTAATTCATAAAATTTATGACCAATATAGCAAGTTATAGAATGGGAAATAGGTAGCGCCTTAAGAGTAACTTTAAAATATTCAAAAACAAAGAAATGTAAACAATTCCATGAAAAAATATAGAAAAGAAAGAATTTTAAATAAGAATTGCCTGCTAAAATCTGACTGGTCAGTGTCGAGCTCATCGCGTGGCATGCTGGAAAGTAACACAAGCTCAGTTGTGCGATCACGAAATTGCAGTCTATCAATGACACGCACAAAGAGATCAAGCACCTGCTGGTACACATGCACAAAATCGGTGTGCAACATGGCCACACATCCCCAGAAGAGCTGTGGATATAGTATGACCTTTTCCGGTTCCATGTTGTCTACCATCACTTGGAGTGTCATCAATATTTCCATTGCAAACCCTAAAACCGGTGGCACAGGATTTACCAAGCACCTTTTGCAAAAAAAACTATGTTATATAATATCAAGGAAATAATTTAATAGAGAACACTAACTACCTGAATCTCAGCTTGGAACATAAAACAACAGATGCTTTTAAATTTAAAAAGCTGACCCCTCTTTTTAAAAAATGTGCAGATAATAGCCAAATTAGTAACGCTAAAAACTTATCATTTTGTAGGATTTTCACAAATACTAATCAATCCTTCAAATATGATGGAAAAGACAAATTCCATCAAATATTCAGAAATTTACTCATTGCCTAGCTCATCTTTTAATTTCTGTTGGTCTAGGACCCAAGGACTGAAAAAATCAAGCCAGACAAGTAGAAAATCCAGGACTACAAATCTGACAAACAAAATAAAAAAAATAATTCTCATTCTTTTAGGGCAGTTTTGGCCAGCTTTCACTTAATTGTTTTGTATTGTCAATAAAACAGAACAAGCATTAGAAGATATTTACAAAATACAATACATCAGGTATAATTTTGAAAGGTACAAAGAATAGAACCAGAAGCAAAACAAATTTACCTATAAAGGCACCGGAGGAGCAACACACAGTTGTCACTCTTGACAGTTGGGCGTAAGGAACGGTAGATTTGGTGGGATCGGCAGGCGAGGTGCATTGACGTGCACTCCATGGCCCACTTGAGCGCCTCAGCTCCCCATGTCTCCCGCAAATCCCCCTGGAAGAATATTGCACCTACCATATCCTGCACCAGTGCCGCCAGCAGCTCTGTACTGGGGAGTACAGCACGTGCCAGTGTGGGATCCTCATTTTCCCACATCAAGCTTCCCCTCTTGGACTGAATGTGATTGATTAGGCTTGCCACATGCTGTTTGTTCTCTCTGTCACTTTTTCCCTCCACTTCATACAACTCTAGATGCCGCCCAGCTAAAGAGTACAACAAATTTCCAAGCAAATCCTGACAGTGTTCCAGAACAATATCCTCTGAGCTATCCATTGAGACACAAGTCACATGAAACAAGAGGGGCAAGTTCTCTCGAAAATCCTCATCGTTCTCGTAAGCTATTTCAGCAAGCAGGATTAAGGCAATGTCGGCACGGGATAGCAGGTGCTGGTGGTGGCCCTGCAAAGCTGACACAAGCTCAGTTGCATTGATCCCGTAGCCCCCACCGCCTCCCAGGTGCAGTTCACCAGAGTGAGGTGTCTCGATCATGCAGTCCACACTATCCCGAGATACGTGACGGCTCCTCAAGTTGCCAGTTGAGCTACGTACATTTATTAATGGGCCTGACATGTTCATCAATGATGGGAGAAGCTGGCCTGAGCGGCCAGTGGAAGGGTTTGTGAATGCAACCTCAGGTACCGCTGCTGCTAGTGGGCTTAATGGGCCTGACACACTCCGTCCTGTAAGGTTTGAGGTTCGCCAGCTCAAACTGCCACTTGTGTTTCTTAGTGCAGCAGCTGCATCTAGAGATCCACGCACAAGCAAGGGTGACATGTGGGGCTGGTTGTCTACAATAGCTGCTGTGGCTATTTGAACAGGAGCAGGACCCTGAGAGAACTCGAGAATAATGTTCACTGATGGATCCATTCTAACAGGTCTGACAGGCTCGTCTGTATCCTCAAGCATTCGCTGCGACAGCTCACATACAAGGTGGTCGATGGTTTGCTGGGGACAGATCCTGGCAAGGTATAAACTAACCCTTTTAGCAACAGAGAAGTAAGTTGCAAATGCACCAGTAATTTCAGGTGATGGGTTTGAGTCGCAGTCCTCGATACCCTTGGTGATCAGAAAGTCAAGTACTGGTATAATATTACGAGTGTTACTTGCTACTGTGCTCCACAACTTCTCTATCTCGTCAGGGAATTGATCGCCATGCCGCCACGTAACATAATACAACATTTTGAGAAGCCTTTCGCTCCATCCAGACTGCCACAATTTCATAAAGTTCAAGTTTTCTATCCAAGGAGCCACACATGTTAGCACTTGATGTTGAGCAATAATATCGACCGAATCAAGCTGGCGTTTCATGATCTCTTCGCACAAGAGCTCACTTAATTCAGGATGATCTTTGGCAAGCTTGGATGAAAGCTTGTACTGGAATTGCTGGTATGAGTCTGGCAGGTTGCCCACAACAGAGGCTCGGTATCGGCCAGATCCATACCCATCAGTGTCATATTCGGCCCATTCACGCTCAGACAATGTCTCGAGCATCTGAAGGGCACTATCGCGGATCATCTTTGTGGGGTCCACTACCTTGTATAGGATCAGGCTCACAAGACGCTGGATCTCACATCCGGGAATCTCCTGACGCATATACACATCAGCAAGCACACTGAAATAACCATCTGCTATGACTGGATCTGGCAAGTAGCACTGCAACATAACAAGCAAAACATTAAGAAGAAGAATACTAATCATGATGATGATGATAAATTAAAAAAAAAAAAAAACCTCTAGAATGTCATTTATTCTATTTAAGTATAATATTACAAAATTGCCCCTCCCTTTCTCTTGTTTCACACTTGTTTGGGATAGAATATCACGAGATATGACACAGTAATTCATAACAACAATATTTATTCACTTATCAGATTACCTAGGTAAAAGAAATTTATTTTAAACATATTCAAGGTGCTACAACTAAGCAATGTTGATGTGGGTCAAATTAACTGAGTCAGGCAGCCAAGTCTTCAGTGATATCTTCCTAGTTGTGCAGGGGCATCTCAAATATTTCATTGCTTTTAAATTTACACTTATTTTCAAGTCATACCAATTTAAACAGCAATCACATTTATCCAAGTCCTACAAGCTAGTAAAAAAAAGATATTACAAAAAACTAACATGGTCAATTTGTCAGAAAAATTGTTTAGAGTATAACAATCAATGCAGACAAAATATAATAAAAACAGAAGCAAGGGAATAGTGTTTGCACATTTTGCTAAACTGAGGTACCTGATCAATACAATCAGGGAATAGATCAAGATTTGTCCCTAATAGGTTCTTCAGTGCGATTTTAGCCAAAAGAACCCGAAACTTCTGTTTGTCCTTTCCTCCAAATTTCACACCATCTCCACTAGCAAACTTTGAGTGAGACGGGGTTCGCGGATCAGCTGGGGAGAACCCGACAGGAGCTCTAGTGACAGGTTCTACAAACAAGGCATCGATCCATGAGATAACCCTACCAGTCATCTTTCTTGCATTGTCATCAAAGCACGGCCCGTATAATAGAGATGCTATGGCGTTCATGGCTGCCCAATGGAGCGCCTCCCCCTGCTCCAACATCTCGCGGTCAAATGTGAGTTTGTCAATTGACTCTCTGGACCGGCTGTGTGGGCCTGATTTGTACCTGTTGGTCCGCATACAGAATAGGAAGTTGGTAACGTATACTTGTACATGTTTCTCAGAGATGAGCAGCTATGCATATGTCAGCGTCAGCTTTCTGATTATGGAATTTGGAGAAGTAAATGGCACACAATTGATTGACTGGGTTTGCTACTTCGATCAAAGTTCAGTAAAGCATTTTGGAATCACTACAACTCATGGCCCTAGTACTACTATTACTATTCCCAAAGTTGCTTCCGTTTTATTCAAGGTTGCTTTGGGTTCGCTTAATTGAATTAGGGCACCTTGATTCATACCTTTCAACTTCACGTCGGTAGTCCTCCGGGCCCCACGTGCCACCTGAGTCATCACACCAGTTAAACAACAGCTCAAATAGCTTCTTACGCATCTTGGTATCAAACCTCTCAGTTCTGGAGTCGATGAACTCCGGAGCTAGATATCGCACAACTGAGGCAAGGGCATAACGGAGTGGCTGGAGGTCCTGGAAGGAGTCAGAGGAAGACGGATTGGTAACTTGACGGTATGTCTCCTCTAGAAACCGGAGGTAGTGGTGGCGGAACATGCTTTTCTGGCTGATTGTTCCAGGCCACACCTTCTCGGCAATCATGCGACGCACATTTGCAACGTGGATACGCAGATCCTCACGCCGTGACCTTGTGTTCTGCCAATAGAATACAAATTTGTTAAATGAAAAATTTGCCAAATGAAAAAATTTAGTGACCTTTCTTTCTTGTGATGGAAGTCCAGTTTCAGACTAGATCTTTGGTTATGTCAATTAGCCTCCTTATAATAGTAATAGATTTAAGTTTGGGATTTCCTTGCATCTCCTTATTTTAGTTACCTTTCTTTCTCGTCATATGTAGGTTTTCTTTTACTCTGCAGGTTTTTACATGTGCTTTCCTTATAATTTGACCTCTCGACCTTTGGCAAGAGTAGTCTGATTTGCCCATCAGCACTCAAGTTTCAACAAACATGTAGGAAAAGAGAATAGTAGATGTATACCTTCCACTTCGGTTTTGCCTCAGTTTCAGATGAAACCTCGTCAACAAAGGTTGCCAGTTCAACAAACATAACCTCAGAGACATCTAGATGTGCATGGCCAAGAGCAGTTGTTGCTGCAAACTGGTCAAATAACAAACTTTCTATTATTTCACTTTTCCAAATTAGAAGCGGTCAATGAGATAAACCACACACTAGGTAATATTATCTTGAAAAAGCAAACAAGATCCATCAAGTAAGATAATAACATTCGACAGGGCAAGATAATCACTTTCTCAAGATCCATTAATGGTGAGGCAGCCTTTACTAGAACAAGAGGTATCAAGATGTTCAAATTAAGTCACCAACATAGCAATCTGTGTCACATTAATTATTTTTTGGGAAATGCAAACAATAGTAGATTTTTATAGTAGCTTACAGCATATGCTTCAGAACCATGCCTAAGTGAAGGAAGAACTATATGAAAGATCTCTTTAGCAACTCTGTCTTTGTCTCTGTCTTTGTCTTCAGGAGGGCAGGAGCAAGCAAACATGGCATAAATGAGCCACTGGTCGAGCTTTGATTCAGCCTCCTGAGATGGCTGGGCTTTCCCACCTAACTCAACTGGCGTGATCTGCTCAAGCCTTTTCACTACCTCAACTCTGTGAATTATAGGAGTTCAAGAAAATTTGCATAAAAGATAAACAAGAAATGTCCCTGTACGAGTATGTTATGTGTTTAGATATTTAGTATGGGTGGAACTATATGCACAGTAGGCAGCACTGTAGTGGTTCTCATGTACACAAAACATGTGTAGTACAAATATTATGTTGTATTTGAATTGAATCCCCTTGCTTGTGCCCCAGTTAAAACTAACCAAATAAGATACTAGCTAGATATAAAATATACAGCTCTATGGCTCTCTGAGTTCTCTCTTTCCTTTTGGGTTGTGAACTCAGGCTTGCTTAGGTGCTAATTCAAATATTCTAATTGTCTCTCTTCTTCGACAACTTCCTTCCAACTCAGAGCAGTCATGCTCCAAGTCCGGTGAAGTTGAGTCATACTGCAGGAACCACCATTTACCATTGCATACAGAAATCAATTGAAACATTTAGAGAGAAAAATACACCAACCTAGCTTCATGCACAGCACTGGGACAGAGTTCACCAGCATATTTTACTATCTCACTGAGACAGCGGGCCCACCTACCCCGGTCGAGGCCTTCTAGAATAGACTGAAGAGTCACATCAGACGGAACCGGGTCAAACTCACGTTGCAGATCATAAGGCCGGCCCGAATCCCAGTAGCAGCTCTGGACAATGTCATCCTGTGATAATGCATGCCAAGGGCCAATAAGAGAAGATAAATACTAGTCTCAACAAATGTTTCTACCAGTCCCCGTACTGAGGTCGTATTATTATAGTTCAGACAGTGGCTTACAATGCATGAAGTTTCTGCTACTTCACGCCTTACCTATACCAGTCAGTACTCATATTGACCAACTCAGCAATGATACTAGAGTACTGAATAGTCTGAGCATCTCAAACTCTTAAGGTTTCACACACATATAGTTTCTTTTCTTGTTCCCAGTCCATCTTTTCAATAAGAATCAACTAGTGAAATTATAATTAGGATATAAAAAGCCAATCCAAAGAATAAGCATTCATAATACCAACTTGTTTTTCCAGTGTGCCAAAACTGATCAAAGATGACAAAAAGAACTCACCCCATGCTCTTCAAGGATATCAACAAGGTAAATGGGGCCCACCTCAGGGTCCAGACTCCTGTCACCCAATTCTTCTGCAGAATAGGAGCCTCTTATGTCTCTTCTCAAGGCTCGTAAACACCGCAATAATTCCAAAGCAGTATGCCGTATCTTGACATCAGCAGAGCACAGAAAAATGAGACCAACTGCCTCCATCTCTGATGCACGTTGCTCTGATGCACGCAGCTCTGACATAGTTGGCTCCAGGACCTAGTAGGATATCTCAGTTTAGTTGACAACATACTGGTAAGCATACATCTTGAATGGATAGTAGGGTATGCATTAACAATTTACATTTCAAAATTTTGGTTATCATATACGACTTCTCATGTTATCTAGTTTTTATGCAATAAATTTTTTCCGTACTCTTGGAAAACACAACATTACGACCATCTTCTGTTTGTGCTTAATTGAGGTTTTATGGCCAATTGGGGTTGCTTAGGCTTGATCGCCGAGTTCCAGTGAAACATCAAAGGAAGTACAACACTTTTACTCATGCTAGGGTAAAGCACCAAGACAAGGCATTGGATATAAAAACTTACATTTCTCGCCTGACCCAACCGTCTTGCTCTCTCCGTCTCCCTTGCAAGATCCTCTGTCAGACATACCCTCCAAAGCCGCATAAGTTCCACTAGGCGGCCTAGAGACGTCTGGATCAAAAGAGGAAACTCATCAGGAAGCTTGAGTGTGAAGTTCACCATACCCTTCATGACAGCATACCGGCGTTGAGGAAGGTAACGCACAATGCGATTCATTGCTTGAACTGCCTCGTCCCGCACACCAGGATCGATGCTTATGCTGTGCTGGGGGATAATTTCAGTTATCTTATTGGAGCTTTCACCACGACCAATCTCGTCTATTAGATGAGGGATACATTGGAGCACCGAACGAAAGAGAGATCCCTGAGACTTATCCTTTGTAACAGTTTCAACAGAAGTCTTTGAAGAGGTCAGGAGCGCTTGGCCATAGATCTTATTGCACAACCTTAGAATTGTCTCAATTGCAGATTTCACCTTTGGGATGTAATGCTCGATACCTTGTGCTTGGAAAAGATTAAGGCCAACTTGCTGGTTGGATGGAGAAACAACAATGGCTAAAAGAGCACGAAGTCCGATCACCTTGGCTTCACTCAAGCTGTCATTTTTTAACAGCTCAAGAATCATGTGATTCATTGTGAAGTCAAGGTTACTATCAGCCAGAGTCACACAAAACTCAACCAGCTTGTCGTGTTGAGAATCTTGGGTTAGGAGCCCTTTTCTTAACACTGTTAAGAGTTGGGTTGTGACGCTGTCAAGACAGTCCCAGACACGGTTTTTTGACTGCTGATTTGCGTATGCATTAAGATAGAATTTGACAAGCCGATGGAGGCAATCAAGTGCCATCGATCTATGGTTCTTGTCCTTGAGATGCTTATACAACAGCTCCATGTGCTGGCCAAAATTGCTGTTGAATGTTTGTGGATCGCCTAGACAAAGTAAGAGGGTAACTAAGGGAAACCCATCCTGCATATGAACATAAACTAACAGGTATTACAACCAGATAAACTTTTAGAGAGTGCTCCCTGCTGGAAAAAGAAAAACAAGGTTTAAGAACTAGATGCTAACCCAATTAGCCCCCGTGGTAAAGCAAAATAAATCCACAAAAAAAGGGGGCAAAATTAAAAAACACATAACAATGTCAGAAGCGCATTAAAGAGAAAGCCCGAAACAAGTACACACTGGAAACTATTGACTATAATAGTACTATCGTCTGGTCCATAAACCCTTGTAAATCATGACCAATTATTCAGTAAACCTGGCACGACATCATTCACACATTCCTAAGAATACTCATGTTAAAGAATAAAAAAAAAATTAACTCATACTCACTGGAATGTGTTTGCTCTGTTTATCTATCCAGTGGATAAGCTGGCCCCTAATCCGACCAACTGCATCATACCAGAGAGAAAGTGCAGGGTCTACACCGACAGGTGGCCAGCTATTCTTCCCACCCTCTGCAAGTGGGGCCAAGATGCTAGACAGCATGACGCACAGGGCATGCTGGAGTTCACTCTTTCTCTTGTTAGGAGAGCGGTTCAGAGGGTTCGCTTTAGCTACAAATGAGGCTGATGCATTCAGTCCACCCTCTGTCTTTACCTGCAAAAAATTCACTTTAGTTGCATCAATAACCGGAACCTCCAATCTTCGCAATTGGTATTAAATGCCCGGCTGGTTGGCATGGAATTAAATTGCACAGATAAGGGTATTTCAAACAAAAATGGCGAAAATTGCACAGCTGAGGTTTAATGGATAATTAAATGCAAAATTGTGGATTATGAAGCTCAGTTGATCTTATTTGGGCTTTAATGCACACCTGATTAATTATGTACAACACGGTAACAACCATACAAATGACGGCTACTGCCAAAGAAAATTTCAAAGTATTGCAAATAATGGTGCATATATAGATACTAATTTAAGAAAGTGGTACTAAAATGCATACCCCTAATTTAAGGTAGCGCATGCCATTGATAATGCTCAGGCTCTGGCTTCTCAGAAAATTGGTCTCAAGACCCCGGGCACTTAGCTCCAGGAAAAAACGTTCTGTCACCGAACTAAATCTGTATGAAATCAACACTACGATATCAGATAATTTTATCAGAAGTTTTATACATCAACTAACAAAATGTGTAAACTTCATTTATGAACAGAAAAGACATGTCAGAGCTGTCTATAGGATGAAACTGCAAGACTTTCATGAATTTGGTCAAATAAAGTTCAATTGGTTCTAACAGACCACAATTAAGTTGCTTCTTACCACATCAACATGTGTTTCATGCCAACTACCAAACCCAAGTAAAAGACCTGACTGGTACAACAGCAACATGAAAGACTGAAATCCGCATACCTTATCCGTGACAAAGCTCCCAGCAATTGTGCCACAAGATCTAAAAGTAAACCCCGCAAATCTACCAATGATGGATATTCAACTTGGCTGACTATCCTGTACAGGAAGCAACAAAATAAATTGCAATATGAATCATGCTAAAAGAATAAGCAACTATATTATCTACTTGTAATTATAAATTGCAGTGATGTGAGGCCAACTATCAAAACAAGTTCAAACGGAGGAATAACTGAAAAAAATTGAGGCGTGATGCATCTTGAATGGAGGTTTAATTTTACAGTTAGCAGTATCGTGTAATGTATTTAGACTGAGGTTCCCCTCTACTAATAACCTGCCTTGTGATGTTATAATTTAGAGGTGCCTCACCTGTCAGCATTAATCAACCAATCAAAGACGAAGTTTTCCAAGCCAGACCATAGTCTTTCTGTACAAATGCAAATTTACATAACTTCAAAAGCAGGTTTCACAATATATGTTTAAAAATGTAATTTTTGATTCAAAGAAGGGGATTCAGAAGAACCTGTAATTCCCTCTTGAGGACAGCATTCAGCAAATCGGATACAAGCTGAACAGAAGACACACTCCACTGCAAGCTGAACAAATTGTTGGCACTAAATCAAATAAAAAACATCACAAAAGTAAACTGCCAAATAATATATAAGCAATTAAAGTACAGTGATAATAGCATAACATGTCCCCCCATGCTCATGGGGCTAAGTAGATCAATAGGTACATGCTTAGCTGCTATTAGTATGTTTGATAGAGGGATAAAGTGGAGGAACAAGGGGATAACTCTTATCCCATGTGTGAATAGTGATAAGAACTATCTACTTCATCACTATATCAATCATGGCCAACAGGCATAAGAAGCAACAAAGCTACTTGATCAAAAACATCAAGTGCTTATTTTGTACAGCATAAAAGAGAAACAGAGCACACCTTACTCAACAACCTTTTACATAAATTCATGCAATTTAATTGTAAAATTAATCACGACCTTCTTTTGGTATGTAGAGGCATCATGGGCACCCTTTGGTGACTCGCTGGAAGGTACAAATCATGATAGTTAGGCTCGACAAATAGCTTCCTTGTTCAGCCATAAGAAAATGTATCTCCACAAGCATATGGATAGAGATTACAAGTACACTAAAACTCACCGGGATTTTTATTTCCTATGGATCCCAATTTTCTCTGTTGGGTGACATTTCAACTGGTATATGCTGATTTTAATTCCCGACTAGAATTAATATAAGCATTGCATGGTGCCAGTAAATACAATTTGCAATAAGTACAGCTACACATCAAATCAAACCAATTCTAGCTCAATCAACCCTCAATTTGCAATTGTTCATAGTGGGCCTCAGCTCAGCCAATTTTGCCATTAAGAACCTTGTCCTGTTAACATCAAAAGGGCCCACGAAAACAGAAACATTGTTCTAAAAAACGCAGCTATTTTACCTAAATTAAGCTAACCAATTGTTTGTAACAGTATTAAGACCTCATTAGCAGGAATTAAACCCAGTTCACAATCCTGAAACCCAAATAGAGTGATATCAGTAAAGTGTACCTTTCTCTCCAGCGAAGCAGAGCTTCTAGAAGTGGCACAGGCGTGTGTCTGGCGACCATAGCTAAAGAATCCAACACTTGCTCATAGCTTGGATCCGACGTCCGTAGATACAGCAAATCCTGCTTACACAAGGATAGCATTCATTATTAAGAGCTTGGGTTGAAAAATGCTGCATTCAACATACAAAACCCTCCATAATTGCAATATATAGCTTTAAAATTGACAGACAGATACAATGAAAAAGAGAGAATGGGGAAGGAGTAGCGAATGGAAGACATCCCCGCAGCTATGAGATCATCAATGATCTCAGGTCGGAGGCTAACCGACTAAAAAAGACCCCGATGCGACGACTAACCTGAGCTTGAGCGGTGTCGATACGCCGTCGCGCGAGGGGAATAAACCTGGCGAGGAGAGAATCGACGATCTGCTTAGCGGCGTTGCCAGCGCTCATATCTCCACTGAAATTGTATTTCCTGACAGTGATTTGGGCGAGAGAGGGACTGGAAGAGGAACGCGGGATGGGAGGGGGAGGAAAGGGGAGGGAGGTGAAGGGAAGGGAACTGGAGGGATCCAGTTCGTGGAATGGGGTAGAAGCTTCCCTTTTATACAGTGTATCCGGCTCTGGTGAGACGGCGACGGGAAACGGGGTTTTGACGAGTTTTAACCACTTTTCCGAGCTAGAGTTACCATTTTTAACAGCTTGTAAATTTTTTTTGTTCTTTTGGTAAAAATAAATTGAGAGATAAACTCGACGACTTCATCAACGGGAGCCTGCCTGCGCGGCGCCTGATACACGAGTGCGTATCCTCTGAGATATCTCAACTTTTGCGTGACCGACGTGTCCGGTGCCTATTCGGGGGTGATGTGGGGTCACTATTATGTGTGCTTTGAGATTCGTGTAGAACGTAGTTAAACGGTTGGGATTTTCCATAAAGTCACGCAAAGTTTGAGATAACTCAGAGGATGCGTATCCTATTCCTCTGCAATATCTCGTATTTTGCGTGACCGACGTGTCCGGTGCCTATTCGGGGATAGCGTAGTGGGCCAGTATTATTTGAGCTTCGAGATTCGTGCATAACGATTTGAACAGTTAAGATTTTCCAAAATATCACGCAAAATATGAGATATCTCAGAGGATGCGAATTCGTACACAGCTGGAAGGCCTAATGAGCTAAAGAAGCATCTTTTGTGTTAATAAAATCCGACCGTCCGATGGTAAACGGAGCCCATCCGGCTCCCGCCTAAAATATAGAGAGTTTTTAATATTAGTACGAATTTAATTCGCACGAATCTTAAAGCTTATCGGACAGTCCATATGCATAAATTCAAAAGATTCCTTTTTGAGTTACTGCAGAGGATACGAATTGAGGCCTAATGGCCTATGAGTTCGTTTTGTTTGTTTGTTTTACTAATTATAAATATAAATTGCACGTGAGGTTAAGCTATTGAGATCTCCCTTTGGTTTGCTCAGATATGCAAATCTGTATTTTGGGAGCTTAAATTATTAAATAAGAAAAAATCGGATGAGAATCTTATAGATTGCGTTTTATTTGAGCTAAAAATATTATTAAATTGTATGCAATGTAAGATGTGGGTTAATATCCTGCCGCATACAAATCGCAAAAGATTCTCAAGTATAGTTGAAATTTCAACAATTTTTTTTTTCATAAAATATCTGCATTATACGACATGTAATGTAAGTTATTTACATTTTAGGTTTTAAGTTCCTAGCTCAATAAATGTATAATAATGTTGGAAACTGAAAAAATGTGATTGGTACATCATTAAAATGTATATTTTGTCCTAATTTGTACTTGTTGAACTAAGGGGCACCTCTAATTGCTCAAAAACTGAAATTAAATCGCAATTGAAAGTAAAGAGAAGAGTTTAGAGAAATTTGACACGCGAGATGTTAACGAAGTTCGGCAAAACAAAGGCCTACGTCTCCGAGGCTTCGCAACCTTGAGTGGTGCGCCTTTCTATTACCCAATACGAAAGGATTATAACTTGTGAACTGTTGAACCCTTACACACCAAGCGGGAAGTCAAACGACCAACTCAAAGAGATGAGAACAAGGTCTCTTAGTTCAAGCTACTCAAGAGAAACACTCAATAGATCACTCTAACCTAATCTAAGTTGAGATTAGTGAAGTGGGTTTGAGGTTATTTGCAGGATTTTGAAGTTTTAAGCTCTCACAACAATGGAGTGGGCTAAGCTCTCATAAAATCGCCTTTGAAATGATTAGGGTCGGCTAGGATACTTGGGGAAGAAAACCTCACTGCTCTATTTATAAAGACAGCTCAAAACTGGGCAAATTGAGCTAAAACGTTACAACGTTTTAGCTTATAATGCGATTTTAGGTTTACACTTTTCTGACAGCTCGGCTAACTTATCCAAAACGTTACAACATTTATAAAACGTTACATAACGTTTTGCTCTGTAAAATCTTGATCAAAAACAGGAATTGTTTGAAACTCAGATTTAATTAAAACGTTACAACGTTTTAAATTTGACTTTAACATTGATACAGACAATCCTAAAACGTTATAACGTTTTGTAAAAACGTTACAACGTTTTAGGTCGTTCAGTAAGCCTGTACTTCAGCATTTTTACCATTTCTAAAACGTTATAACGTTTTATGAAAACGTTACAACGTTTTAGGTTATTTCTGAGTTTGATCAACCTTTTACTTCAGTGTTTTTGACAGATTTAAAACGTTACAGCGTTTTAAAAACGTTACCAGCGTTTTAAAAACGTTACCAGCGTTTTAAAAACGTTACCAGCGTTTTAAAAACGTTACCAGCGTTTTAAAAACGTTACCAGCGTTTTAAAAACGTTACCAGCGTTTTAAAAACGTTACCAGCGTTTTAAAAACGTTACCAGCGTTTTAAAAACGTTACCAGCGTTTTAAAAACGTTACCAGCGTTTTAAAAACGTTACCAGCGTTTTAAAAACGTTACCAGCGTTTTAAAAACGTTACCAGCGTTTTAAAAACGTTACCAGCGTTTTAAAAACGTTACCAGCGTTTTAAAAACGTTACCAGCGTTTTAAAAACGTTACCAGCGTTTTAAAAACGTTACCAGCGTTTTAAAAACGTTACCAGCGTTTTAAAAACGTTACCAGCGTTTTAAAAACGTTACCAGCGTTTTAAAAACGTTACCAGCGTTTTAAAAACGTTACCAGCGTTTTAAAAACGTTACCAGCGTTTTAAAAACGTTACCAGCGTTTTAAAAACGTTACCAGCGTTTTAAAAACGTTACCAGCGTTTTAAAAACGTTACCAGCGTTTTAAAAACGTTACCAGCGTTTTAAAAACGTTACCAGCGTTTTAAAAACGTTACCAGCGTTTTAAAAACGTTACCAGCGTTTTAAAAACGTTACCAGCGTTTTAAAAACGTTACCAGCGTTTTAAAAACGTTACCAGCGTTTTAAAAACGTTACCAGCGTTTTAAAAACGTTACCAGCGTTTTAAAAACGTTACCAGCGTTTTAAAAACGTTACCAGCGTTTTAAAAACGTTACCAACGTTTTCCCTCTGTAAAAACAGCCTCAAACATGTTTTACCAAGTTTCTGATTTTACATTTTATATTCTTGATAAAGGTCTTCATGATTTCTTCTGTCCAAGCATATTACATTGCAATTCCAACTCTTCTTGAACCTACATAATCTTAAAATAGAAGAAATCGTAAAATTCAATAATTGTATGTTTTTACAAATTAGTCAAATAGACGAAAATGATTATTGTATGAACAACAGTACTGACTTCGAAAAATAATATTTTGATCTAGCGACAAAAATAATATTCTTCGTATAAAATAGAGGGTTCAAATACTTCATACAATGCCTCATATTTTATATCTTCATTTTCAAAGTCCAAATTGTTAATTCAAACCACTCAAAATGATATTTATATTAAAATATGTTTGGAGAACAATTTTTTTTTAATTGTTTACTATTTTTCTTAAGTAGGTACAAAATCATTGTTTATGTACTTATCTAAAAAAAATCCAAAAATTATAAAATATATTTTAATATGAATATTATGTTAAGTGGTTCGGATCGATAGTTTGGACTTTAAAAATAGAGATATAGAATACAAAGTATGATAAAGCATGAAAAGCACGAGGCATTTGAACCCTCCTCTAAAAAATATTACATATCTAAAATCCAATTTAAAACTTCATTATAGTTATAAAATAATTTGATAACTTCATTTTTAACTTTTATTTTAAAAAAAAATTGTAATAAAATTATACCAATTCCTGCGTCATTAAAACCTCAACAATTGTGTTGTGGGACCGAATCTCCTGACCACCGGCATCATATAGCTCA
Source organism: Carex rostrata (assembly GCF_964058835.1). NCBI lineage: Eukaryota > Viridiplantae > Streptophyta > Magnoliopsida > Poales > Cyperaceae > Carex > Carex rostrata. The sequence continues at coordinate 13,369,166 of NC_135924.1, forward strand.
GCCAACCGCTGGTTGCCACTTGGCATTTTAAATTATAAAATGAGGTTAACGGTGTTACTTTTCTAAATCATTTAATCCCAACTTTCCCTCAAAAGAGATCTATTTATTAAAAATTGATTGATACTTGTTGAACCACACTAACTCTTTCTTGCATCCCTTATAAAAATAAACAATTAAGCAAGGTTCTAAATAGCACTGTTATAGCATTTTCAGACCATAAAAACTATAGCGGCGTTATATGGACATAACGTCATTTTTTTAGCCATTTCGCTATGGTGTGATAAACGCTAATTAAATCTTTGCAATTTCATTTAAAAAAAATAGATAATTAAGCCGAAGATATCAAAATTCGTTGGAGAAGGGTTCAAAGGCAAGAAAGCGGTGGTGAAATAGCATAAATCAAGCGAGACACTTGCCTTTCTGGCTTAAAAAGAAATTTAAAAAATACCTCACTATAATTTTTTTTCCAAAATATAATTTTATTTTTATGCTTTTCTCAAAAAAATTACAAAATAATTATATAATTATGTCTCCTCCTAAAATTTTATGTCACTGTTTAAATTTTGGCAAGAAAGAAAGAGAAAGATTAAAAATTAGAATAATAGTTCATTTTTAAAGGGTTCAAGAAATACAAAGAATAAGATAACTAAAAAAATCAAGAGATGACTCCACAAGAGGAATTCAGATGTTTTAATATGGTTACTAGCATAGTGACAAATGAATTATTCGGGTTCGGTGAGGTGAGGTTAAAAGTCTGTAATTCGAGAATAATTCGGGTATAATTCAGAAATGATTCGGAATTATCTGGATCAGAGATCTCAATCCTGTAAGATAGCAAAAATTCAGGAAAAATCATAAAATTTACGAATTATTCAGATTTAATTCAGTCAACTGAATAATTCAGCGTTCAATTCGGCATCATCAAAAAACAAATTATTTGAATTTAATTTGCGAATCTTGTGACTATGGTGACTAGCGGGGAAAGGACTTGGAGAGTAATTTTTTTATTTTTCCTATAGATTTTAGGGCTCTATTTGAAAGATTTATGTGTAAAAGGAAAGATCAAAGAACGCATGAAGGGGAGTAAAAATGTTGTGGGTCCCTTTTACTTTGCTGCAATTAACTAATTCAATGAATTGAATCTTTTTTTAATGGAAAGTTGAGATAAAGCAATTAGAAATGTTGGCCCAAAACGGCCCGGCCCAATAAAATAAAGTTACGAAGTTTTACAAAAACACATCAAGAGCCCCCTTCGGCTCGAGACCAAATGTAAACAATTACTCTAGAAAACGAACCCGAAAGCAAAAATTGAAACGACAAGGGAAAAAAAATGCCAGACCCGCCAAAACTCGGGCAAAGCAACAATCCTACAACCTAACAACCTAAAAATGAGAGAATTTTCCATAATAAAGAAGAAAATAGATGAGAAAAAGGAGGAATTCGTATCCCCTCAGGTTATAGAATTGAATCAGACGGTCTGAAAATGGAATTTTTAACTTGGCACGCATCTCAAAGCAAAAATAATACTGCCTCCTACTGCCATCCCGATCACCACCTGGGAGGATACGGATACAAAAAAGAGAGAAAACAAGAATGGAAAGTTGGAAACTCGTCACCATCTCAGCCGCACAACCTCCTACCAAAGAATGTACACCAAACCACTCTCTGCCTCCGCTACATCAATCCCTCTCCGCAAAGCTCTCTGAACCATGGTCCCTCGGCAGGCTCTGTACAGTATCTGACCACCGGCCCGGCGAGTTTCCAGGCCGGTCCCGCTCTCTATCGCTACTATTGTTCGATGATGCCACCATTGCCTCTGCCCTGGCATCCCGTACCATTCTCAGAACATCCTCCATCCCTGGCCTCCTCGCCACATCTACTGCCACGCAAGCAATTGCAATCTCCAAAAGCACGCTCAGCTTCTCCTCTGCTGTGTCACTCTCCTCCCCTGATTCCGTCTTCTCCTCATCCCTCACCGATCTTACCCATTTCGGGATGTCTTCCCCGTGCTCCTCCACTAGTTCTTGAAATGGTACTTTCCCTGCCAAAATACATTCTCAATTGTCAATGTTAAGTATATATATTGGAAATTTTGAAATATTGCACAAGTCCAAAAAGGTGTCATGGGCTAATATATTTTGGGCTAGTTGGGCCTTTAAATTGAATACTGGGCTAGTGTACCATACCTGTGAGTAGTTCCAGGAGAAGAATGCCAAAACTATAAATATCAGAGCTAGGGGTGAACGGATTTGAACTTTTTGGGTTGCGGGTCTCCGGCGCCCGATAGAAGAGGCTGGAAGAAGAGGGGGATGGCAGAGAAGAGGAGGGAGAAGGGGAGGGAGGGAGGAATGTCGGTACAAGAGAGAAGTCGGTGAGGCACGACTCAAAATCGGCACCAAGAAGTACATTAGACGGCTTTAGGTTGGCGTGCACAAGGCCTGACTGGTGCAGGTGGAACAGACCGGTTGCCACGTCTTCTGCTATCTTCAAGCAAGACGTCCAATGGAGAGGTTTTCCATTACCTGATGGCCTTGACCCTGTATAATGAATATTTGGTCAGTGTAATTATCAAATAAATATTATAATTAAACTATTGATAAAATATATATATATATATATATATATATATATATATATATATATATATATATATATTGGTTCAAATAGGATGCCAGAGAACAAGTTTTGACAGTAGAAGTGTCCTCCAGTTGTAAATACTAACAGCATTTGGAGAGGAATCCTAAATTCCTAATTAATATTCTTAGATTATTTAATGCTACAGAAATTGTTTTCCTTATGATATGCAAATATTTATCTGTTAGCTTAATTGTTTATTTATTTATGTAATATTCTTTCGTATTAGTAACCCTCAACCCAACTTGCATTGCAGAGTAGATACAGAGAAAATCCTCAACCCAACTTGCATTGGATAGTAGATACAGAGAGAGCCCAAAAAAAAAAAAAAAGAGCAAGAAAAGCAGTCATATGAGGACAATTTCCAAATTCCTTTTTCAGAGAAGTTATGTCCCAACCATATAACAATGTGAGATTAATGACTCTAAAGAAAAAAGGCTACCCCCTCAGGGACCAATTTCCTACGAATTGATTTGAATTTATTCTATTAAAATCAATAACTGTCTTCTTGTAATAAAGAGAGCACAGGTGGATCTGGTAATAGTACAAAAGATTTTGGCCACATTATTGCTAGCAGCTAAAATCCATGGTAGATGCCTTAGACCACAGGTTTTGACTGTCAGATAACTCTACAATGTAAGAACAAAACTGATTGGATAAAGATTTGGCCCAAGGAAAACATGGAATTTTTTTTTTTTATTTGGGGAAAACATACAAAAAAGTTAATATTGGAAAACTCACCTGATCCCAATGACAAACAACCAACAACAAAAGACCTTCTGAAACCAATATAGTGTTCTTACACAGGGAAATAGGGGTGTTCAAACGGTTCGGTTTAATTGGTTTTGGACCGAACCGAATTAGTATTGAGAAAGGATGATTTTTGTTTAGTATACTTTTTGACATAGTAATGACTTCATTAATTTAACTTTTAACTTGGATATAGTTTTTTATCATAGCATTTTCTTCTATAATTCTTAGTTGCTTATTTGTTTTACAGTCCTAGAGTATAGGCTATCGATACGTAATTAACCTCCCCAAACAGTGACCAATAAAATGTGGAGGAAGAACGAGAAGTATGGTGCACTTCACATGGTAATTGGAAAGGGGCCCACAGCATAGAGGTCCATAGCCAGATAAGAGCAAGAGGATGTTATTAATTGTATGTTTGTTCCCCATCTCCTCACATGGACTTCGTTACTCTAATCCATCAAGCATTAAATGTAAATATAAATTAACCTATCAACCCAAAGCAACCCCCTGCATTAAATGTAGACAGAATTTTTCTGGTATTACAAGCAAACCATTTGTTGACTTCATATTGAGGCACAAGTATGATATGGAGGAGAACAAGACTAGAATAACAATCATGCACATTAACAATTTGTATTAAGCATCATCCAAATTAATAAAATATGGTGGAATATTTAAATGCAGAAGGAATCTAGATCCCAATTCCCAGATAGCATGGTCACATAGGGGTTATTTAAATCCAATTGTAAATGAAATGCATACGAAAAAACTCTGAATACATGTTTTAGTAAAAGACGCTACTATTACCTGGCATCTCAAAACTACAGCAAATTATGTGTAGCAATACAACAAGTAGATATGCATATTCATTTGAGTGAGGCTATGGTACTTCGCAAACCGTAGATCATTCCGTGCATTGGATTCATATCTCTGCTTTCAAAGTCCAAATAGTCGATCTGAACTGCTCAACATTATTATCATATGAAAATATACTTGGAGACCAAATTTTATAATTTTTGGGATTTTTTTACTATTTTTTGAGACAATTAGAAAATCACTTGATCTAAAAATATAAAATTTGGTCTCCAAGTATATTTTCATATGATAATAATGTTGAGCGATTCGGATCGACTATTTGGACTTTGAAGACAGAGATATGAATCCAATGCACGAAACGATCTGTGCATTGCAGAGTACCATAGCCTCACTCTATTCATTTCATCTGCTGATTCCACTTATTACTCATAGAACAGTCATGTAATTAAGAAGACAGCTCTGTATATTAAAACTTACATGGTGCATTAGCTTTTTGCTTCCCAACTATGTAAATTTATTAGATGCACCTGGCAAGTTTTAATAGTAATTAATCTACCAACTTTCTCCAAAGGTAATAACTACAGTGTAGCCCTTAAGCTTTCAAGTCCCACAACTAGTAACTCTGTAAAGACAACTCCATGGTTAACATGTAGCAGGTAGTTACAGTGAAACAATATTGACCCACTACATGGATCACCATACCATGTTATACCAGTCTATTACTAACATTCCACCAGTTATCTTCTCCCCAAAGTGAGGCTCTTATTCTTAGTTTAACACGGTCACGGGACATTTGATTCCTATTTCTGTCTCCTCTTTTGACTGCACAAACTAAGATGCTCCGATCTCCAGTAAACACATAATGGATACCTCCAGTTATTTTTGTGGCTTCTTGGTGCAATCCATGTTTCCTAAACCCTGTTTCTAGATAATGAAATCACAGCCTAGAATTCACTGCATCTACTGAGTTGCAGTGACCCACTAAGTTTTGTCCATGTCACATAAAACCTAATTACTACTAAATGGCTTGTTAATTACTGAGAAAACATATCGTGTTGTGCATTGGGTAAGAAACTAAGAATAGATAGTGCCCCATTAGTGTTAGTAACATAGGTGTATGGATAAAAGTTTTTTTTAAAAAAAAGTTGATAGAGACTACCCAGAAAACCCATTGTCAAAAAACCAGAAAGCTCTAGTCAGACTAGAGTCAAGAGTCAAGCCCCAAAAGTAATATTATAATTATATACAGGTGTACATAAAAGTATAATTAACAATATCTTGGAGGAAAACAACATAGTAGAGACTATGGTTGCATCAGTCCAAACTGATGCTTATTTTGGGGCGAAAAAACATTCCCAAGAAAAAAAAAAGAGACTAACCATGAATGAGGGAGAAGAGGCTTCCATTGGGGAAATAATCATACACAAGCAATCTCTCTTCCTTTGCTTGGAAATAAGCTCTCAAAGGCACAATATTGGGATGCCGCACTCGACCCAACTCTTTGGCTTTTCGGCTAAACTCCTCGCCATCCCTGGCCGCATTCTCCTTTCCTGCCACCTCTCTCAGCCGCTTCACTGTCACTATAAACCCCGTCTCCATAACCGCCTTATAGGTTGATCCAACCGTACCTATTGGATTGATATTGATTCCAATCATATGACTATAAAAAGCTTAATAGACTGGAAAAAAAAAATTATACTATTTTTAAACAGCTTGGTAATGATTTCTTCAGATCACTTGTAAAGGAAGAGCTGATGAAAAGTAACTGGCAAATCCTATTTGGGTAAAAGGAGGGCTAGGGGACCGGTTAACACCTTTGTCTTATTTGTGCTTAGCTAGATTTTAGGCTAAAAGAAAAATCATTGGGAAATTAAGTTCTTGTGATAGTTCATTGTTCAAACACTATATATAGAATATACCAAAAAGATAAACGGTAATAAAACAACAAGATAAATTTACAAGAACCCAAAATATATCCAACAAATAATTAGAATTTTCTCTGACAGTACCTCTACCAAGTGTCTCAGCTGATGCACGAAGCAACTCTTCCATGCTATACATCTCTCCAACACCTCCACAAAACACCAACTTGCCAGAGCTCTCTGTTTCCCATGAAAATGCCGGTTTACTAACCGGCCTTTGTGGTTCGTCTCTGTGTTGAAGAGTTGTTGGTTCAGTTTCTATTTCGGTGGTTTTTAGTTCGTGTTCCTTCGGCTGGGCGCTCACCTCAGCCGACTTTTTTTTCTTTTTCTTGAAAATTAGCACAAACAACAGTATTGAGACAAGTGCCAAAAGGATAATTCCACCGGCAACTGAACCGGCAATAATGGCAATCATGCGCTTTTTGTGGGTTTTTTCATGGTTAGAGGTAACTAATGGAGGTATTGCAATTGATGCTGAGTATGGTTCATTGGGGCTCAGAGGAGGAGGAAAGAATGAATCTCTCGTACAAATTTTGTTGATTTGTTGGCCACAGAGATGAGGATTTTGAGAAAAGGAAGAGAGATTAAATTGGAACAAAGCTTTAGTCAATGGGATTTTACCAGAGAGATTATTATAAGATACATTCAAGAGACGAAGACTGGATTGCTTGAATGGTGGGATTTCACCAGTAAGTTGGTTGTTTTGCAATTGCAAAGAATACAACCGTTGAACTGAGATCAATTCCAAAGGAATTGAACCAGAAAGAAGATTGTCAGATAAAACTACGACCTTTAATCGGTGAAGCAAGGATAGAGACGAAGGTATTTTTCCAGAGAATTTATTCTGGTTCAAGTAAAGAGATTTTAAATTTGTGAGGGAAGAGAGATCAGGGATTTCCCCTGAGAGATTGTTTGATTTGAAACTGAGCACACGGAGCTGGTCTAGACTGGAGAGGAAGATGGATTTTAGCGCACCACTGAGATTTAGCGATTCTAGAACAAGCTTGGTGACGCGACCATCTGACGAGCATTCCTTGACGCCTATCCATGAGGTACAAAGAGAGGAGACTGATTCTAACCTCCAAGGGAGAGAGTTTGACACGTCGATAGCAGATTTGAGGAGGAGCAAGGATTGAGCGTCGCTAATGGAGGATTGGGAAAGGGAATGTGGCACGAGTAGGAGAAAGAAACAGAGGACGAGAGAAAGAGGGGCTTTTGGAGTCATTTGGGTGGTTTTAGATTTTGTTCAAGAGGAATGGATAAGCGGAGAGGTGGCGCGCGCCATGGGAGAGGAATGGAGGGAGAGAGAGAGCAAACGATGAAGCGAATGGTTTCCACGTGAATGTGAGCACTGAGCAGTGTGAGAGACAGACGCAGAGAATCTATATGCCCCTCTGTTATACCAAGAATTTCATGTTGGTGCAATTTTACTTGGTAGCGGTTAAACCAGACAAAAATATATTTAATTAAAAAGAATGACAAAAGTTATATAATAATGTCACAATATTTTATTGGTGAGGTTATAGTTTGTAATGTAGATCTACCAATTAATATGTTTTGATACATTAGATGTGGATAGGGTTGGCAACGAGCAGGTTCGGTCCGAGTTAGATCAAGCTCATGGCTCGCTTGTTTTAGCAATTAGCGAGTTATGAGCGAGCTAACATTTGGATCTGAGCTGAAAAAATGGCTTGTGACTCATTTGTTTTGGTAAGAAACGAGCCGAGCCAGCTTGTAAAAGCTCATGAACCAAAAATTCAAATATATTAGATAATTTTTATAAAATCAACTATTATAAATTAAGTTTGTAACTAAATTCATGCATACTAAATAAATCTTCAAATTCATACAAACATAATTTACAAAATAAATTTATGCATATTAAATTCACACAAATTCATATTTGGACCAAGCTGGCTTGCCAGCGAGCTCGGTCCCAGCTAAAACTTATTAATTTTGAGTCGAGCTAGTAATGAACTGCCTCATTAATAGCTTGGTCCACTAATGAACGAGCTGTTTGAGCAAGTCAGATGCGAGTCACGATCGATCCACGAGCTACGAGCTTTTTTGTCACCCCTAAATATAGATTTGTGTCAAAATGTACGCTGGATGAAATCAAAGTATAGCTAACAATTGTTGTATTGAAGTACGCTAGATCAAAGGTTTAAATAGCGTTTATCGCGTCATAGCGAAATGGTTAAAAAACAGCGCTATGCCCATATAATGCTAATAGCGGCATAGCCTTTATCATCTGAAAACGCTATAGCGCACTATTTAGAACTAGATAAATGTATATTGGGAAGCACCATAGACTCACTCATATTTTATTGCAATTTTCAACATGTATAATAGAATTGGTTCGGTAATAATTTAAATTTATTTTTTAGAAAAAAAATATCTTTTAACATCGTAGACTATACAAAATAAAAAAATGTTAAAAATCTCAAGCTAAATAAAATTGCAATAAAATATTGTTGTTTAGGTATTTTTAATAAAAGTTCAAAAATTTAATTATTTGTGATAAAATATATTTTAAGTTGGTTATTAATAAAAATGTCGGACCATAGGCTCACTCATATTTTATTGCAATTTTCAACATGTATAATAGAATTGATTCGGTAATAATTTTAAAATAATACTTTTTGAAAAAGAAAAATATCTTTTAACATCATAGACTATACAAAATAAAAAAAAATGTTAAAAATCTCAAACTAAATAAAAGTAACGCACAAACATGTTTTAGATTTTATTTAAAACAATTGATTTATAATAAACTGAAGTATATTAAGAAATAAACTAAGATATTTAAAAATAAACCAAGTATTTAAAGCAATTGATTAAGAAAACCGGAGTATTAAAAAATAAACTGGGGTGGTTCCGATCAAATTCATATTATATGAAAGTTCGGTCGGTTCGGTTATTTCGATTTTGAAAATTTTCAAACCGAACCGAACCGAAGTTATAATTCGGTTTTGAAAAACTAACCAAACCGATTCAATAAACTAAAATAACCGAACCGTTTGAACACCCCTATTCATAGCGATTAATAGAATTTGAGTTGAAATGCTACTGAAATTGGGAGAAAAAAATAATAGAGGATACAATCTCCAGATAGTGAGAGAGCGATAGTTAATGACGCATTGTTGTTTGAACCCATAACAATCCGCCTCCAGCATATTTTACAGCTACCCAAACACTGAGCACGTGGCAATCTTACACTGAGAGGAACCAATCGTGAAGGACCTATCATCCACTGATATCACAACGTAAATTATCGTAGAAATTAGAACGTGTTCTATAAATTGAGGGGTTTTGTTCTGAAATTTTGTTGGCGCGGAAACTTGTGTACAATTTTTAACAAAATGTTTCATACCACCCCGGGAAAAGATTTTTTTTATAAACCATAATTAAAAAAAAAAATTAGAAACCAACATGATTATTTTTTTTTTTTGGCAAAAATCATAAGAACTAAATGCCATTTCGGTTCTGAAAATTTTGTTTTTTTTTTATTTATCAAAATGACAATTCGGTCCCAGGTATTTTCACAATTTTTCAACATATTTTTTTCTCGAAATCTATAAAAACGGCTGGGACCGAAATGACAATTCGGTCTCAAAAAAAAAAGGGGGACCGAAATGGCATCTCGGTTCTTATGGTTTTTGTTAAAAACAAAGCAATCAAATTAGTTTTGTAAAATTTATTTTTTTATTTATGGTTTCTAAAAAAATTTCAGAAAATTAACCATATGTTGTAATCATATCTGTATGACATACTTAAGTTAAAGGCTGGCACTTGATTATGCACATTATTATTATGTTTTTTTTAGGCACGGTACTTGATTATCACATATCATTATTGCATTTTGAAAAATAAAATGTTATCATAATTTATGCTTTATGTAGTTTATATAGATTATGTGAAAGTTTTAATCTAATTTAAAAATATATGGTCACTTGTAAAGTATGAACCAATTGATGAATGATAATAAAAAAAATTCAAGTGAAAATGATATAACACATTTCTAGATTATGGGAAAGAAACTTGCATTTTTTTTTTTCATTTTAATACTTGATTTTATTGATTTTCACAAATCGACATAACCTTATCTAGGATGCACTAAAAGCTCGTAGTTTTTGATTCGATTGAGTTCGATTTGGAAAAAAAAAAAGATTGAAACGAATCGAATTGAGTTTGATTCGGTTCAAAACTCTTATTTTTAGTTATAAACCTTGCTTCAATTTTGAATCAGCTTGGTTCGAAACTAGTTCAAATTGTACCGAATCAAACTCGAACACTTCTTTTAAGTTCAAAATCCTACTTCGATTTCAAACCAGTTTAGTTTGAAATTGGTTCGAACTCGAACTCGAACTGGGTTAAATTCTTTTCTTTTGCAGCTCTAACCTTATCCCATAATGGGATTGTTAAAAAAAAATAAAAAAAAGTTTGTAAAATGATAAAATCAAAATGAGCATTTGAATTTGAAAGTTAAAAAAAAAATTAAAAACAGAAAAGACTCAAAAGAGGTATCTTACTTAGTCAGAAGTGGGTGGGCCGAACAACTACTTGGGGAAGTGTGATATGATTGATAAAGCCCAAATGTTACTTCATATGATGCAGCAAGTTTTGTTTTTAGCTTGACAGCATATGTAATGCGCATTTAGGCGGTTTAATGCATATAGCGGCGAAGTTAGGATTATTTTTATTTAGGACTCTGATAACAATTCCCGCAGGTCTATCTCCGCACAAACTGTCAAAAATATCATGGGGGGAACCGCCCAGTCATTAATGCTCCGCAGAAACTGTTAGTATTTAACTTGAAGCATCAAAGTATTAATCTCTATGCAATGATATCTATTTAGGAAAGAATAAATCAACCCATGAGTTGTCCCCGCACAAAATTTCCTTTTTTTTTGAATCGTCCCCGCACAACTGGGGACCATTAAATAAGCAATCCCCTCATAAATACTTGTCATTTATCCCCGCACAAAATTTCCTTTTTTTTCTGGATTGTCCCCGCAAAACTGGGGACCATTAAATAAACAATCCCCTCACCCAATGATAAATACTTCTCAGACATAAGGATAAATACTTTATGATACATTGATAAATACTATATGTTACATGGATAAATACTTATCAGACATAATTGCAACTTTTAGTACAATATCAATGATAAATACTTCTCAGACATAAGGATAAATACTTTATGATATATGGATAAATACTATATGTTACATGGATAAATACTTCTCAGACATAATTGCAACTTACAGTAAAACATCTGTGACAATGATAAATACTTCCCATATATAATCGTAAATACTTGTCAGAACAACGATAAATACTTTCTTGAACTTTGTTCTTGAACTTGTCAATAAGTAATGTTTAATCAAATCAAAGTATTATCATGTCAGGGACAATGATAAATACTTCTCAGACATAAGGATAAATACTTGTCAGAACAATGATAAATACTTTCTTGAACATCAATAAACAGATTAATATTTATTAGCGGGAATTGTTATTAAAGGATAGTATAATTAATGCGTGGATTGTTATTAGAGGACAGTATAATTAATGTGGGGATTGTTAATTAATGCGGGGATTGTTATTAAAGGGCAATAATTAATGCGGGGATAAATGGAAATTCTTAGAGGAATTAGTGCGGGGATAAAAGGCAATTAAGGGAGTTAATTTGGAGAGAGAGAGTGCGGGGTTAAATGGGGGGACAGGGTTGAGGGGATTGTTATAATTATTCTTTTATTTATCAGGAGTAAGCAAAATATATATATATATATATATATATTAAAAATTAGTTATTATTTTTTTCTAGATAAAACGGGTTAAAAATTATAATTTGTGATTAAGATAATTTTTGTGATAGTTTAAAAATAAATGGATTCACTGTATGTTAAAATCGTCAAATAGCAATGTACAATGGTCTGAAACTTTAAAATTGAATGTTAAGAATCAAATAATTTTTAAATGCTCGTGGTTATCTGTGAACTAATAATTACATATTTTTATACATAATGGACCAATATACTAAGTCTATTTTGAAATAAGTATCCAAAACAACAAAACTTAGTTTTGTTAAATTTAAAATTGACACAAAAATGACCGAATTAAGTCACAACTAAGGGCGTGCTCCAGACGGGGGTACACAGAGGGAGGGGAAGGGCGAAATCACTGTGCGGAGGTGAACACACACCAGACCGGATCTGACTGGGCGAGTTTACTTGCTCCAGCAGGAGAGAATCGGAGAGGGAGCGAAGGGGAGAAAACACTGTTCAGAAGTGAGCTCCGTGTTCAGTTTTGACGAAATCGTTACTTTTCAAATCGAGGTGTACAGATTACTGTTTGAAGAAGAGCTTCCACCCTGTCTCCTCCCTTCCCTTCTCTTTAATAAGGTTTTACTCTCAGTTTGTGAAGCACAACCTAAAAGAGAATCGCTACAGAAGTAGACAATTGACTAAAATAGAAATAGACAATGATATAATTTTAGAGTAAAGATTTTGTTCCCCGCAATTCCGTCCCCTAAGTGTACCCCTAACAACTAACTAATTAACTGTCCCCTTAACTGTCTAACCCTTCTCTATCTCCAAGTTATAAACAGATCCATTTTCTAACAAACTTACAAAATCAGACTGAAGTCTCTCCTCCGTCTCTTCATGGCCTTCACGTCCTCCGCTTCTTCTCTTTCTCGGCGTGGTGCACCGTCGAGATCCGGCGAGAAGAGCGTAGTGCACCGTCGAGATCCGACGAGGAGAGTATGGTGCACCGTTGAGATCCGACGGGGAGAGCGTGGTGCACCGTCAAGATCCGGCGAGGAGATCCGGCGGAGAGAGCGTGGTGCACCATTGGAGGGGGTCCATGCTAGCCCAGCGAAGGTTGTCAGAGTGGAATATATGAATACTTCATTAGTTAGATATGAATACTTCATTTGTTAGATATGTATTCATGTTATTAGATATGAATATTTCTTGGAAGAGGTGGAGTGAGAGAGATGAATCTGACAATGAATTTTGAATTGTATAAATTATTTCGAACATGTATGAATACTTCGTAATCGTTAGTATGAATACTTCTTGAAAGATGTGGGGTGAGAGAGATGAATCTAACTTTGAATTTTGAATTGTATAAATTATTTCAAACATGTATGAATACTTCGTAATCGTCAGTATGAATACTTCTTGGAAGAGGTGGGGTGAGAGAGATGAATCTGACTTTGAATTTTGAATACTATAAATAAGTAGGAAAACATGTATGAATACTTCGTAATCTTCAGTATGAATACTTCATTTGTTTAGATATGAATACTTCTTTATTTAGATATGAATAATATATAGATTCGCTGTAGTGGTCCCCAATCTTGGCAAATGTCGTTTTCAGACGGTTGTGGTCCCCAATCCAGGCTGTCACAAGACGTCAGCGGTCCCCCTGGTCGTTACTGGTCCCCTCCAACTTGTGTTTACATATGACGAATGATTCTGATAATAAGTATGAATACTATAAATTCGTAGGTATGAATACTATACGTTTTGACTATTAATAAAATAGCATTAATCTTGCTCTTTGGTGGTAGTTAACACGTTTTAACTATTTTTTTTGTCTTTTAGTGCGGGGGACAGATAGGGGACTGAACTAGGGGGACTGTTAGTCGATCCCATAATTTTATACTAATGTATAGATAATTTTCAAAATCGAGAGATAGATGGTTGTCTATCCTTGATCCATACTAACTCCGTCACTGACCACAGGATCCTATTCATTTTATTTAAATGCACAAATCTCAAAATCTGTTGTTTTATATGCACAAATCTCAAAACAAATGAATGGGAAGATTTGAAAAAGAGAATCACAGCAGATTTGTCTCCTCAGCTTAGGCATATATGTCACACATGGAAACCTCCCTGGAACACCTATCACAACCGAATCCGTATCCTCTGCATTAACTCAAAAAAGAATCTTTTGAGTTAATAAATCTCAACCATTTGATTTTAAACGGAACCAATCCGATTCATGTTTATACTCAGCATAAGGGTCCTTTAAAACAGATCGAATGATCAGGATTTATTAACTCAAAAGATTCCCTTTTGAGTTAATGCGGAGGATACAACTTCATCACAACCATTCCATTTGGAGCGCAATGGCCAATGGCCACGGGTCACGTGGCGCACTCAGAAGGAGATCTCCCGCCGGATATTCTGCGGCTGGTTTTTACGCTGGAATACGGGTCAAATCTAAAACAGTCACACCATTTGATAATATTCAATTCGCTACTATTTAGATATACAGGAAAGGTCACGGAAAATGGAAAAAAGTATTTCATTTAAGTTTTAAAATATTACAATAGATGCTAACTGCAAGTTATTATCTTATTTGCAATCTAAACGTTTAATTAAAAGTTTTTAAAAAAATAGTATGTCCCGCTATTAATCAAACTTCTCGATGAATAATAAACTAAGATTTCTTTGAGTTAGCAAATCGACTTCAAATAACAAATCCGAACCGTTGAAACCCTTCTACCTTACGAGTAATGTATCTACATGTAAAAATTTTAAACATTCAAATTAATTTAGTACAAAGTCAAGCAGTCAGAATTAGAAGGTTAATAAATTAATTTTAATGCATTTATTTTTTGAATGTTTTTTTACCTATTGACTCTATGCAAAATTAATTTCAAAATTAAATTCTTTTACATGTAAACGCATCACTCGTAAGGTAGACATGTTTCAACGGTTCAGATTCGTCATTCAAAGTCGATTGAATAGATTTTAGACTTGAGTTCACTAGTTCTACACTACTCCACTAATTTAACAGACCATTTCTAAAAGCTTTATTATTACACTACTCTTTGTCCAATTCATAATGTTGTCGCAGATAAAAATACCTGGCAAGACAAAACTTTTTGCTTTTTCTTAAGAACCATATGTGATGCCATTTTTATCGAGTGCACCTTTTTATTCTCATCATCAGAAGTCCTTTCCTATACTGTGTCATTTTTTTGTGACAGTTTTGGTATAATGGTTCAGACCTAAAACAAGACAGGAAAAAAAAGGAGCACCGACCAGAAATCAACATTATATGTTTCAATTTTCAGAACAGCAATCACGATCACGTACAACGAAAGATGTATCCTAGAACAGAAAATTAGAGGATATCTTTTTTTTTGAGAAACAAAAGTAGAGGAAATATGGAATGCCATAGAATTGAAACCCTGGATTTGAAAGAAAAAAAGGTACGCTGGACAAATCAGAGACCATTTCAAGACTGAGTTTGAGCAGCAAGTGCTCGGGCCTTGGCACGCTCTAGGGCCTTGAGGCGGTTGGCTTCAATGCGGGCCTTCTGCTCCTCTGTCAGTTCAACAGCTGTTCTCTTCACTGTACTCTCACTAGATTTCTCATTTAAAGATGAAGGCTCAGTATTTTGCCCGTTAGAAGTTTCCTTTGGTTGAGTCACTTCCTTACCAGCAACAGCTTCTGGTTCCTGTGTGATGTAATAAAAAACATGTCAAACGCCGATGCTTTAGTGTCACAGATCCTTACAAATGAGAAATATATGGATGCCCAGGAAAACATCAAAACATATATAACAACAACATTTCAACAGCATATCATTAATTGGTCATCAAGATCAATCAATTAAATCCATGTTCACATTGCATCACCTAAATTAACAATCTTGTCAAATAAAAACACTGCTCATCCAGTAAGTCTCATCCTTAAAGGTAGTCGTCAAAAGGCCATTTGATATATAACATATGAAAGTTTACTGTTTTGCAATATGTATTATGGCCTCTTCTCTTTCTTTTTGGGTGGGGGTGGAGGGTTGATAAAGAGGGGTAATTTTGGAATTATCTTATTAAAATGGCCAAACTGTCATCCTATAAATATACTGTGCACTGAGGGGCATCAATGATATGCCTCGTTTGGCAGGGGCATATGAGAAAATTGTGAGGTTTGCAATGGGTACAGATGACATTCAGACTGATATTCAATAATTTTTTTGAATGAAGATATTCAGTTATTATAACAAAGAATTGAGAAAAGCACTTGAAAACTTACTTCAGTGGCATTGTGGTAGATCTCATCTAACATATCCTCAGGTGGGTCAACCAGGTCAGCCGGGTCAAATAGGTCAGCCGGTTCAGGAACTCGATCATTTGTTGCAGGAGTATTCTCGTTTGGCGAATCAGCCGGGTCAGTAACTGGATCGTTTGCTGTGTCTCCATCTGTAATAATTATAAGCTGGCTATGTGAGAACAGTGATTAATGCTCCAGCGTATATTACTGTAAATTTAGTATTGCTATATCATGGCGTCACCAAAATAATTACTGGAACATTTAAAAATGTTACTTACCAGGTTCATGCTCTTGAGTAGGTTCTTCAAAAGGTGACTCATGCAGTTTTGTAGGATCCCCGCCCCTGGCCACTCTCTCTCTTAACTCTCCAATGCATCTCTTGGGTATGGCACAAAAGAGAACAAAAAGAACACCAAAAAGATATTTTAAGTTCAAACTGAAAAAACTATGAAGTCTGAGATGGAAATTGGTAACATTGAGAGTACAAATTTTCTCTGCTTTCTGGTAAAGCAAAGGGTGGAACCATGGAATGATTACCATACTGAGTTTATCTGAGTACGAGTGATGTCTGAGATGCACCATACTGGTCAGATTAGGTACCAGCTAATTGATAACTTTACAAAAAGAAGCGCAATCTATTAGCACATGAAAAAAAACTAATCTTTTCATAGAAGATAACCCTAAGATAAACACATTTAATATTTTTTTGGTGTATTATATCAAAAGTTCGTAGGAGGCTTTTAAACATATTCTGATAATATTTAAAACCCTAACAAATAGAAACTTACTCTGACACGTTTGCTGGCCCCCACTCGCTCAACCTTTTGGACAAATTGCTCGAAAGAATAGTATGGTATTAGGCGCATGTGCCATTCCGAATATAACCCAATCAAGTTGCCTAGATCCGTCACCTACAGAAGAAAAATTATATGGATATCTTGGTAAAAATCCAGGAAAACTAAGCTAAATCAAAGTAATTTGGTACTCAATTGGAGTGCTGATAAACTAAATATGTCCTAAATTAGATTCACCAAAAGCATAAATTACTAATATAGGTTGAAGATTTTCCAGTTTACAAAAAATCAAAACAAAAATCTAGACCCACAAGTGAAATTAAATGATAACCCTCGAACAAAGACAAGATCGTGAAAGATTACCTCATGGCCACGGCCATGGTACTTGAAACCTCGAGGGAAATGTCGCAACACATAACCCAGCCCATCATCAGACAACAATAGATCGGCTGTCAGGTTAGGTCTGGATCGAGCTTTCTTCTTTGAGGCGGGATCAGTACCAGAGGATTCTACCGATTTACTCGCAGGATTCGATTTATTAGAGAATTTGGAGTTCGAAAATGGAGTCTTGGGTTTGGAGAAATTAAGGGTATGGCTAGCGTTAGGGTTTGATGGAGCGGAGGAAGACGAGGAAGGGCAGTCGCGAGACCAGTGACCAGGTCGACCGCACTTGAAGCAACCAGTTGGTGCTGCCTCCGCCATTGATCTCTCTCTCAGGGGAACAGTGCGATGTGGGAAACCTTGGTTGGGGTATAATGGCGATTGGCGGGAAAACGAAGCGGGAAATGTTTAGCGGGTGGAAATAAATTAAGTGAAGAATGCCATTTTGTATTTGTGTCCTACAATTTCCTAAAAATTATTTGAGAGAATTTCATATGTACCACTTAAAAACTGTGAAATTACGTATTTACCATCCAAATTTTTATAATTACACATTTAACATCTAAAAATCTAATAACTCACATATTTACTCAATTAATCAAAAAATGAGATTAAAAAAGTTCATTTAGTCTCTTCCTTTTCTGCGCATATATTTTTCTGCCGCTTTTTTTGGCGTAACTTTTTTCTTTCTTGCTAAAATTCTATCCTCGTCTCATCTCTCCTGCTAAAACTCGGATAGAAGGGAGTAACAGACTCAAAGACTAGAATTTTAGCTCCAGCCTGATTGTCTAAAAACAATGTAACCACTTCACATTTTCCAACATAACAACTCTAACTGAATTCGATGCTCATATCGCAATCCGTTATCAAAGTAGTATTGAGTTTGAGAATTTGTGTTTTGTTACTAGCTCAGTTTAGAATATCTGTTTTTAATCTCTTATATTGGATATAAAGGAGAACTGATTTAAGAAAAAAAAGATAGGGTGTTAAGTTAATTCTTAATTAATTATAGTTCTAAGAATATTACACATAATTAATTTGAATTTTGGGTATATTTGATATATACTAACGTTCTATTAGGTAAATATGTGAGTTATTCGATTTTTAGATGGTAAATATGTAATTATAGAAAATTGAATAATACATACGTAATTTAACAATTTTTTAGTGGTATATATGAAATTTCCCCAAATTATTTTAATGTTAAAAGTTTTCTTAAACAAAATTCACTATTTTTTAAAACAGTTTTTTTTTTTTTCCCCATCTATATTCTTAGCGTTACTGCGTTAGCATTGTTATTTAACAGATGTTAGTATAAATTTTCATCTATTTTTTAACTTTTACTTACAGTAGGATTGATTAAGTACAAAATAAAGACTTCAGAAGTATATATGATGATTTTAAAACTTTGGAAACTAAATGCTGCTCTGAGTAATTTTTGTATAATTTACTTTATACTTTGGTGATACTATTAGTAAAAATGTGGTATTAATTGATTAAAAATATGTGTAATTGGATACTTATTGAATAAGTGCACAGTACATTCGTCATTTGCGGATTGAAATAAAAATCCGATCTGCAATATAATATAGCGGTTTGGATATTTAAAAAAAAAAAATTAAAAAACCTGGATATAAGTGGATATTTATATTTAAAGTTAGATATTAATTAATATAAATGTCGACCAAGCTAAAGCCTCTCTTGTTCAAGTTCTTTGTTGTCGGTATTCTATTTAATTGTGCACATTTTAGTGACGTATCTTTTATTTTTAAATAAATAAACTACGTACGGAAAAATATATTTATATAATATAAGTTGATTTTGGTGATTATATGACTGAAAATATGGTAATCAAATGAAAAATGCACATACACAAGATGCTAAAAAAGCATTCTAGCATGTTGTTTGAATTTTTTTTTTTTGTGTCCGTCTCTTTGGTCAAGTAGGCAAAAATTTAAGTTATGGAGGTCAAAAGTTTACTTCCACAAAAAAAAAAAAAATATGGGAGTCAATTTTACATAGCACTTAAATCCAAAATTTTAAAAAAAAATTAACTATTTTTGGGAAAAAAAATTGAGGTCAATTCGCCCTTGTGTATCTAGAAAACAGTTCTTTAAGTTTAAGTGATTATATGACATGAATTGTGGCTCTAATTGTTTACGAGCTCGAATAAGAGCATGTTATGTGTTGTAGATATATTAAAAAAAAATTATGTGTAAATTTAGCACAAATAATTTCAAGCAGAAATGCATTCAAATTAGAGGATGTTTGTGCTTTTGGTGGGTGTTATGCATTCAAATTAAGTGCTATGTAAAATTTTGGATTCCTCGGTGCTGATGTGCACTGGTACGGTGCTATTTCTTGTGTTATTGATTCCTCGGTGCTTGATTGAGGGTTTCTTGGTACTGACGGGTGCGCACCAGCCTTGTGTTGCCTCGCCTCAAGGCCGCCCAATAAATCAGTAAACATCACGAGAGGAGGCACCATTAGGCATCAGATACGCCTCAAATGGTGTTCAATTTTTTATAATATTTTTGCAGTCATCTATGGACCATTCTTGTATTGTTTCCAAAATTGATAGATATTCGGATATTCATAATAAAAAAATTCATGGCAACTAATGGAAAGTAGAAAATAAAAATAAGAGATCAAGAAGGAATATCAACTTTTTGTAGAAAATAATACTGATAACCCTTTATTTAACAAAATTCAACTTAGAAGATGGGTTGACTAACAGGCAGCGACGGAGCCAGACAAATATACATGGCAGAGGCCAATTTTACCACAAGTCAATAACATTTATTAAATTAATTGATACTATATTTACTTTCTCCGTTAGATAATAATTGATCATCATATAAAAGCACAACATGAATGAGAAAAGATAATGATTTAAGTTTCAATTGAGAGGAGTCATGACTAACAAAGATAAGTATCGCTTAGATGAAATTTAAGCTCTCAATAAAACAAAATTGATGGTTGATAACCATTTTAGAAAAGATAATCCAGAAATCTAACCTGGTAAAATCTAAAATGCAATCTAAGCCTTGCATGAAAATCAACTTGAGATACTCTTATATACTATTCAACAACCTTAATTTTACCAGCAATAGCATCAGCATATGCTTGGTGTAGACCAGGAATAATATTTTCATATGGCAGAATAAACTTATTCACAAACTTCTCATTACTTGGATTTACAATAGTAGAAAATTTTAGATTTGCTACAGGAAGTCCTTTGGACATCAGAAGCTTTCTGACAAGGTTCCGTGGAATCAGCCGTTTCTCTAAGCTGTACGTGAACAAAACTGGATTTTGGATCACATGCAACTTATCACAACCAGCTTCCTTCATTAGGAACTCCATTTTGCTACCTACAATTTTCTCTGGTACAGCCAACACCGTAGGTTTTTTACGAATCATAAGTTCTACCTCCTCCTGTGAAAACCCCAAATTCCTCAAGTTATTTAGCCTTGCATCTATGTTGTGCTTGTTCTGGGTGCTGACAACAATCAATGCATTGATAAAAGTTCCTGATGAAGGAGCAACACCTAATTCCAGAGCCCTCTCAACTACCTTTTCAAAAACATCAGGCCTAGCTGAAATCAATCTAGGATTTGACTTAATCAGCCGAGCAACTTGATGATTAGATAAACCGCATTGCTGTTTAAGGTAAGACAACCTAGGCAAAATAACCTTTTCCAAGCTGCTACTGATAAGCGCACCGTCCCTCGTTTTCAGTACCACATAAAGATTCTCTACTGATCCAAGAACCCCTATCCAGAATTCAATCTTTGACGCACAATTGAACCGAAACAGACTAGGGCTGCTAGCAATGATACCTGAGATGTCTTCGATGGAGAAGCCGACCTCTTGTAGCTTGGCGATGTTTGGTTTCCAGTTCTTCTCCACATTGGAGCAAAGGATGCGAGCGTCCCGTGACACGGCAGTTCTTATGTCCAACTCGTTTACGCCAGTATCTCTCAGGAAACAGAGCACTGCGTTCGGCTTCTCAGGGGACTTGAGGTGGGGGATATATTTGGAAGCTTTGAGTGCCTCGTCGGAGGAAAGACCGCATGATTGGACGAGGTATTCTACAGCGAAGTGTGGATTTGGAGGCGACGCTTGAGTGGGAGCGGTGGAGGCGGTGAGTGATGTGCTTCGATTGAGAGGAAGAGATGGACAGAGGCTATGGATTCTCACAAGAAACGGATACATAGACATGGCCACTGAAAGAGGAGATACAACCAAATGAGTGGATTAAATTCAATTTCTATTCTTTCGGATAACTGTGCTAACGATCTAGAATTCTAGATAGCTGATCTAAAGGGGTCGACGGTGCAGATTTAAACAAGATTAAAATAAACCCACATTTAGTTTAAAAGCCCAAAACTATGTTTTATTCTCAACTCGGCTCGGCTGTAAACAATTCCAAACATTATTTATAACCTTTCATTTGAACCCCTCTAACAAGATTCAATTACAGAGTTGTGCAACAAACGTCAAAACGGACCTAACTACACTTTTTATATTAGACCTCAATCTTTTTAAAAATTGGTACTTTATCCCTCTCCATCCCTCTTTTGATATCAGCGGTTTCCATGGCGAGCTCGACTGTAGGTGAGGCGAAGAGGCGCAGCTCTCAGTCTCGACTCCAAATGTACGATCTCTCTTTTCCTCTCGTCGCACACGGGAGATGCCTCTTTCTTTCTCGAAGGTATCTCTTTGGCTTTCTTCACTGTTCTCATATTCTCTCAATATCAACTGCTTGTAATTTCAATTTCAAAAAAGTAGGAGGACAGATTGGGAAATATTCTTGTCACGGGCCTTTCTGGAAAAAAAAAGGTTCACTTTTGAGAAATTGGATCCAATCCGCTCATATGGTTGCATCGTCTTTTAACTGAATACTATCCGTTCGATATATTAGCACGAATCTTAAAGTATTACCGTACATTACAGACGCTTGGTTTGTCGGGTTGGTCCGGATCCGACGGTCCGTATTGAAAATGCAGAGAATCGGGACTGCTGTTTTAACTGACCTCATCCGAACGGAACAGCCATCGTCTTTTGAGGTCAAAAACCTTTCGACCATTACAAGCTGAGCTCAGTGAGACAGTGCCTATCTATGTCTATGAGTCTTTCTGTGGGGAGAATACCTTGCCTCCGTCCATCTCTTCCTCTCCATCGGAGCACACCACTCGCCTCCTCCACCGCTCCCACTCAAGCGTCGCCCCCAAATCTCCACTTCGCTGTAGAGTACCTCGTTCAATCATGCGGTCTTTCCTCCGCCCAGGCACTCAGAGCATCCAAGCATATCCCACACCTCAAGTCCCCTGAGAAGCCCGACACAGTGCTCTGTTTCCTGAGAGAGATTGGCCTAAGCGAGTCAGATATAAGAGCCGCCGTGTCACGGGATCCTCGCATCCTTTGCTCCCATGTGGAGAAGAACTGGAGACCAAACATTGGCAAGCTACAAGAGCTTGGATTCTCTACTGAATTCATCTCAGGTCTCATTTCCCGCAACCCTCATCTGTTTCGGTTCAATTTTTTGCCAAAGCTTGATTTCTGGATGGAGTTCCTTGGATCGGTAGAGAGTCTTTCTGTGGTACTCAAAGTGTGGGGGGGTGCACCTCTCGGTAGCAACTGGGAAAATGTTATCATGCCCAACTTATCTTTCCTTCAGGAGGAATGTGGTTTATCGCCTCGTCAGATTGTCCGGCTGATGAAGTCAGCTCCTAGAGTGATCTCATATAGACCTGAAATTGTGAAAATGAAAGCTGAAAAGGCTGCGGGGTTGGTGAATGCACGCTCATCAGGCATATTTACGGATGCATTGATTGTTGTATGCTGTCTGAGTCAACACACCATAGATGCAAGGCTAAATAACTTGAGAAATCTTGGGCTTTCACTGAAGGAGGTAGATTATTTGGTTGGTAAAGCCCCTTTGTTGTTGACCAAAACAGAAGAGATGATTGGTAGAAAAATGGAGTTCCTGATGAAGGAAGCTGGTATTGATAAGTTGCATGTGATCCGAAATCCATTTTTGCTAATGTCCAGCTTGGAAAACCGGCTGATTCCACGGAACCTTGTCAGAAAGCTTCTGATGTCAAAAGGACTTCCTGGGGCAAATCTAAAATTTGCTTCTTTTATTAGGCCAAGTGATAAGGAATTTGTGGAGAAGTTTGTTCTGCCACATGAAAATGCTATTCCTGATCTCCACCGAGCATATGCTGATGCTGGGAAAATTGGGGGTGTTGAATAGTTAAGAGTATCTATAGTTGAATTCCAAAGAAGGTTTAGATACTGCATTTTTCATTTTTTACCGGGTTAGATTTTTTGATTATTTTTTCTATATTTTTTATGCAAGTGTCACTTTGTAACTATTGGTAAAATGATCATCAACCGTTATTTTTGTTTAGATTGAGTGCTTAAATTTCATCTACACTATACTTCTTCATCTCTCAATTGAAATTTAATCTCCATCTTTTTGCTTTCATGTTGTCCTTTTATAAATGTCAAACAAGGGTTTTTGTCGTCCACATGTCATCTTCCAGAGGCTTTAATCTATTTTGTGAAATGCTAAAAAACTAGGGATGATGAGCGAAGGAGAGATATGGGTCATGACAAATGGAGTTACAAACATGATCGACTCCTTCAATCCAAGTGTAATCAGTGCAATGAGGAGGAGATCTCGATGCGCCACTTATGTTACAAACACAAGAAATGCCTAGTGAACCTAGCATCTACGCTTTGTGGGCTTCTGATACCATCCACACACTAGCAATGGCAGTAACAAATGTAGGGTTTAAAAGGTACCAAAAAATCCAAGACACCCTCCAAGACATTTGAATCCTTGCTTGTTTTTCCTGATGGACCCCAGCTTCTTGAGGCATTCTCCAAAATATTGTTTCATGGTCTGAGTGCAATTTTGTTTTAATAAACAGACAATTCTTGAGATTTCAGTTTTTGAGAATGCAAGCAAATTCTTCAGTCTTTCAAAAGGTCAAATTTCTTATCCTTTTAACAAACATAGATCGGATGGATAATGGCTTCAGTTTTACAACAGTAAATTAATCAAATAAATGCCTGATGTATTGATGTTGGAGAAAGTTAAAAACGTTAAATCAACTTAACACAAACCGGAATAAATAGTTTATAGTTATCAATTTTGCAATGAAAAAGAGATATCAGCATAATAGAACTGCAAATAAACCTTCTGTGCTGGTAAAGAGAAAGATCAATTCTAGACCTTAAGATATCTGTTCCACCTTTTAAGAGGGCACGATGTTGTTGTTAGATAACAAAATTAAAAAAACTAATTATACCCTATCAGCACAACTTAATCTGAACTACATTGTCTGAACAATTAGCTGCCCCAGTCATATCTACCTTGCCTATCTATGACTCTTTTTTCCAAATATAAAGAAGTCAGAAATAAAGAAACAGAAAACATCTCCAAAGACCCCATATATTTTTTCATGACACTAATTTTATTTGCCGTTGTTTGCAGGTGATCAGGCACAAGATAAACAATGAGGCATGCAAGGTGTGGCCACATGGCAGAATCGCACAGATTGGAGGGTCAGTAGAGGTGCCAGAACTAGAGTTTCATGGCAGGAATCCAAGATCAATGGCACACAGTTGGCACTTCTCACCCAATGGAATTGGTACTAAATCAGGCTGGTCCTGATCTACATTCACCCAGAAAAATATCATTGAAGAAAATGAATTTACACACTTAAAGTAACAAGAAAATTAAAGAAATACATCAAAAGCTAGAATCAGATCTTAGTATACGCCTATCAGGACCTAATATGACTAGTACAGACCACAGACAGCCAAGACATACCTGGAGAGCTTATGTAGTTATCTTTGATCCATTGTTTTAAAGCCATTCTTTTGGTTTCTTGATTCCCAAGTGCAGCAACTGCTTTACCTACAATACTTTGAAAATTTGTCAAATGCTAATATTTTTTTATATATTTGTGATACACTAATAACAGATGTGTGATGAAAGAAACGAAATAAAGAGGTAGCAGAATTGTAACTACCTTTAGGATCACAAGCAGTAACCTTGACCAATGATTTCTTAGCTGAAACATTAGGAAACATATTCTGAGGGTGCGGTTGATCACTAGTGAAGTTGTTTAATTTGGAGTAGCCAGTAGATGCAAGCAATAACAAGAATGATTCAAATTCGCCACTACATCTGAACCCGGTCACAGCAGGAACAAATGCCACCATACCAAATTTACCTTATGCAAGTGAGTATGCTTTCGAGGTGTTTGAGGCGGCGAGAAGGAGATTACCTTATGCAGTCCCTTTTGAATAATATTTTTGCAAATCTGTCCCAGGCTACCTCACTTGGCTATAATGATTTTGTCTACCAAATTTACCTTGGGGGTAAAGTATTGTTCTACAAATGTTTTGTAATTAATAATGTAGTAATAGGATTAGCATGCTTGTTATAATTTAGTTGCAATGTTATTAGGATCGATCTATAAAAATAACTATTACTTAATTATTTATGTTTTTTCAACATCTATATATATATATAATTATATATACCTAATTATTTTTTTCCTTGTAAATAATATGTTTTCTTATTGATGATACTGTTCTATTCTTTCTACTCTAATATCATGTAGAAACTAGCTCTCAATATTTAGCAAATATTTTCGATTAATAATTAAATTAATTGATCCTTTTGAAGCAACTCATGGATATGCGTTTCTTCCACTGTTAGGGTTCAGGTAAGTGCTTGAAACTATTTTTTTTGCTAATATTTTACCTCTAATGATCAATCAGTAAGGCTTAAAAAGGCAAAATAGCATATATTCAAATCAGTTGCTTATGCTTTCAGAACTATGAAGCGGCAATGGGAGACATTATGATAAGGTACAACCGCACAATTTATGGCGATTTCTCAATATCTTACACTGATTAAAGAATAGCAATGATGGTGCCAGTAAAGCAAGTTCCAAAAAAACACATTCATTTTCTAAATCCATCAACTTTCAATCTATCTATGAATCAAAAGCACGATGTTTGTCATATACACTGGGAAAACAATATGGCTAATTGGAGCCAAAAATCAGGGACTCCATCAGGGGTTCAATATCAGTACATTTTGGAGCTATACTGCAATTATCTTTATTTTCATATCGTAAAGTTTTGTTCTTTTATCAGAAAATACCTTAAGTTGCCT
The DNA here is from genome assembly GCF_964058835.1 of Carex rostrata. Taxonomy (NCBI): domain Eukaryota; kingdom Viridiplantae; phylum Streptophyta; class Magnoliopsida; order Poales; family Cyperaceae; genus Carex; species Carex rostrata. The sequence continues at coordinate 13,395,759 of NC_135924.1, forward strand.
TTTGTTAAAAAAAAAAAAAACCTTCTGTACAGCTAATCAGCTACAAGAAACTAATTAGTTGTTACATTACCTGCTATATTACAGAAGATTGTAATTTAAAGCTATAATAATATTTTTTTATACATTCATTCAGTAGAGAAAAATAGTTAAAACTTTTTCATGTAGGATTAACTAGCCAAATTTCAGATACATTGCTTGTTAGGTGGTTTGGTAGAGATCCAGAATTAATCAAATACCCAACCCACCTGAATCTAATACAACCTAGCTACATTGCCTCTCAGCTAAATAAAAGAGGCAATCCAATATCTCTATCATTTGTGCCTTCATTCACAATTATATATTCCAAAAATTCAAAATTACCACATTTAAATGTAAGAACAACAAAAATCATAATTTTCTAACTATATTCAATTCAGAACCACTAAAACAATTAAACTTAAAAAAATGTTTTTAGCTAAAAGATGACAACAACATGTGATACTATTTATCCCTCCACAAAAAAAATAAAAAGGTAAAACAAGTTGATATTGTTATATTCCGAATTTTTAAAACAGGATTAATTAGCTAAACTAAAATCACTCCTAAATTAAATTTTTATTTAAGTAAATGGTGCATCAAACGATATTCGAGTAATTAAAACAAAACTAAAATTTCGAAAATAAATGATCATAGGATTAAAAATTTCTAACTTAAGATTTAAAGATAAAAGTTTAGAACTTATAAAACTAAGATAAAATTCGGAATATTCGAGAAATTCGAGAAATCAAATAATTGAGAATGAATTCATTACTCGTGAATTATTAGAACATGATTAATCGATAAAATTAGATTAACTAGTAACGAAAATAACCGGATTTATGAGGTTAATACATAATAAATAAAATTTGAAACTAAACTATAAAACTTAGGAACTAGTTTTAATATTCGAAAGATTCGTAATTATAAAAATGTTACTAATTTATAAATTAGATATGTTCTCGTTTCAATCAGATAGTGAAATAAAATATTGTATAATTTTTAAACAAAAGTTTTGTTAGTTCGACTTGATTAGAAGACCAATTCCATTCTTTAAATTAATGGAGATCTCAACCGTTCAAATGATTAGCACTAATCTCAAAGCCATTTCCCTATTGAATGTTTGGAGCAAATTCACTCTTAACCAAATTGAAATTTTGTTCGGATTCGCACCTTATATCCCTCTCTCTTATTTCATTCCGGGAGGAATCTCAACCATTCAAATACAATTGGCACGAATCTTAAAGCATCAATTAATTAAAACCCCCCTCTCTATTTCTCTCTTCTCTCTCTGTTCGTGTAACCCCACCCTCGCTCCTCTCTTTTCTCTCTTTTCCGCCTCCTCCATCTCTCCCGTTCAAGACCCTAGCTCACTCTCTCTTCTCTCCCTGACCCACGGCCCCCACTAAGGAAATCCCCTCTCTCGTTCCTTCCAGGAGAAGGATCTTGGATTCGATTTTCCCCGCTCTCTCCCACTGTCCCATCGCAAGTCAGAACGCCCACGCCCCTTTTGGGGGCGAATTTATTGCGAAGCTGCGAATTTCGCCGTTGTCTCTTCCGCTGTCAGTCGGTCGTACGGGCTGTCCCTGTTGCGTGTGGTTCCTCTCTTATTTCGGGTATATAAACCCTCCCTCTCCCCTTTGGTTGGTTGCTCTCTCTCTCTCTCTCTTTCTGCCTCTCTCTCATGTGTTGAGAAAAACCCTCTTTTGAATTCGATTTTTCTGTTGTAATTGTGAATCTGTGTTGTTGGTTGTTCTTGAGGCATTTCTAAGAAACGGGCCTTTCAATGGTACGAAAAATCGATTTAGACGGTCGAGACGCGAGCCGTGCTTGGAACCGACTGTTTTTCATCTCCATCTCTTCCCTTGCTTATTCGGGTAATCTTTCGAAATGCCTCGTTTTATTTGATTGATTTGTGCCTTGTCAAGTTATAATCGTTAGAATTGTGGCTTGCCCGGGTTGTTGATTTTCCCGGCAAGCCAATGCACGTGGCTGTGTTGCCTTGCCCTCTGACCTGTTGCTTTGTCTGTGCTTGCCTTGCTCCATTCTGGTTCTGTTTGCCTTGACTTGTTTCCTTGCTCTGTTTTGTTTCGCTGGGTGTTTTGCCCTTTGACCTGTTGCCTTGTTCTGTTCTGTTTTGCTGGCCTTCGTGCCTTGAGTTACTGGTAGTGTATGGCAGTTACTGGTAGTTTATGGCGCTGGTTTTACCAGTATATGATTTGCAGGGGCCTTGATGTAATTTCTAAAATTTAGGGGGGGGGTGATATGCTAGTTGCCCTTGTTGTGTTAATAAATTAAAAGGGAGGGGCCTCTATGCAAATCTGATATGAAATATGGTAATTTCGGCCTTGAATTGATGTATATTAATTAGACTTTGGGCCTCTTCCTTGCTGGGCCGAAATGACATGTATAAAAATATAGATAAATGGATTAAGGGCTTGGGCCTTTAATAAATGCATAGTTGAATTGTTAAAATTGAATTGGGCTTGAACTTAGCATTTGAAATAAAAATTATGGTATTTGGTTTAAAAGCTAAGATGCATAATTGTTAGATTAAACTAAAACACTCCACATGTTAAATAAAATAAAAGTCTAATAAATA